>NC_092201.1:7000000-8200000 GCF_043641665.1 Enoplosus armatus | reverse complement strand
TGTGGAGGAGCTGCTGTACATCAGTATAAGAAAAGATCATCAACATGCTTTAACAAAAATAGTATTTTACACATATATACTATTTAAAAAGTTTTATCCTAAACTGTACACAGATACGTGTTGCTCATCAGTTGATCAGAGAGAGTGAGCCTGTCTCGGTCACTCTGATTTCCTCATGTGGATCTACTATTATTGCAACAGATGCTCGTTATATTTTCTTGTAAACAGAAGTGTTTGTTGATCATTGTTTGATCCTGACAAAAATATTTTAAGAGGACTATTTTCAATATAGATTTTATTTTCCTTTTTTCTAGGTAAAAATCAGCACAGCCTGTTGCTGTAAGAATCGAATTAAATCTAATTCCAATACAAATGCCCTTTTCTGGAGAAACAGGAGAGGATGGCCTCTTTGTTTTTCTGCTGTACAGATGTTATTTTGACGTCAGTGCTGATGAACACTTTGGGAAATGGAACAGGAAGTGAAAGAAGGGGATATATTATGAAATACAAGTTTGTATTGCTTCTATTTTAGATATTATATATGGAAAAACTATATCTAAATTATAAGATATTAAATGATAGTTTGAAGCTGGACTTTGCAGAGGATCAAAAGAAATGCCCAGATCAGGTTCAGAGTTGCCACACTGTTAAACTCTCTGTTTTACCATCAGTTGAATGTTTCCACCAGGTTTACAAATCAATAATAAGTTTGCCTTTGTCTGTTTGTTGCCAGTGCAAAAGCAGGATTTTTGTGAGAAACAGAGTACATGCAGTGGGATTACAATGATCTAATTACAAGATTTACGTGACAGAGGAGCAGTAGTGAAAGAATCGTAACCAACCCTCCGCATGCTGTGCTGCACTGGCTCACAGTAACACTCACACATGTATGTAAAGTCTTCACCCATCAGTCTTGGGATGGTGGTGAAGGACAACAATATGACTTATTTACAACCTTATTCTTTTTTCCTGGGGCTGGTGAGCCCTATAATTAACCAAATAGATGATATTTGATGATATAAATTGTCGGCTAGTTAGATATAATTGTTGTAGCAGCACCTACAGCAGTACCCCTATGTGAACATTTAGGACGACTGTTAGTATTGTAAAGACCTTGAAAGCCTCGTGTTTATCACTCATCCCTTCTCTCACTGTTATCAATAATAAATCGTAAAGGAGATCCCTGTTTGCACATATTAGAATATCACAAGTCTCGACACAGAGATTGCTCTTTGTGTTTCACCCGCAGCCTGTGGATTGAGGAGAGGAGTTCTCTGTACCAGCTAGTGTTTCTAACAGTGACTTTCTTCAGGATATTACTTCAGCAGGTGTGGCAGCAGCAGCAGCTTTATGAAGCAGACTTTCTGTCAGTGGTTCTGGTGTTGAAACATAACAGAACCATGAATGTCTCTGCCTCCCTGCATCTGCTACTTCTAACTTTACTGATGAAGAGCTACTTAACATCACACCATGAATGATAATGATTTCATCCCTTGAATGTAGGACACAGTGATGCTCAAAGTTAGAGTTCAGCTACTGGTTTGATATTTTCCCTTTTTTAACAGCCCTTAATGGAAGAAAATGTTTATCTCTCTCTGTTTTGACCACCACAGACATAAAATCTTATTTGACCTCTTTGCCGACGCATAGGATCTCTACAAACCTTGATTCCAGGCGCTTTCGCCTTGCTAAGAAAGCCAGATTTGACCACAGAGAGTTAGAAACAAACAGGTGTTGTATGCCTGTGTGTGTGTGTAAATGCAGCTTTAATGAATGAGAGCATCGGCAGTGTCATGTACATTATCAGTGTTTTCTTCCGTGAGTTATTTCTTGCTGGTGTGGAAACGCCTCTTTAACAGCATGCAGGCGTACAACTACATTTTTTTTTTATCCAGGTGGGGTGATCCCGGCCTTTTGCCAGCCTGACGATTCAATGGCAGGGGATCCATAGCTCCATATACAGTAGTGTTTAACGAAAAGCTTTTCTGTTCCTTATTTACTGGGTAAATGCCAGGGCTGTGTGGGTCAGTAGTGTCTTATGAGCTCGTTCATCGTCTTGATTCACTACTCATGCAAAGTGTTAAAGGGCCTTTGACAGGATTGAGCTGTTTGTTTGTTTTTGTTCCTTTCTGTCGGAGAGAAGTCTGTTATTAATCCTCAAGTTTATTTTGTACGGAGCGAGGTGTTCACACAGAGACCAATTTGTTGTAATATTAGTAGTGACGCTACTGTTAAATGTAGTATTTAATAACAGCACTATTTATGGTCAAAAAAATGAACTAGAGTGTGTTATTGTACTTGCGGTAGCTTTGGAGGCAGGTGGCCATTTTGTAACTGAGTTCTTTAACATAAGCCACAATCCCTCGACTGCGAGGGATTTCATTGGTTCTGAGGTTGCTAAGTGACACTGGCCCAACATCATTTGGTTTCCTCAGTTACCATTTGTCTCCTTGGTGACGACTGCATGGTCTCACGGTTGACACACCCTTTTTTTTCTTCTTCTTCTTCTTCTTCTTCTGCTTCTCTTTCTGTTTTCTAAAGGAGAGTTCTTGATTTTCTTTATTTTTTGTTCATTCATTTCATTTTAGATTTTAGAAAGGGAAAGAATACAAATCAAATAAATCAGAATATTAATTCAATCACTTTTTCTACTCCTATTTTCAATAAAAAGTGAAACGAAAAAAACATACAAAAAGTTGATTTGTAAATAAGTAATGTACAGTTTGTATCTGTAACTTGTCAGTCTGTCATTGGTGACAGAGTCTGTCTTGCTTATAACGCACGCTACCAGTAAATAAAAAAAGGAAAAAGTATATTTAGACTGTATGGTCCCTTGAAAGCAAGTTTTAAATTAATATCTGATGTATATTCCTGTAACATTGCATTTTTATCTGAGGAATGATGTTATTAAAAAATTGCAAATAAATTGCATTTCCTACAGCTGTGTTTTTCACTTCCCTTTTACGTTTGCATTTCACGTCTTTTTCCTCACACTTTGTCTGAGTAGACAAGTTACTATAACCTGCAATTAAAGTATTAGTTAATAACTTTATCGACGCTGGACTATACAAGAAGTGTTACCTGTCTTTTAACATAAATCAATCATTTGTTCTATGATCTACAGATAATCGTGATTTTACTGAGGTGTGGGGACGTTTATTGGTTAACAACTTTAAGCCTTATATTTAAATACACCTCATTTGGAAAAAAAATCTCAAACATGAATTCTAGCAATCCAAAGGCTCACTAAGTTGTAACAGTTGTTTGTGTTTATAGATACTTTATAATACTAATTCATTATAATAACACAATGAAAAGTATGTGTTACCACTTCAAGTTCGCTTTATACAGAGAGATTAAAGCTGTACTGACATAAAAAGGTATGATGTTCTGTAGTCACATAATTATTGTTTATAGGACAAAATAGGAGCCTAAAACAAGTATTGGTGATTGTAAGCAGCGGCTAGGATGCACTAGGTTTGGTAACTGTATATAATGAAGCAGATAAAAGGAAATTCAAATCCTTTACATTCCAACTGCTGCTAGTATTACACAAGAAATAACTGTCATGACTGTTCATTTGTCTGGGTACAAACAAAGTACATTTTGGTCTTTCAATAAAAACTTGACGAGGTGAAACAACAGAGACAAAGAAAGCTGCACATTACGTGTCAGGTTTATGAGTTGCCAAGTGTCTCTTGAGATTCCCCTGCTGGGAGAACTCTCTCTCACAGTTGGGACACTTGAATGGTTTCACCCCGTTGTGGCTGAGCGTGTGTCTCTTCAGGCAGTTCAGTGTGAGGAAGCGCTTCGGGCACTCTGCGCACAGGTACGGACGCTCCCCCGTGTGAGAGCGCGTGTGGACGTTCAGGTGACTCTTGCTGGAGAAGCCCTTCCCGCAGTGCGTGCAGGTGTACGGCATCTCGCCCGTGTGAGACCGAGTGTGCAGCAGCAGCTCGCCAGAGGACAAAAACGACTTCCCGCATGTGGTGCACAAGAAGTTCTTCTCCCCTCTGTGCATCTGCATGTGTCTCGTGATGCCCGTTTTGCTGAAGCCTTTCCCGCAGATTGTACACAGGTTGCTGTGGCCTTCGTGCAGGCGTTCGTGCTGCTTGAGCGCATAGTTGCACAGGAATCCCTTGTTGCACTGGCTGCAGATGAATATCCGCCCTCTCTTGTGGAGTCTCTGGTGCTGATAATAACCTGACTGGCTGGTGAATCCCTTCTCGCACTGGCTGCAGTGGTACGGGAAGCTGTGGAACTTCATGTGAGTCTTCAGTTGGTTTGGATGTTCAAAAACCTTTTCACATTTGGGGCATTTGGTCTCTTCCTCTGTGAAGTTTTTGTTCACAGGTCTCGTGCTGAGAAACCTTTTGTCTTCCCCTGTTGGCTCTTTCCGTCTACGTCGTTTCTTGTTTTCCAAATTGTCCTTCTTCTGTTTACGTTCACGCTTTTTTTCAACACTGTCTTTTTGTTTGCGTTTCCTCTTTTTCTCCAAAGTGCCTCCTACTTTCTTCTTTTCAGCTTTCAAGTCTTTACTTTTCTGCTGCTGAGTCTTTACTCTGGACTTTTTCACAGACAGCTTTTTCTGAATGGGAGCTGTCATGTGGTGCTCACTCTGGATGTGCTCTTCGACCTTTCTCTTTATGCGATGAGCGAATGAACACTGAGGGCAGATGAATAAACGGGACAGACCTGGAAACAGCATGAAGAACAGGAAGTTAGTGAAATAACATGATTCTGGACCAATTCTGGGCTGCGGCTGATTCTGTCTGACCTGATTCCCTTTTTGGCGACCAATCGTCTGCAGTGACGCCTGAGCTTTGACTCGAGACTTCTTCTAAATCTTCCAACACCAGGGTCTCTTCCTCATAGTCATAATCATCATCCTCACTGTAAGGCTCACTGAACCTCTCCACTCCAGTTTGAGCAGGGAGGGCCAGCGTGGACAACAGGATATCTTCCTCGCTGCTGGAAGGAGCTGTAGCAGAGGAAGGCATTTAACATTTTACACATTAGACTCACTTGTTGTTGTGATGGGAGCGTACATTCATTCAAAAGTTATATTTGCAGTCAAAGAAAGAAGACAAGACAGAATGTAAGAAAGAGAGCAAGACAGCAGGAAGGAAACAAAGAAGAAAAAGTTGGAAACTACATACAAAACTCTGTTCCTCTCATCTTTTCTGTTAAACTTACCAGAGCTGAGAGTCCCTGACTGTCTGTGATGAAGCAGCAGAGTCTTCAGGGCCAAGGGTTCAGACAGATGTTGTCCAAAGTCTTCTGCCACAGATGATGTTTCAGTGAGCCATGCTGCTGTCTGTTGGCAAGTGAAACAGTAGTCATGTGCTTACAGACCTCAAAGCAAAAGCACGAAAAAAAGAAAATCTGGTGACATTGTTTGATGTTGTGTTATATGATAAATAAAGTGACCAACAAATGATCGCCTTCTGATTTCACACATTTCACACTGAAAAACAAGAATCAACACGGCTGCACAATTCTTCATGTAAAATATACGATTACTATTTAATAATGATTTGGCCTTAATGAAACATTTAATTCCATTTAAAATGCCTGTTAGAATCAGAAAAGTGTGTGACGTGCTGTTAGAGTACCTGGTGCAGGTCTGGTATGGGCAGCAGCTGCTCCAGCCTGGACAGAAACTCAGACACCAGCTGCTCCAGTCTTTGGTCGTAGTTAGAGCCATAGTTTGCAGGAAAAACCTCCTACAGAAACAGCCAGAGCGTTGGATTTAAATTATCAACACATCGCCGCTGTAAATGGTTGGTGAATCTAATCATCTATAGCTCTTCCCTTGATTTTTAAGAGACGTATTTTTCACAGATAGACTCACTTGGAAGAAGAACTCCTTTTCAAAAGGAACATTCAAAAGGTTCTGAACCAGGCTGGCAAAGTTGGTGTAAGAGGTCTTCAGTATATCACCACCAGCCTGTCAAGAAGGGGACAACAATTAAGTTGAGAAAGGTTTCAACTACTTTCAATTATATGTGTCTAGATTTCTTCCTCTAGACGTGTGCGTGTTGTCCATGTTTTGCTTATGGAGCAGCTCTGAATGTGCTTTAAAAACCCACCATCTGATCAGTGGAGCTCAGTTCAGTACTGCAGGCGTGGATTTTATCCAGGTGGCTCTGGATGGTCTGCAGGTTGGCAACGCCATCGCCACGACACAGCTCCAGGACCAGCTACATCGGGGCAAAGGTGGGAGACAGGTAACTCAACAGAGCATGAGACAGCAGGGAAAAGATCGATTTCCATTATGAGAAAGGGCAACAGCAGGTTGAAATGTTCACGTAACTAATGACAAGACACACAATAATGTTACAACTAAAACAACTACAAAAACAAAGTCATGAATAAAAGCGAAGGACCACAGTTCACAGTACTTCCTCACCCTTGCTCTCAGGCCCAGGATGAGCTGAACTCTCTGACTGGGACTCAGAAGCTCTGGGACCATCTCTGTCGCCAGACTTATGAAGTCCACCAGCTTGTCATACTGCATCACACTGTGCTGCTGGGCTACTTGCCATATGAAAGCAGACATTAGTCTCACTGGGGGGACAAGGAGGCGTAAGGAGGCCGGTGGAAGAGGGGGACCTACAGAGGACATTTGAGACAAGCGTACTGGAATGAATGAATAAAGTACATTTTATCTACAGAAGCTCAAATAACAATTTACAAGCGATTTGAGCACAACTGTATATTCAGAGGATTAGCTAACGTTAGCTTAATAACAGTATTATTTAGCTAAACGACTACCTGCGTGCGCTAGCAGATAACTAGATAAATAATTACACAAACCTTTGCTTTTCCACGCCATTTTCTTTAAAAACGTCTAAACAATGAACAAAATACCACCTCTGCACTCATCTTACAGAGTAAGGGAAACACGGTGCGACATACACTCATAACTTCCGGGTTAACCGGATGTTGTGAAAACTGTCGTGCCGTGTGCGTTTCCCTTCAAAATAAAAGACGGAACGTAAATTATTTTCTACTCAAAGCAAAGATGTCGATGTGATGCAGACAAAATATCGAACATAATAGGAGAGGAGGGAAATTATCCATGTGTCACACACGGGTGGTTGTGTGTACATTCCGGGAAATAGGACCTCCACAGCAGATGGCGCACATTCGTCACTCTTGTTGTGTTGTGGACCTTTTTACCCGTTAGGGGGTTAAAACTGCTCTAATGAAATTAATGAAAGAACACCTCAGTAATTGTTGTCAGGAAAATAGTGAAAATCTGTACCACTTTTCAAAACTGTTGATGCTGCATGCAGGACATTTTGTATGTCATAGTAGGAAGTGCAAAGGTCAGAATTATAAAATGAATGATGTCAGATTTCCATTTAGCTGCTTCAGTTTCAGGGTGCTGGTTTGTGCATGCTGGCTCCCTGTCACGCTGCCATGCCTTACTTACTGGAACAATGTCAATGTTATTAGTAACACCTGTGCTTCAAAATGTTTGCTGTGGAAAAGGCCTATAATGCTTGTGACTCATGCCATCACATATGTAGGTAATCTCTTATAAAACATGAGGATAAAACTAACACATCACTGATGGTAATATACCTTTCATTAGATCCACTTACGCTCATTTTAAATTCATCATGAACCATGAACTATTACTTTAGCAGTGTGTATTTAGAGACATACATAACATGAAGTATATATATATATATATATATATATATATATATACTTATATACTAAAGTTCATCTATTCAGATTGAAGTAAATACAACTTTTAATATTTCACTTTAATAGCAAAAAACAGATGTAAATGAAAGCAAACCTAAAACTACACATACAAGTATTCTGTCATGTGTGGAATATATATATTTTATTCATTAAAAATAAATAAATAACACTGATTTTGCTGAAGATCCACGGGGTCAGTCGTGGGAGCCTCTGCTGCAGGTTGTGCCATATGATGACCGGTGAGGATGGTAACACACCCAGCCTCCACACGCCCAAGCGGCTGCCTGCAGCTTCTCTCTGTCACTGTGCGTGTCGGCACGAGTAGCTATCAGAAGAAAACCCGCAGCTCCTCGTCGTCATAATGCTGCGGAGTTTGTGGTTTTGCTTCCGGAAACTCGTTTAGTCTCACAGCTAGAAGCTCGTTTGTGCGCAAAACCTGGAGAACACGCAGTTTGGATACTTGTCGCTGCGATGGGAGGAAGACGCAGGGGCGCACCTGGATCTGACGAGGACTACACCTTTGTCAGTCCAGTTGTCAAGTATCTGCTGTTCATATTTAATTTCATCTTTTGGGTGAGTGTTTCCTGTGCTGGTTAATTCAGTCTCAAAGCGTGGTGACCTTTATTTACTTTACACTGTGTGCAGGTTAATCCTCCTGTTTCTTGGCAAACCAGATTCGCTCTCTGGTCGCTTAAATGAAACTATTTGTTGATAACATAATAAGAGTTAAAGGACATTTCTCAGGATTTCCGGTTCTATCTGTGTCAGATTTATTGGGTTTCCTACTGTGAGAACATTTTAAGAGTTGGAGCACCCACTGCTTTATTTGAGTTAATTGTTCATTAACTTTGGTGTTTTACTAAGAGAGAAACAGTGTCCAGGAAAGAGGAGAAGGGAAGTTACACACACACGCACACACACACACACACACACACACCAGGTGTTTTCTGCTCAGCCATTTGACAGTGACCAAATTCTTTACTTTGCAAATCAGGAATGTATCATCAGATGTTGGATTTCGAGCTCAGGATTTCGAGCTCAGAACCTGTTTGGCTCAAACATGTTGCCATCTCAATAACAATGCTTAAAACACCAACACTCAGTAACCGAAACTCCTGTGGGTTTTATTTCAGGCAGGTTCCTTTCATGACATACTCCGCTGCCATGAAACACATGCCTTCATTTATTATCCTGATGGGGACCATGTACATTTGTGTGAGAAGTCTGTAGACTGAGGGGAAACATGGTTACTGTGCAGAGAGGTTTTATTTCTCCTTTTTCAAACACGCTTTGGTGAACACAGCAGGTCAAATTACCCTAAATGTATTATCAGCTGTACGCTGTCTGACTGTGGCACAATACGATGTTAATAATTGTACAACTTTAGTCTTTAAAAGTAACAGCAACGCTCAGCGGTGGGCTGTAAACAAACCAAAGGTCATATCGGCAGGTTTCAGTGTCAGGTGCTCGGGGACTGTAACATAAGGAGATTTCTGACTTACATTTTAAAGCAGATCTGTTGTTGCAGATTAAACTTGTTGGGGTTTAGTGGAGTGTGAGGAGACTTTCTTGTTTCTGCTCGAGCAAAAGTTACCCAACTAAAACAAGCTGAGTTGAGTTTAAACACATTATAATCTACTGAGAACAGACAAGAAGTTTCAGGTGTTTTCAGGAGTGCTTCTTCACATGCTAATATCTGCCAAATCCCTATTGTTTTTCCTCATCCATTCCCTTCTACATTTTCATTTTTAAACAAACCTGTGTGAGTGTGTCAGCCGTGTTTAAGCTGTGAACAGGACTTCTGGCCATGTACAAACAGGATAAGGCTGTGTAAAAACTTGAAGCTCTTCAACGTGGAATGTGTTGTTGTCATTTCTGTTGCCTCCGGCTACAATGAGCTCTGTGAAGGACACACCAAATATTACTGCTAAGGCATGTTTTTTTTTCTAGTCTAGATTGTCTATAATCTTAAGAAATCTCAATGATGATTAACCAAATAAGAGAATCAGTTATGTAACCAACTCAACATACATTATTGCAAAAGGTGTCATGTCTGGTTTATTCACTGTGAAACTAAACCTTTACATAGAGGGCAGACACATCTAGTTGTGCCCTCCCGCCACAGCAAGGTGCAGTGTCTGTGGTAACTGGACCCATTTCGTTCGGGGTGGGGGGAGAGTGTTTCTGAGGGCTCTTTATTATTCTATTGAGGCCAAGAGAGGAGCGCTGAGTGAAAGGGTCTTTATTTTGTAGAGAAAGGTGCAGATCGCTGCCAGGTCAATTTAGTCAAATGGAAGCAGAGTGGACGGCAGAATCTCCTGCTCTACATGTCTAATGAAAACGTTGTGCTCCTCTAATTCAACACTGATGCCTCTTGGAGCATTGGACTCTCCTAGAGTGTATTTTTGGAAAATGTGCTATTCTTCTATCAGTACAGCCTTGTCTATGACTCATATACCTGAGTAAGTGTTCTGGTGAATGATGCCACTCCCTTGACAAGTATGAGCATAGAAATTGTTCGTCACCTGTGGGTTTCCCCTTATTGTGCCTCATTTATAATATTTTGAAATAAAGAAAATAATGCATCTTTTCTCCTCCTCCTGTGTTCTCCTCAGATAATCTCCCTGGTGATGGTGTCCATCGGCGTGTACGCCCGCATGATGAAACATGCAGGTAAGTGATCCTTCATTGATAGAGCATACAGTCTTTCTTCATGTTTGGTGTGAGGCCGTGGGAGTACTGAGTGTCAGGACGGTGCTTTTGCTTTTTTGGCGTTGTGCTTCCACTGCAAACGACAAAAAACAGCCTCCAAATCTGTGTTGTTGAAGATTTCATAAAGGAAAGGAAACGTAGGAAACAAAAGTATTTGTAACATTATAAATACTATGACAGAGCTGGAGAAAGACGCTTAGAAACACACTTCATTCTTCTACTTCTTCTTCAGAGGCAGCTCTGGCGTGCCTGTCAGTGGACCCCGCCATGATGCTGATGGTCATTGGGGTCCTCATGTTCGTCCTCACCTTCTGTGGCTGTGTGGGCTCCCTGCGAGAAAACATCTGCCTTCTGCAGACAGTAAGTCAAACTGCCAATGTATTCTGAACGGAAGATTTTATTGAGACCTACACTATAACAGTGCAGAGAGACATGCTGTATGACATGCTGTGGAGATAATGGAGTCGGATTCAAGGTCAGTCACCATGAGCTGCCAGATCATCTCAACAGTATTTTAGAATTAGCTCAATAACAAACAGCGTCTTGCGTTTTTCTGCATGTTTTCTCCAAGTATGGGAGGTAACAAGTAACAGCTGAGTTTGCATGACAACGCAGGATCTCATGGAATCTGTCCTCTAAAGAATGAATCCAAAACAGATTAATGTTTACTGTGTTGTAACCATCTCTCTCTCTCTCTTTCCTCCTCTCAGTTCTGTATCTGTCTGACAGTGATCTTCCTTCTTCAGCTGGCTGCTGGGATCCTGGGCTTCATCTTCTCTGATAAGGTAATGTAGCAATCTGGAGGAACTGATTTGTTTATATAGTAATTATTACAATGACTGTACCTGCAAGGTGATTGATTGGTTGATTGAACCACACATATTTTTATTTTAGTACCTATAAAAGTGGTCTAGAATATGTATCTATATATATCTAGTCATCTGTGAGAGGCCAAAACCTCACAATAATACTGATACACTCTGACAAAGGTACTAAATTTGTTTTTAGACCCTTTCTTGTGGTAGACTTTGCTTTTTGTGTCCTTTTCTGATTGTGAAGGTTGGTGAAACACTGTCCTCTCCTGGGCTTTGTGTGTAACTGCTGCAAAGCTTTACTACACCTGAAGTGAAGCAGCTGAGTTTGCTCACAGGTTGTTAGATGTGATTTTGTTTGTTAGATCTTGGGAAGAAGTTGGATTTCTGATGTTATTAGAAAGAACGTTTCTTGGGATTACCATACTCATCATCAAATAAAATAATAATAAATAAATGTCCTTTTTTTCACACTCTGCCAAGGCTCGGAATAAAGTGACTGAGGTGATCAATAATGCCATCGTCCACTACAGAGATGACCTTGATCTACAAAACCTCATTGACTTTGGTCAGAAAGAGGTAAGGATTTAGTCCAAGTACGGACTTTATACCATGCACACTGTAGGTCATCATCATTTTGTATATTATAAATACCAGGGCAATAGCAGCTTTAACAAAGTTTTTGTAGCTATATGCACAGATACCTAACATGTCTTCTAATGTCTCCTCAGTTCGGCTGCTGTGGCGGTGTGACGTACACTGACTGGTCCCAGAACATTTACTTCAACTGCAAGATTGACAACCCCAGCAGAGAACGCTGTTCTGTCCCGTTCTCCTGTTGTATCATGTCCAAAGACAAGGTGTCCCTCTTTACGAGACTCGTGTTATTTGTCTACCTGCAAATGTTTATTTATTTGTCTTGTAACTGTATGTGTGCTTGAGCAGGAGGTCATCAACACCATGTGTGGACAGGGCATGCAGGATTTAGAGTTCCTTGAAGCTGGAGACCACATCCACACCAATGGCTGCATAGACAAACTGGTGAACTGGATCCACAGTAACCTGTTCATACTGGGAGGCATCGCCCTAGGACTGGCCATACCACAGGTGGGATATGCATACCAACACACACACACACACACACACACACACATATATTGTGCTCAAGCCTCTAAGAGTAGAAACTGTTGTAGCCAGCTCTTGAGCCCTCTGTTTGTGTTTTCTCTTCTGCAGCTGGTCGGCATCCTCTTGTCTCAGATTTTGATCAACCAGATCAAAGACCAGATCGAGCTCCAGAACTACAACCTCAAGCACCGCTCCGACCCGTGGAGCTGACCCAGGCCAAATCAGACCAGATTCTGATGGACGACACCAGAAACATGGTGACATCTGCAGGTGGGGGAGAGAGCCACAAATGCCAGTTCTCTGTCATCTCTGCCTGGATCAAGCTTTCAGCATCATTGCTCT
Source organism: Enoplosus armatus (assembly GCF_043641665.1). Classification (NCBI taxonomy): domain Eukaryota; kingdom Metazoa; phylum Chordata; class Actinopteri; order Centrarchiformes; family Enoplosidae; genus Enoplosus; species Enoplosus armatus. Next base: position 8,187,287 of record NC_092201.1, on the reverse strand, counting down.
TGGACTTTAAGTGAGCATGTTGACAAACCATTAATGTGCTTTCATGGAGGAGAAACAGATGTAGAAGTAGGACTCTGTCGCCGCCTACTGGACATAGACCATGCTTGAATTTACCAAACTTTATACAGTAGTTAGGAATACCCGATCAGAGGCAGGGGCATCAATGACATTTTACTTAAGAACTACTACCAGTATAATCTATGACAAGTCATTTTTTTATCATTCCTTTTTTATCAAAGACGCCAAATAGGAGTGGGAGTTACTGCATATATTTGTATTTTTTTATTTCAAATGCAAAAAAGCTGAATTGCAATGCATTTTTGAACAAATATTGATTTTATAGACTTTCTATAAAAAATATAAAAGACTGTCAGACAGAAGGTCTTATGCATGCTCAGTAATGTTGCATATGGCTGCTAGCGTCTGAGATGCATCTGACATTTTCTTGATGTTGTTTTTTATTAATGTATTAGCAATGTGCACCCTAAAATGTGGATGCTTTCAGTTTGTAGTTGAAATGTGTCAAATAGAAAGGTCAGCCTACTTGATGCATTCCTGAAGATAAAGCGTGAGCAATGCACATATGCTAGTTGGTATGTAGTTTTGTATACTTTCACAAGGCTATAGGAAATGCCTTGAATCCCCGTTACAAAAAAGGAGTGGTACAGCAGAATAATAAACCTTTTTTACGACATGGTTTTAAGGTGTTTTATTTGACATTTAACTGTAAAGATAATGTTTGCACCAATGGTCTGACTCTCCATAATAACACGGCCAGGTCGGGCTGCTTGCTTGTCCTGCTGAGACCTCACACTTGCACATGATGTCATTTCCTCCCCACATTTTAGCCAGCTGACGGCCTGCGTGGCTTTTGTGGAGGTGTGTGTCTCAATAAGTAAATGTTTGCCAAACCACAGAGGCTCTGTAAACACTTCATATTCTGTACACATGCTGTGGCTTTTCTCAAATACTGTGTGCATCACTTGAATCCTGTTCCCACCTTCTTTTGTCATAATTTTCAACTAGAATACAAAAAGGAGTGGGGAATTCCAAATCCCCCACTAAAGAAAACAGTTGTGGGGACCCTGAGGTGCTGTGGTGTTGTTTTGTTGACGGGCCAAGTTTTTATTTTGTGACCAATCAGTGAGCAGACGGTGGTTGAGGTTCTCTGGCTGAGGAAAAAAACAAGATTTACTAGGAATAAAGCATGAAATGAATCCTCTCTACTAGTTGTCTTGATACAGCACTAATTAAAGCTCGGTTTGCTCTGACAGCAAAGTGGAGCTGTAATTAACTGTTTCTGTGAGAATCTGGGTTCAGCTCATAAATGTTTAGAGCTTTTTGTGTCTGTGAAAATCATCTCCAGCTGTAAACTTCAGTTTTTAATCTCTTTTTTTATCACGTGATAAATTGAGGCAAACCTTCTAGGTTCTTTCAGGTGACGAGTCATTTGACTGGAGACATTTTCACCCAGCGAAGCTCTGGCAAAAGATCTACTGTAACTGTGAAGAAGCACAAACCAACACAACCTCTCATCTCCACCCCGCTCCTCTGCCTGGCAAATGAAAACCTGAGTTGTGAGACATTCCCAGCCTGAAACCTGATGCCTGTAATCTTCGGGAGGAGAAACAGTCCTGCATGTTTAACAGCCTTTTGACGCAAGTCCACAATCTAAACATGACATTTCTTTGTTAGTTTAAAGCTGCAGTAACTCCCCACACTGTGATTTTCCCTTTAGTGCGTAACCAAATCTACTGCATCACCAATGACATTGAACAACGTTTGATGGCAGAGGTGTGACATGTTATAATTTAGTAAAAGCAGCGGAGTGTAATGAAAAAGTGACAGTTGTAACAGCAGCTTGTGGCTCTGTAGTAGCCTCTCACTGTAGTGTAGTTGGTGTGTGTGTGTGTGAGTGAGAGTGAGTGTGTGTTGGCCTGGGCTCTGGTGCTCTGTGTGTGGTCCCTCTGACTCACTCAGGCGGCCATGTTGCTGTGGATTTCAAGGAGGCCTAGACACAGAGAGAGAGAGAGAGGGGAGGGGGCAGAGTTAACCCAGTTTCACTCTCAGAACACCAGCGAAGAAACAAAGCATCCGCAGTCATGCAAATACCACAAGTGCACTGTCCAATTAATGCGATAACAACAGCAGCAGGGTTCAGATTTGACTAGTTTGAAATGTGTTTTAATGGTATCCTGACATGTTCAACAACATTCAGATAAACTGTATTAAATCAGCATAAAATAACGTGACTGTGTTTGAGTTTTGTGTTTTATGTATGTTCATATTTCATGTTGAGCAGTTTTTTGAAGATTCCTGCAGCCACCTAAACCACGAGAGGAAGCCCAGTCCATTATGACGTCCCAAAGGAAACACTCACATGCACACTACTGTTATATAAACATGTAACTATTCAAAACGTCACGTAAATTCATAATACACAATCATTAATTCTGACTGTCATCATCATCTCACAGCCACCAAATCCTCTCACATGTGTTTGATAGTATTTCTGATGTATAAGGTGTAGTTTCACCAGAAGGTCTTATGTAATCCCTGACAGATAGTCCAGTCTAGAGGGGGGGGGGGGGGGGGGGGGGGGGTTTACTCTTCATTACATACTTACATAACTATCCCCAGAAACAAACATCAGTGCAGATTACACCACATGTACATTACAGTATGTCTATATCACGGTATTGTATTATTGTTGTAAAATATGTGTATATTACATCTACTGAGCATATATATATAATGATATTCATATGTTTATGTTTAATGTGTTTATTATTCATACTTATACCTATATTATATGTAATACACATATCATGGAGTAACAGTACCAGATTTCTGGATTTCTTTTGCACAAATAGTTGACATAGTCTGAGGTATTGTAATGTACATAATGTATATATTTCTCTCTTCTCTATTGTCATCTCATCTCTCTCTATTTATATTTATATCATTCAAACACTTGAACTTACTTGTCTCTTGTGCAGCTGTAGCATGTGATCCTTATCTTATTCGAAGATGATGAAAAGCTCCTAATACAACATCAGCAACAGTCCCCTGAAATTCGTTTTGAGACACAGTTTTGAGTGCAAATACACTGTACATATATTTATGTTACTGAATGAAACATTTCAGCGTCACCTCCTACATGTTGTACGAGATCCCACAGGTGTGTGATTCAGCACAAATTACAAACATCCTCTCATATGAGAGTGTAAACCTATCGGAAGGGGGTCTGTGTTGTTTTGGGGGTCCTTGAGATGAGGAACCTTGAGAAGGCTTGCCATAAGGCACATTCTTCCACTTGCAGAGGGGGGAAGGGAGGGGAGGTTTTGTTGCCCTGGCTCTCCCCCACCATGTGCATACCAGAGACAAAAAAAACAACCAGACTGTGAGCTGCAGCTTGGGAGCACAACACGGCCTCAGAAGGCTCTCATCAGACACTTCACCGGGAGGAAAAGCGCTTCTTGAGACACGTACAGAGATATGGGATAATGTATCATCTGATTTTTCTGCCAGGATAAAAAAGGGGGGCTATGGAAAAGGGGGTGGTGCATCTGAGCTAGAGATCCTATTACAGAGATCCAGACTTTTTCATGGCAAGTTTTTTGGAAGTGGGGGGAGGGCGAATCTACAACTTTCTCGGCCTGATGTCTTTTTCACACTCAGCCTGAAACGCTTCATATGAAGACTTTATATGGTTTTAGGTTGATGGTGCGTTTTTTCCCGAGTTGAGGGCAGTTTTTTTGGGAGCTGTTGGGATTTTGGATAATGAAGGAATTCAGGAGGATCCAGCAAGGATCGGACGAGAAGTGCAGAATAAAAAAGTTTGGGAGGACTGCGAGAAAAGTTTGAAGCGCCCCGCAGATTTCCCTCAACATGCCGCGTTTGGAAACTTATTCGAAATCTCGTGAAGAAAACTTCATCTTTGGGAGTCTTGGGAAACGGGATCATTGAGGCAGTAGAAGTCAAAATAATCTCAGTTTTGCACCGTTGAATCTCTCTCCCAAGATGTCTTCCCAGGGTTGGAGCCCCATTGTTGGATTTTACGGGATGCTTTGCGTCTGGGCTGCCGGGCTGTCGGGCTCCGGGGCGGTGTTGTCTCCAAACGGGACGATATTTGAGGATAACTGCAAGAAAACCACAACCTGCGAGGCACTTAAATACAACACATGTCTGGGATCGCCTCTGCCGTACACACACACGTCTCTGATCCTGGCCGAGGACTCCAGCACCCAAGAAGAGGCTTTTGAGAAGTTGACCATGTGGTCAGGTGAGATTAAGAGTCCGAGGAAAAACTAAATGATGCATTTTAGAGGCTGTTGGCTGCATGAAGAAGAGTGATAATCACCCTATAATCCAATTAGAAAACTGGTAGAGGTCTGATAAATCCCAGATGTTACAGTGTGCCATAGGAGAACTGTAAATACATGTAGGGTTATTAGGAATATTAACATGACTGACTCAAAGTGATAATTAAGAACTATCATGTCACAATGAATAAAAACAGTATGGGGAGCTTGTAACTTGAAATTATGACATCAAATATGAACCAGAACTTGGCCTTCAGGCGTTTAATTTGTAGCAATTACATAATAAATACATATATAAATAAATAAGCAGTGGGATCTGTTTGGTAACAGTGATGTTAATTGGTGTGACAATGGGCTGTAATGAGAACACTCAGGGAGAGATAGGAAGAGAGCCTCGACAGGAAATGAAGGGTTAAAAGCCATTAAAGGCAACAAAGGGAATCACTCATAGGTGTTAACCATCAAACAATAGGAGGGCCTCGCTAATAAAAGGGTTTTAGTTATTCTGCAAGAGGACCTTCACATTCATAAGCCCTCACTAATGACCTGTCAGACCTGGGTCACCTCACAGGTGTCAAGGGCTTCCAAATAACCCACATTTAAGGAGCCTCATTTGAGTTGTTGGATGTGGTTTATTCTGGCTCCTGTGTAACTTTCAGCAGACCAGTTAGAGAGCTTCATATAATGTCTCTCAGAAATCACATTATTCTTTATTATGCTGGGGCTTAAATTACAAACATTTTTTAAAACATTGCTACTCTACAAAGAAACAAAATGTTCCGGTGAATCACAACTGGAAACCTCAGAGATGCATTTCAGTTGTTTGTATTTCATATTCCAAACATCGTACAAAATCACATTATTACATCATTACCAGGATGCATTTGCATTGCATTCTGATTTATGACAATTGTAATTCAAAATCGGGCAGCAACTACAGATTATTTTCCCCATCAATTAATCTGCAATTATTTCCAAAATTAATCAGTTTGTCTATAAAATGCCAGAAAATGTTGATCATAATGTGACGTCTGTGACCAACAGTAAAAACCTGACAAATATTCAGTTAACTACCATGGATGACAAAAAACAGTAGCAAATCCTCACATCTGAGTTGTTGGAATCTGCTAATGTTTGGCTTTTTTTTGCTGATTAGTTGTCGATCAGTTTTGTGTGGATTGACTGATCAATTTATCGACTAATCTAGTGAAAAAATTGCTGACACAATTAGTTAGATGATGTGAATGAAGACGATCACAGTTCATCAGTCAATTAAAGTCAAACTGACGGATCTATGTGCACACCTCCACCTTCCAGGTTTGTTAAATTGTTAGTATATTGATTATAATGATGATCACCACCACCATCAGTCGGATAAATGTAGCCCATGTCTTGTCGTCTAACTTGAATGTTTCAGGATGTTTTAAGACTGTTTTTTTCTGTCTTAGGTTTGCGGAACGCTCCTCGCTGTTGGTCAGTCATCCAGCCGTTGCTCTGTGCCGTCTACATGCCCAAATGTGAGAACGGCCGAGTTGAGCTGCCCAGCCAGAGCCTGTGTTTGGCTACACGTCGGCCATGTAGCATCGTGGACCAGGAGAGAGGCTGGCCCACCTTCCTCAAGTGTGACCAATTCCCTGTGGGCTGTTCGGTAATTATTGATCCCTAAAGGAGTTTTTTTCTCAGCAGGTCAGAGGTTAGAGCCAACTAGAGAGCAGACCAGTTGGATTCTCTAGCAGGGCTAGAGGGCTATGGGAGAAATGTTACCTTCACTGAGATAATGCTGGACGTTAAAGTTGAATTAGAAGCTCACCTTTCCCCTCGCGTCCTCTGTGTGCAGAATGAGGTGCAGAAGCTGAAGTTCAACACATCGGGCCAGTGTGAAGCTCCCCTGGTGAAGACAGACATTCAGTCGAGTTGGTACAAGGACGTGGAGGGCTGCGGCATCCAGTGCGACAACCCTCTGTTCACCGAAGAGGAGCACAACGACATGCACGCCTACATCGCGTACTTCGGCACCATCACCCTCCTCTGCACCTTCTTCACCCTGGTGAGACATAACTACACTACCTATAATTCTGTGTGTTGTTGATCAGAAGGTCAAGGGATTTAACTTTTATGTATAAAGGGAAATGTTCATATGTCATGCATATTTCTCTTTTCAACCGTCTTCTGACTTTCAAAATGTCCTCCGTTTCAGGCCACCTTTCTTGCCGACTGGAAGAACTCCAATCGCTACCCAGCTGTGATTCTCTTCTACATCAACGCCTGCTTCTTCGTGGGCAGTATCGGCTGGCTGGCCCAGTTCCTGGATGGAGCACGCGACGAGATTGTGTGCAAGAGCGACAACACCATGCGACTTGGGGAGCCCTCGTAAGTGACCCGACCAGTCATGAGATTAGATTAGAGTACAGGTACTGAGACAACGAAATGCAGTTAAGCAGCTAATAAACATAAGTGCAAAGAGCAGTAAGGGGTGGATATGGATACGCTTAGATATAGACAGTATGAACAAAAAGATATACAGTGCAGGTAAAAGTACAAGTTATGGCAATAGTGAGACATGATATATAGAATAAACAGCTGGGGATGTGATAAATATATCTTGTATAGGCTTAAGATGAGAGACATACAGTATAGACAGTTTGAATATGCACAGGCATTGAAATTATATTTCGGGTAGTTAAGTAAGTTGGAGCAGACTGTCCTAGTGCTAAAGAGATGTTCCCTGACCGGGAATCGAACCCGGGCCGCGGCGGTGAGAGCGCCGAATCCTAACCACTAGACCACCAGGGATGTCCTATCTGTGAGTAACCTCATGCTGATTACAGGTCTTCAGAGACGCTGTCATGTGTCACCATCTTCATCATCGTGTACTACTCCCTGATGTCGGGTGTGATTTGGTTCGTCATGCTGACCTATGCCTGGCACACGTCCTTCAAGGCCCTGGGCACCACCCACCAGCCTCTGTCTGGCAGAACCTCCTACTTCCATATGGTCACCTGGTCCGTCCCTTTCGTCCTCACCGTGGCCATCCTGGCTATCGCTGAGGTGCGTATGGAGCCATTCACCCCGTAAAATCTGACACTCTGAGACGGGAAAAATGGTTTATGGTCATGAGAAAACATGATCACACTATCACTTTTCTCATGTGTTGTGGCTCTGTTGTGCGGTGCTACGCAGGTTGATGGAGACTCGGTGAGTGGGATCTGTTTTGTGGGCTACAAAAACTACAGATACCGTGCTGGCTTTGTGCTGGCTCCCATCGGAGTGGTGCTTGTTGTCGGCGGCTACTTCCTCATTCGGGGTGAGTGAAAGTTTTACATTCAAGTCAAATAGCTCAGTGACCCTCCTTGGAAAAGCTGTTTTAGCTCTTCCATCCAAATCTTTCAAGCTTTGTGATACTCAACAAATGCTCCTCATATTCATCCCCACGACAGCGACTGATCCAGTACATTTCTCTTTTTAGGCGTCATGACGTTGTTTTCCATTAAGAGCAACCACCCAGGACTACTGAGTGAGAAAGCAGCCAGCAAAATCAACGAGACGATGCTGAGACTGGGTATGTTCTCTCATCTGTAACAGCATGTTATCGTGCACACTAAACAAAGAATGTGAACACTTTTTATATTCATCATTCTGGATTAATATCTCCAGTTTATGTCATTTGAATTTGGAAAATAGTAAGCAAAACAAGAATTTGTACCGTTTTCCATAATATTCTTTCTGTGTGAATACTATTGGGAGTAAACTGTTTGATATCTTACATCTGATTTGTTGTTCTGTTTCTCCTTGTCAGGTATATTTGGATTCCTCGCTTTTGGCTTTGTTTTAATCACCTTCGGTTGCCACTTCTACGACTTCTTCAACCAGGCGGAATGGGAGCGGAGCTTTAGAGAATATGTGCTGTGAGTTCTCGTTGTCTTTCCTCTTTAGGTGGCAGAAATCCTGTGATTAGCTACATTTAATGTTGTTACTACACCTGCCTGCACCAGAAAGCTAAATCCTCCACACAGAAATCCACAAACTGATGCTGTTGAGACTCCAAACCGCTGCTCAACCGCTCAGCTTGCAGCGGTGAATGCAGCCCTATTTCCCCACAGTGTTGACACTGGCTGGGTCTGAATTAATCTAGCCTCAAAAATGTAAACCACTCTCTCCTGCCTTGACATGTAAAAAGACTTTCTTATTTACCAGATCCAGCATTTGAATGTAACTCAGTCATATGGGTAGAAGGTGTGGGAGACACATGGTGGCATGGTGGATACATAGACTGACTGCCTAGTGTGATATTTTCAACAGGTGTGAAGCCAACGTGACAATCGCCTCTCAGACCAACAAGCCAATCCCAGAATGCACCATTAAGAACCGGCCCAGCCTGATGGTGGAGAAAATCAACCTGTTCTCCATGTTTGGGACGGGCATCGCTATGAGTACCTGGGTCTGGACCAAGGCCACCATCCTCATCTGGAAACGAACCTGGTGCAAGTAAGCAAACATCAACGTGAAATGTAACATTTCATCAAAATCAACAGTTTTCTGTGGCTGTGGTTGTGCCCCTAAAAAAGGATGTTTTCTGAAGATTGTGTTTTATGTTTTTGCCGTTTCCAGTCTTCAATCAGTCTCTTCTCATTTCTTGTGTTCACATCATTGCTATATACCTGTACCAAATGCTGTAACATCTGTTTCTGATCGGTTTTCTTTGGGGAAATACAGCACCTCACCACATCCAGCTGTCGTTCTCTCTCTTTCTTAAACTGCCCTACTATGTTCCCGTGTCAGGATTATTGGCCGTAGTGACAATGAACCCAAGAGGATCAAGAAGAGCAAGATGATTGCCAAGGCATTTGCAATGAGGAAGGAGCTTCATAAGGACCCAGAAAAGGAACTGTCCTTCAGCATGCACACCGTGTCCCATGACGGACCAGTGGGTGAGTATTTAGTCATTAGATTAAATTTTTTATACTCCACTATTTGGGGTGAAGGATGAAACAGTGGAAGCTACGTCTGGTGATGTTTGCATACTTCCACCCTGTGGTAAATGACTGAAACTGCAAGACATCTTGGATTTTTTTATAGTAGAGATTGTACCTCATGTTAGAATGGTTATTGTGGGCATATTATTCGTAAGATGCGCCCTGTTTCACCCCCATAGTAAAGGGGCGCTTCACCCGAAATACAAAAAGACATTTTCTCATTCATCTCTCGAGATATCTAGCCATGCAGATATTTTTGGTTTTCCTAGTCAGGACTATTTCTTTTGTATGAAGCAGTTCTAACCGGAACATTGTTTATAAAAATGCATTGTTCAGTTTTTTTAATTTAGTTTTTCAATGACGTGAGCTCCACAAACAAATTGCTATTCATGGTCATTGTATTGGGGTGGCTTAGCTGATTGGTGGATAACTCAAAACACATAAAAACCAAAACTATGTGCATAGATAGATCCCACTAGAGGTAAGTGATAAAATATGTTTTTTGTAATTTGGGTGAACCAACTCGCCAAGCTTTGTTGTGTTCAGTAATATAATGTCAAAAATGGCACCATGTGTGCTGATGTAATGATTTACTCCTTTTGTGAACCACCATGTGTTTTTTTTCCTTCAAATTTGGCCTGAAAATATTTTCCATTTGCTTTTTTGTGGTATAGAGGCTACACAGTCAGGGACAACTGTTATGTCTGTAGCTAAGAACTGAACGACACATTCCCGTGCTCATGTAAGCTGTGAGGCTGCTGCGGCTGCCATGCTTGTTTAGCTTGGAGCGGTCCAGAGCTATAGAGGCAGCTGTGGGGGAGCCATTGAGAGTATGTTGGATTTAAAGCTGTCCTTAGTTGTCCCTAAATGTCTTTTTCTAATTCATAGCTGGAATCAATTTTGACCTCAATGAACCATCGAATGACATGTCATCAGCTTGGGCGCAGCACGTGACTAAGATGGTGGCCAGGCGAGGTGCCATCCTGCCTCAGGACATCTCTGTTACTCCGACTGGTACACCAGGTGAGAACTGGAGGCTGCGACATTACTGCTCTACATATGCAGAGCATTTCAAATCACCTGTCCCCTCTTCCCTCCCTTCCATCTCTCTTTCCTTTTGTCATTCTTTACCCTTTCCCATCCATCTTTTTTCCATTTTTTTTCATTATCAGAGGACTGTTCATCGCCAGCTTATATTCTGTTATTTCTTTCACAGTGCCACCTCCAGAGGAGAGGAACAGGCTGTGGATGGTGGAAGCTGAGATTTCACCAGAGATGATAAAGAGGAAAAAGAAGAAGAAGAAGAGGAAGAAGGAGGTGCGTCCAGCGGAGGAAGTGGTGGACCACCAGGCTTATCGCCAGCGTGAGTTTGGTCGCAGCTCAGTGCCTCGCCTGCCCAAACTACCATGCCACCCCAGTCTGGTGGCTAATCTGCGGGAACAACAGAGGCAACAGCAGAAGCTGGAGGAGGAAGTCCTGCCAGGGTCCTACCCAGACTTCCAACCCCCCCACCCTCTATCCTGTGAGGAGAGGTGTCCCTACCCGCAATACCAGAGCAGTTGGAACAGCTATGGCCGCAGCATGCTCTCTAACCCTCTAACCCTCAACGACCGCCCAGAGGATCTGGGTCTCGGCCCACGTTGCCCCCCCTCTGCCTCCACCTGGCAGCCCAGTGGATCTTCCCGCTACCCTGGGGAGATGGATCTCACCACTGGGCTGTCAGAGAGGTTGGCCCACGTGGCTCGGGTACCGGCAGGCCGAAGGGCCGGCTACGGACCTGTTCACTCCCGGACCAATTTAATGGAGGCGGAGCTTATGGATGCTGACTCTGACTTCTAAGAGAATAGCTCCAATATATTGCTTTTTGGTACACAGACAGTAAGCTATAACAAAGTGCTGGATACTTTCAAAATTCTTACTAAAGTGCACCTGATTCCCAATGTCCAGAGGTCGAGATGGAACTAAGCTCAGTTTTTTATTTTCCTTTTATTTTGATTTTGTTCTTTCAGAAAAAAGCAAAGGGATAAAGTGAAAAGATATGTTGTGAATAAGTTAATGAAAAAATATTTTTTATACTTTATTTGTGTCCAATAAAATTTCAGAGGCAACTCCGTGATGACAAGACAAATGAGGCAGCTAAACTTTATATGGCTTGAAACAGATATGTTTATTCTGAAACCCCTATGCATTCATCAGCTCAGCCCTGTTTGTGACAACATTAAACTCTAAACATGGCATGATAAGTCGAGGTGTCCAGGATGAATTGCTGATCGACACAGTCAGCTTGTTTTTAGAATTACCAGTAAGGACATTTGAAGATGTAGGCAGTCGAAAAACAGTTATATTCTTAATCTTTGATTGACCGCTTGATTGACAGTAAATCCTGACTCGTACAGAAGACCATACAGGTAAAAAGAAATGCTACGGGCTACTTGCAAATACTGTTTAACCCAGGTCCTCTTTTGTATTATATTTGACTGTTCTCAAGACTCCGTTTCTCTCTTTCCACTACTATTTAACCTTTAATTACTTGTGTTTATGTACTGTTAACTTGAGGTACTAACCATTATCTCCCTTGCCCTATTAATACTATTATCACTAATTATTGCTAAGGACTTTGAGAGGATTCTTATACAATTTGTGATCCACACTGAGACTTAAACAGAAGCCGGGACGTACCAAAATAAATGGCTTGGCTAAATAAAAAAAAGACATCTCATTTTGTACACACCAGGTTTTGTTTAGTTTTAAGTCGAACACATCAGTCTCACAGCTTCACATTGTGATCATTTACTGCAGATTTCAACAGAATAACCCAAATTATTATCTTGTGCTTACTTTCCTTCATTTTATTGAGGTCTTGGAAAGTAGGAGTGACGTGATTATGCCCAACATTGCTGTCACCGGGTCTTGAAGTACACCCATACATCAGTGCAGAAAGGTGACAGTTTAAACCACTGGAGGTCAGCAAAGACAAGACTTTCAGGGGATGTTAAGTTACGCTTTAATAAGCTAAGCTAAAATACATACTAATTATTTGTACGGTGCAATAAACCAACAATTAGCATATTTTCGGCCTGTAGAAAAAGACCAAAATGAATGGAATGGAATCTTTTTCTCAACAAGTTAACCTTGTATATTTCAGAACATTTCTCCTTGTACAATTATTTGTAAAAGTATTATTTTTTTTACAGCAGTATTTCTACTTGTGTTAATCTGTTGTACATATTCAGTCTCAACTGGGCTTCATGTGTGTTTCCCCCTCTCTTCAGCCCAGTTGAGAGTCTTTTGTATGATGTGTTTTAAACTGCAGTGGGCCTAGAAGTCACCTTTTCTTAATACTTCTATTTTTCAGTCTCTGTCTTTCTAAATGTGTGTACTTGTATATAGGTTGTTCATAGATCTCTCAATAAGGGTATTATTTGTACAGATTTATATATCAAGTCACTTGATTACTCTGCTGATATGATAAATAAAAAGGGAAGAGTCAGCCTTGCTATAATAAGTTGTAACTGTACTTGCTGTAACCAAAATTCCACCTAGTTTTGTCATTTTACGCTCAATATGGATAAATGATGCTGAAGTAGACTGTGATAGACCGCTTCTTAGCCGATGCTAATAAGTTTGTCTAAGTGTCCATTTATTCATGTAGTTGTTGTTACCACACTGCTATGAATGTATGAGTTTAGTGAGTTTGGCAACAAAAATAAAGCATAGCTGATGTCCACCCAAAACGTTTATGTTCAAAGATTATTAAGAAATGAAATGTTTTACTTTTTATGCCTTGAACAGTAACACACTCTGTTTCTGTCAGCGGTCTACAAGATGTAGACAGTGTTGTGTTTAGTCTCCCAACTGTGTAAAAAAAAACGTTTACTGTCGTTTTGACTGTGCAGCTGTACTTCTTTGTTTTTATATGTAAATAAAAGTAACCCTACACTTTTCTGTGTGATTGTTCTGCCATATTGCCACATAGTTTGTGCCTCTCATGTTTAACTATTCAAGTCAAAGAGCTAAGCATCAGATTTTACCACAAATAAATACCTGCTGATATTGGAGAAACACAGGCTCATTTAACAGCTTTCCGCAGAAAATATTGTGTCAGCAGATGTTTTAAACCTGTTCCCAAAGATTTCAAATTGTATTTGTATATATTAGTGTGTCTTTCTTGTATTTGTTTTTTCATACAAACTTTGATGTAATGAGAGGCATAAACTGGGGCTAACAGATTTGCACTACTGTCTTTTTTGATTCTACCACTAGGGGCGCTAAAGTGGACATTTTCAAATCCTACATACAGGGGCTTTAACTGTTAATTATGTATCCAAATGAGACTTTAAGGGTTAAACCAGTCAAATGTAAAATCTCCCCAGCTGCTCCATCCCCCACCACCCCTCCCCTCTCTGTCTTTGTTGGGTGGCAGACTGTGGACGAGCAGTGGCTGCACGGCAGACCTTATAAAGGGATGTGTGAACCCTCGGCGCACAGATGAACAGGAGCGACACCAAATGAACAGACAACATGTCCCACAAGAAGTCTTCGCTGCCTCCAGGTGAAGTGGAGAACCTGCGGAGAAGATCTGCGGCTGATTCCTCGGGTGAGACAGAAACGACTGTTTGTACTTTCCTCATGACGGATATCAAAATATCTCTTTGTTCGTTTTACATTTGACTTTGTCTGCAGCGCGTTCGTCAAAGCCACATGTGCTGCCAGACTTTGCTACAATCCGAGCTAAACTTTAAGTAGTTTAATTAAAACACTTCCTGTGAGACTTTGACTGTCAAGCTCCATTGAGGAGCCTTCACTCCTACGAGAATTGTTTGAAAGTCATTGGAAACTTCGAAACTTTTCATTGAGGTCACTTCACCTTTATGTTCGGACAGGTGGAGGTGAGGATCCACAATCAGAAGCATGGGTTCTCTCATCTCTCCACAGCTTGCTGCTGTTTTCATAATGTGATGGGAATGTCACATGGTTGCCACATTTGTAAAGATGTCAACTCATTACCAAAGTAGTTTTGAATTATATTCCAAGTGGATGTCATGATGGTTTTCTGTGGATTGAATGTGTTAGTCGTCAGCTCCCAGTTGGCTCCAAAATCTGTCCATTGCACCTTTTTAAATCATGAACTTTAACTTCTTTTATCAGACGTGGGGAGTGACAGTTAAGAAGTTAGTAGAAAGTTACATTCTCATAAACAACATTATAAGCAGATGGACTTTAATCAGTATAACCAGCAGGCTTCTGTTTTTCATATCAAGGCATAGCACAGTCTGTTACGTTTTCTTATCTCTAAGTGTTGCAATGCATTAATAATGTGATCAGTCTTGGCACACAGCAGTTGACACTGGTGGTGGGAGAGGGGACACCCTGCATGACTCTCAGGAGGCTTTTGTTAGTCATACTCATTTCTCACGGTGCAGCTGCAGGGCGTTGGTCCTGGATGTCAGTCAACAGCTCCACAGCTCTAATGCATTGAGACCCCCTCAGTGAAGGGTCAATACATCGTCTCCAGTCTTAATTCAGCATTCTCTTCCACTGCTGCACTGGCAAAACATTGTTGGATGTACTGTGCCTTTTTTAAAATCTGTTCTTCATGATGTTTCCGTCTTCAGAAAACTATGCCGATCCTGAACAGCATCAGCGGTTTCCACAGCGACAGTCCCAAGGTGATTGGCTCTGTGTTGGCCCGCAGCATCCAGAGCTCGGCGCAGCGGAGACGCCCTCCCCAGATGCTTCTGCCCACCACTTCTGCCACTACACCCCGAAATGTTTCCTCACCGTCCACAGAGGTGAATGAGACATTGGTTGATGTTTTAAGTAGAGACAGGAGGAGTCAGTCGAAACAATGAGATCAGGGTTCACAGGGATATTTACTCGCCATGCCATGTGCATGAGGTTTCTCACAGTTGTGATCTGCACAGGAGGACACGGCACCTCAGCCCGGTCTACTCCGTCACGAGGTGTCCGGTCTACTCCGTCGCGGTATGGAGAAGAGGGTTGGCATGAAGGCACCTCAAAGACCACGATCAGAGCTGAGAATGAGGTGGAGGCGCACAGGGAGGCCAACAACTACAAGGTGGGCCATGACTGGGTCAAGGCGACGCTTTAATCCAAATACTCCCCTGCACCTAAATCTAAGTTTCTACATTTTTTCAGGAAGAATTTAAACATTTTGAACATGCAAATGTGAAAAGGATGTCTCTCTGATGTCTAAAACCGACTATATTTATATCCATTAACTCATCAAGCTCTCATGGTAAAAGATATTGTGAAGGTTCTTTTTAGCGCTGCATGTTTGTGTGACATATTTTTAATCAAGAAAATCCCACTTTTTTCAGTTTGGCTTCAGGAAGTGGAAGGGCAACGTGACAGAGAAGCCTATTGAAGACCGATCAGATGTCGTCAAAGAGCTCTACTCTGATCTCAGCATTGTGAAGCCCCAAGAAGGTCTTTGTTTATTTTTTCTCTCTTTGCACTCACATACTCATGCAGACAAATGTGGGGGAAGCAATAACCTGTATTTATGATTTCTCCTCTGTTTCAGGCTCAGTGGTCACCTTTGGGAACATAGTTTATGTATTTTTATTTGGATGGTGGATATCTTTAATCTACTTCCTCATTTGTCCTGTTATGTTTCTAACAATCTTCGGTGCCCCTTATGGTATGTATCCTATAACACAGCCGCATCACTCAGAGTATTAAAGCTTCGCCTGAACAGTGGAACATCATGCCATTTTCTCTTTTTGCTTTTTTTAGGCAAACTTTGTTTAAAGATGGCGTGGTACTTTATTTGGCCATTTGGGAAGTCGTTAGGAAAGGTAACATGATATATAGCATCCTTCCTTCTCAATTAACTTTTTGTGTCTTGGAATTCCAATATTTAAGTGTCATTGCTAAAGTAGCTGGGACATGTTCTTTATTACCAACAAGTAATTATTCACCTTATCTGTTGTCATCTCTGCCTTCTTCAGGCCGGGGATGTAGTTAAGAGATCCGTTATGAAGCCTCCAAGGTGTGAGGTCATCCCTGAAGAGAGGGACAATGAAGACAGTAAGGACCTTGTCAGGGACAAGGACTCCGCACCCCTTCTGATGTCTTCCCCGATCCCTGTTGAGATCCCTGTCCCAGAAGCACCAGCTGGAAAAACTTCCAAGCACTGGGTACAAAAGTCAGAACGACCTTAATCACAGTTTAGTAATATTTATGAATGAGTTTGATTATTCTTTGTCCTTCTCTGCAGTGTCGCATCAGTACTTATGTTTGGTTGTTACTGGGTTACCCCGTCCTGGCTGTGTTCCACTCCCTGGCCTGTGTGCTCTCCTGGCTGCTGGTCTTCACTATACCTGTATCCAAGATGAATGCTCGCACACTGACCACTGTCCTCCTCATGGCACCAGAGGACATTCAGATTCACAGGCTGGAAAAGGTTATTTTATTTTCTGAAATGTCAGTGGCTCGTCAAGAGAAAGATGTCAAGGCAAGGAATGTGTGCAATATTTTCCTTCCAAAGGGGGTTTTATACTATAGAATCCTTATTAGCTATGGTAACATGTAACTGAAGTGCCCCACATGTTAATGTGAGTGATGGCGCTAGCTCTTGCGGTGTGTAAATCTAATTAGTGTGTCTTCTATGACTTTTTGTTTTCCTTTTTAAAGGGTTGGTTCAACCAAATCACAAAGAACCAAGTTCTCACTGACACCCAAGTGGTGTGTAACATGTGCTATACATAGTTTTGGTTTTATTTGCAAAGCTTTTGAGACACTTTTCATTGGGAACTGACTTCAATAGAAAATAGCTCCATGTGACATTAGTGGACTATCCAGTGTAACCAGGATGCTGGTCATGGAAAGATGTTGCTGAGTTTTTCAAATTGAATTTTTTACATAAATGAAATTGGGGAGGCAGCCAAAATTACATAGGTGAATATCTCAAAACCTTAGCACAACATAACTGTCTGCATGGCTACACGCCACCAGGAGTAGGTGGAGAAATGCTTTTTCATTTGTTTAAACTGGCCCTGGACCTTATCTGTTAATTGACTGTTTACATCTAATGAATGATTCTGTAACTTGAGTGTTTTATGTCCTCTTTTGTAGACTCTTGGGTGCGAGACCAGAGTCATCTTATGCTGTTATCAAGCTTTCAATGTGTATTACTACAAATACACTGTCCAAGGAATCAACATTTTCGCTCTCAGTATCCTTTTTGGGTTGTTTGATCCAACTTGACGAAAGTAAGTAAAAAGCGGTCAGCTATGGCACCATTAGACAATATACTCAATATACTGGACCCCGGTGTACTTTTGAGGTAATTTCTGGTCGCAAAAAGTAGCACAAGCTAAGAGCTGAAGACATCTATCCATCCTTTTCAAGTAATATATATTTTTCATAACCAACAAATTGTGATTTTGTACATGGTCAACACAGTTCTGGTCTGTCCACTGCCCATCCATTTGTTCTCCTTAAGTCTGGGTTCCCTGCAGACTCTCTTCCCCTGGTATTCATCACTCTGATTATTGGCTATACTGACCAGGAACACAATTTCTTCAGCGCGAAGACCAAGTTTGCCACAGCCATCACTTCCATCATTCCTCTATCCTACTATATTGGCATGGGTATAGCCAGGTATGGTTTGTTTCGCATTTTTGTCGCTGGCAGGAAGTACAGACTCGAGGCGGGGGGGGGGGGGCGGAATAGTATACAGTATATTGAATGGTTGTTATTTGGTAACTGTGCGTATTCCCACAGCATTTCTGCACAGAGTAACTTTGCAGTGGGAGCGGTGGTGAATGCCACGTTTGGCTCCATTACTGAGATGACGTTCTACATCACAGCATTGCTGCAGGGACACCGTGCTGCCACCAAATGTTATGAGGAGATCGTTAAAGCGGCACTCACTGGGACCTTGCTTGGATGTATACTGTTCATACCTGTGAGTGCCTGAGAAGGACAAATGTGTACATATCGGTTAACATGTTCTCCCTGAGATGTGTTGGTTCTCTCTGTTTACCTTGGTTTCATTTACGTCTTTTTCATTATGGGATTCAAGTGTGAAATTGGTAGACAGATGGTCACACTCATGCGCTAACCTCGTATGTTTACAGGGTATCTGTATGATCATTGGGGGCATTAAACACCAGGAGCAGCGATTCAACAGTCGTTCAGCCGGAGTGAGCTCAGCTTTGCTCTTCATATCCATTGGAGGTATGTACAGCAGCTGCACATAACTCATTTTTAAACAATATGTCTTCCACCAACAGATTCATAAAACTCATTGTAATATTTTCCATAGGTGTGTTTGCTCCCACCCTCTTCTCAAAGACCTTCGGTAATCTAGTGTGTGAAAGCTGCACCAATATTCCAGGCAATGCCAGTGTACCCTTCATCTGCAAGGATTGTCACTACGACACGGTGGGCTGCTTCACTTAACCTTCATGTGACTTCATGCTTGTGGCGGTTGAGCAAGTTTGAGAACACTTTCAGATGACATCTGTGTGGGTCTCCACAGCTTACATAAATAAAAAAGCTTTTAAAAATGATTGATTTTTAATTTTCACCTTCATTTTTTGTTTTTAACAGAGTCAAACTGACCCACATTTGATTCTGTCCAAAATCGAGTAAGTCCAGGTGCTACACGCAGAGTTTTTTTTTTTTTAAGAAATCTACTCATCAGTGTTTTAACAAAATTATTACTTTAAAAAATGTTTTCCAGGGCCCTGGTGTACACAATTTCTGTGCTGCTGCCTGCTGCATACCTGATCGGCCTCATCTTCACACTGAAGACCCACTCCCACATCTATGATATCCATATCAGCGATGGCCAAGGAGGCCATGCACACGGTCAGTACGCACAAGAGGGCACCAGCACTTACCACCCCACTGGTGAGGTCACCACTGGCCATCTCCTTGCAGCCAACACGTGTATTAATGGCAGCAACGTAGCCACCAGCCAGGTGGTTGCAACAGGTGTGTGTGTGTGTGTGTGTGAGTATCGTATGCATGTAGTGTTCTTTAATCTTTTGGTTGAAGGAAAATGAAATTGTGAAGCACTGCTATATTAACCTCTTTGTGCATGTAAGCATTTCCCTTGCAGTGAGGTAAAGTTGCGCCTGTGCATGAGGGTGAGGAACTAAACTTGTACTTGATTGAATGTGTGTGAAAGGGGATATAAAACAGTGAGGTAAGTCATACATGTTACACTTTGGTAAGCATAGTGTGTATGTGACCAGCAGGCCATCATGTGGTCCACTGGTCCAGGTGGAGGGCTCTTGCAGTGCTGATTGCTGCCACAGTGTTGATGGCCTGCTGCGCTGATCTCAGCACGGAGAACATCGAGCCCATGCTGACCCATTCCTCCATCTCCCAGGTATTCAAAATGCTTTATTCATAAAGAGGAAGGGACAGTGCCTCTTAGATTCCAAGGTCCATTGCTCCTTGGTTGATAAGACCATATTCTCAATGTGTTTCTTTGTACTTAATGCAGTACTTCATCGGTGTCACAGTGTTGGCCATGGTGCCAGAGCTTCCTGAGATTGTCAATGGGATCCAGTTTGCACTGCAGAACAACATCAGCCTGAGGTATGAGTACACTGTTGTAGTATAATTATTAATTACTACCAGAATTTTTTCAACTTTTATAAAGGCCATACTTCAGTTTTGAGCAATGGGAGATAATGGGAGAGCACAATATTTAATGGATATATAAATGTGAGATATTTCAATGTCTACTCATTTATAAACACATTATGTGAGTTTTACACAAGTTTGAACACCATTAGACTTCATACACTTCTTTCCATAAGTTGATACATAGGTGAAATTGAGCCACTGTAAAAGGAGTGTTACAAACATTTTAACTTGTATATCTTTTGTCTGCAGCCTTGAAGTGGGCAGTTGCATTGCTGTGCAGGTCTGCATGATACAGATTCCACTGCTGATACTCTTCAATGCCTTCTATGTAAGTGCCTAGTTTTTTGTAATTGCATAGATTTCTTTATATAATGCAATTGTTTCAATCATGACTGAAGGCTTCCCCCCCCCCCAGGATGTTGGATTCATGCTCGTTTTCAGTGATATTCATCTCTGGGCCAGCATCTTCAGTGTCATTCTGGTCAACTACATCTTCATGGATGGAAAATGTGACTACTTTCAGGGTAAGTCATTCACTGAGACCGAATTGAAAATTACACCATTAGTCATATATCTAACTAATAAAGCAAGCAGGTTCGTGGGGTAGCAGGTAAGAGGATTTGTGCTTGTGGCCTGTTTTTTTTTGTCTGGCAAAAAGGTTAAGCTTCAATTAACATGTAGATTATAATGAACTCTATTTTGTTTGCAGGCACTGCTCTCGTGGTGGTCTACCTCATCCTTTTGGCCCTTTACTTCTTTGCTCCTTCTCCACGCTCTTGTTGATCTGCTTGCCAAGAAAAATCCTACGAAAGGCTCCGAAATGTTATGCCACTATAGAAATGCACTTATCCCTCATCTTCAGGTGGTGTGGCTTCAGTGTCACAAAAGATGGAAAAAGAATTGGGATGAGTTTTGAAATTTCACAGCAGCGCTGTGACTGAATAGCTGTCTGCTTTTTGTCAATATATGATACTGACATTTTTCCAGTTCTGGCTGTCAAGGAAATCTGTGACTTTGATGTTTTGCTCTTGCATTTAAATGTAAATTTGGGCTATTTATTTTTGGTTGTGAATCATTATCATATGTGGTTTATAGTGGACATAATAAATTCATCAATTTATAAAACCTGTCTGTAAAATAAGACCACTTTTTCAACTAGTGCTTCACCATCTACATCAGTTTCTATTTAAGAACATGTGATTTCTTTTGAAAAATGTACACCACTATAATTTATATTGGATTTTCATTTCTGCTACATTTTGATATCTTTTGCTTCGTAAAGGTCATTATTGACAGTTTGGCACATTCAGTATGCTCAGCTAACGAGGACAAATGGCATGCATGTTATCACCTTCTAGTGTGCTGTCTCAGAATACAAGTGGCAACAGGACTTAATGCAAAAACAGTCTAAAATAGAAAATAAAACAGTTTGGGTTTTATTTATGTTATGTTTCATACTAATTATTAGTCAAGCAAAAGAAAAGGGAGGGAGGGGGGGCGCCGAGAGCTATTTACAGAACACTTTTATTGACAGTACTCCAATACAACATTCACACAAGCCTACTGTACAACATTTTAGTGGTCACTTTCAAAACTGTCCCAAAGTGAAGATTTGATGATGTTAACATAAAAAGCAGGTAATGACCTCATGCACAAAGTAGTTTGTTATGCAGAGCAACATCCCATCATGGGTCTCAACTAACCTCTCATTCCTCATTATAATCACACTTTGTTCAAGGTGCAACATTATTTGGCATCAGTTAAATTCATTAATTGGACATAGGAACTCTATTGAACACATTGAATACGTGCCTTTAGGATTAATACCAAAAATATGCTGCATCCTGCCGTGAAGCCCACTCTGTGTGCCCATTAACCAGAGCAGAATACAAAGCTTCTGCATCCTTGAAACAGGATACAAAATGAGTGTTTTTGCCACTAAGATGTTGAGTGATTCTATGTAATGGTTAAAATGTTAACTTAATTGAAAACGCAATTTTCAACAGAAACCCTTTGTCTAAACATGCAATTATCTTATACTGCCTGTATTTGTGAACATTTCAACCTCATTAAAAGTTTGAAAAAGGCACTGCAGTATAAACAAATGTTTGTAGAAGCCTGCTACTGAACTCCCTGTGCAAAACAGTTTCAATGTCATCAACAGAGGGAGTAAAAGCCTTAACAGAATTAAGTCTTTATTTGAATAAAAGCATTTTAAATTAATTTTAAAGAGCACCAAATTCACAGTGATGTGTTGCATGGTTTTTACAAATGAGAGCTGCAAGCAAACAAGATGTAAATTAAATCATTTGATGAAGATACCCACCTTCCTTTGACTTTTTTTGCAGATGGTTTTCCAGACTAGGCTGTAACACAATGTATAATGGGAAAATACAGGAAATACAGGGGCTCAGACATAGGCAAACCCAGCATTGGGCCATTCTTCACAGACTAATGAAGACCATACAGAGTTTCCGCATGTTTTAGCCAGTTTACCACAAATAACATATTACTCATGACTATTTTAAAAGGCATACCATAAATTAAGTAGGGCAGACACTGGTTTCCATTCATATAGTATAAAAACAACTCGGAAAGACTTGAAATTCAAGATTGGTAATCCCTCACAGTGAACACCATGTCTGCTTTTATTTATGTCAAAGTTATGCTAGGATAACATGACTTCAACAATAAAAACACATGAAAATTAGAGTGATTGACTGTAATTCAAGCAAGTTTTAAGGAAGTTGATTTCCATACCATAGGGAGAAAACCGATATAAAAAGGCTAGAAGGTCGCAAAAACCACTGCAGCATGTCAGCAGTAATAACATTATAGATCAGATTTGAGTTAAATTGGCTAAAATGTGCAAAAACACTGGCATGGTCCTTTGGCAAAACCACCATCTGCCACTTTTTAGACTGAAAAACATTACTTTGCTTATAAGATCTATTAAAAAAAAGTAAATGCCCACCAATATGCAAGACAAAGTGTGCAAACAGCAACATCAGGTGATGAGAATACCCTCAGACAAACAGATTTAGTCCTTCAAATAAATACACATGCATTCTTCCTTTGCACAGAATTCTTAAAAGTAGTAGAGAAGGCCGATTTAAAAAAAGGGGAGAGGACAGTCTTTGAAGACATGGCAAAATAAAGTATGTCCAGGTGTTGCAGTTTGGCGGATGAGAAGCGGGAATTCATATTTAGCTTGACACAAAGTCATCATGTATGGAGCAGTGATGGCGGGAGGGGTTTGAGTAAAATTGATAAAACATTCCACATGTATTTTCTTTATCATCACTGAAACTGAAAAAAAAGAACAAAAGAAAAAAGGCATCCCATTGTTTCTGGTTTTAAGGCGGGGCTACGTTAGGCAGGGGAGGGAGAGGGCATTTTCCCGAGAATTTTGCTGTGAATCAAATTCTGTGCTCTGTCAGACCTCATCTGCTCCCAGTCCAGCCCAGCCTACCCCATCCAATCATTTGTCCGTCCTCCACTGTGCTGTCTATTTCAAGCGTTCAATGAGTTCCTGTGTGAGGCCCAGGTTGAGCAGCTGCATGGTAGGGAGTGAAGCCAGGTGTGGAAAGGCCTTGAGGAGCTTCTCCCAGCATAGCTCCAGCAGGCTGGGCACAGCCAGCCAGATTTTAAACAGAGAGCCAGTTCTCTTGTTCTCATGGATGTTTACCACGCCACCATGGATGTACATGCAGCCAGCCTGAGGACAGAGTGAAGGAAAGAGAGAAAGATGTACATTTTATATACAGTACTGAGTTTGATACAGAAATTAACTGGGGCTTCAGGTTCTAAGCTCCCCCTGGAGCCATCATTGGTGATTTGTGGGAAACTGTGACTGACAAATTCTTTTCAGTGTGTTCTTGGCAAAGAAAATTATGCTGTTTCTAAATCTGCCTGCAGCTTTGCAGATTTTGGTGCCAATATAGTAGTACAAAACTATAAAAAATTCCAGCCCCAACATGCAGCCTCTGTGCCAACAAACCTACAACAACAAACTGTCCACAAAAAAGGACCAAAATACCATCTCATAAAAAGTAGATCAATGGGAATTGTTTTTTCTTCTTTTGTCACTCACATTTTCCCTCATTTTGCTTTGATTATAGAAT
Organism: Enoplosus armatus; assembly: GCF_043641665.1. Taxonomy (NCBI): domain Eukaryota; kingdom Metazoa; phylum Chordata; class Actinopteri; order Centrarchiformes; family Enoplosidae; genus Enoplosus; species Enoplosus armatus. The sequence goes on along the minus strand of NC_092201.1, from coordinate 8,163,233 downwards.
TTAAAAGACAGAACTTTATTTAGTAGAGAACGAGACCACTGCATATATATGGATTTCATGCGTTGCCTTAAATGACTAGATTACTAACTACTTTCATCAATATGTACTTCACTTGCTGTGTACATGAAGAAGATTGTTACCACTGACATGAAACCCTCAAAACTGTTCCAAACCACAGATAATAAATTAAAATATATGTACATGGACTGAATAGAAAGGGTAGTGTGGTACTAACTGGGGTGACAGCAGCACAGTGGAAGTAGGCCGGCTCAGGCATCACTGCTGGTAGTTTGCTCCACTGGAAAGTCTGCAGGCTGATCTTCCACAAATCAGCTAATATCAACTCCCCGTTGTAGCCTCCACAGATAAATACATCTACAACAGAGAAAAATTAATGATCAGACGCTTCATGTAGTTGTATATGTGATAACTGGCAGGGAGTTAAAAATCAACTTAACACTGAAGGTTTAACATATGAGGATGTGATATCAAATGTCAGAAGCAACTGTTTATCTTTGAAGCAAAATAACAGAAGTATGACAGCACTTGAAAGATTCTCACCATTTCGTATTTGTACACAGCTATGGCATCTCCTGGGAGCAGGATACCCTGTCAGAAGCACAGACATTTTAGAGTGGTGTGAATGAGAACAGAAACAGGCTTAGTTAATAATGAGGTGCAGACTACAGACCTATTTTGTCATGAGGTTTAGTTGTAATCTCCTCCCAGGAATTGGTCTCCAGATTGTACGCATGTATCTATTAAAAAGACACAATATTTACTGTGAGTTTAAGTGAGTGTTTGGTGCAGTGATTAAGATGGATTTGGCTTGAGTACAAAACTGTAACCTATATTATAATTAAATACAGTACATGAGTGTGTTTTCACTGTTTAAAATGCTGGCATCAGTCTTCTGAAACATTGTTGTGCAGAGTTTCAGTCTCTATATTCAACTCCTTTCACAGCCACAAAGATCCTCATATGGGTACAAAAATAATTTCACTTGAGCAGTTAATGCTACCCTCTTTGGTGTATATTCATGTGTGTGCAGATCTTTTTGTTCTCTACTACATTTGGAAAAAAGAAAATCTCTTTCATCTTCCTCTGCACAGGTTCGCTAGGGAGGGGGAAAAAAACATATATAGACCAGATATTGCTTCAGCTGTCATAAAAAATAAAACTAAGTTGTTCAGAAATGTACACTTGAAACATTATGAATTTGAAATTCTAGGCCGGCAGTTTTGGTGAGTCTACCCTTAGTGGTCTAGTACCTTGTCCAGAGGGTAAGATGTCCAGGAAGTTCCTCCTCCCAGAATGTAGATCCTCTGTCCATCATGTGCTATTTCATGCCTGTACCTGTAACACACAACACAACAAGTAAAGGAGTTTCACTACACTGAAAAGATCCTTAGCTTGGGTCTGTAGCACATTCAGGCATCATAAAAGGCGTACCGTTCCTCAGGCAGGTCGTCGGGAGGGTTGTTGGGTTTGAGGTGGATCCACTCCCTTGTGGTCAGGTCCAGCCTGTGCAGGTCTGTGCTGTAGATGTAACCCGTTGTCCCTCCAAACACGTACAGGAAACCATTTATGATAACCATTGCCTGAAGGTTAGGAAGATATGAAGCAACATCGTAGTAAGAAGCAGCTAAACTTTAAAAGTTTGTATATCCACCAACTAAATTTTGAAAAACTTAAAACATCCAGTCTCTACAATATTTCAAATCCCTAACTTGAATTTGGCCCAGAAAGCAATCAAATGAGGGTAATTTATGAGGTTACCTGTCCATAGATTCTGTTGGGCTTCTTCCCCCGACAGTTGAGCAGTGACCACCGCTTGTACTTCACGTTACAAACATGTACGTCATTGCCATTATTTTCACCAAAGGGGATCCCGGTGCCGCCAAACACCAGGAGGTTGTTGCCATGCAAAACAGCTGAAGAAACACAGCAATACCGAATTCAATTTTCATACACATTTTAACAGATAACTGGATTTTGTTATGAGTATAAAATACTAATGAGTGCAAGTACAATTAAGTATCAAAATGTTAGATACAACATTTTACCTGACATAGATGCCAGCTCTGTGGGCATATATCCCTCTGTTCGAATCTGCTGCCAGCAGCCTGTGGCAAAGTGGTACCTCCAGAGCTCCCTGAACAGTGGATAGTCTTCATTCTCTGGGCCTCCTGACTCATCATAGTCAGGGTTGTACCCTCCAAACACGTACAGGTTAGTGTTGTCAGCAACACAGCGATGCCCACTGCGGGCGGGGGGAGCACGATGACCTGGAGAGGGAGGAACAACGTTTCATAGGATGAGGAGGGGAGGATCATGCCAACAGAGATACTAGACAGGTATAAGACTGGACTGATGAGATAAACACACACAGAAAGCTACAAGTGCCTAATACAAGAGAAACTGGATCACTGGCTGTATCTATTACAAAATCTGACTGAACCTGAAAAGATAGGCATGTTCATCCACTTTTGGGCTTTTCAGAACACCCTGAAATCCTTCCGCTTTGATCAATATAGAGACATCACATTGTGTAATCATGACAATAAGCACAGAAAGCAGGGAGACGCCATACAGAGTCACAGGGTTAACACTTGAACATGCGTCACCAGGGCTAACACATAAACAGACACATTCACAGTCACATTTACAACAATGAGAAATTATGAATTTCAAGTTTCCCTGCATGCCTTTGAACTCACTGAGAGGAAAACTATGGGCAACATAAATAGAACATCAATAAAGAAAGCAACCAAGATATCCTAGCCGGCGCCTTAAGTTATCCAATTAAAATAAAAAGGTAACAAAAACACGTAGATAGGACAAGATGTGCACAGCTTTGCCAGCTCTGACTGCCCCACTGTATTTCTTTGCGCATTGTGTTCACACCCAGTTGAATCGACATGGAATACATCTGCTGGACAATAGGCTGTAAAAACTTTCAATGATACTTGAGCAATAGGCGTTTCTCTGACACTCAAGCTGACAGAGGAAGAAGTCTAGTCATGGAGGGCTCACAGTTTTACCTTATAAGGAGAGCTATGCAAATAGCAGAAAATAAAATATCACCATTTGAGATACTGAGATGCTTGGCTGGAGGGATTAGCAGGTTTCTACCAACAGGCACATGATGACAGAATACAGAGCACATTAAGCCACATCTAATAATGTACCTCTGTTTAATGTATTAAGAATAAAATGAGGCCTACCTACAACACAACACCAATGTTTCAGCCAACCAATGCATTTTTAATGAGGATTTGTAATGGACTGGGAAAGCACAGCAATTATGGGGGCCGTACAAAGACAGAGGAATTTAGGAGCAGTGGCACGACCAAACATCCACACTTTGGCCTATGTTATCTCAAACCTAATCAAATATTTCACAAAGGTAGCAGACCACTTTTCACTGGTACGCTTCTGACTATCATTACATTACATTACATTAATTTGGCAGATGCTTTAGTGCAAAAGACTTGCAATAAGTGTATTCAAAATTAAGAGGATGAGATAAGTGTTATCAAAACTTGGAAGCACAACCCTGCCAAATTAACAACTAAAAGTGTGTTCTGAAAGCTCTGCATGACTACATGCTTTAAGTCAATGTTACATTCACTTCTGACATGTGAGGCACATCCAAACTTCTGCCAACATGGTTGGAACATGAACAGAACAATGGCTGTAAGAACGCATATTGTGAAAAAAGGCTGTTTCTTTCGGCCACACATCTTTCTGTGATGAACTGTTATTTTTACTGGGCTGTAATTAAAAACACTGTACAATCAATTAGGGCTAATTAAGGTGTCAGTTAAGTGGAAATCAATGATATTAAAGCATTATATACAGTATCTAGTATGATAACTGCTTAGTTCTGAAAGTGAATGATTCATTTAGGTCATTGGATATTTTTTGAAGCAACATGTCAGGGGGACCTGTGTTGGACTGTGTACTATACAGTGCTGGGCGCCTGGCGTGACTGGCCTTGCCAACTGTAAGACTGTATCTGTGACACACACACAAAAGATAAAGAACAGGATCTGTAATGAAGTTTTACCACTACATTAAAATCTAATACTAACATCTAAATGAAAAATGTGAGTCAATCCTTCCTGGCTTTATCCACACATGATGGATCATCCCAATCATGTCTATTGAATACCATGTTCTGCAAAAATGGTTATCAATACATTCTTTTGATATGCCTATAATCTAAACTTAAAGCAAAATTATGAGTTTACAACTGACTCTCTTAAAAACACTGCCTTAAATTTTAAGGTGTTTGCAGGTCAGCAAAACCTGGTAATCAATGATTGTGAGACAGGCCATACATCTTACTAAGTTGGCTATAACGTTACAGCTAAAAGAAAGGATTTTGCACAAGGTGAAACAGTAGGATAACCAGCTTTCATTTTATAACACGCGTTATCTTGGATATGATTGCTAACAAGCTATTAAAAGATAAACAAGCAGAATTACTGGATGTTGCTAGCTTGAACGTTACGCTTAGCAATGTCACCAGTAAGGGCAACGTTTAAAGTCTTAACATGTAAAGGTGCCATTGTATGTGGAGCAGCTGATATCAGTCGCACAGCGTTTATTCGACTGGCAAAATGTGCCGACGTTAAGTTAAAACCTATCGTTAGCATGTCTTGCTAATGTTGTTGACCGACCTGCTAACGTCTCACCGTGCGGCGGCCTGCCTGTCAGTTTCTCGAATTTATTCAGCTGGTCTGGACTGCGAGCACCTTCAGCGTCCGACATCGTTTCCCGTTACAATCCAGTCCTGAAGAACGTCACATCAAATAAAAACAACATCTGCTAAAGTGCCGATAAAACATTATAAATCATTCCACATCTCAGTCACTTTGAAGCCATTCACAAATGTTACCCCCCCGGCCGTGAGACCCTTGACCAATCAGAGCGCTTGTTATTAGGACGTTGCGTCATTAGAGATGGGCGGGACTGCGCGTCTCCAAAACAACAACACTCATTTTTCGGAGTGAGGAGAGGGGGTTACAGCCAATCCAGTGGTCTGTCCAGTCTGTCCACAGACCATGGTCTCTAACACGGATCACTCGATGCTACCACTAGTCCGTCCGTGGTCCTTGAGGTTCGAACTAGTTGCTCAGTGGTCCGTCGCGTCGTCTTCATTGCGGCCAGGGATCACCAGGTGTTGGAAATGATTCATGTGGTCAAATGTTCAAAAGTTTCACACCATTAACTGTTAACACGACTGTAGCCACCAACCAAACTTTCCTGAGTAAATGTAATGTCACCAGGTGTGTAATGCTATTGGAGAATACTAAATATTTTTTTATTATCTTTAGGTATGCTGCATAAAAACATAATAGTATCAGAACCAGCCTTAAAAACGACATATTTCTGTAATCTTACATTCATGCCATTAAAACATCCACATTCCCAGAAATATCACCAAGACCAATGACCTCAGTGTCCTCAAGGGTAGCTATGGTCTTGAACATTAGTGAACAATATCACACAAAAAAAAACATGATAAAAACTTTTTTAAAATTAATTTCAATGCCTTTCAAAGTAGGCTAATCTTTTTTTAAAAAGACAATATGCTCTTTAGATATCCATTAAACAAAAACATTTTTAATTTGATTTGGGGTCCTTGATGTTTGGGACTCCTGACTTCAGTGTTTAATTTGAGGTGGGTTGATTCTGGTAGTTGCGTTCAGAATGACTAAATAGTGCCCTCTACAGGATATGCGTTGCTTTTAAGGTGGACTGGTGCTCTGAAACTGCTCTCAGGATGAGATACCAGTAGCACAAATACTAAAGATGGATTACCTACTGTACATTTTGTACTTTACTTGAGTATTTTCATTTGATGCTACCTTATACTTGCATATTACTTAATTTCAGTGGGATATTGTGTACTCTTGACTCCTCTACTTTTATCTGACAGCTACATTACTTTGCTGATTATGCTTTTTATATGATCACATTATAAAATATGGTGTATTATAGATGAAACTACCCAACATTATATAAAGTAGTTCAGATTAGCTCCACTTCAATCAAATCAACAATCAAATTATATGATATAAAGTGATTTACTCTCACACTGGCATTTTTATGCATAATGAGTACTTTTGACGCTTTAAGTAGCCTACATTTAGGTGACAAGGCTGGAGGAATATATTTGTGCTGCTTGTGCTTCACATAAGACATGTTTTAACATGATTCTAATCCTGATTTTCTACCAGACGTAGAGCACCTACAAAATTCAAATGAGCTTGACAGTGAAGAGACCAGGCAGGTTCAGTGAGCTCAGTACTCTTTTGTGACCGGGGTCTTAGAAAGCGGAACGATTGGTTTCAGGGTTTATTTTCCAGGGGATCTCAGAGCCGATCATGGCGACTCTCGGCGGCAGTCGTGGGGATCGTCTCGGCAACTCCAATCAACAAAAGTCTTCTTTTGCATCTCCAGAGAAAGTTCGCGAAATCCTTAATGAAGGAGTGTCATCAACAAATATCGGATTCAACAGGTGCAATTTTTGAACAATCGCGCGCCATTTGTTTGATTTAAAGGGGCCGAAGAACAAGTTACCATTAGCTAGTTTGGTTAGCCACTTAGCCTGGCAGCTCTGCTACTTTAGCCACCTTCACTCGGCGTAATTTGAAGAGGGATACGTCTCCGCAGATTTTTGGGAGCTTGTAGGCCAGGGAGAATGCATACCATTGTTATTTCCTGCGCTTATTGTTTAGTTAATCTGTCGGACAGATGTGTTATGGTAGTCGTCGTTTCAACGCTCTCGTGCACAGCACAGATAAGGGGGTGGGGACCTAAAGTTTCGCTGGAACGTGGTACGACATTAGTTTGCCATTCATTTCTGGAGTATTGTCCAACTTGCTGCCCAGCCACCAAGGCCAGGTTAAATACATTTAGTTTAGTACTGCACATTCATATAACAGACAGATTTTGGTAAGCAGCGAGGAAGAATAGAGCTACTTTCCATTTTTCTTTGTTACGCAAGTTTCTTCCAGGTGAAATGTTGCATAAGTTACTGATTTTTAATATGTCGTCTGCTTTCTTAAAATTTCTATTCCTACCAATTAACTAACTCCGTATCTATTACTTGTTTAATTAAATTCGGTTGGCATACACCAAGCATTCCTTGCTAGCTGTGCAAGATTATTAGGAGAAATTAGTATTCCTACAATGTGCATTACAGATAGATTTAACCAGTTGCAGCTTTTTATCATTCAGATTATGAACAAGTATGTGGAAACTGACGATCTGTTGTTTTCCTTTGTGTGGATTTCAGTGGACAAGGAGATTTGAAAGTTCTGGAAGTAAAAAGCAACACTCAAGCACCTTGTGAGGCAACTAACAAAGAAGCCTTTTACTCAAGAGTGGAATCTTATTCAATATCCTTTTACTCATTTTCATCCAGTATGAGGCATCCAGGTTTTGTATTTTACATTATACAACCATGTGATCCATTATAAGGCACTTTGATATGTTGATATTTGACGTATGGTGAAACTTAAATGATGCATGTGGGAAATGCAGGGACATGTACTTCCATTCAGAGTAATAATGAATGTGACGATACTTGTTTTGTGTCTTGAGTGAAATTTTCCTTAGCATAGCACTGTTTGAAATGGGCAGGCAAACCCCGCATACTGTCCCCTCTGATGTGCGCCAGATATGGCTGGATCAACGTCGGCTGCGATATGCTCAAGTGCTCCAGCTGCCAGGCGTTCCTTTGCGCATCACTACAACCAACTTTAGACTTTGAAAAATGTGAGCAAAACTTTAAGCAACAGAAAAAGACAATGTCACACTTTATTATGGCAAGGTTAGGCTGATTTTGCCAGTCTGCCAAAAACTAAAGGTCAAGCAACTCTCCCTCTTTCTTTAATAGATGAATCCCGCATTGCAGAGATATCAAGGCAGCTTCAGACGCAGCATGAGAAATTTTGCCCCTGGCCTGACTTTCCATGCCCAGGTAGGAGCAACCATTTTGTATTGCATGTATATATTAACAAAAATGACCAGGTAATTTCAGCTGAATCAACCCTGAGTTATCCACATGATAGTCAAGGTGAATACTGGTGTCATTTCAGAGCGGTTCTGGCTGGTTCCAGCCTGTGAACCATCGGCACTTTTCACTGCCTTCTTAGATCGCTTCCAGAGCGCATGTCTCCTTGCACAGCAGCTGCCAGCCTTGAAGCCGGAGCAGCTGAAGTCTATGGTGAGGCAGGAGAAGAGTCTTAGCCTTTTTGGATACTGACAAAATGCCATCTAAAACATTATGAATTATGATTATGTAGATGTATTAAAATAAATATAGTATTTTCAGTTGTTCACATGTAATTAATGTCCACTATTTCCTTGCAGTCACTGACTGAGGATGTTATCAGTGTTATACTGCAGCTGATCGAGGAAGAACAAAAAAGAAAGGCAGGGACTCCATGTTCTGAACCTTTGGCTGTCCAGGTGGCTGCATGCATTGTTTCTCTCTGTGGCTGGGCTGCAAGGTGAGATGACACTACTTTTACTGTGCTTGACTCCCCTCTACACTTTTTAATGTTTACATCACATTTTCCAGTACACACAAATCGATATTGCTGTACGCTAGAGCACATATAGACTGTAATTTTCGATTTCAAATGAATCCTCAGTGATGTACCACCTGCATGGAAGAAAATACAATGAAAAGGCAGGGGAGGTTATTTAGAAACTAATAGAAACGTGGCATAAAATGTATTGGCACTCCTTCACCTGATCAAGATGTCTGAGCCGTGGATTTCTCTTTGTTAGCCCCGCTCTGCGCGCCATGAACCTGCCCATCCTTACCTGCTCGTACTGTATGCGCAAGGTGGGCTTGTGGAACTTCCACCAGATGGAGGGAACGGGAGGCGATGGAGATGCCTCACCAAACACTGTAGGCCTCTCTGCTCAAGCAACAATTCCTGCAACAGCAGCCACGCATGAGGGCCAGGGGGACCAGCCAGCTTCAGCCTCATCCACCCCTTCTGCAACTCCATGTCGCATGAAGTTGAGGAGCCAGGACTCCACCCGCTCTGACCAGGCAAGCTTGAAGCACATGGAGGTTGACCGGATAAATAAGCTAGGCTTATATGTACACATTCATTTTAAGCAGAATTACTTAAATTCATGTATAACAATGGCAAATGAAATTCATGATGTTCCAGGCTGCGTTTTAACCATGCTCTGTTGTGTGTAACAGGGTGAGGGAACCTCCTCCCCAGTGGCTTTGCGCGCCCGAAGCAGAGACTCACCAAGCCCCAGTGAAGAGTTGCCAAGTCCCTTGACCAGGGGCAAAAGGTCCGCAACTCGCAGTAGAGGACAAGGGGACAACTCTGGGTCTGATGGCACTGCAAGCCTGCAACACCCTCCTAAACGCTTGTGCCTCTCATCAGTTGGTGGTCCTGTAAGAACTAACATTACTGCTAATATCACACCATGTTTTTTGCAGTTTCATTTATTAATCTCAATTTTGAGTGAAAAGAAATCACAATTCTCTCTTTATCCAGTGTTTTACTCATTACCTAATTCAACACAATGCTGTATAACCTAGATGCTAATCCTAGTTAAATTTGAAAGAGGTATTTTTGCATTATTTATTTGAAATTGGCTATTACAAACACATTTTTGGACCTATTTCTGTTATTTCAGGATGGGCTCCTGCATAGGAATGCATTTGACCCCCTCGCCCAGCACAGAGACTGGTGTCCCTGGATCTCTATGGGAAAAGAGAATGTGGATCCAGGGGCGATTCCCTTTTTGGATGGAGGCTCAGCGCTTCATCAGCAGGGCTGGAAGGCTGCTCTCGACCTCCTCATGCCCATGAAGAAGAACTCTAATACGACAGGAGGCAGTCCAGCACAGGCAAGTTAAAGCTTCTGAACTTTACATTTTACAAGCATTTTTAACAAAAATGACAATGTCACATCCTCCAGAAGGTGATGCATGGACCTTGTGCTGATTTTCTGTTTTTATTACACTGTTACCGCTATGTAGCCGTCATTTAAACTATATCTGACATTTCTCTATTCTCTCTTTCCTCCCAGGGCCCTCGGGACAAGTCTAAAAGGGTGTTTGATATATTCCGTCAGTGGCAGGTATCCTCCTCTACGTCTCAGTAGACTGTTTCCATCCAAACAGCATTGCAACACTGAATTGATGAACTGACCTGCCCTCTTTTTGTGGTACAGAGTTCGTTGTACTAATGACAGGATTGTCATATCAATGTATGCCATCCTTTAAAGTCGTGTTTACAGTCAAAGTGTTTCTGGAGGGGAAAGGAAATTGATTGTGTCTTTAGGCAAATGATTGAGTGTCTATGTGAACAGTGAAATATGTGAAGGATACCTGTGTGGCATTAAAACATGCCTATACAGGCCTTGTATCGTGTGTGTGTATACACAAGTAGTTGTCAAGTAATGAAACACATCTCAGCATATAAATTGGCTACAAGCAAGTCATCTACTATAAACCTCACATGACGTCTGTTTTGGTAGTCCCTCATGACATCATGATGGTCTGGATTTCTGTGGAATACAAAAGAAATCCCTGATCATGAGAAAGAGCCAAATGGCTTAACACTGGAAAGGCAATGTTTACCTTCAATGTATGTTGAGTCATTTGAGGGAGTGGTAAACATTAACCTCAGATTAGCAAAAAAAACTGTGAGGATGTCATTTTGTGTGTACTGTTGTGGATATGAGTTCTCTTTGAAAAGAACAGAATCCTTTTTGGAGTAGTGAAATGTTTCTTTTCGTTTAGTCAATGCTAAAATCCTGATATTTCAAGCAGGTAGAACCATGTGCCATGAACTTCATACCTATTTTGAATTAGATTCAGGATGCTTGTACTTCCTTTTTGCCTTCCTGTGACATCTCATTGCTAATTCAGTCATTTCTATCTGCATGTGCTTTTATCTCCGTAGAATTTCCTAAAAGGGTTTAATAAAATGCTCATCTGAACGTTTGTTTCACTTTGCATGTCGTTCCTCTGACATTTTAACTAAAGAACTAAAGAAAATTATGTTATGTATAAGAAAAATACATCCAATATACTATAGTATGGCTATTCCAAATTTCCTAGTACCCACTGTTGCAGCTTACACAGTGACTGACTTCTGAAAGGTTTTTCAGTGATACCACATGGATGTGATTTGGGATTTTTAGCTCATCCATTCTGTTTGCTGCCATATGTTGCCTTTCAATACTCACTCACTGGCAGCCATTTTGTTGCCTAATAACATTTTACAGTAACCCCTTTGGCTTAGAGGGATGACAGTTATACAAACACTGTATGTTCTTTAGAATTTACTGTTTTATACAAATGACAGTTGTATATTTACTTTATTGAAAGGTAGCCTTGTGACTTGATCACTTGTGAGGACACAAAAGAAGTGCAGGATAAAGCAGGTATGAGGCTGTCCTTGGAGCAACGGCATATTTTTAGCCATGGTTGTACTCATTTGTATCCTGTAATACTGTATATTTCAACCTTCTGATTTGGCCATTTAACAGAAAGAAAGCACAATTTAACTGATTTAATTATTCCCCCAAAAAGATTCAAAGATCTGTGTGCAACACATTTTCATCCACTGCTTGTATCTTTGGGAGAATGTGGTCAGAGATTTTGTGGTATATATTGTGGCATCCAGCATTTGGGTGCGTCACTTACCTCTGGTGGACAACAATGAAGACAGGCAATCCAAGACAGCCTGTGCCACTGCAATGAGAGTAGCCTTTTGAATTGCAAAACCCTGAAGAATGCCTTAATAGTGATGTTTTATCTATGTCTTGATATTTCTATATTATTCTTTATTATTGAATAGAAAACAACAAGTCAAGTGGTGTCAAATGGCACTTTCACATGAAACTTAAGCTACAAAACCAAAGGTGTTCTAAATAAAACTACAAAGACAGCCATTTATTGTGACGTTTGGTCGCACTTATATGACGTTGTTCGCGGAGTGATCCTAGCTTGTCAGAACCATGGTCAAAACGCTGAGAGGCAGTGAACAGTAGAGGTCTAACGTTAGCTCAGTTACTCATTAGGGAAGAGAGACATTGAACTGTGAAGACGTTTTGCTGTGAACATTTCTGAACGCAAATGTTAACTTTCGGATAGTACCGTTTGCTAGACTGTCTAGCGTTTCGGGGGCTAGCTTTCAGTTTACTTACTGGTGTTCTGCGGTGGAAATAGGAAAAATGTCGTCTCCAAGTCCGGGTAAAAGGCGAATGGATACCGATGTGGTGAAACTGTATCCTTTCTGAACATAAACAACAGTCTCTCAATCGCTGTCTAGTCAGCTATGTCCTGATGTATGTGGAAATGTGATGTAAGCAAACCCTATGTATTGATGCTGCTTGTACGTCTTGGTAAACCAAAGCAGAAAGAGCTTTCATTGTGAATGACTGGTGTTTTTGTGTAAACAACATTTTGCTAGCAAAGCCAAGTGTTAGCTATTTCTGTCCTACGAACCTTCAGTCGTTTATCGGGACAGCTGTATTAGCTAATCAGATCGGTCTCATGTCCTTTTAGCATTTTTTCCAACTCTGTGTATTTGTAGCGTTACCGTTAGCGTTAGCTGTCTAGCTTGATGTCTATATTTGAAAATTACTGCAACAGCCGAACAGACGCTAACGTTATTCTCCTTTTCCGGGAATATCTTTCATCTTGTTGCACCACCAATATATCTGGCAGCGGTAGACTATAAACACCTTAAGGCCATTTGGTTTCTTTGTCCAGTCTGTTGTTGTCAGGGGAGTTAAGTTAAACTGCCCCTTTACACGTTGACACAGGAGCTTGTTTACATAACGTAAGGCTAACGTCAACTGAAAATGCTGCTGTCTTTTGTTCTACTCTCGTAAAAACGTTGGTGTTATTTCAACATATAAAGCATTCTGGGTCGTGTTAGCTTTGCTTTGTAAGCCTACTTGGGGTTTTCTTATTGTGTTATTGAATCTGCCACTTGAAATGTTACCTTGTAACGCTGCTGAGCTGGCTGGCTAGTCTGCTGGTTAATTTCAACATCAAAATGGCCACCTGATCTGTGTGTCTCACTGTACTTCAGTGTCTGCAGGCAAAGATATGGAAGGCTAACTTGCATCATTTTAGAGTGGTTGTATTTTGTTTTTATAAATATTGGAATTGGAAGTTAGCATGGCAGCTGTTTTGTTATGTGGTACAGCAGGTGTCATGAACCTGCAGTCGTTTTCACTGTGGAATGCTTGAACTTTTAGGTAACATCTAGTGTGTTCTGTTTTTCAAGTCGTTGTCCCCATGTTTACTTTTGTTCTGCTGATTCATTTGTTCAGCTTCACTTATGGCTGGCAGAGGGAGCTCTAAAAACGAACCATAACAACATATTTCCAGTCCATGCAATGTTCTAGAAGAACAGTATGAACAAGTAGTTTTGTTTTTGTCCCAGCACAGTGGAAACCAGCTTAATGATTGGGTAGCCTGTTACTAGCCGGAAACCACACGAGGGCGGGACTTATAACAGCTGATGGGATGGCAGTACTGCTTATAGTCAAATATGGGGCTACTGGAACTGTGTTGGTCCAAACAAGGGGAAGTTGTCCCAATGGTTAAAAAGGAAAAGTTTGAAAGTTTTGGTAGTTTGATTGTTTAAGTTTTTAATTAAATTGAATAATTACTGTATTCTGAGTTATTTTTGCTTATGTAGATCTATCATATCTTACTTATGCTATACTGATTCTGCATTTCATTATACATCCTGCCTCATACCATCACATTAGAGTTAGAATACCACCTATGGCCTATACATTGGAAACTGCATATGGCTGCAATATGTGAATACACATCAACAAGGAGGCTGCAGCTAGTTCTTTTCAAGCTATGTTTCTCTTGTTATTTTGGCCTGTTGCCTAAGGCATTTTGTTACGTCTGCTAGCTAGCAACAGTGCTTGTTTGAGCAAGTTTATGCCCCCCCACTCGACTCCACTTATGTGTAGGCTATGGCAGCCATGACAGGGTGGTGAAGCAGATAGATAGAGCACACACACACACACACACACACACACACTCTCACACACACACACACACAGAGCCTTGCAGTAGTAGCACACCCCCTCTCCTTCTTGAGCCACTTGACTGACAGACAAGAGCAGGTTTGCTGTATGCCACCTGCTCAATTCCATACAATGACTCATGTGTGTTTTATGATATCATGGGTGAGCAGTGGTCAGCAAGTGTTGAGGAAGACGGCTGTATGTGTGTTTAAATGTAGGTCTACAGAATTGAGATTTACAGGCTTACATAGCATATGGGGTCACTGCTGACTAGGCTGTCTTGTTGGGTTAAAGTAGGGAGGGCTCCAGGTTACTGGTATGGGAAACAGCTCCTTCCTTCTGTTTGTGTCCCCAGAGCAAAACTAGCAGTAACAACCTCCTCTCTGTGCTCCCTATTCCTGCCCCCCCTCCCCACACCGGTGTAACCAAAACCCGAAACTCACACCGTTTTTTAGACAGGAGCAGCTTCTTTCTGATGGGCTGACACTGAGAGCCCTCACGCATTAATTTGCTGCGGCCACCGGAGAGCTGAGAATCTAGAACGGAGGCCATTAGGGAATTCATGAAAATGAATGTCAGAATGACCTCAGCATGCAGTATCACTGGGTTTAAGCTTAGTCCTAAACCAGGCCGATGGATGGCAGCCTGCTTTTTGCACCAAATGTACAGTCTTTGCGTTTGCATGCCAGTAGCCTGAACTCTTTGTACTATTTATTGAAATAGAGTCACAGAGAAGGCATAAAGCTTTGGTTTACACTGTATTCTTCTGTGTGTCGCCTACTCTTTCACATCCCTCCCTTGCAAACTTATGGTCCTGAGTGACAACTTGTTTATTGTCCAGTTCTTGCCAAACTGTAGTCCTAAACCTTAAATTAGTGTTATTTTGCAGTTACTTTCATAACTTTTGGTCACTGGCTTTTCAGTCTTGCTCTTGGACATTTTGCTTTAATTTTGGAACATGGTGTTCTTGAGCAAGAATCTAAGAGTGTGTCATTTCAAACAGGCTTTGCATTCAGCTTGTTGTGTGGGGTTGACTGCACATGCTGTGTAGGTAGTTGTGCTATTATTTGCATGTATTCATCATTGGTCTATTCGCTTTACGAATACTTTTGAGCAGTAAGCTGCTGGAATTCGAGCACAGGTAGATTACAAAAGACTAAGCCTATTTTGAATACTAACACAAGCTTGTGTGGTGTCTGGCCTATGGATTTTAATGCAGAGAATAGGACAGAAAAGGAAATGGGTAGAATTATCCGTACAACAGTTTGTATATAGACAAGAATAACCTGAAGAAAATATGACCTGTTTGTACTAGGGTATATTTTTCACAAAAGTGATACATGTTTAAAAGATTATTAGGTTTTTCATGGAAATATATAGATATATATATCTCCTCAACAAGGCTGTTATTTATGTTTAAGCTTCTCTTGCTTGTCAACTAATAGACCAACAGAAATAGAGATTTTGAAAATTCCACTTAAATTAATTAAGTTAATTAATTTATATAGATTCAATAATTACTGGATGTGTAACGTTATTTTTTTCCACATGGCTTCAGGTAAACAAACACACTGCAAAATGTATGTGTTATGAAAGTAATGGAATTTAATAATTAAAAATGTATAGGTACCCTGCTAAAAAATGTAGGGAAACTAATGGGTTCTCCACATCAAGGAGCAGAGTTTGAGACTTTCTCCCAAATCAGTGAACCTCACTTTGTTCAGCTCTTTGAAACCACTTCTTTAGTCAGTCCATTGTCCTAACAAAGTGTTTATCTTTATAATAGCATATGCCTGAAGACTTGAGGTGTATATTTGTTCATATGTGAAATCTCATTACATCAGACATTTTTATGTAAACAAACCTGCGTCTCAGCTGTCCTTTTCAACCTTTCAGTTGCTGCCGGAAGGTCTGAAAGTGATTGGATAGCAGTTCTGTGAAGCATGGCCACCAATGAATTACATTCGAGACTGCAGGGAGTTGTTGGGAGGGGTGTTGCATGCTTCATCGGCCCCAGTATTCACCTGGCATCTATACCAGCATATATGGGTCTTTTATCATTTTACCTCAAATCAGCTTCAGCTGTATCAGATGATACAAGTATGTTGTGTGTCATGTTTTTGCTCCATCTTTCCCCTCTCAAGGTGAGTTCGCATTTTTGAGATTTACCTCAAGGATCCCTTTCTTTCCCTGAAGTGACCGTTGAGGCAGTACTTGGCCTTCAGTAATCCTGATTTATTCAGTTGTCCACAATAAGGGGGTAGGCTTCTAGGGGCAATGTCCACCTCCTCCCTCTTTTTTATTTTTTTTATTGTAACGTCCTCCCCCATCACATCCCTCCACCTCCCTGCGTGGAATACCAATCCTGAGCTTTATCTGCTCTCCGCTTGGTGTTTCGGACCCATTGTGCCTTTGTAACATGACATCCGGACAGCATCAGCAGCAAAGTCTTTTGTGTTTCCCGTTTACAGAAGACCCTGTGACCTCCACCTCCCGCTGCTGTGTCAGACCATGTCACACAGTCACAGGCAGCTAATCTGCACCCAGCGCTATTATTGCGGAACTGAACCAACTAGACGCAGGTTACTGTAGGGAAGGAGCCAGCAGTTTTCTGGCTGTTCCTGACTAAGAGATCGATTGAATGAGTAGGAGCATGACGAACCCATGACGAGAATGGGGAAAGCTCTGGTCTGGTGATGACGCTTCAGAAACTAACAGCATGCTTTGTTGTTATGGTGTAATGGAAATTACTTTACAGTAGTAGACACAAAGACGTTAAGAAGGTTACAGAAAACTTGCAAGCCATGGTACAATTTTGCATTATGCTGACGTCAAACATTGCATATACTGTAAGATAAAAGCATGTAACTAAGAAAAACACAAAACAGATTTTGCAGTGTCTCCACAGTCAAATTATATGTTGTCTGGAGGGGAATCTACAGTATGTTTGGTGATGGGAGTTCACTTCAGTCATGTTTTTCATCTACTTAGTCTTGTTTCAGTAGGCATTGACCAGACTGTTAACCCTAAAGCGCAGTTATTACTTTGTAGTCCATGTTTATTGTGGCTAAAGGTTAATATTTAATCTGTAGTAAGAATCTCAAACACTGAGCAAGACAATGTAGGGAATGGCCCACCTACTGTACATACTTAACCAGTTTGATATGGAATTAAGAGGGCTGATCTGAGATATTTATGGTTTCTGGGACAACTGATCATATAATGCCTTAATTCAAATTGTTTACAGTCAAATATGGTGTATGTCTTAAGATTGATAAGTTGTGCTTCTTGGTCTGTGTGCTTGTGGAAATTCATGAAAAGAATGTAATTGTAGGATAAAAAGAAAGAAAATGTTCTCCTCCTCCCTTTTGTCTTAGTTATCTCTGTCTGTCAGTCTGAAATCTTAAAAATACTACCGTTTCTGCCTCTCTGCCGGTCTACATCTTTTTTTGTTTACGTACACCTTTGTCTGCGTCCATGCAGATATTCTTAACAATATGCTACATCATCCAGCCCTAACTGAGCTCCTGCTCTTTTCCCTTTTTATTTCTTCACGAGTAAACACAAGGTAACCTAGTACATTGTGGATGAGGCCCCTTCTAGTCAGGGGCGCCCCCATCTTGATTGACAGTCCTCTTTTGGGGGTCCAGGAGCAAGGCATCTCAGACAGTAGGAGATTTGAGGACCTCACTGTTAATCCCACAGTGCAAACAGTGAAGCTTCCTGCACGCATGGCTGAGTTCCCTTAGAAAAACAGATGGACTGAAGTTCCTCTCTTTGTTTCACATGATTTTTTTTTTTCTGGCACTGAGGAGCTCAGTCTGCTTCTGCCGCTCACGTGCACTGCTGCTTCAATGTGGGAAATCAACGAGTGACTATAGGCTAGCTACCTGTTTGGTCACACATTGGCTTATGGGCCAGTGACACTGAACCCAGTAGTCTAAAAATGTTGACTTTAATATGTCCCTTTGTTTTGGCTAAAATGGCCTATGAATGAGGCAGAAGAGCCTTATCAAAGAAGTGCAACCTACACTATCCACACCCTGCTTGACTCTTATCTGGTAATCTGCCTCTGTGCGTCTTGTCTGTATCAAGTTGATAAATTTGGCCATGTTTCTGTCTGTCACTACACTGAAATTCGGGTTTCCTCAACATGTCAGTGTTGAAATTCAGGGTTTTTTTTGTCTTTACGACAGACTGCAAATCTGGTCTTGTTCTGTTGGTAGATTTGCTCATTAAACAGTTGCCTCAGATTCAGGTCATTGTTTCTCCTGCCCTGGCTCAGTTTTGTGATCATTAATAGTCATTTCGTTTGAGTGTGCGTGCACGGAGCTCACTCGCATGCATGTGCACAGAGACTCTGTGCTATTGCTGTAAATAGACTGTTGATTTAGTGAAGGGCTGAGAGGAGGAGCAGCTGAAGGATTCACGTTTGATTGCAGTGGGTGGGCTCTCATCTCTCACCAGAGAAGACAAAGAACTTAGCCTGTGCAGTACTGCTGCTCCAGCTCTCACACAGGGAGGTAGCCATCAGCTAACATAGTATACTCAGGCCTGTATGTAATGCAAGCCAAATCTGCATTGCAATAGGATTATAATATTTTGGGTTAACTGTTGAGCATTGAGCTGGGTATTTTTGTTTCATTCTTTTCTTTGAGGTAGATTGAAAAAGTAGGTCTTTTATAGATATATATATAATTTCTCTGCAGGTGCAAATTGTGAATTACAAAGATAGCTTTTACATTTATATGAATATTCAAAACTGTTTCTATAATGTTGGTTGAAAAGGTTGATCCCAAGGTGTTTTAGCCTCAGGGGTGGATGGTATACCTCTCTCTAGGTGATCTGAGAAAACATCTTGTTAACACTCATGAATGAGACCAGGTCAAATGTACACAGGTTCAACATGTTGTGACTACCTGTTACATAATCACATAGGTTGTATGCAGGCTTTTTTGTTTACTTTAAAGTAACTGTCATAATTACAGTTGGAGACATCATCCCTTGTCTTATCATATGTTAAATGTGTTAAACTTCTGATGTTGACTTTTAATTTTCATTTCATTTCAAGGCAAAAATGAAAGTGAGGTATTCATAGATTTAATTTACTTCCCATCCAGTGAGTGCAGCACTTAATAGCTACCAGACATTTACATGTGGATTTCACTGAGATGGGCCTTTGGGGCCATATGTCCATTAATATGTAAAACCTGCTGCAAGGTTTTCTTTCACACAGACCACACACGCTGGCACTGAGTCCTCCATCAGTATTTCAATACTTTGTGCGTCAGAACGAGCTGGGTGCTTCGAAAACAGAGCCCACCTTTGCTCTGTAACACCGCCCTTGAGATGTTGAAAGGATAGTTGTTAATTTAGATTCAACATTTTGAACTGATTTCAGTACAGAAAGGAGAATGCTGCTTTGCTTTTCTGAAACACAACCAACCCTGTGACCTGTCCAAAGTACAGCCTGTTAACAAACACACATACATTGTTTGGCTCTTCAAACTTGAATGATTGTTGGGAAAGCAACAGATAAGGACGTGCGATACAAGCAGGAACCTACCGTCTTGATTCCATATTACTAACATAGTTGACTGTGACCAGGAGAGTTTCTGAGCTTGACCATCTGACCACAATTTTTCAGTTCATTTAAATTATGTCTTGTTCATTCCCAAAGATAATTTGTGAAGCTACAGTAGTTGTCAAAGTAAAGAATAAATGTGAGGATAACAGGGCTGTGTCCTTCATGGTTAAAGTTTGTCACATATCTAACCAATGTCCTGTCAGAGATCAATGAAGCTTATGTTCTGTTTTTAGTGATAATCAGAGGTTAAAGTAAGTTAATGTGTCTTGAGTCATGCTTTAAAAGTTTTGACCCAAAGAAAGCTGCCAGTCTTGAAACCTCCCAATCCCTTCATAAGTTTGTTTTTTATAATGTGACCTACATAGTTCTGCTGAAGTCTTTATAAACGTGAGCTTTATCACGACTATTTTGCCCTAGTCTTTGAAGGATTAGATCACTCCTTGTGGCTAATTCATTAGTTTTGCTTCCACATGGAACAATCACATGTGCTTAATCTGTTTACGTATGTTGTAGTACAGGTTATTAAGACCTTAGTTCCCCTGAGCAGATCTACACAGATAGAGGGGACCTCTGTTATTTCTTTTGGGATATGGGCAGGAAAAAAGGAGAAGTGAGAGCAGCTGGCATGACCGCAGGTCTGCTACTATCATACCAGTACACCTCTATTCAGTTATCAGAGCCAGCCAGGGCAGTCGTGAAGAGCCAGGACCCCCTTATGGCATAGCAGAGCTGAGAACAACCAGGCAATACATTGCAGTGAAGGAACTAGGCTTGTTCAAGAGCGTGTCTAAATCAGATTTGGGACCACAAATAACTGGCAGTTTGCATAGCATTAGCTTATATGTCCTGTACAGTGGAGGGCACCACATTTTCCAAATCAGTCAAGCAAACATACAAACACATTTAAACTCCTTGTCACTGTTCTGCCATTGACCGCCATAAAGAACCCAAAACCAACGTTTGTGACCCTTTGAGTTCTGTCAAGCTGACTTGATGATTAGCTAGTTAACCCAAATAAAACTGTCCTCATTTATAAATGTTGTGGAAATTAGTATCTAAGTTTCTGTTGCTGTAAGGTTTTTTTCTCCCACAGTACTCCTTTTTAGCATTTTGTCAAATATAGCAAGCTAAATTTATGGAAGTGATTGACTTTTGTTGGGTTCACTTTGATGAAGCCCTAAAGGACTACTTACTTAAACCAGATCTTGAGTGAATGTCATTTTATTGAACAAGCAACAGGCAAGTTGCATATTGATTGATTATTAACAGCTTAGTTGATCTAAAATGTCAGATTGGTAAAGGAAAATAACTGAAAAAGTTGTATCAAGCCATCTGTAGTCCTGATGAATGGGAGCTGTTGTTAAACTTGGCCTCTTGTCTGGTTCATTCTCATTTTCATCCCTTGCCTCACCATGTGTTCACAGGATTATCTATCTACTGAGTCAATGAGCTGGAGTTTGAGGGGGTTTCTGATGTTTGAAATTGTTCAGTTAGGCTCCATATCTGCATTAAAATAGAGAAGAGAGAGTTTGCCTTAATGAGCAATAAAAGAAAGTAAACAGCTGGGGGAAAACGTTAGCCTCAGTATGAGAGGGGAGGGTAAGAGATGGGGAGGGAGAGAGCAGAGGAGAGGGTCAGTGAGGTTGGCTGGTCACGGCTGCAGGGGAGAACGGTGTTTGTTTGGTGTTGAACTGATTAAATCACACTCTCACAGCAACACCGTCCTATCACTCGCTCTGCCTGCTGTGGCAGGATGGTTGCTGTGCTACACTAGCTGCCTCTGTTTTCAGGCTGCTGAGTGTAGTGGAGGTCACACAGTAATCCTGCTTGGCTGGGTGCAGTGCACTAATACATAGAAAGTTTAATGCACAAACACAGGCACATTTGCACACTAGGCTAGGACGTTTTTTACACTCATAGTCACACACTTGTGCAAAGTTAAGGAAAAAGAAGGAACAGCTTTGTTGTTGGTGTAGGCTTGGTAGTTGTCTGTTTCATTATTGTTTTTCAGCTGTAAAGGCTGCTTTCCGTTCTTATTGCAAAATGTAGCTTGCTGTTTTAAGTAGGTAAGCCTTTTTTCTCTCATCTTTTGTAGGTAATGAATATTAGCTTGTACATTTCTTTTGATAGTCTATACTCTATGCCTTTTGGTGGGGGAGCTTGCCCATATCTTACACCCTGAGGACAGCTGCAATATTTCCTGCCTTTCATCTGCGAGGCCTTTGATTGTACATTGTCACTACAATCTGTGTGTAAGGGAGAGAAAACGAAAGAGAGGTTGCCGCCTCAGAGTTTCTCATCTCTAAACAAAGATGTGCTCTTAAACAAGTTACTCTCTGTGAAGGTTATAGTGTTTCATCTGCCTTTTAATCGACAAATTAAAATCAACCAATTCCTTCTCACATCATGGTACCTCTCTATCCAAGGCCCCTCTTCTGTCCAGTGCAAACAAAAACTACTTGCTGTCAGCATGAACTTCACCTGATGTAGATTTGCAGCAAGACTTATCACCTCTCTGAAACAGAGCTGTATTACCTAGTGGCAGGAGTTGACATAAGAATTTGCCTTGCTTGTCATGCAGGCTCATCCTCAATCCTCTGAATATAATTGGTATATTCATTATATGTACATAAATTCATAAATTCTGCAATACACAGTCTTTTGGAGTTATTACATGTCAACATACACAGTTCTGCCGGCTACGCTGAATGCTAGATTGCTTAACTACTGACAGACTTGCAGAAACTCTGCTTCATGAATCATGTTTCCTTGCCAGGTTACAGTCTCTTTTGTGCTGACAGGTCATCTTGTGGTGGGGATGCAGCACTGTATGTCAAAACCTCACTTTTCTGCTGTCTCTTTTAAAATCTGTCCCCAACAATTTGGAATTTTTATTTGAATCCTTAACATGAAAAGCTGTCTTCTAAGCAGCTTTTCAAGAAAGGTGTCACACAGGGCTCTTAACTTGGCCCCACTCTCTTCTCTATTTACATAAAAAGTGTCCCCTGTTGATACATCTTTATACAGATGACACAGTTTTATACAGTCTCATTTTTTTACCACGTTTCAAACAAAAGCTCTTCAGAACAAAGGTTGTAGCACTTTTCCAAAGAACGATCTCCTGCTAATTTTGACCTGTCAATCACCAGGAAATCTGGATTCACTTGTAACTATTAACTGTTGTAGCATACATTTTCATAGTAAAATCAAATCCAGACATGGGTTTTGCCCATTTATGTGTCTGTATACACACAGGCGGCAGTCCACAGCAATGATGTCATTCACATCCACAGATCTGCCTGCAAGGCTAGATCAGCATTCACCAGGCTGGAGTTTTTTTCTCTCATTATCTCTGCATCACTATCTCTCTGCCTCTCTTCTTTCCATGTTTCTTTCATTTTATTCTTCAACAATTCTCTGTATCATCTTCTCATGCTCTTTTCTCCCCTGTTTCAGCCCTCTGCTCTGTTGGCTGACCTTATTCTACCCTTTCTTTTAATGTTCCTCTTCCCCGCTGGCTTTTGGGGGTTACAGACTATTATTGTCTTTCAGTCAGACTTCTTTGCTTTGCTAGCACCGCTTCTTATGTTCAGTCTTTGACAGTCTTCTTCTCTGGTCAGTGCCATTAATAACTTGAAATTCTGCATGGTGTCCCTTCTGCTATTCAGTAATTTAGCTCTCTCCCCATGTCTTTGGGATTATTTGATTTGCTGCCTTTCTTCAGCCTAGTCTGCCCAGAAGCTCTGTACCTTCCCTTTTAAAAGGATTACTGGAAGCTGGAGGTGTCAGAGGGTGGTCAGAGTATTGTATGCTGATATGTAAATAGTCTAAACTGGCCTGCTGAGTCAGTTTGGTCTTTTTGAATTTGATTGTACATGCCAAAGACACAGATGTACAATATCTGAAGAAATCTTTTGTTCTTTTCTTGCAGATATTGTAAAGTGTGTTGGTGCTTTTTGATGGCTTTGTTTTTCAGAAATTGAAAATAAACAAAAAACAAGAAAGCAAATAAGTCTATACTGGATTTTTAAAATGTATTACCCCACCCTGTTGACGAAAGGGTAGTGTGGGCTTTTCCTTCCCTTTCTCTCCTCAAAAGAAAGATGAGATAAGTAACTGCTTTGAAACTAGCCAGTGCCTCCCTTTTACCAGATCAACAACTTCTCTTCTCCAAAGAGGGAAATGTTACATAGCATAGTTGACACCGCATTGCTTGACAGAGTGCTGTTTATGATTCCCCCATCGTGTTTGACTTCCATACTTAGAGAGAGGTTGGTCAGGATGGGATATTTTGATCCAGGGTTAGACAGGGATAGTGGCCTGAATGGACCAGAAGGAAAACAAGACATGTCTAGACCACAACTGTAAATGCTATTTACTGCATATTTTTACACTTAAGCCTTAAAGTGTGCTTCATAAAGTTCAAAATCAGGATTACATTGACCTTAGTGCTTGGATAAACTTTGAAACATTTTAAAAAAGGTTAATTGGTAGTCTGAAAGTAGTTCTTTTTAGACCTTTTCTATTTACACATTGTTTTTATGTGCAAGTGTTTTTCAAGCCAGTATGTAATTATATGAAAGTCTTACATTGAAATGGTGTTAACACCGGAGGCCGTGTTGCTGTTCAGGGTTGTCTGAGATACAGCACAGAAGATGTGTGTGTGTGTGTGTGTGTATGTTCTTCTGGATTGATTGGGCTCTGTGTATCAGATTAGATGTGTGTAAAAGGATATTGACCTGGTGCTATCCACAGATTATGACTTATCTATACTAATCCAAGGTGGGGGGATGGACAGATAGTCGTTATGCTGGGAATGGGGAACAAGTAAATGCATAACCTTGATCAAAACGCTGTTGTTAGGAGTTAATTGTCCTAACATGTGTTGAAGCAGTGTGTTTAAATGCCCATTAATATACAGAATATAAGACTCATCCTATAGAGATATATATGGATTGATCATTAGCCACTTTTAATGGTTTATATATCTATAGATTTGATTTTTTTTTCAAACCAAACAATAAGTGAGATCTGATGTTTACCTGCCAGAACAAAGCAATTATAGCAGTAAATACCAGGTTTTTCAGGCTAGCATATTTAAATAAAAATCAGTATTCGAGATATAGGTTGATACAGGTTACAGTGTTCATGTAACTTAATGACTTCACTTGACTGGACGTTTAGACCCAGCAGCACTAAAACACAATATTTTAATGCCCTAAATATAAAATAAATAAATATTAATGTGCATGTGCTTTCTTGTCAGCTAATTAGGTGAAACGAATTTACCTTCCCCTTTGAAATACAATGTGTCATGTCGCCTCAGTTTAAAAACCCCAAACAAAAAGACACTGCAGCACATAGTTTATTGGTATATACTGTGTGTCCTGCCTATCCAGTTTTGTGACTGTTCACTTGTCTTCTCTCTGTTTGGCTGACAGAGTGGCTGTTTGTCAACTACACTCTCAATACATCCTCCACTCCATCAAACAGTACGGAATTTACAAGCTCTACCAGGTACTCCCTTCTGTTTTAACAGACCTGCCAAACTCCTTCATAAGGGGAGGAAGCTGTTGACAGTGACTTAGTAGTTATTTACTGACTTGAAGGAATGAGCGCTTGGAGCTTTGGGTCTCCCAGTATTAAACAAAAGGCCAGTGGATTAGACCGTTGTGTCATGATGACATGGAAGATGGCCAGAGTCCTGTCAAAGTGAATTTATAGTTTTGGGATTGGCCTTATTTAAGACACAGATGAGAGGAGAAGGTGAATGTTGAAGTTGACGTCAAAGCCAGAGATTGTTCCTTAAGATAAAGATCGTGAGCAATGTGTGTGCATGTTGCTGCTGTGGTTTTTAACCAGGCAAAGACAAAGACCACACTCGTATTAATATGAATAGGGTTAGGGTTTGTTTTTTTAAGGAAGGCCGGGCTGGTGGGTGATTGTATTTGTGATGGTGGGAATAGATGGAAGGTGCTCAGTCCAGCCACAGTCACTGTTGGAAACTGGATGTGGTTTTGTGTGTGTGTGTGTGTGTGTGTGTGTGTGTGTGTGTGTGTGTGTGTGTGTGTGTGTGTGTGTGTGTGTGTGTGTGTGTGTGTGTGTGTGTGTGTGTGTAACTTGTGTTTACAACATTATTATGTGAGCGCAGTATGTGAGAAATCAGTCGGCACAATGTTCCCTACCTCCTTCCCCCGAATGATCTCACTATGGTTACACAAATACTTACAGATCCAAGACCTTGACCTTTGCATTTTCTGCTTGCTTGTAATTTTGTTGTCTTGTAAAGTAAACTCATGCTATCCTGTAAACCTGTACCCACAAGTGTCAACTAAATGTCTGAAAGGTAAATGTATAAAATCGAATTTTGCACAACAAGACCAGGTTTCTCAGTCGGAATGGTCAGTGTCAATTAGCCTGCAGCATAATCAGTGTGGATTCAACCCCATTAATAGCTTATCCCTTATGCCTCACTGTCTCCTATAACATAACACACACACAGTCCATACCATCCCCCCTCCTCGCATTGCTTCCCTCTCTCATGTGGTCGTACACATACTCACACACCAGCAGTTTCACTAACAGTTAGGTGCATAGATGTCCTTACATGAAGGGCAGAACTTGGTGTGTTGCAGAATGTAAACATAATGCATGTAGTCTGACTGGAGTCTCACTAATGCGAATGGCTAGTTGTTTTGCTATCATGCTTTCATAAGTATTTTCTTCCTGGTGTTTGTGGTTATGCATTCTGCCTTGGACTTAGTCATTTTGCATCAAAGAGCCTCAGACTGGCTTCTTGACCCCAACACGAGTCAGAACAGAGAGGTTCCTCTTCTGTCTGACAATGACACATTTCCTTGCTGAAGCCAGGGATTCAGTCTGCTCTTTGCAGACTCAACCAGAGCTTAAAATAACCTCCAGTTTGATTTAACCCTTTGAGGGTCAGTGCTACTGCTAATGGGATACACACTCAATCAGGATTGACAAGCCAGCTGCTACTGTGTGGCATGGAAAACTGATTTTTATCTCATCTCTTGTGCCTTCAGTCTCCAATGTGTTCTGTCCGTTTTTCGCTGTCATTTTGTGATAACTTTCCTCTTTCGTTTACACTTGTCTATTTTCTCTCAAAGTCGCTCTCTGCTTCAATTATATTTCCTGTGCTTCTTCCCTCCACTCACATGAAAGGGAAGTCATTTCTCTATGATGATTTTGCGTTAGAGGGGAGATCAAAAATGATCACAGCATGGATATATATATATATATATATATATATATATATATATATATATATATATATATAGCCGTAATGTTGGATTTGCCATTTCTTACACTCAATAAAAACGTACACCAACGTTCTTTAGGGTTTGTTATTGGTTTGGAGTTGCAGGGGAAAACACTGGGTGATTATTTCCTCCATTAACTGTAATAAACTTTATATGGGTAAATACACATTTTCTAAATCTCTGCCTGTTTATCGGTTTTAATGTGATTCACCTCCAAACCTATTAACACTGTAATCATCACAAGTTAAAAAGTTGGGTCAAGCTGTCCAATTTTTTTTACCAAGATTCTTGCATCCCATTATAATATTATATTATTATTCATCTCACACTGTAGTTGACATCCAAGCACTGAATGTTTACAGAATCTACATTACCTGCAGTCTGTTGCATGGAGAGGGTTAGATTCAGATCATTTTGAGAACTTCTGCCTTGCTCAACCATAGTGTACTAAGCTTGTCACGTTTGTTGACATGTCTTGTCAGATTGCTTTACTCTGGCTGGATTATTTGCTTATTTGGACTAATGGAGCCACTCTGGTCTATTTGAAATAAGAGTTCTAAAAGTCGTGCGTGCGAGAGTGTGAGAGTGTGCATGATTATTTTGTTGTGGAATCACTGGCCGGCATACTTCATATTCAGTCTGGGGATATTAATTGAACGTGCAGAATAACAAATTGGCATGAAGCTATTGATTGTGATTGAAAGTGAGTCTCCAGGAGGAGGGGTCAGAACAGAATCCAAGTGTAATTTTCCTGCATTGATTTGTTTTCATTATCTGTCAGAAGCTATCATTTCTCTCTTTAGTTTTCATAAGTCTATATGATAAGAAAGAATAATGTCCGGTAGGAGAGAGGAAAAAGGTCAGACTCTGCTCGTGTCTTTGTCGTTCCTGCAGCTGAATTACAATTTCAGTGAGGCCAAATTGTCCGTTATCCTGAATATTATTCAAGAATGATTCATTATTGTAGTCTCTCAGGTTGTGTTTGTTTATGTGTATCAGCCACGTGAAGTCCTTAACAGATTTACAGCATTGAGAGCAAGCATGAAGTCACCATCCTCAGTGGACTCAATGAATTTGTAGTGAAGTTTTTCGGACCACAAGGAAGTAAGTGTTTCTCTTTCTCAAATATTTTTTCCTCCTTACACATTGAACAAGTTTCCTAATTTGCCTAATTTGGGCTAATTAATGTGTTCCAGAAAGTGGGTGTTAGGGTGTGGTTTCATCCAGGTTTCAAGATATATTAAACTAATTTGGAAACATTTATTCGCGTGTCCACCACTTGAGATCTTGAAAGTTCTCCCATTAATTGCCCTTCTCTGACCAAAAGTTTGTCAGCTGAAGCTGGTTATAAACCAGATGCACATTGATGTTAAAAACTGATAATCTGACTACTTCTCCTTTAGTTAAACTCTAAACAGAGCATGAAGTGACAATGAATGTCGTCCTGAGGGCAAGCAAGCACAAGAATATCATTCATCTCCTGTTTTGAACATAAAGAGAGGTTCATCACAGCAGGCCAGGAACGTAAAATGGATTGAAACCAGGCCTGAGGCCACAAAGTGTAAAACAGAGGAGCCACGCTTGAGGGGAATTTGGATGAGGAGAGCGGCCTCATCAGCAGGAAATACTTCTTTTGTATGCTGCTCGCAACATCTGTCGCACTAAAACCACTGCCACTTATGCATCAGTAAAGAGAGGAAGTAGGTGTTTGACCCTGTTTATAAAACAATGCCAAATAAAATGCCACTGATGTCAGTTTGTGTGTGTGTGTGTGTGTGTGTATGCACGTGCTCCCCACCATTCATTTTTAACAAGTATGTTTTCAGTCATCTGTGTGCTCTTCAGTTTCAGCATACAATGGTCCTGTTACACACAGCTGTTCTGGGAGAGCACCTCACACTCACACAATCTCATTGTCTTCCTCTTTGATGTCAGTGTGTTACATGAAGCGATTTTTAAGTAAAGAATTCTCCCAGGCTGAAATACATTACTGCGAAGAATAAAAGAAAATGGCAAAGGGTAGTGGTATGTATAGTTTGTTTCTTAAGCGGCCCGCTCTCTGTTTTTATGAGAAAGGAGTGCAGAAACTTGATAGAACCCTAAAGTGTGTAAATCCATTGGCGTGCATGAAGGATGGAAAGTCTTTCCTCTGTCCTCAACTGTGTTCTGTCATTATTTTTTATGTTCCCTCCTCATGTACAGCACCATACGAGGGAGGCGTGTGGAAGGTGCGAGTAGATCTTCCTGACAAATACCCTTTCAAATCGCCATCAATAGGTAGGGGCTCTACTATCGCATGACGGATTATAAGATCACATTTTGTGGGTTCCACTGTCCTCATCTCTACCTTGCTTTTTCAGGATTCATGAACAAGATTTTTCATCCCAACATTGACGAAGCGTAAGTTAATTTCATTCATGTATTTCTGATGGGTTTCTGTGACATTGAGACTACAATGGCTAATTTACTTTCTGGTCCTTAACACTCATATGAAGGCCTTGTGTATTAAAGCTCATGTAATGATATTTGCTTGTTATGTCATGTTGTAAACAGTTGGTCTGTCATATTGTAAACTAAAAGCATTGGTTGAATTCATTAATATTTCCTAATGTTTAGAAAAAGATCAACTTATGTTCTGAACTTTTATATGAGCCACCAGTTTTGACACAATCGGCTAACGGCAGCAAATCACACAAATATTGAACCTGGCCAAGCTCTTTGTTTCTCAAGGCAGTTAATCCAGTGCTTAGAGGCCAGATCCTCTGAAGGACACAGTCCGTGAAGGTTGCCCTTTGTGAGGACCTGATGGACAGGCTGAACCTGTGCCTCCACCCCAAATGGGACAGTCTAGCCTCACAAAGATGGAAAATACATGTGCATTCAGGCGGCTCTCTTCAGAAAGTTTTACACTTATCACCAGGAAATAACAGTGGTAAACTGGGGATTTAATTTGTCTGTAAATATCTATGGTTAAAACATAGTAATATATTTACCAGTGACTAATAACCATTTGTATGCAACTACCTGGTATGTCCGACCTGGTCTCGTGATATTCCACAACTTGACAAGAATCTCCTGAA
This sequence comes from Enoplosus armatus, assembly GCF_043641665.1. Lineage (NCBI taxonomy): Eukaryota > Metazoa > Chordata > Actinopteri > Centrarchiformes > Enoplosidae > Enoplosus > Enoplosus armatus. Next base: position 8,133,214 of record NC_092201.1, on the reverse strand, counting down.
CTCTCCATTAAACAACTGGCTGCCACACAAGTGATATGGGATACTAAGTGCTGCCTGGGATATATCACCATTACACTCCAAAAGAAGGCTGCATTTCTCAGGCACATGTGCAAAGGGACAGGCCTTGTTGAACAGTTGACATACTGAAAGGATCCAGGATCCCCTGAGCTGGGACACATATTGAGCACAGATTCCCTCTCACCTCCCTTCGGCCTCTAACTCTGTTTTCTTCTCGGTTTCCCAGGTCAGGGACAGTGTGCTTAGATGTCATCAACCAGACATGGACAGCCCTTTATGGTGAGTGGCCCCACTGCGTACGTGTCCATATTAAGTTTCCTCACTGGGGTCTGTGTGATTATGTGCGAAGAACTTGACACAGTGCCATCAGCACCAAAAAGGTGACTGCGGGCCCCTCGCTTGCAAGTGTGGGCACATTAGGCTCCAATTGGCCCTAATCTACTTACTGAGGGGAGAAGTGAACACTAACGAGGTAATACCCTCACCCAGCAAGGTCAGAAAACATTCACCTCCGACAGGAATGATTTACTGCCTGTCAGCTGTGAGAGACGGGGACACACTCACATGATTGTACTTGCTGTTTCTCTCCCAGTTGCTCTTGTCACTGTCTCTCTCTGCTCTTCTCCGTGATCCCGTGCCCTTCTCCCCATTTCCCCATTAATTTGTCATTATAGCCCCTCCACAGGGCTAAGATAGCTGTTGAGCAATATCAGTGGCTTTACAGTAATATCCCTAGCAGGTGTTTCAGCATCCTTGCCTATTTATTTTCACGGGTATTCTGGATATAAATCAAGAGGAGAATGTAAATGGTATTCAAGCAACTTGGTTCAGAATTATTCCAGTGTTTTTAAGATTTGCTCATTTATGTAAATGCCATTTAATGTTATCAGGTGAGGTAGCTCAGCCTGTTTGTCTTTCGAAGCAAGTTAAACCCTTGTAAGAGTCAGATTTGTATTATTTTACCTTTGTTTGTAAAATGCTGCAGATTTTGTTGTGTTGAGTCCTTATTGGACAAACATGGGAAGAATAGGCCAATCAACCAAGCATTGTCTGTAATGAGTCCCTTACAAAGCAAGAGGGAACAAAAGCAACTGATTCAATCAGCCAATCATGATAACACTGTAAAATAGACTGTAGGGAAGTATTTGTTTTCCAACTTGAACGGACTCACTGGTGACACCTAGGAGACGAGAGCAGAATTGCAGGTTTTTCTGCTAGGCCTCAGCTCTGAGAGAAAGCTGAGGCCTGCTAGCAGAGAGCTAGTGAAAGGGGATTAGTGAGGTTCTGTGAGGATACCAGGCTGAGGATTTTACATTTGTGGACTCGTTGCTAGCGTATACACTAAGCATCCTTGATCCTTTTGTATGGTCATCGCTGACTGATATGTGTGTAAATTGATTATGAGCTTTCCTGCAGCCAATTAACAGAGGCAGCAGTTTAATATTAGACATAAAATTGGCAGAATATTGGGTTAGCATTTCTCTAAATGGTTAGATTTGAGAGAACAGTAACTGTCATTCAGTTATTTATATAATTGTCTGATTGTTCTGATTCTTCCCCAGATCTGACCAACATCTTTGAGTCGTTCCTGCCCCAGCTGCTGGCTTACCCAAACCCCATCGACCCCCTGAATGGAGATGCAGCTGCCATGTACCTTCACCGGCCAGAGGAGTACAAGCAGAAAATCAAAGGTTCAACCTGATCAAAAAAAAATGTTATTCTCCCACATTTATTATCTGACAAAATATAAGATTGTGGCTTTTGGCTCTCAGTTTTTCCTGTCTGACTCTCTTTCTCTCTTTCTCTCCACACAGAGTACATCCAGAAATATGCAACAGAGGAGGCTCTGAAAGAGCAGGAAGAGGGGGCAGGCGACTCTTCATCTGAAAGCTCCATGTCGGATTTCTCAGAAGACGAGGCCCAGGACATGGAGTTGTAGTGATAGGAGGGCTCCCCCACCCCCACCCCCCCTCCTTTAACCCCCACAGAGACTATATTTGATTTCCTAACCATGAGAAAGCAGACTTATAATATTCATATTTAAACAAGTTGATTTTTTTATTATTATTATTACTACTAAACAAGGATTTTTATGGATATCTAGCCTTTGGTGTGTTTGACACCCCTACCATTCTGTAGCTGTTTCTCCCTACACAGATGTCGCAATTGCTTTCACATTCTCTCCCTGTCACCTCCACATTTTTAAGGTGTGTCATGTAGTCGTAGGCAGGAACTCTCCCTGAGAACATCTCGTTTCTTTACTCAAATTTCACTTTTTAAAATATAACTTTTGTTTGACCTGAATCCTAATTTCCTTTCTTTTTCCACGATGCTAATTGACTCTGACCAACAATTTGTTCGTTGCTCCACTACAGAGCTGCTTAGGTTTTGCTTGCCTGGGTGTGTACAGCTCTACAATATTATCCTGTAGTCAAGACAGTATTTTTAAGGTTCACAATCTCACACATGAGGTGTCATAGCACAGCTTACATAAGAATACAAAAAGTGTAATGCCAATAGACATAAATCAACCCTGAATGCTTCCTAAGCATATCTTTTTCAACATATTGACTGAGACATGTCAGTAAAAAATACGCCTTTCTTTCTCGTTCAGTTTGGATGCTAGACATGTTACTTCACTTTTTGTTACTATTTATTGACCTGCTGCAGCTGCCTGTCTACATGTACCGCTGTGCAGTGCAAAATAAATGCTGAACTAGGTCAGCTCTTGGAAAACAAGTTAATTAGATACATGTCTCATTACAGGGTGAGTGACAATGTGGTGACAAAGACGTCTTTGGGTGCTTTTGGTGTTGATTTGTGGAATTAGCTGCATAAACTGTGGAAGAGTTGTGCACAAAGGCAGTGAGGACAGAAGTGGCTTTACTCTGAGGTATTTGTGGAGATTCTGGACGAACTCACTTGGTGTGATGGGAATTGAAAATAGAGCAGAGCTACCCTTTAACCTTCTGACCATATGGATTTCATATTTCATGCGGCTCGCACCGGTTTTCTGTCATCTCAAACATGTGAGCACCAAACATTCTCAGTCTTACAATCACTTCTACTCCTGCTTTTGGTATTATTGGTCAAGAACAACTTTCCAGGCAGAAAAAGAATGTAATTATCACCTATTCTGGTGAATTTAGAAAACCAGCACCAAATTCAGTTTTAATTTTAGTGAAAAGCAAAAAAAAAAGGTCATATGATTATTGAGTGGATCTGAGAAAAGATGAATTATTGAAGGTTCAGTTTTGTGGAGTACTGGTCCTCCTCACATTCCACAGTTACCTGGAGCTTGCTCCAATGCATGCCCTTCATAGTGGTCTGACCTGTGGTATGTACCCCGACTGCGTCACCTGGACTCCCACACTTTGTGTCTGCCCACCAGGATGTCTGTTTGGATCACTAGTTTGAAGAAGGTTACAAAATAAGAGCCCAATATATGACATTTAGGCGTGTAGCAATTTTTTGTTGAGGGGAATTAATTTAACATTCATTTCATATGTACAGATTTGACTTCTTATCTAAAAAAAAAAAAAGAAAAAACCTCTGGTGTTGTTCATTGTTGATTTAATGTGGCGGGTAAAGATGTAAATCCATGATGTGTGGAAAGAGAATGCAATCGCAGCTTTGATTTTTGGCTGTTTTTTTTCCTTCTTTTATTTCTTGTACATTTCTTGCCCGATGGGTTTGGATCTTTCTTTTTTTTTTATGTACAGCATCTACCTTGTACAGTGATAAGACACCTCTCTGTTGCCTCATGAAAACTCAGTGTTGAACCCAAAACACTGGCCGAGCATTGCTTGTTGAGGCTAACATGGCAGGCAAACTACCTAGAAAACCTTGAAATGTATTCACTTCGTAGATTGCAGTAAGAAATCACTGGTTGTTTTGTGGCAGATTGTGGATCCTGAGTGGGAGATTCGCACTCGGGAGGTCACCTTTATCACCTCTGATCTCGACTCCGTCTTCTGTGCCTCATCACAAAAGGAAGGTGAAGACGTCCCCAAAAGAAACATGTTTCCTAAAAGCCATGAAGGTGGAAAGTAACAAGAAAAGCACATTGTTTTTATTCTCCTCTTCCTGCGATTTGATCCTGAGCAATTTGTGATTTGACATCTAAATTTTCACTCTGTTGCAGATAAGGGGAATTACCCAGAGCTGAGTGGCATTGGGTTTATTTGAGCTAATGTAGGATTGTTAGACGTTTATGGCTCAGGTTCGAAATACAGTTTGGTTGTATCTTGCATAGTGATTTACATTTTTCACCCGGGACGCACTGAAAGGATGGAAATCATGCTAATATTTGTTGAACTGTGGTTTTGACATGTCAGGATAGTTAGTTTTGCTGGGTGTTGACTTCAACTAAACAACATATGCTGTATGGCTGTATTACAGATAGAGTTAGCTAGTTACCCGATAAAGCATTCATTGCTCATCTGACTTTTAGTTAGTGTCTGTTGTGTGGTAATATGTAAGATACTCCATAGACATGCCTGCTTGTCCTCTTCTTGCAGAGTTGTACAGATGAGTGTGAGTGATTTCAGACGAGGGTGATGTTTGACCTGTAGTGAGCCTGATAGATCTAACTGTACAGAAATCAAAAGTGTGGTTCAGCCCCTCTCAAGAGATTGGATTTTCTCCTAAAACATGACTTAAAACACAATCCCATGCTCCTAATTATTACCACATTTGAATGCAGATTTAGAACAGAGACACTTCATTTTGTTTTTAATTTTCCGATATTTATCCGAAAGAGTTTGACTGTTTAAAGCTATGGGATAATACTTTCTCTCGTCCAGCCCGGGGGAGTTTTGAATGTTAGCCCGGGGGTTAGCTGCCAGCAGGATGCAGCCATTTTAACTGTTGCAGAGCTAACGTTTGTGGTATTCAACATGTTCAAGGCAGTATAAAGCTATGTGAATGTTTTACATGTGTTCAGAGTGTTTGTGGTGAAGTTTGTGATCCACATCCTCTCAAACCGAACAAACCTGCAAATTGAATGCAGAGCCCCACTCTCACAATTGGCTTGTGTTTTCTCCCTAAGCTGCCTACAACTGTGTATTTATTCAATTAAAGAGACCTCCTTTTTTTGTTTTTAATCTCGGTCATCTGGTACCACTATTGTAAGTTATGGTTCAGCTAAATTATCACACTGATGACAACTTGATCTTGAGTTGTTTTTTTGTTTTGTTTTAAGTCCTTAAGATTGGAATTCTTGTTTTACTTTACATTTGTGCAGTATTGTACTTGAGTGCTGAAAATACAGTATATCCGAGTTGACAATTGTAATAAAATAGCACATTATGATGCAGTGGTGCAACAGGGAACTAATGATATGTTTTGTCTTTTTCAAAAACACTTGTGTTTGGGTAAAATCATAGGTTTGTTTTTCAGCATTTGTTTTGCATCTGCTGGGCAATAAATTGATGATGTACTCAGCTGTGACCTGGTGTTGCTCTGGTTAACATGACAACCATCTGTTCTTTTCAGCGGCCTCCCTGTTGTTTTACTACCCACACTCATTCAATGTCAAGAGACATAATTACTGCCTTTGCGTTTCAGGTTGTCGTCAACTCGAGTCAAGAACTAAAGAAAATGTCCTTGAAAGAATATGCTTCCCAGGGCAACTTAAAGTCTAAATTATTTTTGAAAACATGTTTATTGTGCTTTTATTTAATTTCCTTTTGGCTTTCTCCCCTCCCCCCTTTTCTGCTCTTAGACCACAGGTGTACAGTTAATGTCTTAACTACCCACAGTTTTAAACAGTGACCACAGTGGCTACCACATTAACCTAATGGGGCCTCAAAATTCTGCCTGCAAACCTGCAGAGAAAGTCCAGTCCAGAGCCATAGCCCCACAACCGTACACACACACTCCCCCACACCTTGCCGGATACTAGAAGGATGAAGGGCCTTCACTAAGTGAATAGACATGTCTATCATTAATCCATAGACAGGACGTCCAGGGCCCATTCTCCGTTTTTATCAGCACAGCCACAAAGAGCCAGCACCCTGATCCTGTAATATCACCTCCCCCCCGTGTGTTGACTGTGTCTCCTTGTGCACTTGCATGCTTCTGGTGTGGAGTCGAGGCTCGCTTGGTGCACACCTCCCATTCTGTCTAGTGCTTGTGTGGATTTGTGCCCTGTGCTGGCCGACTGCTGCCATCAGGGGATTTAGCAGGCACACACAGCATGGAAAATGGCAGTTGTTTTTTTTTGAAATAGAAACTATGTATTTGTTACCTAGTGTGTGATACTTGAGGGTTACAAAGTCAAAAGGTTTATTTTTGTTCTGAAAAGTCCATCCTTGGTCTTATTTTTATCACCCTCTTTGCCCTCCTTCTCTTGTTTTTTTCTTTGCATTGTGAAGTGGGCATGCTTGTCAAAAAGACAAAATGCTCTCTATTAATAGGCTTATAACCTCATAAATAGTTGTGTATAAAATAAACTGTTATAACTTCTTTTTTAATAAAACATTCAATGTGTATAAAAGGGTCTTTGTCTGAGGCTGATGATTCTCACCTGTTGCACCCAGTGTATGATCTGTTATTGAATGCTTTCCTGTAAGACCTCAGGGTTTTACTGCAGAAAACATGAACAACAGCATATGTTGCATATTTATATGTGATGTCTAAACACATCTGATGTACATTTACCGATCTCACTTTTAAATGCTCTGAATTTTAATGCCAACATCTGTGAACTTTCCTTTTTTTTCCCATACAAGTTGGAACCTGTGGATTGTAATCATCTGGTAACTGTACATCTAAATCTCCCTTTATGATTCTGTGGGGAACTTTCTCTCAGTGAGCTGAATCCTGCTGTGTTAGATGGCTGAAATATTCTGATACAAAATGATTACACTCCTTTTACACTGCTTCATTTCGCAATATTTTAATATTGTATAGTTTGCTTTACAACTGTGCCATAATTTACATGTTACATTTTGCATTCACCAACACACAAGGCCAATATACACTTTATTTACCTTTTACTACTTACATACATTTATAATAAAAGTAATTTGTCCAGGTTCAAATGCCACATAAGTCACACACTGAAAAGCAGAGGTGTCCTCACTTCAGCTACTCAACACCTCAACATGTACGGCCTAAAGATATGACCCAAAGTCTCTGCCGGTGCATAATTGCTATATCCTGTAAACATCACTTTCTTGAGCAGGAATGCATCAACTTATTATCAAGGCTCACAACAGTCTGCCCAATGTGGCATCCAAACCGCTGAAGAAAACCTCAGTCAGTTTCAATCTAAATGAAAACATTTCATGTTGTGCTCTTCAGAAAACTGGCCTGTAATAGCAGCACTTCCACAAGGTGTCAGTGTGGCACTACACTCCTGTGTCCCGACTCCCCACCTCCAGGTCTCAGTCAGCTTGTACAATGTGGGCCACTGTCTGGCAGGATCTCTGTGAGTGCTGTGAAACCTGAGAGTTTAGTACCCCCAGTACTTCCAGTATGAAATGTGGGTGATGAATGACTACAGCCATCCAAACACACACCACTGGCCACTGAGTTTTCCTCCGAAGCCAACATTAAAACAGTGTGTTTGGTTGTAATTCTATTATTATAGTCTGGGGCACTGAGTGAGTGGTGTCTCAACCCTTCAAAGTGCTGGTTGGGTTTATATTGCATTGCATAAGTCTTGTATACTGCAGTGATCTGTGCCAAATCTGCTAAGCATCTGAGCTTCTGACTGGGGTTTTATTTTGAAGGGGACATTGGACTGTGTGAGATTAACCTTGCTGTGAGGGCAGCCGCCACATGCGAGGATGGATGCAGTTTCACAAAAGAGCCAGGTGAGGGCGCTGCCTCATCCATCTATCCTCTATCCCCAGCTGAAACCCCCTCTCTAATCACAGCAGGGGAAAATAAATGCTGTGACATAAGGCTGTTTAATCCCCTCTCCTCTGAAAAATGTATTCGGTCACGCAGCAATCTGCTCTCTCTTTCTGTCTGTCTGAGACATGAAATTACTCTCCAGTTTGATATTTCTTAGATGTTTGGATGAACGATCACTGTGCTTTTGTTTTTGTTGCCTTTTGTTTGGTTGTGATAAACGGAGGAAATTCAGTCTGCCTGGTCCACGTTACATCCTTTTCCTTTCTCTCATATATAATATATATCATATATACATAAAAAACGGGGAGACGAAATACCAAGAACACCATTAAAAGCAGTTACTACAATAGCCCTGGAATAAACACAAATACAATACAAATTTTGTAAGACATTGTCATTTTTTGAGGCTGTAATAAGAAGTTGGATTGAATTGCCTTACACTATACACTATACTATATCTTTGTACTGTACATCCTGTGCTGCGCCACAAGCTCCAGCGGGTCTTCTGTCACTCAGGTGATTGACATGTGTCTGTGTTTCAATAAAAGGCCTGCAAGACAGGTAAATGATTCTGCATATTAGAGACTGCTGTTGTTGGCAGACATGTTCAGAGCTGCAGTATTTTCTCATATAGCTTCTGTTTGGCAACACCTGAAGTTCCTCGACAGTCTACCAGATCCACATTCTTCATATATGTTTACAATGTATCTATAATTTTGTCATCCTGATTGTCCAAACTGTAATTTGACTATGTTGGTCTGTTCTGTCCACATGACGTCTGTTGCATGTCTCTCTGTCCTGGGAGAGGATCCCTCCTCTGTTGCTCTTCCTGAGGTTTCTTCAGTTTCTTTCCCTGTTTAAAGGGTTTTTTCGGGGTTGAGTTTTTCCTTCTATGGGTCTGGGGAGAGTCGTATGCTGTGTAGACTGTGAAGCCCATTGAGGCAAATTTAAATAAAACTGACTTGACTTGACTTGACTACTGAATCACCATACTGTAGGTACAAATAAAAGGAGCACTCCAGGATTTATTTTTGTCAAAAATGTGAAGTCTCAATTCCAAGCAGAGATCATCCAGATGACATCATCAGGGTTATTTTCTCCGTACGAGCCACAGGAGACATTACACAGCTGTTTTTAAAGGCAGTAACACGTATGACAAGTAAACTGACCTTTATTTGTAAAATTGGTGGTGCTTCCTGTGACACCTGTACCTTGATAAATAACATCGGAGGACGTACAGCATGTTGGAAGTATGGGAAAGCAGTAGCTGATTACTTGCTAGGACAACCTTTACTGACTTAATTTCAAGCCCCATGGTCGAGGACTATTGTTCACAGCAGACTCTTTCAGCTGTAAATACCCAGCCCTCTGTTTTTTCGCCCTGCTACGCCTATTTCTGCATCAAAAGAGGAGGAGGATGGACGGAGGGAGGGAGGGAGGGAGGGAGGGAGGAGAGGACGAGTCTCTTCACATCCTGACCTCCAGAAGTCCAGCAACCTGAGAATCTCAATGAAATATTTAAAGCTTCTGTTTTATCCGCAGTGCGTTGGTCAAGACAAACTGTGGGCCTCCATGACGTAATGCCAGTTGTCTGATTGGTCCTCGCTGAGGCAGGGTGGTCAGCTGACCTGTGCCGCTGTGGCCTTTTAAGGCATTACGATGCCCCGAGGCTCCACATTAGGCTCAAGGGCTGTCTGCTGCAAGTTATGATCAATCTCTGTTGGCTGTGGTATTTTCCATAGCAAAGCTTTTAGCAGTAAATCTACAGTACGCATACATTCTTTAATGAAGGCCCTGCTAGCTCAAGTTATACTCATCTATGTTTAGCAAAGAGTCAGTGATTGACATAACTGTTGACATTGTCCATCATGCCTTGTTTTATGACATGAGGCCTCCACAGAGTGCAATCATATAAAATACATACCAAAGATAAAAATATGTTGCCAACGTTGATTTTGTTTCTCCTCTTATGTTTTTTCCCTTCTGCTGGTGAGCTGACAGCCCGTCAACCGATTTGGGTGAACCATCACCAACATGCAGGCTGTGTGTTGGGTTTCTCAGGCTGGGGCTGGGTGGCAGGCAATGGGCTCTCTCAGGTTACAGGCTCTGTTTCACTGGCACAGTGGGGGGTGGATGAGGTGGTGGTGGTTCAACAGCAGCAGCAGCAGCAGCAGCAAGCAATACAATGAGCCCTGGGTCTTTACTAATAGATGACCCACTGACTAACATGCCCCCACTTGCCTAAACCACGACCACTACCACCCACCCATCCGCTCCTTTGCTGCAACAGGGGCCCAGAGCAGGAGCAGACAGCAGAGGCAGTGCTGGTGGTCACAGACGCTGCAGAAGGTGGTTTGTATGGACACAATCACTGGGAGGGTGTGTGTGTGTGTGTGTATGTGTGTGTGTGTGTGTGTGTGTGTGTGAGAGAGAGAGAGAGAAAGAGAGACAGAGATGTTACACAGAGAAAAGTTTTCTACATCAATAAAATATTTTGATATGAATAAAATGTTGGCCTGTTTTTGATGTTTTTCATCACATCTGTTTTTCCAGCGTTAAGCACTCCAACAAAAAGACCAGCCAGTAGTCAGATGGCCTTATTTCATGACCTTATTTTTACTGTCATCTTTACAATGTTTTTATTTTCCTGAGTAATGATGCTGCATGTGCTGGGGGGGGGGCAGCAAATAATCCCCTGCTCAGTAATCCTCTGCAGAAGTAACACCAGTTGGAGCTAAAATGTCATTTCATATGAAGACAGTTATGAATTAACATGTTTTTCCCCCCTCAGAAATTATACTCAGTTTTATATTCAGTGTGCCCAATATTTAGATTGATCTACAACTGGTTGAATCATTTCATTATATGATATTATTTCATTATTGTATCGGATGTGAATCTATCTGGATAGGTTGTATGAAGCTATTTTATATCATAACTATAAAGATCTGATATTTTTAAACATTTTTTGTGGATTTATGATGAAATATTCATTTTCCTGGAGCACTGCCCCGCACCCTCAATAAAGTGATCTCTATTGTTGCCATTTAGCTTTTCTTTCAGAGCAGCAGACTGAAGCTCGCCGCATTATTATTTCATCCAGCGTCCTGTCATGCGGCCTCGGTCCCTCCACGGGAGACCGGTGGCCGGCACAAACGCACCGCGTCCATCTGATCCCTCCGCTGGCACCTGTTTCATCACGGCTCCCGCACGACAGCAGCGCGGAACCAAATGAATGTTTTAAATATTCATCGAGGGCTACTCATCTCCTGCACGCACAAGATGATCCGAAGCTCCGGTTTCAGCTTTTCCAGGTGGAAACCACGTCAAGGCGTGGAGAGGCTACGGCGATCCGACTCCTCGACGCTGAGCAGCAACGACGAGTCACCGCGGATTGATTTCACTGTCGCTATCCACACTGAAAGGAGTGTAACCGAACCCATCCCCACCACCTCTAAATATTAGACGAGTTTTGTCCAACTCGTTATCTGCCTAATTATCAACAGCAGGTAAATGGACTCTGGCCACCGGAGAGGAGCATGGGTAGAGCTCGCCCTCATATATTAGGCATCCAGAAGTGAACTCGGGACATCCCACTTCAGCAGGGGCCCCTCTGGAGGTGAGCAGCCCTGCGTGTGAGGGAGGCGGATGAGGAGCGAAGCGGAGGCCCCTGAAGGCCCAGGAGAGCTGCTGCAGGACACCAGGCCTCCATCAGGCCCACATCAGGTTGTATGGTTTTGACTAGAAGGGTTTTGGTGACACATTAATGAACAAAGAGACGTAATGTATGTGGTAACCAAACAGGAAGATCTATTAAGTGTCAGGCAACAAACTATTCCCACTTTGGTGTTACAGCAAAGGTATTTCCCCGCTTTCCTCGGACAGGAAATGTTATGCAATCTGCACGCAGTAACCACTAGTGCAGGCTTTAAATGCAGTATTTGATAATCATTAGCCATCTGGACGTGGTCATTTGATCCTGCAGCATCTCGACCCAAGAAGTGCAGCCTCAACAGCATCAGCCGACTAAAACTAATCCCGGGTGAATGGGGGGCTGGGAAGATGTGCCAAATAGTCTATCTGATGTGTGCCTGGTTTAATATCCGAAAATGCAGCACAAGCCACGTTGTGCTGGACATTAATGAGCTATCTAATCTTCTGTTTACTCCAGCAATTAGACAGTAGTCAGTTTAATATGTAGTGTGTTTCTAGCAGAATTAAGAGGCTCATGAAGGATAAAATTTATATGGAATATAATATAAATGATAGGTTAACTCTCTCTCCATAGAGACACCATTGTGGTCTACGGGTGCTGGTAAAGTAAACGCTAAACTACTGACCTATACATAATCCTCAGGCCTGCAGGCCTCCCCTCTGCTGCCTTTAAAGGCCTTTAGGCTTAATATGAAAAAACAGGCATCAGGCCTGTGTGAGACACTGTAATATATAGGCTAGATGTTGATTCTCAGCAGGATATACTTTCAGCATGCTGAGGAACATTATCTGACATTTAGATATTAAAATATAAAAAAGTGCCCTACAATAGAAATAACTGAAATCCACTGAACTTTAAATGTGTGTATCAATATTAGGCAAAAGGAAAATGAAATAGCAAAGCTCTGAAAATGCACATTTTTTAATTATTATCCTTTCATCTGTAGGTCTAATTTTAAGGTGCAATGCCTCTTTTATAGGCGTTTTTCTTATTTGATAGATCCAACATAAATGTCTAAAACTATAGTATAGAAATCAAATCAAATAAAAACAGAGTAATCTGGATGTCCGAACCGGAGAGAAGTATCCGTTTTTTCTCGGGTTGGGGGGTCTAAACAGGGGGTTGGTCAAAACTATTCGTCAGGAAATCGTTTAATCCGGAGAGACAAAACCAATCCGCATCCGCCCAGACTGCAGCAGTCCCCGGGTTAAAACAGCCCCTCTTTTAAGGTCTCCTCGCCGAGAGAGAGAGAGAGAGAGAGAGAGAGAGAGAGAGAGAGGCCGGTACCTGAGGCCGTGAACGCAGCAGAGCAGGAGAGAGAGAAACAGGCAGTCTGGATTATTTCTGTGGTGCCGGCTGAGATGCTTGAAAATGTGTCTTTTCTACCGAGCAAACCCCTGGACTCGCACACCAGGTGGAGGGAGACTGGAAGGAAGCTGTTTGGGTCCCGCTTCTCGAAAAAACGTCCACTGTTATGAACACAGGTACACCCCGGTACGATTTGTACCCTAAGAGGCAGATTTAAAGGGCCGTGTTTAGTTTAGGAGTAAATGTGAGACAATGTAAAAACTGTATTTAAAGTAAAAATAAGAAATAACATGGATGTACATAGATGAAATGAATTAGGAATATAGCTGTAAACGCATTTTAGGGGCGGTTTTATTCCCATTGTAACCTGCTGCGGCTCCTTTGGGCGCCTGCGCCTTTAAAAAGGTGCAGGCGCACCTTCCCTTCTGCCAGTGTGCAGTTTGGACGCGCAGGTAAAAGGGAGGAGGCTGAGTTTGGAGGGAGAGGGAGCCGCTGGGAGAGAGGGGAGAGAGGGGAGAGGAGAGGAGCGCAGGGCTGAAACTGACATCTGATACTCAGGAAGTTCAGAACGCCGCTTGGATTTCTTTTGTTTCATTGTAATTCTGCAGTCCTGCTGCGGGCGACACGGACCGGAGGCTTGTGTTGCCTCAACACTGCTTTAACAGTGGAACTCTTTAAATGATAATAATAGGTTCAGGACTGAAATGTCTGATGGGTCCGACTTCAGTGCAGTTTGTAGCTTCAGGTGTGGCGCACAACGATGGACCCGGAGGAAGGTATGAACCGCATTTTATATTTTACAGCTTTGCTCCAGGTAGACTTTTAATGAAGGGCTTTTATGGCCTTTAAACAATCAGGGAGAGCTGCGCAGCAACAAGAGCAAAGATATGAGATATGAGATTTAATACAAATGTGGCCGTGTTACTTCCCAAAATATAAGGAGATGTGATTAAAACTCGATGCCATGGCTCATCCTGGAAAGAAAGCCCCACAGGTTTGTAGTTTTGGAGATTAAGACTATTTAAAAATCAGAAAACGAATTTAATTACAGTATGGTAAATCTCATGCAGCGTGGGGCTCTTTTTTTAAACATCTTTTGGTCCACCAATAGATCCAACAGGTTGAGTTTAGTCGGAATGAAAAGGGAAAAGAAAATAATAAGCGTGACAAAATTAAATATTAAAAACCACTAATACTTTCGATCAAATGATCTTGCACCCATTTTTATATGTATTATTTCCGATAATGCTGACGGTTGTTGGTACGTGTGAATCACAATGCACCTGCTTTTTTTCAACTGCAATAAATGCCAAGGGAATACAGTGGAAGCACCACGGTTTTAGCAGCCTAATCCTCTGGATTAATACTCACTTTGGTATCTTGTACATTTTTACTGAGGATAATCAGGATGTAGAATATGTAATAATTATATGGGAAACACAGTAATCAGATTTTACACTAGCAGGCTATACATTCCATAAAACGGCAGCTTCTTAAAATAAGAATACTGCCAAACTTAAAAGCAACATCATTAGAAACTCGCTGTAAATTCGCAAATTGAGGAGAATGCGAGTATTTTTTCCATCTTGTTCTATTTCCCTGTTTCTTTTCAAACGGGACATACAGTCCAATATGTCAGGTTGCATGACAGAGAATTTAAATCGTGCTGCAGGACTTAGAGGAGGTGATAAATCCTCCTGAAATAACCGTGAAGTTGAGGACTTGTAGACTCCCTATTCAGACAAATGCGATTAACTGAAGGGGCTTTGGAGCTGCTCTGAATTAACGACGGCAGAGACAAAAGGCAGTCCGGCCTGAGCAATGTTAACATTTCACTACAATAAAGCGTGTTGGTGTTCACATGCTGCTTAATGATGAGGGGGGAAATGATGAATACTTTCCCAACATCGCTATAGAGGCATGATGTGTCTGCCGAAGCCAGTACTGCTTTTTTTTTCTTCATCTATAATCTCACTGCAATATTCTGATGAACTTTTATTTTTATGAGTATGTTTGCACGGAATCCTTTTAAGATTCATTACAGTATTACTGTTGTTCATGAAGGAGTAGAAGCTACATAATTACAACACACTTTTCACAAGAATTAGTGAGAGAATTAGAGTCTCTAAATGATCGTTATAAAAAAGGGTGGTTCCAGTTTATTTAGGCTGATGCAGATGAGCTTTGTATTTTGACAGCTGGCTTTGATGACACAACAAAGCAAGATGACTTTGAATGTCATCTATTGATCAAAAAACTATCCAAACAAAATGAATATTTACAGAAGGATAAAAAAAAAAAGATATTAGGTCTACATGAGCTAACACTTTAAAATTACCATTAATATAATATCTTAGAATAAAAACTAAAATCAATTAAGTAATATGTTCCTGTGCTAAACAACAAATTTAACATAGAGAAATAATGCTGTTTAATAGTTCTGCTGTCAGGGTTCATTGAGATGCTTAAGTAATAACATAAAACTCTCATGAAGCTCCATTCTTAACTAATTAAGGTATGGAAAAACAAGACACGGGCAAACCTTAAAAGGACACAGGTTCTTTTTGACTTGGCTTTTTAGTGGTATTGATTTCTCCAGGAAATGGCAAGCGGAGTCTTGCTCAGGGAGCCATTTGGGCGTCTGAGGAATCACTTAGTACATGGTTTGATCGCTGGAATCAATGGGAGCTCCGTGCACTGCAGGGCCCGGGGTGAGGGAGCTAATGGCTGAACCAAGGGTGGGGCGTCTGAGGACGGTTAGCCTCTCTGATTCGGGTTATCCGCAGCGCGAAGATGCTTTCGACAACACGTCCAAGGTCAGGAGATGGATTTAAGGTTATCACTCAGCTGCAGTATTGTGCATCATCATTTGTGCGCATTTAATATCAACACTGAGCTGTTAATGAATTGAGGTAGAAAGTGGCAGGATTCTAATTATTTTGTAGTTTTTGTATGAAAGGTCTCGCATGCTCAAAGATATTTTGCAACATTTGTTGATTTGCTAAAGGTCGATATCTGACTTTGATGGCAGCCATTTTCTGGGATTTGCACTTCACAAAAAGAGAGAAACAATTTAACTGGCTCGCTTTAAGTTCTAAGACATCATGCCGAATCACAACCCAGCTAGAGTTTATATTTTGTAGGTTAGACTTTTAGAGGGAGACATTTACTTTCAAAAGCTTGCCATAGATATAGACATAGCAGATTGGTGTGTTACCACAACAGAGTAGAAAAGAGGGATTCACTTTGTGTTATCAAAAAATGATTTAACTGGCATCAAAATAATTTTCCTGCAAAGATTAGAAAGGCCAAAGACCGACTTGCAGTGTAGAGGAGGTGGCAGCATGTCTCTGTCATGCAGCCATGACGGGACAGTGTAACAACGCTAATCTACAGAGTGAATTAAGAGGTCAAGTTTAGGGTGCCACCCTTTGGACAAGTTGGGGGTGTAGGTGGAGGCAGAGCCAGGACGTAAAGAGATTACCTATAAACCATAAGGGCCCTCTTTGTACCAACCTGAGTGGGAAAGTTCAGTTAAATAATGTTTGTTTTCTGTGTCTTAACAAAGAAATAGTTAATGTAGATTCATTGATAGGTATTTTATCAGTTGCATTCAGTGTTTGCCCATTTTGAATTATCGTATGTGAATGAAAAATGGAATTATTGATTTATTGTTTTATCATGTTTTACTGAGGACAGTTGCTTGGTCTTCAGTCCCAAATTGCAATGCATAGAGGAAAATGAAACAGCCATCAAGTGTGGTGTTTTGATGTAGGATGAATGGGAAAGATCTTGGCGTTCAGGGTTTGTATTGCACAATAATCTTGTAAAATGTCTTCTTCTTCAAACGCAACCAAAATATTCAACTGGAAGACCACTTGCATTATCCAAAAATCTAAATAATATTGTCGCACAAGCTACGAGAATTAATGATTTAATAATGATGTAATAGCAAAATATATAGTTTCATCAGCTGTCAACCTTAACTCTCCTTTCCTAGAACTCTAAAGACGGCAGTGCAGGTGATTAGCGGTGAACAATTAGATGAGGATGTTTACTCACTCCTAGGATTGACTGGACTTATATTTAGTCGCCCACATTGAGACACAGTAGCCTTTGACCTGTTACTCAACGCGTGGCTCAGTCCACTGCAGCGCATCTTGAGTTAAGCTGCGTCACTGCAACACTGTGGACATGCTGAAGGCTGTGGACGCTCCTCTTCCCGTTTCACACCATTTCCTCACTTGCTCTCGTGTCTCTGCCCCCCCCCCCCCCCCCCTCACTTTCTCCCTCCAGGCTGTTGTTTCTGCTCTCCTCGTGAGGGTCGGTGGTCTAGTTTGCATAGTTTGGCTTCACTGGGCTGACTATCCTCACAAAGGCTGGCTTAGGTGTTGGGGTGATAATGACTCCTGTTCTGTGTATGGCACTGGTAGAATTCACTGTGAGAGCTCACTATCAGTGAATTACCATAGGGCCATAAACAGAGCAGAGAAAGAACCACTTGATGATGCCCATCCATAGCAGCTTACTGCCTCTGGCTCTCCTCTCCTGTGCTTGTGGGTGGGGTGAATGTGATGTAATGCCTCTAGTGCAGTTGCATGAGCCGAGTTGCGCACGTCTCGCTGGGTACTTCGACATCTCTCTGTCCTGATGTTGCTTCTATAACAACAGCTGCTTGCATTCAGACGCCGCAGCCACTCCTCTTCTTTGCCCATTTTGGCACTAGCACATTTTTGCTTCTGTATATATACTTTGAGCAATTATGTGTAGTGCCAATATAGGACAAGACAGACTTCCATCGCTTTCGCACAGTCGTGGATTGTAATCTCCTCTGTGTTAGTACATGTTTTGGTGTCTGTCAGTTATAAATTGCTCATGATTGACCCCTGAATTCTCCTCACTGTCCCCTGTACATCATTTTCTCCTTTCAGTTGTCCTTTCATGTGATTTGGTCTCCATTTCCTGACTGTACAAGAACATTCGGTGGTCTGTCCCAGGAGGATGCTATCAGCACAGCAGAACCAAAGATTTCATGAAACAATCAGTTGATTTTTCTCATATTCGTCTCTCACTGTTTAGTGAAGGTGACTCCTCTTGCTTAGCATTTCAAATTCAGACTCATCCATAGCAGATTCCTCGTATCAATCTGAATCACTGTGCATCCCGAGAATCCATGTCTGTGTTTGCTCACGTAGGTCTGAAGAGGCTCAGCAGCTCTCTGGTGGTGTTTGGCAATGGTAGAACTCACACTGGTGAGGTAGATGGATCCGGTGGTTCTAGACTTGCCAACTACTGCTTGAGAGCGTCCACCAGCTAAAAATGACGCAGAGATAAAAACCAGCTTCCCCGTCCTAAGTGGGGAAGCATCTTAAGGATGTTTTAGTCAGTGAGTGAGTGGCTGATGGTGGTGAAGGGTGGGGTGAGACTCTGTTCCTCCCCTGCACACCCTGGCCTCAAAACTCCAGTGACTCTTTGAAGGACAGCCTCTATGGCGGTCAGGGCGTAGAACGTAGAAGTCCTGGGTCCAACATCGTTTTAAAATGATGAGGTGAATCCAGCTGAAAACCATTCTCTGTTTGCCTTCTTGAATTAACAAAAGAGGAGATGCAGGGGGGAATATGTGGAGATGTATATGGAGTCAATGGATTTTTAAGCTTTGAGACAATTGAAATGTAGATTGTCCAAAAGGACAAGACATGTCCCAGCTCTGCGTAAATCTGATATATATGATGTCTGTTTGTAACAATAGAGGCTGTAAAAGATGGGTAACGCCCCTAAAAACAAGACAGAAAAGGAAACATGGAGTCAAAAATGAATTTAAGTGTTTTTTGAAACAAGACTTTCCGATGCAATCAATGTAAAAATGTCTATCAGCGCATCCCAAACCGACTCCTTAATGCTTGTTAACCATCTTCTACCCCAAACCAAGATATAACATAACGTGAAATAAGTGCAAACATTTACCAAGCAAACATTTAGAACATTTGCTGTATCCAGGTTCTCAGATGTGAGGATTTGCTTATTTTATCTGTTTTATATTTCTGTAATTTCAAGATCTCTGGGTTGTGGACAAAACAAGCAATCTGACTCATCACCTTGGGCTGTAGGAACTTGTGAAGGGCATTTTATCACAATTTGTCCTGATGTAGACTAGAATAATTCATGTTTTATTTGAAAAAATAAAATCAACTGAGTAATAAATAATGAAGATAATCATTAGCTGCATCCCGACATGCATTTAATGGAAGGAACCGATGGCTTGTACTTTCTTCCGTGCAGATAATGGATTCCTCTGTTCATCAGCCTGCCTTGTCTTAGACTTAGATCAAGTGAGTGCAGCTCTGCAGTATGAAGGACTCGTACAGAGATTCAGCTATTCTGCCTTCAGCCAGCCATCAGGGGGTTCCTCTCTTAGCTCCGTGGCATAATTGGCAAACCGTGTGGTGTCATCTTACCCCTCTCTTTCAATGCGGCCTTTTCCCCTCCTCCCTTCCCTAAAACGAAAAGGGTGGAGAGCGAGTGAGTCTTTCTCAGATGTTGGTTCGGTTTGCTGTAACAGTCCGTTGACAGTATGGCTCGAAAAGCTGCAACATACTGAGCTCCATATATCTGGGTCAGGGTCTGCTAATGTAGGTGACAGGGGGATCTGGGGATTAAAACCTCTTTATCTGCCTTTGCATAAATCCTGCTTTATAGCCTACACTTCAGCTTTAGCTAATATGATTTGTATTGTTACCAGTTTGCCTGCAGGCGAGCTATATTTGATCTACGTGGACGTCGTCATCGGACCTGTGCGGAGGCTCTTTTGCTTTTGTGCGGGTCGGCCATTAAAACAGGAAGAGAGTGGGTAAGTGCTGAGATTGTGGTGATACACGGACTAGTTGACATAAAAGAGCTCAGCTCAACCTGTTATTCTCTGGACAACTGATTCAGGTTAATTGTGGTTGTGTCTCGTGTTACAGAACATATCACGCACATATGACATGTATAGTGTGTACATGTAACCACACACAGTCTGAGCTTTAATAATGCCACATGAATGTGACAACATGTTCTCAGTTTGTTGTGCGTGTGCTGACTTTTATCTCTCAAATGACATATTGGTTTTTTTTATCATACAAATTTACTTACCTGTGATGCAAATAAATACTTTCAAAAAGACTGAACCGTGTGTCAGACTCCCTCTAACGATCTTCTCTGCAGCAAAGTGCATTGTGGGATAACCCTTGTCAATGTGAGGCCTTCTCCAGATGGGTCGAGCAGCTCAGGTTACACCGCATTTTTCAGTGCCCCCTCTATCCCACAGCCCCCCTGGCCCCTTTCTCCATCTCTCTCTCTCACTCACACACACACACTCTCACACACACACACACACACACACACACAGTTTCCTGGGTGGGTAGAGTCGGGCTGAGACAGTGCTTCGCCTGTGTTCTAATGCAGGCTGCAGAGCATTAGTGAAATGAGATTATCATCGTTCTTACGCAGTGTCTGGGCTGGAGGTGGACAGAGGTGTGAGCTGAGAAGGTGAGGATGCCATTATTAGACTATTAGACTACATTATGGGGGAAGACGCTTCATCAGCAATGTGTCTGCTGATGCTCAGGCTTCAGAGGAAACTCTGCATTAGGCCCAGATGTGTACTGAGATTGATTTTGAAAGAAAGTAAGCTACAGTTTTTACAGATGAGGGAACAGTTTCTATCTCAGGCCAGTGGGTCAGACATGGTTCAGCAGTAAGGGGGATGTAGTTTTCTGAAATGTTAGACAGCAACAAATGTGCAAGTATTTGTCTTTAAGGAACATCATTTCCATTTTGCAGGTCACAGAGTCCATTTCCTTGCATGAGAAGGATGTTTTTTTAAGTTGTGACCCAACCCTATGCTCAGGACGAGGGGTAGGAGATTATCTCTTGTTAGAGCAAGTGGGGGCTTGGAGCAGTTTGTGCATATGTGTGCGTGCCCATGTGGGAGTGCGTGTGTGTGTGGGTGTAGGGCCCGGGATGCACGTATTAAGAAACGATTAGTGGAGATTAAAGCTCTGCCCTGGAGTCTGCCTGCACGACTCCAGGCAACAAGAATGACCAACCCCTCCCTTCTCACCCTGCAGTGACCCCTGTGGAGCCGGGCCACTGAAGAGCTGGCTACAGCCTTGTCCACCGACTGCAGAGAATCAATAGCCTCCCCTCTGCCCAGTGATCTTCCACCACTAAACATATTGCCCCCAGGATGGAGCGCAAGCACTCACACTGCAGCCTAGACTGCCTAGATTGGATGGTTTTAATGACATCCAATCAGGTTCACAGTCAGTCAGATGGATGTGATGATTGGAAGAGTGCACTGCGGTGTGGCGCACGATGATGTAACTTGTAACAGTGTCACGCAATGCAGCACAGGCTCTTTTCTTGTAAAACAAGGCTCTGAGGCCTAGATGGGGCCCGCTGCAGGTGAAGTAATCAACCAATAAATATTAGTTCACCCAGATCATTTCTACAATGACTCCACAGAGTCATTTTGGGACGCATTTAAGTAAAATTCTGTAAATTCATCATGGCATTCTCTTGGTTTTCCTGTTCCTAAATGTGGGTCTAGAGTGTTTGGGATATTACCTTTTTCCAGTGTTGGATCTTAGGAAACATGTTCTACTGCTCAGTTTGATCCCAAAATACTACACTGCAGAATCAGGTGGGGAAAAATATAATATAGAAGTCAATATCTCTTTGTCAACAGTGGATGTCCCTGTTAAAATACAAAATACATTTTGCAAGTTTGAGTCCATACTGTTTTACAAATATTTCAGTTCATGTTTTGGAATGAAACTCAATAAAAAGGTTTATTTTTCAATTGAAAAGTAGTGTGATTTTATACAGTCATATCAAAATGAAAAGCATTTAAATTACATTTTTGTCATTTATAATAACTAAGCTGGAGGTATCTTTAGACTGGAATTGACTGGAGTTGACAGCATCACTTTGAGACAAGTTCTGTCCTTTTTGAACCCGTGCCATTTCATAACTCAGTTGGGTTCAGCTTTAATGATACAGTTGAAAGGTTTCAATGCACTTTGTGTCAGCGTAGCTGAGTGGATGGATGGTGAAGAGAGAGACAGAGATGGAGGAGGGAAAGGCTTAGGTAGCATGAGGTGTAGGCCTTTTTCCAAGAAAGCACGCTAATAAGGCCTTCTTAATCTGCAGTGACAGTTTGATGCGCATGCGTGCACCTACGACGACTCAAACATTATATGAAGTTTTCTCTTGCCTACAAAGACATTCGCTTGAGTGTTTTCCAGCCAACACAGGGGGTCCAAGCTAAAAATGGGGTGGGGGGGGGGGGGGCTAAAGCAAGAAGGAAAATGGGATCTTTTCATCTGTGTGAATGCAACCTGGTTCAGCTTTAATCTGGAGGAAGAGCGGGATACACACTGACGCCTGATAGATTAAGGCCTGAACGCTTCTCTCTCTGTTCTACTCTGCAACAGAAGGGCCCGGCTAGCAAATCCCAGGCTTTAAAGCAGAGGAGGTTCAGGCAGCTTATGATGTAATCATGGCCCTGTCTCTCACGGCAGGGAAGGTGGGGGTGCTGTAGAGGAGAGTGTGGTTAACGGGTTTTGTGGCAACCACATCATTATGAGACAAAATGCAGAAAAATGTGGCACTGCTCAAAAATGGACATGGTTGTAAAGTTGTAAACCGTAAAACATAAAGCTTCCTGTATGTAAACGTCTCCTCTGATACAATGGTGGGCCGAGGTCATTGTTTCGTAACACACAGGTTTCAAGTCAAGACAGACAAGTCCAAGTCAGCTGCTGGGTATCTTGTTTGCTGAATACAGCTGCAAACAGGGGTTAGCACAGAGCTTTGAGACTTAACTATACAGTAAACATGCAATGTATCAAACCAAAACAATTAGCTAAAAGGCGTTAAAAGGCTTTGCAGAGGTGCCCTCATCACATGTCGTCATTGGATCGAATGTTAATATGAAAAACATTGACCAATGTAGCTTTAACATTTTTTGTACCCATTGATGGTTACGCTGTGTACTAATAATCAACAGAGAAACAGAATGAATGGTCAACAGCAGCCATTTTATTGGACTTTAAGTAGTGGTGAGAGTTGAACCAAATGTTACAGCTGCATTGAACTACGTCGACTCTTGGCAAGCAATGTTTTTGTTGTAAGATTTAAAGAAATGCCTTTTTGATTTTTGCATCACAAATACTGCAGTTCCTGTCCAAGTATGACTATCTTACTATGATACACAAAGTGATGCAGGCCACCAAGTCAAGTGACAAAAAGTTCATGTTAAAAAAAATTACATACCAAGGGGCGCTCCTACCCATGCACTGTAAATGAATGGATTTGGTAGACAAAACGGCTGTTTCAGGAAGTCAGCTCAGCAGTCCAGCAGTAAAAAAACACCTTGATGTATATCCTGAGTCTTCACAAATCTTGGCATGTGCGTGGACTACAGTAAAACAACACTGGGAAAAACACAGTGTTTCAACATAATGTTTCATCATCTAATGTCAGAAATGTCTGGGAGTGTCTTTGTTTCATACATGAACGTAGTTTTAGGTGAGCTGAGGTGGAAAGAGTGAAATTTAGAATAGTGGGAATGGGAAACAGAGAGGAGTGACTTCTGACTATGGCACTGAATTGTAAATGCATCCTAAAAACAAAACAGTCAAGCACATAGACGACAATGAAAATCCAGAACAGTGATAGTTACACACTCTGTGGTGGCTTTCCTCCCATGTTTTTTGGTTCATCTTTGTTTTAAGTAAAGGTTAAATTGTATAGAAATAAATACTAAACACTCAACATCACAGAGCTAAAAAAAAAAAAACATGACTTTAAATGGGAGAAAAATTACACCAACAAAAGCAATATCTTTACATAGTAAACACAATGCATTCACTCACTTTTACTTCCCCTGCAGATGTACATTTAAAAATATATTTGACATTGTACACAGCGTTTTGTCTTGGAAAACAGTAGAATTAACAAATCTCCATGGTGGCTGTTCAGTGCCTTCTACTCCTTCCAGGGTCTTAATTGTCATTGCTCCAGGGTCACGACCTCCACCGCCTGGCCATCCAGCGTGACAGTGTTATCTATGCGTGTGGCGACAGGTGCCATGGCAACCTGGACGGGTCGGTTGCCCTGGGCGAGGCTGGTCACTACAGTCTGGTACATGCTGACCGGGATCTGGACCAGACCTGAGGAGAAGACGCAGAAATATTTTGGATTTAGACACACAGTACCAGCACCATTAACCCGTTTTTTTTTTAGACACAATGATTAATAGGACAATGATCAACAGATTATTCGATAACGCAAATGATGAGTAGTTACCACCTGTGAGATTGTAATTATTTTCCCAATATACAGGTGGTATATTGATAAAATTGTATGGACAAAAGTCTTTGTCCTGTTCAGTTCCTACAGGTTGACCATTCAGGAAAGTCAAAGTCAGAAAATGAATCAACAACAATTTTGAGAATCAATTAATCATTGAAGTCATTTATCAGCGAAAGATTCGCTGGAGATTTGCATCTTTTTTGTTTGATGTAACTGTGAATCAGTTTTGAACTGTGGTATTGAAAGAAGCAATGTGAAGACATTACCTTGGGCTCTGGGAAATGGGCATTCTTCACTATTTTGTGACATTTCATAGACCGAACAATTCAACATATTAATTGTTGATGAAAATAATCATTAGTCGCAGCCCTGATGCTAACAAATACAGCTTGTTCAGTCTTTGGCCAGAGGTAATCTTGTCACTAGAGTTTATGTTCGACACGGTGCTTGGGAGGCAGTCAAGTCCACGTAGTTGTCAGTGACAGGAGGCAGCCATGTTACAGAGACGGCATTTCTGAACAATGGTCCGATTGAACGTTCTCAGCTAGCTTCCCCCATGCCCAGCTGTGTGTGTGTGTGTCTCTGCCTGCAGGGATTATTGCTGCAGTCACGTGGGCCTCTGCCCCACCCTGCAAGCTGTCACAGTGTCACGGGCAGGCAAGAAGGTCAGTGTAGGGGATGGCAGTGGCTCATGCCCGCTCCCATTACTGTGAGCTAAGACACTGGACATTAAACGCACCAAATACACACCACCCATGAATCCTTTAAAACACATAACACAGGGCAGCATTCAAATCTATTTGAGTACCATCTTTCAATCCTCCCAAAATATAATCAGGCCCCTTTTGTTAGGTTAGCTTGTAATTGTTGGCCCTCTAATGTGGGCCCTCGCTAAGCCCACTCGCCAGTGATTTGTGACAGGGATAAGTTTTGCTGATGCAGGTAATTGTGCTGGCAGTGATTATGGAGGAGGGAACAGGGGAACAGGGGAACAGGGCACCGGCACGTGACGTACAGACACAGCACAGTTACCGAGCAAAGTGGCTCACTCGGCCACTCGAACATTGTTACTTAGACATTAAGGGCCATGTCTGGTGTGGCCGTGTGTATGTGTTAGTGTGTGTCTGCATGCCTCTGTCAGTGAAGGGTCGCTACACAAGCCAATCAGCAGTGTCTGGGTCGGTGCACTTCAAACGGTGCTCTCCACTCCTGTGTAGCACTACAGTGATTAGCTAAGGTCAATAGTCGGGAGAAGGACTGGCTTTGGCAGCTCCATTAGTAGTTTTAAGTGAGCTATTGCAGCCAAATGACTCCTTATGGTTTAGGAAGCAAGATGTCAAATGACAAAGGCTGCAGATGTTAGATTTGAATAACTTGAATTTACATTAGTGTACAAATGTGCAAATTTACAGCAGCACACTGTACATCTTTTTGCATTATGCACAATGTTTTAGCGTGTGCTTTCTGTTATGACTATTCTTTAAATCGTTTTTTATGACACTTTCTCCCATGAAATTCAATTGCACTGTGTGTGTGTGTGTGTGTGTGTGTGACAGAGAAAGCAGAGACACACAGGTTTGCACATACACTTGACTGAATTCAGAGAAGGCCTGTGTTCTAGTAACATGTATGTGTGTGTGTGTGCATGTATATAGCCAAGCAAGACAACCTGGGGTTGCGTGCTGACAGCTGGACCAGTGATTAGACCATGGACTGATAATGGAGTGGATCGGCCCCTGAGGGACCTGCTCATGCTCCTAGACTAGTGTGAGTGTGAGTCCGTGTGTATGTGTGTGTTTATCCTGCTGTAGGATGGTACTGACTAGAAGAAATGGCAAATAAGAAAAAGATTGACAGCTTGAAAAGATGTGTGTGTAACTAAACTTTTTGGTAGAACTTCCTGTTACACTTGCTAGAGATGGACTTTGATGTTTACATTTAGTAACAATACAATTTGGGCTGTAGTAATTGATTTGTTGTATCATTGCATTGATTATAAATTACTATGATTCAAAACATAAGGCTGCTAAAAGAAATTACTGAATTGAATTGTTTTTACTTCATTTACAATCAATACAAAAATATACAAAAATCCAAAGAATGCATCCAATCATGGTTTCCAGAATGGAAACAAGAAGGTTGACACACCTAATTACAAAGGTATTAAGTCTTATTTGACATTTGCCAAGAGTCAAAACCAAGAGTGATGGATAACACCACGACAGGTTAGAAAACTGACTCAATATGTTATCTATTTCCCGCTTAGTTTCACTTGTATATCTGTATTCAAGAGCAATAGGTCACTGACATTTACAAACCTGGTAATCATCATTAGATTAGCAGCGTGGCCCCCTATGTTAATCATTGACAAGTAGTAGCTTGATGTTCCACCCTCAGGATATTGACTGAACATGGAAAATGGCTGTTAATGCTATCCAACAAGGATGTGAGGCATCATTACAAACTGGTACAGTCCCAGCAGACACACACCGCCACAGCAGTGCATGCAGTATGTATGTAAGGAGGCTGACGATACGGTCGTGCAGCTAACGTATCATTAAAAGAAGGGAGTATTGCACACACACACACACACACACACACAAAAACACACCATCTGTCACATCAGCACAGAGTAGATTAGAGTGTAGGAGCTCAGAGGTCTCACCGCAGTGCTACTGTAGGGAAGCTTACACTTAGTAAGACTAATTAGAAATGCCATTGGCTGGGGAACACACACAAGTACCAATAAGTCAAGACGTGATGCCAAAAGTGTCTCGATAAAAGAATTCAGTATTTCTATTTGTCACAAAATATTTCTATTTTCTTTCTGGGAGATAAATGGAGTCCCCAACTGCCTAAAAAAGTGTTGCAGGTGTCAACACTATGCTCGTTCATCGACTCAGACCACTGATTTTAATAAGATAAAGAAAATGTCTGTCATTTGAGGTGTACTTTGCATGTTGTCTCAGTCATGATGATGACATTATGGATGAATATGTACCTGTGGCATCTTGAACCCCTGCCAGTGCCCCAACAGCAGCTGCTGTCTCTGCCAGGACAATCTGCCCTCCTCCTTGTAGAGTGGCCTCTGCCAATGTCGCAACAGCATGGGCTGCTGCCTCACTGCAAAACACATAAACACACACATCAGATATAGTGTACAATATGTAAAAAAAAAAAAAAAAAGGGGGCAAATAATTCAATAATAATAATAATTCAAAAACACACATATGAGATGAATGTATACAGTAGGCTTCCAGATACAATCATTGGTACAAAGCTGAAAAGTGCACACACACAGTCTGCTCACAAAGGCAAGGGTTATTAGAGAGATGTGGGGTGAAGAGGTAGGAGTGTATGAGCTGTAAGAGGCTTTTCTAGTCTGGACTTATGGAGAATCTGTCACATCTCCCTAAAGGCCAGGTGCTGCGGGTCTAACAAAGCAGTTTTATTAACCAGATCTATCCAGTGGAATTACCACGAGCCTATTACCACACCAGCCTTCGTTATGAACTAATGGAACTGTTCACAGCTTGGTTGATAATCATCTGAGATAGAACTACAGAAGGCCAGATAAGAAGGAGGAGCTGAGAGAGTACAGACAGAGACAGTAAGCAGTAATGATGCATTCATGCTGTGGTTGCATGTGGATGACACCCAACCGGATGTTGTTCAGTGATGATGGCAGTTGGTGTAAAATGCTTCTTATTAACCCTTGGTGACAGATATTGAATTTTGAAGTCAATCGTGGCAGCAAAGACAAACTGGGTATGAATTTTGTAGTTTTTCTGTTTAGCATCAATACAGATTGACGGGTCAAAGCTCGGCAGTGAGAGGGCTTTATTCATTTTTGATCAGAGTGTCAACACAGCAGAAAAGCCAGCGAGAGAAAGAGGCTCAATTCTCCCTCTGGAGCTGGAAAACAAGAGACAAAATGTTCCAGAGCCTGTGGAACAGAAAGCCCAGAGTAGCTCAGCTCAGGTAAACAGGGAAGGGGAGGGGAGGGGAGGGGAAGGAGGACTCAGGTGGGTGCAGGTAACAAGCCCCAATGGGACATACCCATACACATGTGAAATTATTGCCTTGACACTACTGCAGTGAAAAACCAGCTAACATGTCAGCATCTCAGCGAGTGAATTTAGTCGAAAAGGTCTACAGGTTTCAGCTGCAACCAAAGATGACTAACTTATTTTATTCATGAGCTCATTTTCAACCTGCTGTATTCTTGTTGTAGTCAGATCCTGCAGACACTAGTCCCTCCATCCTCCGTGTGACGTGGTTTAAGATCCTGTTGTAGATCCCATCTGAATACAATCATGTGTGGCTGATTTCCCTCCAGAAAACATTACACCAACAACAACCCCTGTACATGCTTTATTACTGCTGTTATGTCTGATTTTACTTCAAACTGACTTTACTGACTTGGTCGCACTGCTAAACAATCAAGCATTTAACACCTGCACTAGTGTTTTTCTAACAAACAAAATTATACTGAGCTGTTAGCACATGGAAATATGTGGCTAACAACCAATTTAATGGTTGTGCACCTTGCACACTGTCTCTATAAAATCTACAGGGTAATTAATTAGATGCTGACCTAGGAGGGGAGGCAGTTGACTCTCATCTCCAGGGGACACCGGTGACCTGCCCTGACAGTTGTCCCATTCTCATCCAGTTGTTAAAGCTGCCTGAGTAATTATGGATTCTTTCAAGGCTCTGCAGTGTTTGCTGGCTCCATCACCAGTAACTGAAGACCCGTGAGGATTGTGTCAGTGAAAGCTGCACACCAAATCCTACAGCCCAAAAACCTGAGGCCTAAAATATCTAAATACAGTTTAAAACCTTGCAAAGTCATTATTCAATTCTCCCATTCTCACCTGTTGAGAGCCATTGTGACGGTGGCTCCGGGCTGCATCTCATGACTGGCAGCAACAGCGGCTTCAGCCAGGGACGCTACTGCCTGCGTGGCCTCTGAGGCCTGAGTGGTTTGGATTGTCATCTCGCCGGCCTGCAGGGTGGCCCAGTTCTGCTCCACCTGGAGAGGAGCAATACAATTTCATACAGAAAGCATATGAGGTGCTTGTGGTGTTAAACAGATAGCTCCCATTAAGTGCACTTTACACACTTCACTAAATTTTCTGCATACTCTTTGTTTCTGTGACTCTGCCATTAGGAAATGAAGGAGTAGTTGATTTGTTGAGTTCATTACTACAGTCAGGTGAGAGCCTGTGTATGTAGTAAATGATCCAGATGTGTGTTTATACTGCAGTATAAAAAAGTGATTTAGAGGTATGTGTTGTGTGCATGTGGGTGTTACCTCTCCATCAGTCACAGTGGAATAGTTGACCTGCGCCACCGTCACACCGGGCAGCTCTGAGGCATCTGCCAAGGTGGCAACTGTGTGTCCTGTGCCAACCTGAGAGAAAGGGGTGCAGTCACAAAGCACAAGAAGTGAACGGACAGAGTAATGAACCCTGGCATTACATTTGGATTTGAAAAAGTGCAATCGTCTAGACTATAATAATCAAAAAGCAACTAAAACGTACCTGGATGAGCGAGACTGTTCCGTCGGGGTTGTTGATGGTCTGTACCACAGTTTGTGAGGGCACAAGGTGAGCGATGCTCTGTGCGGTCAGGTGGTGCTGGGTGGTGGTTGCCGTGGTTATCTGATGGTCTTCAAAAGCATACAACAAATCTTCACGGCCATGCTGCTTGTAGCAATTCTTAACGATGGTCCGCAACGCCTGCGTCCAAGACACCTTGGGAAACATAAATGCAAGTTAATATGGGAAATAATTTTACAGATTGATTGAAGGACTACTGACACTGAATGCCACATTACAGGTTACAGTGCCACAGATCACGCATGGCAAAGAGTTAGAGATCTGCTTATTCAGATACCATTTATGACTGACATACAATGGGATCAAAAAGTCAAGTACTAATCAGGAATTTGTGGAGTTTAGTGCACCCTCTCACCCTCTGTTTCTGCTCCTCTGTGCGGACGTCACTGCGGACGTTGGCCCAAGGGATGTCCTCAGGCCACCACACTGGCTTGCAGCTCTCCTTACCCCAGCCAGGCTTCCCTCGGCCTGTTGAGTACTTCAGCATCTCTGGGATGAATGCTCGCAGCTGGGCCTGAAGCAAAGCACAGTTGCATGGAGTAAAGAGATGATACAGACACCAAAACTCTGCAAAAAGCTGCAGTGTCTCTCTCACACACACACACACACACACACACACACACACACACACACACATAAGCACACGCCCTTGAGCAGGCAGCAGAAGGCGCCTATTGATCGGGTACCTGCTGCAGGGTGCTGAGGTGGTCAAGGCCTGCAAATAGAAACAGGCTTTCTAAAAGCAGAACAATGCGATCATGTTTATTAACAGAGCAATCTATGGCTGTGGCTCCAGCCTGATGTGTCAGACAGACACCACGGGAACATCAGGGGTGATCCAACACTGTCAACCTGTCCTCGCAAAGGCTCCAGTACACTCAGCGTGGGCAAGGACAAGATGGTCAATATTGTTAAAAAGAAAATCAATGTCAAACAAAAACATTAAATTAACTTTGATCACTCATGACGTGTGCTACTTTATGGACCTGCGTGGAGACTCAAGTTATTACTTCATTATTGTGGATTGACTGCATCAGTGAGTGCTTGTATCCACTATATTTGAGTGTAACATTCACAAACAGTGTAGGAAGGGAGCCGAGCATTTTTAGTGCAGGTCGTTAGAACTAAAAAAGCAACTGTAATTGCGGCATGATTACTTTGTCCTGGCGTTAAGAGACCAGCACTCAAATAGCACGGTCCATTCTTTACATTGGCGGGGTGGGGCTTGTTATTTTCACTAATTATAAAAGAGGAATTAATCAGTAGAGCCTTACTCACCTGGAGTCCGCTATCAATATTTGGGATTTGGGAGTTTAGAAATTCTTTTAACAATATTCTTTTGTCTTCCACGAACACATAAGATAAACATTCTTAATAAGGATTCCTTAAATTTGTTTTTTTAAAGAATTGTGACCAAGATATGTACCGAGCAGGTAATTTTACAGTTAAAAAATAAACTTAGCGCTTTCTTTCAAAATGACCTCAAACATATTTATATTAAGTTGCACTCAGTAACCAGCTAATTAGGAACACCAAATACAACAGCAATGCTATAAATCCTACCTTCATGAAGGTTATAATGTTTTGGTTTTGTCGGAGAGAGGTGTTGATTCAACTTTCTGAAGGCTGTAGTCTGTGGCGATGCTGAACTGCATTGTGTTCAATGGGTCTTTCTAATATTGATTCTACCCTATATATAATAAATGGGGTGAACTAGTTTTAGCTAGGTGTACCTAGCAGTATACACTAGCCACTGAGTGTAGGCTTAATGAAGCCAGATGACCCAAAGAGAGCTTACTATACACCAAATGTATTTTGAATTGCTTTTGAATCATGTGTGCTCACTTTCCTATAGATTGCTTTGTCTGCCGTGTTGCATGAGAGGCCTCCAGAAGTTTGCGTTGTCCCCGAAAGCAGGGAGAGGGAATGAGTGGTGGTCTTAATAAAATCAGATTTTGCTTGCTATTGATTATCCACCAGCATATATACCTCACATGCGGCAGTGAGCGGCATGCATATCCACTCACCATCGCATAAACACTTCCAGAACAGGCATACACTCGCACTCACTGACAGGCTGGGGTGGGGTTTAGTGCCAATGTCCTCAGTGTCCTGGTAATATGCAAGCATCACCGGGGGATTATATTGCACAATGAGGCACTGCAGCGTCTGCCTGCCTTGACATCACGGGCTAAATTTGGTTCCGGGATAAATAAATCCCTCCCCCCCTCAGACCACCTTTTCTAACTCACCCACCTAAACACAGTTACACAGTGCATCACCACAAAGAGATATGACAAAATGGATCTTGATAGAAAATGGATGGTCAATACTTTATCACACCAGCTTTGGAAAAACATCCGGTAGCTGCAGTAAAGGGGCTTCACTTCAGATAACACTTGGCTTACTGACAGAACAACTTGGATTAGCCCCAGAAAAAATTATTTAGTAGCAAAACGATGCTTGCATTTCCACCTGTGGCTGGTCCATGTGTGGATGCATGTGTCTTAGGCCAGATGGCCTAATTACAGTGGCTAGTGAGTTAAGTGGCATGTTGTCCTTGCACCCACCACCCCACCCCCAATCCTAATCCCCCAAGCAATGGTCCAATCAGCATTTAGGAAGGCGGCTATGTTGCTGGTTCCTTGGCCCTAACAAGGCTAGGGGGTAATTATGGGCTCAGGCTAGACCCGGGATCACCTGCTACAGATGCTCCAGGGCCAGGGCTTCTGCCTATGTCACTAAACCTCACTTGGGATTTCTTCAGCTACGCAAAACCTACTGCAGATGTCTACGGAGAAGACAATAAGGCCTTCCTGATATGGATCAGGAGCTCTCGCAAAGTTCTCCTTTTCATACTTCATTTCCAAGGTGGATTGACCTTTCCCAGAGGGACTGAACAACATCCTGTCTCCAACACATGGCACACACATACCTATAAAAACACACACCCACACACACCTTTCCACCTGGCTTGGCCTAGCTGAGTGAGGCAACAGGTTACTCATGATAATCTCATCCTACAACCTCCAGAAAAACAAGCACCAACTAACACCTGCCCTCCGAGGACACATCTGAGGCCCTGGGATTGGCTACCGTGCTCCCAGGGTTCAGGACCGTCCCTGAGGGCCACGGTCATGCTGGCTACTCTGACAATGATCCAGAGAATGCGTCAGCAGCAGTGGGTTGGCAGAGTAAACAAGCCGGGTTCCCTTGGGTGAAGAGAGGACCCAGGCCGCCAATGGTGCTAATGTTGTAGTGAAGGGGCCTACCAAGAGCAGTCACATCCTCTCACTGCTTACTGGTACCACAGCCTGTCTAGCAAAGGGTGGAGGCTTGGCTTGTCTTCAGATGCAGACACTATCAATCATCAGGCGTACTGTATGCCTGGATTACAAAGCCAAAGTCACTCCTGCATGAAAATGAATTCAAGTAGTTTGGGAATTATTACTGGTTAAATACACATGAATCAAAGTCATCAGGTGACACTGATGGACATGTGAGAACAGCTGAAATGGAGTGTTTGACCTTGATACATATAGCTAGCTAAGCTCTTGCTCTCAACAGAAATAAAACATGATCTGTGACTCTGATTTGTTGCCAACTGGTGCCCTCTGCTGGGAACGCCTACATTGTGTTTGTGTCTCAGACACAAAAAGGGGAGTTTTTAATTGGTCAGTTCTACAATGGAGCAGCTTTTTAATGCTGAGGTTTGAACCATAATAGGTAAGCAGATAGAGAGTATTGAGCCTGACCTGGGTCATCTTGTCCACAGAGACAGGAATGCCATCAATGGTGAGGGGGGGCAGCTCTGAGGCCAGCTCTCCACCAGGAGGTGCATGTTCAGCCAGAGCGTTCTCCAGATCCTCCAAAATCATGTTCTTGTATTTCCTCACCTAGAAAGAAAGTTGCGGCGCAGTCTTTCAATTTAGTGCTGGAGATCAGATCATTTATCATCAAGTAAAAATAATTCCTAATAATGTCCTTTATGCTGTTGGTCAGAGTTAGAAAGCAATTTTAAGCTCTCACTTTAATTTGTGATGGATGATGATGATTCTATCACTATTTTTGACATACAGAGTAAAGGATTATTCGAAAAAAAGAGATAATAATAGATCATAGAAAATAAAAGCTGCTGACTGAAACACTCACCACATTCTCTAGAGGAGCAGCACCAAACACCTTAAACACAGGGTTGGGTTTGGAGGGGGAGATGCACAGCACTATGGCCTGTTGGCCCACTCTGGTGGTGTACTCGTCCAGAGTGGCTCGCAGTTTCCTGTAAACACATACTATCCTTTACCTCCTGGTCCATAATAAAAGCCAGTAAAACACCAACTCTGTCTGAAGGTGAAAAACAATCTCAGGTGCTGAAAGTGACATATACGTTGTTGAAACTTCTGAGGGAAAACACACAGTAGAGGTTTGGGGAAAGTTGGCCAATTGGTGTTTTAATCTCACCTGAGCAGACGAGTCTGCTGCCTCTTGCGGATGGAGGGGTTGGATTCAAAGATATGAGGCCTCTTTCTTTTCTTACCGGTTGCCACGGCAGCAGCAGCTGCCATGCCTACTGGCCCTGAGAGAGAGAGAGAGAGAGAGAGAGAGAGAGAGAGAGAGAGAGAGAGAGAGAGAGAGAGAGAGAGAGAGAGAGAGAGAGAGAGAGAGAGAAAGAGCATGTTTGACTGTCAGTAAAAGTAGAGGCAAGTAATAAGAATGAACAGCATTCTATAGATTGTGCTTGAATGCTGTTTTTATTCAACTATTATTCAATCTTTTGATTTTATTTGATATTTTCTTGGATGAAAGTGAACTGAGTTGCAATTGTGGCTCATTGGCACCATTTGGTACCATTACAACTTAAAAGGGGAGAGACAAAAAAGTGTTGTCAGGAGCTTGACAGGAGGCAATATAGTATAGTGGCACTGCCTCCACAAAGCAGTCCACTGGCACCACCTGTTGGTCACTTAAAAGCATTACACTGAACTCAGGTGGCTATGGATGTTTTACTGGATTAGTAGAATTCATCAGAGATTATCTGCAAAAAAAACAACAGACGGTCTTGTATGTTTTGAGCAGATGACCTTCTTTGTACCCGAAAGTCTGATGCAGCTTCATCAACTCAGTGTGAATGATAAATAATCAACACAGCCAAAATTACAGAGAACCTCCCGGAATATTAAGGTACTGATACAAATAAATACCACTCCCATTAACATGTAGCCACCATGTGCTCAGTTTCTCCCTGCTGGGTCTAGAGTCTAGACAAACCTGCGGCAGCCAGGTGGGCAGTGACCTCATCAGTGCCAGCAGAGTTGAGGATGTCCGTGTCGTCATAAGGATCATCATCCGGTGAGGATGTTGAGTCTTCCTCTGCGCTCATCATGGATGTTTCAGTAAAGGTGGCCACATGTACCTATACACAGTGATGATCAAAGGAGAATGGGTTTAAATTTCTCAACAAATTATCATGCTGCTCATATCTGACTGGGGTGTTATTGTGTCTGTTCTAGTCTAAAAATCTGACTAACTGGTAAAATAGTTTAAACATCTTGTGAATAACGGGACTCATCCTTCCTGGTTTTCCACTGTTTAACTATTATGTTTCTAAGTGCACCTGCTGGACCTGTTGGCTGACGGCGCTGGCCTCGATGGTAGTCATGTGCTCCGTCTGGTGAACGATGTGCTCGTCCATTATCGGCCACCTGGTCTACACAGCTGGATCCACGGTACAACTGAGGACATGAAGAGGGAAAAGAAGAGATGCAGCATGAGATAATGACAGGAACTGCTTTACACCTATATGGTGCCTAGTACATTCTATTCGTTAGAATAGCGCAGAGCTCGTATGGGAGTAATTCCAGCTGTATTGACTATTGATACACATTACATTACATTTATTTAGCTCATGCTTTTATCCAAAGCAACTACAATAAGTGCATTTCAACTATGCAGATACGATCGAAAGATGGCAAGACTCATGCAAGTACATCAACTACATCAAATACGGTGATGCTTGAAGTACTACATTTAGAAACAATAAGAGTACTACAAGCTGCCCTCAAAATCTACAATTATTTATATTGCAAGATGTGCTTATAATCATATGGCAACATAACGACATCATCGTAATCACAAACAACCTCTGGCTTATGATAAAAACACAGTATGTAGTTAATTACTCAGAAATACCTTAATCTCACAAGAAGAGGCATGTATTTTGTATATTTATGTGAACTCCAGCATCATAAATGCAAGTTAATGGAAATGTTATGACCTTCAAACTCAAGTGATTTAAGACATAACTGTGACCATGGACAGCTGTCACTGTCATCCTTTATTTTCACAGTAAGTTCTTGTATATTAGTGCACAATAGTTTTCATTCTCCTTTCTCCACAAATAGCGTTTATCAATGGTGTAAAGATATGCCTGTGGTTATCTTTATGCTTCTTGTCTGAGTGCCCCGATTGCACCACTGCTGCTCTGCCTCTAGAGGGCTTCATACTGTATCAATAGGGAGTTTCATTTTGAATGATATCTCTATAATCAAAGCATGAAAATAATGTTTTATATTCCCATTTATTATGTGTTAAATCATAGGTCTTACATAGATGAATTAGGATTCAGCACATTAATAGATATTGCTTGGCACTATTTAGATATATACAATAGTATCAAATCCAATTGAATTTCTGATAATAGAAAAGTAAGAAAGACTGAATGCAATCACAGTTTTATGCAGTGAGAGTGTCTGCATACTCATTGCTGAATTGCATGTGTGTGTAGTGATATCATAGTTTAACAGAGGGATGAAAATCACTCATACAATAAGGTTCAACTAAACTCTTAAAACTTATTCATACAATGTGCTTTTGTTCACTTAGAAATCCATGACTCAATATATATACATTATATATATATATCTATATCTATATATAGATATATAGATATATATATATATACACATACATACATACATGTATATAGTCAATGTAGATGAAGCTTTTTCAGTGAAATTAACCATTGAGGCAGTGTATCGTTAATGGGGACAACTTGCTTATATGATTCATGGTGGGAAGCTGATATATAGAACATTTATTTGAACATGACTGTCCAGAATTACGATTCATGAGTCAAAATACTGTCATTAACTGCAGCCAGACAGGTTTATTTGCATCAAATATCTCCTGTGGTGACTCCATGGACTGTAGCTGCTGATAGAATCAATGAATGGGATAATAAAGGAATCGGTGCACGACTGGACAATAACATTGACGTTTAATCATATCCATGGACTGTAATAAGGCTAATTTCCACAGCACCTACCAAGTAGGCATAACTACCTGTATTAACTAGTCATCGTTATTGCTCAAGCGTTACAGTGCTGTAATGTTAGACGATCGGTTGACAACGACTGCCAAACTGAGCTAACTTAAGCTAGCAATGTCCTACATTTGGCTAATAAGCTAGCTAGCTAACCATTTGGCGGTGTAGCTTCGGTCATCTGAATGGACATTAAGTTTGCTCGAGATAAGCAGCAGTTTCGTGTTGTTGGGACACTGAACAGAAAATAATTCAGTGTGCAGTGAAAGGTAAACCTTAGTAACACAGCAGCTAGCATGAAACCCGCGCAATATGAAACAAAACAGAGCGCTACAACAGGCCCAGCGGCCTGCGACTCATCCACAGCTATTCTACTCTCTACGAGCTTGTTGTCGATACGCGCCTAGAACACGATTCCTCACAAAAAGCCATATATGTATCACAACCCTGCTCCAGTCAGCATCTAAACAATCTGCATCTTTCATCCCAACGCTGCCGGGTTCGATGATGCGGCTGCGCCGGGGCTGAAATAAATGGAGATTGCGCGGTAGGGCACTAACCTCAGAGCGGCTGCGCTACTTCGGGCCTGCGCCGTACAACGGGGATGGAGCTCTAATGGAGGACAGAGGGGAGCCAGCAGCAAACACAGCAAACAGACCGCACACAACACTGATCTGCACTAGTGATGCCTTCAAGTGCCCCTCCTGAGCTTCCATCTCCCAGAGTTACACAGTCACACTCCATACATTTAGACGTGCATTTTGAACTCTCTCTTCGTGGTTATTTTTTCCTCTTTTCTGGATTGACCATATATGATGACATAACAGAATGGCCAGAAAATACGCAACAGACATGTAAACTGTGTTTTAATGACCTCATTTGCAGTTTTGCAAA
Source organism: Enoplosus armatus (assembly GCF_043641665.1). Taxonomy (NCBI): domain Eukaryota; kingdom Metazoa; phylum Chordata; class Actinopteri; order Centrarchiformes; family Enoplosidae; genus Enoplosus; species Enoplosus armatus. The sequence goes on along the minus strand of NC_092201.1, from coordinate 8,095,110 downwards.
TCTTTAGGGACAGTATGAACAAACGTATATAAAGTGTTTGCAGTTGTTGCAAAACCAGCGCAATATTCATAAAGTAAAGGTAAAGAATTTTGAAAGATAAAAGCTACATCGAAAATATGAACCACAAATGCAGGGCACGTTTTTTGTATAGTACATTTCATACATTTTTACGTGTTTTACATAATGCATTAAAACATCAAAAATAAAATATTGTACATGAGGTTAGAATAAATCACAGTGACAACATTTGCTGACACAGGTTCCATGTTTCAATTTGCTAAACTTCACATTTAGGAAACGTAGGTATCACACATTTCCCCTTTCCAATCACAGGCACTCGGCCGTTTTGTTCATCCAGATCGGTCATTACATTTATAGCTATCCGATAGTCCTTGAACGCCACATAAGACCTGGTAAACCACGCCCCTTTCTACTCACTGAACTCAACTGCTGCAGACCGTCGTTGAAACCAGATTCAACCAAAACTGAACATTGTAACCTTCATGAAGGGAAGATTTATTTCATGACTGTTGTATTAGACTGCATTTGTTTTACCAAGGTGTACCTAGTAAACTGGCAACTGAGTGTATATGGTAATAAACTTACAGAAACTAACATGAAAGTTGTCTAGGCTTTGAGTTTTTTTAAGTGTCCTAACTTTTTCTACAAACATGTTTAATATCCAAATAGTTTACTAAATGTGAAATGGATGTCAAAGAAATTTGGAAGGTAAAAGTCAATCTCATTGCCTGTTAACTGCTGCTATATACTGTATGATAGCATTTAAAGGTAATGTGTCTCTGTTTCAGTATTCACAGAGGACTAAATTACATTTACAGACATTTTGGTCTGTATTGTTGGCAGCTCTACAAGTTTAAAGTTTACTGGACTGCCTCACCCATTTTGTACTCCAAACAGGTATAAGGGACATAAGGTGTGATGGACAACTTTTGGTGATGCTGCAAGGTGACACGTTCCATGGAAAAGCTGACTGAAAGGATAGCAAGGTACGTTTATGATGATTTCCTACCTTTCCTATGTATTGCATTCCTACTGTAGTATAAACGTCATTAGAAGTTTTAATGCTCCAATGACAATCACAGACCAGCAGCCACAACTTGAAACACACCTCAAGGGGGCAGCGTTGCCTCACAAATCACACTTGGAACTCAGCCTCACAAGTTTGTTGTAACAGGAGATGGCAGTGAGGCATCATTGATGCCGCTCTCCACAGGTGACCTGGCGTGTATTCAAGATGATGGATGTTTTACATTAGTGTGTGGTGACAGCAGCTTATGTTTGTGTCTCACTAAATGTCAGCAAGTATCATATTCAAAAATGTGGCAGGAGAGCTGCAGAGTGTGACTCCACATTTTACAGTTTCCATACTGTGACTGACCTTCACACTACACTGTCTCGCTGAAATACGTCTGTCTTTGCTTTCAACATCTGCAGACAGGATGCTAATGCTGTCTCCTAATGCTACATGATGGACAAACTATGGTCATTGACGGGTATACTTTACACTGTTGCTTACAGAACCTTGTTGAGAGTTTAAGATGAATTTATTGTTTCTTGCAAAAGTCCAGCTTTTGGATATATTGTTGGTCCTGCCTTTATATTTGGCTTCATGACTCTGGTGATCATTAAGGATTAAATGTGTTGGTACCTAACTTACATTCTAGTCTATATATCATCTTAGCAGAGTTGTAGTTCCTTAGAAGGTACTGATTTGTTTAATTTATTTCTCAAGGGCACCGCAGTGGAAAACACTTTCTGTTAGGTAGATGATGGTGTGACGAAGACGGAGTGAAAAGCTGGAGAGTGTTAATGAACCACTGTCCTATTATTTGGTCCTATTCTGCTTTCTCCTCTGTGGGCTGTGGTTGGGTATAGATAAGGCTTACAGCCTGGGGGTCTGGAATCAATAATGGATGTAATTGGTGAGGTGGAAGTGAGGATAATTGAAGTTAATTGTGTGGACCGTGACAAGCCTTGGAGAGAGGTCAAGACAACGAAGAGAAGTACAAGGTGGTGGGGATGGGGAAGAAAATGATTCTCATTCTCATCATTCTCATACCAACCTCCGTCTTGTTGACGTGCTACTCAAGATTCAACTGAACAATATTTTAGGTAAAAATACAAGATTTATCAACTTAAATCCCAAAGTGCAGTTTCCACAAAGTACTCATCTTCCCTCAGACCACATACACTTATTGTATTTGCTAAAATTAAGTTCTGGTGTTGTGTATGGTTACTTCTTCACCCCAGGAAGAGAATTTAGCAGTGATGGAGATCACAAATATTAAGCTGAGATCTTTGCCTTTTCTATCCCATTAGTATAAAGCAGCGTAGACCAGCTGGGTTGGTAGACATGAACATCTTGTGTACAGTTTACAGATGTTTCATTAGATGATTTCTGAATTTCAAAGTTCAAACTTTTCAAAAGAGTAGCTACCATTTGGAGCTGCAGGTGTCGCCTTGTGCTACATTCATTTTAAAACTGGTCTGTAATTTGTAATTTCATCTGCATTAAGTCTCTTGGGTTCCCAGTTAATCTTCAGTCCAATACAACTCCTTAGTATTTTTCTTATCCCCTTCAGTCACTTTTTAAACATGCTTTAAACTGCTGGCCAGGAGTTACATTGTAGCAGTTGTATGTATGCAGTTTAATGCTTTCCCTTGTTTTTCCGTTTTATCCAAACAAGATTAAATCAGGAAACTGTTTGAATCTATAGCCACGAGGTTGCAACAGCTTAAAGTCAAAGTGTAGATGTTAACAGTAAGTGGCATAGCTTAGATCAGTGCTGTATGCTCATTCCAAAGAATACTGATGGAGTAAATTTCCTTGATTATCAAGTATATTCCTTTCCCCAAGGTTGTTGGACTTTCCAGGATACGTAGGGTATGACAGGTAATAAACAGGAAATACTCTGCATGATCAGCAGGGGGCACTGCAGTACCGTGCATTGAGCCAAAACTAAACTGCTGTTGAAACTTTATTGCTGCTCTGCAGAGTCATGCCCACTGAATGATATGACACATTCATTCATATTTCACTCTGAGAACATTCAGAGATTACTTCCATCTAGTAGCTTGGAGCAAAATTAATTCAAGATCTATGCCATGTTATCTTTCTGTGGATTATATCGGATTTAAGGGTGTATTTTGTAGTTGAATTTACTTTCAGTTGCAGAAAGTACATTTATTTTGAGGTAGCAATAAATAAATGTGTAACCTTGATAGTACAAAATGCATTGTGGTATCGTACACTATATGAGAGTAACAACATTGCAGTGAGAGCACAGCTTTCTGTGACTTAACTAATACTGATAAGGATGTGTTTCATCGCACGCTTAAAATTAGAATACAGTCAGAAAAAACGTTGTCCCTCCAATTATTTGCTCAAATGTGTACTAGAGGCAAAATATTTTACAGTTGAACCATACATTTTGTATTTTTAAGCAGTCCACACCACCATCTGCTTCCCTGTGATAGGTTACTTTTCCAACTTACTTGCTGCAGAGTTGCATAAACAAAAGTCTGCTGCACATACTTAGTGATGAAACTGTCTTAATGACCTCAAGTACTTACTTTAGCATAGACTGTTATTTAATTTTTGCATATGGGCCAGTATATAGTCACTGGTAGTCAATATCAGAAACTTAATATCGCAGTCTGGATGTTTGTTTTTTGTTTTAGTCTTATCTTATCGTCATAGAGAACATGTAAACATTTCTAGAAGAACTTAAGGACTCTTTCCCTTTAGGTGGGGGAGCTAAAACGCGAGAAATGTTAGATGAGAAGGTGTAACTGCATTGATACAACATCACCCACTTTGATGTCGCTGCCAAGGGTTTCCATGTGATCACAGAACTTCACAGCTCTCCTGTCATTGGTTGGCTCAGAAGTAGCCGCTCCAGCATTCCTCCTTGTAGATCCCACTCCCTGGAGGATTCGGTGAAGGATGTTGTCAGTGATGAATGCTTTTTGCAATTTAAGCGGATGTTGGATTGGAAGTGCTTCTGTTATTTCTCTGTAACTTACCATTCAGCTGGAAGGGAATGTGAATAGATGGAGAACATTTAGAGTATCTCACATACTGTACATGGAAACCACTGAGGCACTTAGTATTGATTCCATATTTTGGCTCTAGTCCTCTGTGTTTACCAGCTGCAAGACACATGTTTCTTCATTTTTCAGTCTCTCTCTCTAATCATCTGCTCTCCCACTCTCCCTCTATCTTTTCTTGTAATGTATTATCTGTCCTTTCACTATCAGCTGTATTTTTTGAGTAAATACCAGGCGACTGCAATGGTTCAAGAATTTGAAAGGGAGTGAGTACGCTACTGTATATGAGTTGGGAAGAGAGGAGGGAGACTAGTGTTTTCATTATAGATAATCAAGTCAAGGCTGTGCCTTTATTCTCCAAGCACAGCCTGTTGTCAATAGAAACAGGTGTAGAGAGGATGATAATAAAGGGCAAGAAAAACAGGATAAAGGGAAGACAGAGTGAAACAACTATCAGTGAGCTGTCTCTCTATCAAGTGTCTGTCTCTTTCCTCCTTCACAATGTGTGAATGCCTAATTGGAAATGTAGTGTAGGTAATGAACCTGTTTATAGACTCATTATTACAATATTCAGCATCAGCACAAGGTATTGTGGACATCCAGGACAAGGAAAGGAGAGAGGAGAATAGAAGGAAATGAAATACACAAAGAAGAAAAATAGAGATTCATGGAAGGGAAAATACTATTGTCATAAATCTGCATATTTGATGTAAAAAGGTATATCGCAGGTGTGCTTTGATGTCTCTTCACACATGCTGATTGTTGTGACCAAGATAATTGGGCCCTTCTCAGCTTGTGTTGTGCCATGAATGCTTGTTTAACACCTGCTAAACAGGGGAGTATGGCCTCGTGAAGCCAGGCTGCTGTTCATCTTGCAAACTCAGTTTTCTACTGCAAGATTAAACATGAACAAAGCAGAAATTGTGAGCTAGTGTTGCTACGTTAAGGCTAGCGACACACCTTGTGAAAGCAGCTACTAGGTGCAACTGTTTCCAACCCAACCAGTTAGATCTTTCACTTGATGCATGACCTAGTTGAAATTACATTTACGGAATAAATACGCAGCATGACATTCTATTCGTTACAAACTGTACACAATTCTTGTTAAACTGTAATATAAAAAATATACCATAGTAATAGATTCACCTGTTTTAAGTTGGTTCAATGCTTGGAGGAAGTTCATATTTTGACACGAGTGACTCACTCTGTCATATTTAATGGCACAATCTCATGCTGGGTGATTTAGACTGCCATAGTGCCATGAAGCGTTGTTAGATTCTCCATGAACATGTGTGTGGTCTATAGTCTGTTTATCTTGTCGTGTCTCACTAGATGTGTCACAATGCAATTCAGCACTTAACTCCAACTTTTGCCATCAAAACAGTCTTGTGTTTACAGTATTTCCCAAGTCATTTGTCCTTACAGTCAAGATCCCACAACCATTGGTGTTATCTCAGCCAAGATTCCCTGATGCTGATCCATTTGAAGCTGGAGAAAAAGAGCTGACGAGAGGCGAAAAGTAACTGTTTTTAAAGGCCAGCCACTTTCACTGTGTGTATATGTGTGTGTCTGTGCTTGTGCTGTCCTTTCTCTAATTGACCAGCTGTGGCTACGTGTTCTGCCTCCCTAAAACCCCCATTGATCCCATGGCCGTTTTCACAACAGGCCATATTGCTTTGCTTGTACTCTCCGTTCCAGCCGTCCATAACACCTCTGAAGAGGAGAGAAGGAAATGGTGGGGACTGTGATTGCAGAGTGATGGAGAATAGAGGAATTGAGGTGAGAGGGGGAAGCAAGTAGAGATGGATGGAGAAGAAAAGCGGGAGATATTGAAAGAAGCAGAAGTCAGCTTGGGAATAGATGATCAGGAAAGGCAAGATTGAGTGTGTTTTGTCACTTTATGAATCCCAATCCTTTATGAAAACAATTTATATTATAGATTAAATGTGATATTATGTAGACCAATCTTGCTTCAGGAACTTACTTGATACAGTGTGCAGGAATCAATAAATCGATACCAGCACAAATTAATTGCTAAAGATTTCCAATGACAAAAGCATCATGCAGAAAAATGTCCCACCGTTTGCAGTTATTAAAATGTAAATGTTGCCACATTTCTTAAATGTCAAACCCAGTGACAGTAATATAGGCTGAGTGGAGTACATTAATGTGTTCTCATCTAAACTGTATAATTGTGGTCTTCCCTGGGTGTCAGCTGCATAACCTCATGGTCTGGCTTTGAATCTGGCCACGGACCTTTTGTCACCTCTCTTGTTCTCAACTTCCTTGTGCCTTTTAGAAAAGCAAAAACCTTTAAAAACAAATAAAATTGCAATTGCCTTTAGCTGTGGGCTAAGGTCACATAATGTGGTACTTTCAAACTTGGCTGGCTTTGAATGCAACCTTAAGCACATTTTCACTGAAGAAACTTGGGAAAGTCTTGGTTAACAGAATTCCATCTGTTTTATAGTCGATGCAAAGGTGGAACCATGCCAAATATCCCACCTCTGAGTTCCTCTTGCACTCTAATATTATACGAACTTTGACCTTTCTTCCTCCAGGACTCTTCTTTGGGGTTGTGGGCCAAGGTCAAGGCCATTAAACCTGGCTTAATAAACTGCTGAGCCCTCCTCTGCCCACCCCCACCGGTCCATGGGAGGTCTGAAGGTTCAGAGTCAGCAAAGAGCCTGGTCCTGTCAGCAACCTTCAGAGATGGTTCGAACAATGTGTCTCTGTAGCACCTTTATCGTCATCATGAATGATACGTGCTTATACATGCTGATCCCTATTGATGTGCAGTCATATATTTCAAACAACTTTTTTTGTTATCATTGTTCTTATTTAAAAACTTAAAAAACAGCATACAAATTTGAAGGAAATGGCACATGCATCACACTGAGCATGTTGAATGTCAAAGAAAAAAAGTATTGCTGCTGAAGAACAACTAATACAAGCATGTTGGACACAGACTGCAGGCGTATCAACACTTGTAGGGACCTGTAATTTCATATGGTGTTACTCACCGGGATTTTAGCTTTCCCTGATGGCACAAGAGATTAGTTGTCTTTCTCATCTTGGTTTGGGGGGCATACTTGGCAGATTGTCCTTGTCTGAGTCTCATCACTTTCAGGATATTCAAACACTTCACTAAAATTGATGTTTGACCTTTTTGTGCCAATAAAATGGGAGTTCAGGATGACTGTCGCGTTAATTATTTTTGGTTCTGCTAATGGTTCACTCTTTCCCTTCCATACCAGTCATGTCAGTTTGTGTTTTTTCAGCAGCTGTGTGCCAGCAAACAGTGGCCAGATTGGCAGCATTGCACAACCTGGATTGGCAGGATTATGTAAACCAGACAAATGATATCAAATACAAACCATATAATTGTATCATCATTATTGAGAAAGGTTTTTGTTGAGATGTGGTTTAGAGATTGTTTTATCCCCCAGTCGTCCTGAAAGCCAGATGGTTGAGAATATTGGTTGGCGTTCTTAAGGATGTTAATTGAGTGTGTTGTGCATAGTGTGTTTGAGAATGTGTCTTATGAGCCTGTGTCACTTCTGCACCTTTAAAAATGCCTGGTGTGAAAGAGCTGTTGTGAAATTCTGTGTATTACTAAGTTGTAAATATACACTTAATGTCTACATTTCTCACCCTCTCAGAGCTTGAATACACACTTATATTTGCATCTGTAGAAACTGTGTGCCATTTGTACATGTACCTGCATTCATGGACCAATAACTTCCATTTCCAAATGATATGTTGTGTGGCTTGATACCTCACTCATTCTCTTTTCACTTTAGATTCATGCTTTGTGTCTGAATAAAATTCATTATACAGTGTAAATGTTGCTGTCACCTGTGTTCTGGAAGCACTTGATCAAAATTAGCATTGCAAATGACAAAAACTCTAATGCATTGATCCCCTTCCTACATGTTTAGCACTGCAGTTTGTTCTACAGTGTCTTACTCTTGAGAGTCAATGCATTTTTAATGTGGACTTATTTTCAACTGAATAATTTAGTGCATGGTCAGCAGTAGGGGTGATCCAGAATCTATCTGATGGGCAGAAAGAGCACAGGGGGTATATCCATCTCAGGAAGCTTGAATGGGCATGAAAATGCATATTGTAGCTGTAACTATGTGTACTATGGGTCGAGTCATTTTTGAGTCTTACCATGTATCAAGAGCTGGGGGCAGTAGAGTCATTAGAAATGGGAAGTTCATCCATTTATTGTAATTCTTTTGTGAGATTACTAGACTGTAATGAATGTCATGATACAAATTTAAATAACAGTAATAACTAATGACTTAGTCAGGTCACTCCACTTCTGATTTCTGGAAAATAAATGTCATACCTAATATGTTAGAAGTTTTTTTTATTTTGTCCAAATAATTTCCAAATTACCCAGATTCTAGGATAGAAAACCCATGCTTAAATACCTGGGCTCAAAACTCATTCATCTGGTTTATGTATGCTGTGGCACAGTTTAGCTGTCAGTAGGCTTTGGCCCTTTTTAAAGGGATGAAGGGATGAAGGGAGAGTACCACAGTAAAACCTATTCAATATATCCCTGTAATTTAGGACTACATCAGAGGGATGGGATGGGAGGGATGAGAATATTTACCTAGAGTTAACTGAATCACACTATGATTATTAGGTAACAATATATGGCACATATTCAGCTTAATCTTGTGTTACCTTGTGTCCAAATGTCATAAGATGTATGAAAGGGCATTAAAGAGATGGCCTGTTTAAGAGCTCAACGCACTTATTGAAGTGATGCAGTGGTTTGGTGTGATTCCTCAACTAACACAAAGCTAATGTCTGCATTATGTGGTTTTAAGCATTGTATATGCAGCTGCAAAGTACAAATAGTGTTGGCTGGTTTATTTTCTCTGACCCAGTCCCCTTCCCAGCACAGACAGGACTGTATTCATTTGTTTTATTGCATTAGAGCATTATGTAAATATGTACATTGCCAGTCTCTGGAGGGAGAGTGTGCCGACGGGGCTGAATAGAGCATCCAAAGAGGGCAATTTAACAGCCAGCGATGAATGCCCGGTAACATATGTCAGCTTGTCACACACACAAGTGGACATCAACATCATCATGCAGGAGAGTGAGTAGACCCATCTGCGCCAGGGGTAGACCCGGGCATCCGGGGGGCTCCATCTCTTTCATTTACCATGGCTGGGTGCTGAGTATGAACGCAAGGTTTGTGAATGGCCCGTTATTAATGAGGCCTCATTCGGTGCAAGCAGACACCCAGGGCTGCTGCTTAGTTGCGTGCCCTCAGCCAACGTGAATAACAAAAGGCAGAGAGGGATCATTAGGCCCCCGGACGCCCGAGGGGGCCGCCACTTTAATCACGTTTGTGTAATGAATGCAGCTGCTGTGAATCACTGCTTATTCATAATGTCTCCGAAATACAGTTGTAATGTGGTATTAATGTTGCTACTGCCTTGCCAGAGGTGGTGTGTGTCTGTGTGTATGTAATGAAGAAATTGAGATGGTGTCAGCTTTTATTACTCATGGACAGTGGCCCCTGTGTTGGTTGGATATTGTGACAATGTTATGACAAGGCCTAAGGTCATGTTAGATTGATCATCACCCTGGGATTTCCTCATCCTGCCCTCATGAGTAGGAGAGCTGAAAAATTAACAAAGCTCCTGAGCATCTGAGATAGTAAAATGTTAGTATAGGCTGTGTTAGCATGTTAGCATATGCTCACAGAATAAGATATAAAAGTTAAGTGACTTCTAGATATGGCTGTAGACATTGTCTAGAAAGAAATAATAGGTTCCACTTCCTACTATTAGTTTTGGACTTCACAATCTTGTGAGTGATTTTCAGCTGGCTCATTCTCAGAGTAATTTCTTATTCCAGACATAACGTTTAAGTTCCCATGCCTTCTGCTGAGAGGGCAAAAGTGTATTTGAAAGAATCCTGTCACTTGAAAGTGTGATGAATTGTACAGAATGATTGGCAGACTGACGATTAGTGTGTTGATTTTGCTTAAAAATTGAATGTTGTGTCTGAGAGTACCACCCCATTTCTTCTTTTTGCCATCGTGCCACCCTCTGGGGGCTGTGTACCTAACACCATTACACCTCGTGTCAAATGCTAAGATTTGTAACCTAATGCGTAGAGTTGATAACTGTATTTGTCTGCTTTCATGTAACCTCCCTAAAACATGTCTGATCAGGTGCCAAATGAGTGACCTTTTCCCATTTGTCTTCCTCAGAGGGGGCTGTGCCAGCTCTAAGCCTTTTCCCCAGCTGTTAGGCTTAATAAAGCACCACTGGAAAACAGCATGTCACTCTCTCATGTTTTTGATGTTCTCGCTATGCCTTTGTACTTAGTCGGAGTGACAGCGGGCGAGTCTACATGCCAACAAGTCTCGAATAATGTAAATTAAAATAGCTAATCTTGTTATTAGGCCAGTCCTGTTGGGCCACGTGCACTTCAACGCATCTGTCCCTCAGCCTCTCTCCTTCTTTCTCTTTATGGTTATCAGTGGAGCCAAATGGCACCAAAGGGATTTGAAGCAATTGTGTGCTGCCCTTGAACAATGTACATTAGTTTTTAGAGTGTAGTGTTGATCACTGTCTCCTTTGAGGCCATTGTAAATCTGCTTTCTGTCTGTGCCAAGGCATCTGCCTTCTCACTATTGCAAGTTAGAATTAATCCCCTGAAGGAGGCTCAGTCTTAAATATATCTGAGTGCTGTTTGATTTGAGTACATCTGGACTCTCTAAAGGAGAGAGAGCAAAGGCCGCTGTCCCAAATCCCACCTTTTGTTAACTCCAGGTCTGTTTCATGCAGACATGGGACACAAGTGTAAAGAGTATGCCTGCTGCATTTTTATCTAGATTTCTGTCTATTTGCATATGCATAGGATGAATCATTGTTTTCATTTTAATGAAGGGGGAAAACTCCCTCACAGGCAAATACCACAAAAAGAGACAATTTTGATGGCAGACATGCCTTCATGATCAGCTTTAATAGGCTATTTTACTGGGGAGCTGCATCGAAGTGGAGCGCATTAAGAAACAGCTTAAAGTGGCTCATAAACTGCTTGGATCCTCAAATGCTCACTGTCGTCATCATCATCATCCTAGACAGACAAAAAGCATTCCATTTTGAGTATTTTCTGCCTTCATCGTCTCCCCTCACCCCTCCCTTCCCGGTTATTTCTGATGCTGGTTGTGATGCTGATTTGTTTCGTGTGTTAACAGATCTAAATGTTGTTTGTCTTGTTTCGCTTGAAAGAAAGGTGCCTTTGGGAAACTAGTTAGACATGGTAGATATGGTCTGTCTATGCTAGACTCTGATCCTTTCCTTATCAATATAAATCCATACTCCAGAAAAACTGAAACCTTGTTTGTTATTGTAAATTCTTTGGTTGTTCAGAAAAAGGTCCCCCGAGCCTCACCAAGCTAGGCACTATAGAAGGCACATGTAACCATGCCTTTGCAGAAGTTCTTGTTCTGCAAGAACAATTAACTTTGTTGTCAGCTGACATGCCATTTTTTCACAGAGATCTTTGCCTCCAAATTGCAACATGTACTGCTTCTCAGATTATTGGCTAGCTAAATAGCTAAGTATTGGACAAAGCGTAGCGGCAACAACCTGATAGAAGCCTGCATGCCAAAAATCCAACTTTGTATGTCAACTCACTTTATCCACAGATTCCAAACGTCTTTTGGTCTTTCTCAGACATTTCTGTTTGTGCTGTCCTCAACAATCTGTCCTCAGCTTATGTAGAAGCACAAAAAGAAGCAATGTGAATAACAAATAATGAAGCATTACCATTTGTGAGGTCAGAGGTGGAAGAAAGCTGAGACATGGCTCCTTGGCAGCACAAGTGGAGCAGATTTGGTTTTAAGACAAGAGTAACTATGGTGGTGGAAAAGGAGCAGTAAGGGGCTTCCACTGAGGCCAATAAAGCAGCTTGGTAACACGGGCAGAGCCAGTGGGTAAAACCTCCATCCATCCTATTGAAAATGGCATTCATTGGAGAGTGAATGCTAAGAGGCTGACGTTATTTTTTAATGGCAATGTTTTCTTTACAAAAATATGTATATTTACAGAGAACAAAATACAGGTGCAATCTGCATTATTTTCCTTGGTGCATATTATGCTTATTATGAGCTTCATATCCCCATGTTTTTACTCTTGCTGCAAATGCATAGTCTGGTTTCAGACCTATGAATCGCTGCTCACGTCTCAGATTTTTTTCAGTGATTCAAATACAACATTTTTTTAATAAATAACAAAGTAAAACGAAATAGCAAAATCTGATTATCAGGAACATAACGCGTTTATAAGACAGATTTCAAGTTGTATGCTACCGGAGTTTGTGAAAACAGGCTACAGAAACAACACATAAGCAAACTGTTACCACTGTTAATGTTTATTGCTGGTTTAATGAGTTCTATGATCAATGCTTTGCTAACTGGTGAGTGATGCCAGCAATTTGTGAATGTATTGCCAGTTAGTGTGTTTCAGGTCTGATAGAGGTGGCAGACTGATTTGGATGGCAAATTAATGATTTTTTAAATGATTCATAGAAGATTACCAACACATGAATGGCAAGCAATTCACTGGTGTGCATAGATCATGTTGCTGTGTCCTTTGATGTTGTGCAGCTGATTTAATTAGACTGATGAAATCCTGTGTTGATGCATACAGGTGTGGTTTTTGCACTAGGCATCTGATATGAGTTTTTTTTTTATTCAAACTGCATTCATTTCATATAGGGTACCAGTATTAAAGGTTAGTGTGGTCTCCACTGTATGTAGGCCAACAAGCGTCTGTGTTCTTAATCTGTGCTTGATGGCAGCCTCACCTCTTATATCGTACTGAGAGATGGACACTGCAGAGATGAAGTGAACATTAGAGGAGCTGGAGCTTTTGTGTTTATGTGCATGTGCGTATATTCCTTAGTTATCTGAAGTTGTGTGTGAAAGCAGACTTTTCACATGTTTATATTGCTGAAATATGAAATGATCCCTATTATTATTATATGTTAACTACGTACAGTATATATGTTTCAGGGGTAGACTGTGGCTATTTAAAATGTGTGGGCGCTCACACAATGTTCTGGTATTTGGAGGAAGCTTAATGATTTTCTTCAGATTCATTATTTTTAGTTTGGGCCTGGCAGTACCTAGTTTGTGCTGTAGTGTTAGAGCATCTATGAAAAGACAAAGGGAAAACAATAACACAGAGGCAGTAAGCCTTGGGAAATATAATTAATTTTGTGCCCCAGGAATGAGCAGGGTGTGCACAACCAAGTGTTTACAAATCTGAACAAATGGGACAATTTTAGTTTGAAGCAGTTTCACATGTTAAGCCATCCAACATTTAGGTCATTAGCAAGGTGTATGATCTGAGTTTGTTTGCTGTAAGGAATTACTATACAGACAGCCAAATGTTATAGAGACATGATGTACGAATGTAGCAATGCGTGTGACATTTCAGCCAGGCTCAGCACGTTATTGCAGACATTAACTGACTGTTTACCAACCCATTATCATTGAAGTATGCCTATTTCTATGAAAGTTGTGAGCTGCTGTGTTTAAAAAGTCAATCCTATAATGTCCCTCGACTCATTTGCATGTCCATTTGCATTTTATAGATGCCGCATTTTCATTCACACACTGCACTTAGAAGTTAAACTCCACAGGGCTCAGAATGAGATAGCCACATCAGGCTTGCTTCAAAGATGGCAGCATGTAAGTCTGGCTACCTGAATGAGATGATGCAAGTTGCAATGTTCACAAAACTCCATGACTTTCCAGGTTAAACAAATCCAGGCATCATAAAGGTGTATAATGACGGCACATCTGAAGCTTTAATGTCTTAATCTTGGCACCTTTGTGTGCCAGGTAAAATGCTAATACGATCTGTATGAGCTGTATGATATGCAGCATGTGCAAAGGAAATGAGCAAACAGAGGCAATTATACATTATTCAATCTTTTCCTCTAAAAATAGACCTTACCATCTGCTGGGCCCTTGGAATGAATCCCTGTGTACTGTATTTTGTTGATAAATATCATCAGCCAGGAGAATGTGCTTTGTTCATTTTCTAATCCAACTGTTGGTAATTGGTAACTAAATGAGCGACCTGACCTTTGTTTAAACCCATGTGTTAGTACAGTACCTGCATGCATGCCGGTGTCCGGGAGAGTGAGCGAGGAAGGGAATGAGACGTGAGAAAATGAATGATGCCAAGGTATAGAAGAGGCTGAGATGAGGAGAAATGGAGGGAGAGGGCAACTTTTCACTTGGCCCCCATCCAGCCCGCATATCAGCTGTCTGTTGAGCTTTTTCAAAGGCAATTTATTTTTAGATATTTCAAAAACTCATTTGAAGGCGATTTTCACTGTATGGCTGCAGCCCTCGCCTTCAGCCTCCTCCCACTGCGCCAGTCTTACCCCCCTCTCATGTGGCACCCGATGTGTCGCAGAGCCCATTCCTTGGCAGTCAGCACAGTTTTGATTTAATTCTGAGGGCCATCTGTAATCCCCCGCAGGACACAGAGGCCCGTAGCCCGGCACACCACCCCTCTCTATCTCACTCTCTATCTGCCTTTCTTTTCCTCTGCTCTCTCTGGACCCTACCTATTTCTCCTTCACTATCAGCAGCCCCCCCTCAGCCACCTAGCTAACCCCCCCAAATCTGTCACTCTGTGGGACTGTCAACTCATCTCATACATGCAGGGATAATGGGTTTGCAGAGCACCAAAGAGTTGAATGCAGGTATTCATAGAAAAAATGGTTAGACTGAGAACCACAGTGACAAGTAGAATGCACTGATGTTCAGCATTGTTGCTTGTAATTAATTGTTAGGTCATATTTCATTGAACACTCCAAGGAGTCATCATCCTCTAATGCAGATGCACTGAACCGTTTAGCTCGATCATCATTGACATGCATATTTAAGGCACTGTTTCCCGCATGTTTATTTTGACGATCCACCCAAATAGATGTCTTGATATTTTTGTACTTGATTTCTTCCAGTAGACAAAAGCCTGGTTGGATATGTAGTTAAAAGTGTGGATTGATGGAAAAGACTGTCAGAATGATGAATTTATGTGCAGATGTGTTGACTGAAAATACTGTATGACTTTTCTAATTAAAGGTTAGCTCCGTAATGCAATGTTGTGAGCTCCCACCTGCACATAACCAACCCCATCCCCACCTCCATAAATAAATTCTTTATACCAGATTGCAATCCTGTGCTTAAAACTTTTGTTTGTGCCTTTACCACTTTGATGATCTATATCATGGGAATAAAGGCTACCAGAAGTTCAGAAGTAGAAAAAGCGCTGCTAATGGAACCCTTGAGCAGTTACTGGGCCAATAACAAGTAATGATTATTTACATGTACCTAACAGCAAGCACTTTGTCTGGTCCTTTGGTCTGAACTCCTGATTGTGGATCTGTTTCCATCATTTTGAATAAAAAAGCAGTATTTAAACAACAGAGGCTATAAAATACAAGCCTTGCACTTTACTTGCCTCAGAAAATGCCTCTGTCTGATTAAAATGGATTTCACAAAGTGCTGTCCCATTCCTTCTACAGCATTTGGAGCTCTTGCACCTGCACTGATCACAGAATTCAAGTCTGTGATTTCCAGTGTTCAGAGTGGACATCTGGACTTGGCCACTACCTCTCTTCCTGCTTGCTGTACTCCTCCAACCACAACAGATTGCAATATTTTTGATACGAGTGAAGATGCTGTGGCTGTCCATAGGCTATTCCGAGAACTACATCAACTACCAATGAAGTTTCACAACCAGCGTGTCATCTTTCTACTATCTAGCACGATTGATGCCTTGGGGAGGGGTTCCTGTTCCTTGAAACATGAATGTCAGTGTTCTGAACTCAAACAGAAGTTTAGAAAGCACATATCTGCTCCTGAAAAGTTACACTAGCTTGGTGGAAATATCTTTCCTGGACATTGCTCTTCACAGGCTGATTGGAACTTACCCTGTGAGTGTCTGGCTGTCAGGGTAAAGCAGTTTGGCGGTCGGTTGACTCTGTAAGCTCTGGTCAGAGATAAGCACCTGGCTGGAGAGCTTTTCCATTTCCTCCCAAAGCACCCAATCAAGTAGTGGCTGCAACTCAGCACTAAAGAGACCTAAATACTCCTCACTCTGCCTGTCTCCTTCTCCCCTGTGGGAGTCTTTCTGACTCTCTCTCTGTCTTTCCAGTTCTTTCAATCTCTCTTCAAACTCTTAGTCAGAATACCTCCCGCTCTGTCTCACTTTTGCCCCAGAGAGCTTCAGTTAGCCTTATTCCATATCGTGCCTTTTGGAGGTCACGTTGTCACTGTCAAAAATGTTATCATTTCACCAATACTCAACTTTCCAGTACTTTATAGCGGTTAGAAAATGTCGAGTTTATGACAAGACAGACCAATTTAATCCCACTTGTGGAGATTGTGGATATCTGCCCAGCTTTGGCAGCTTTGTTGAAGTGGTAGCTAGAGGTTGTGACACTGCTGTGTGTGTTAATTAGAATGATCAAGGGGCCACAGTGCCTGTAATCCTTCATACCCTGATTCAGGCAGAAATGTCTTGAAATTTTTGCCCTTATCAGTTCCTGCGTAGTGGTAGTTTGTTTAAGAAGAAAAACATACTTATAAAGGATATTATTTTGCTTGATAAATAGGAAAACAAATAATGATCCACTAGCCTGTGAGGGTTACCAATTATAACTTGTATAGATAAAAAACATAGGTGAGTTAGAGGAGGATTTTTAAGGCTTTCAGATAATCGAGATATGGATTACACAGAAGCTGCTCCAGCTCAATATCAGTCAGATCAGTGGCTCATTTTTTTTGTAAACTGAGCGTGAAATGCCATCTGATTGTTTTTAAGATATATTTGGCCTTTACAGGTAATTGCACTGAATTAATTGATGAATGGGAAGAAGTCCTTTTTTTAATTATATATCCCTTCTGCTAAACCATGATGCCCACTAAACCATAAAGCACCATATACTATGTTAGAGTCAAGATTTTAGATTTTTGTACCATGTTAGATTTCTTTTCTTGTGTTGTAGTTGGCAGAACAAGCACTGTTTAGGCTCAAGATGTTAAGATGAGATGCCTAGGCTTGGTGACATTTCAAACTCTCAAAAAGTGCAACTTCTGCTCTCCAATAAGAGACAAATAACCTGTTATCCAAAATGGAAATTAAACCCTGTCATATTTAAATGGTAAATGAATGATAAATGATCTCACTTATATAGCGCTTTTCAACCTTCACGGTTCCCAAAGCGCTTTACAGTTAAGTCTCATTTACCCATTCACTCACACATTCACACACTGATGGCGACCGAGCTGCCATGCAAGGTGCTGGTCTCCATCGGGAGCAACTTAGGGTTCAGTGTCTTGCTCAAGGAAACTTCGAACCCCCAACCCGCTCTAACCAGCTTTACCTCCCGTGCGACAGTGCTAACCACTGTGCCACTATGCCGCCCACAATAATCTACTGTAAAGTGTAAATCTGATCTTGATTTGAATTCAAAACAGACGTAGTTCTTTTTTCCCCCTTTCCCTGCATGTCTCGTTATAACTCTGTCCCACACTTTTCTCTCTTTTTTCGTCATTTTCCTTTCTCAACATCGGCAGGTGATGTCTTTGAAAGTGCTGAATCAGCAGTGCCTATGATAGGCTGGCTGGATACTTTGTCTTGCTTGTGACCTTCTCTGCTCCTCTGATGTCCATAACAAATTGCCCCAGGGTATCAGCATGATCATGCAGTAGCAACACAGCACAGGAATAACAACAAGCTTAACCATGCTGCATTTTGTGGGTGTGTGTGTGTGTGTTGTTACTGCAGCTAGACACTTTTTAATTACAGTTTTGAGTGTCTTTCTTTTCTGGAAAATCAACATCATCCAGCACATTTCAATTCATGCCAGTGAGACCCAATTAACTGATTCAAAACACCTTCTGTGTGTGTAAACAGTGCTGTCAAATAACGATTACTAATTACTGAAAAGCTACAAAAGCTCACATTGTAGCTTTTCTGTGGCTATAGGCACAATTTTAAATTACAGGTGTGTGCACATTCATGATTGCCTGTCTCCTCACCTGTTTTTGTTCCCCCCTGTACAGTAGCCAGTGGCCTTAGTTATTAATGTGTTTAAATATGTGATTCATTGAGTGCAAATGGCCTATTGGTCAAGCTGTAAGTGGCTGTGTCATCCATGAGTGCTGCAGGGGTTGTAATTCCCTCTCTGTTCAATACACACTCTGGGCTTGATGAACAAGGTGGTCCGGCAATTTGCTGCAGGAGCAGGATTTTATAGTGTGTGTGTGTGTGTGTGTGTGTGTGCGTGCGCGCGCGCGCAAGTGCTGACACATTTAGTAGTTAACAAATATGTGCATGTGAAAACGATTGCACATCCAAACATCATTGATGGAATCTCTCTCTGTGGTTTGAATCATTAACCCACCATTTAAAATTGCTTACACGTGCAGTAGTGAAGCACTCAAACACTGCTAGTCCCTCAATCCACACTTGATAGGCTTTTTCATAGTCAGGGTCACTCACATGGACCTATGAGGCCCCATCACACTCTGAGCTCAGCATGATATATGAGGGCTCTTATTGTTGAGCCAAGCTAGCTAGCACCCCTGCCCTCACCTCCCAAAATCAGAGGCACACACACACTATGCTGATGTCGCAGCATTGCATTGGCACACACTCTCATAAAGTTCCAAGGGCATCGATTCAACTCTGCTTCATTAATATGTATTGGAAATTATTTTCCACTTTGTTAAGGCAAGTCTTGCTTCCCTGAAGGTTAGGTCCAGTGGGAGTGTGCGCATGTGTGTGTATAGTTTCAGCTGTGCCAAATACACTAGATTTGTAGTAATCCATGTACCATGGGTGTTCAATTCTTGCTCAGCAGAAAAGGAAAATGAATGATGCTTCTTGTTATTTGACAGTATGTTGTTCAGGTCGTGTTCTCCATTGTTAGGAATCCTAAAAGTTTGGTAATTACATTAGCATTACCCTTGAGATTGATATTTCAGGAGAAGCTGCTGGGTCATAAATGATGACTTCTCTGCCAAATTCATCTCAGACTAAAGATTAGCTCTCAGAGATGTATTCAAAACTATGGTATTGAATTACACATAAAAATTGTACTGTTGATAGGGATATCCTGATCACAGTTTTGGACTCCAGTTCCAACCTGAGACCCTTTCAAGAATGAGTCTTCGCCGATACCTATTACTAATTGAAACTGTTGGCTGCCTTATGCTATGCAGCTCACAAGACTGTGTGTTAGGAGACCTTCCAGAGTTTTAACAGAGCTCAAAAGGGCATTTTGACAGCTGGGGTAACCAGAGCAAATAAACAAAGGCTTGGAAATGGATTGAGCTTTATATAGCCAATATTGGGCCATCAAAAATGCTTGGATCAGCCCCAGTCTCGATCCTGTGGATAGGCTTCCAATTACTAATACCCCTACTAAATTCCCATTGTGGCAGTGATAGTCGATCATTTTAACTGCCATAGATCATATCAGCTGTAGCTAATTCATGTGATAGACAGTGAAAAGGCAGATCACTCTGTTCAAAAACATAGTTCACGTGTGATCCAAGAGTGACGTTACAGAGTGCCCACTCTTCTCTACAGGAATGATCTAGCTGACCTGATACAGGAGAGTCCTCCATTACTTGCATCAAGTAGTTTGTGAAAAATCTGGTGTAAAACTATGTATGTTACAGATATTATTTCAGTGTGTCAGAACAATCAATATCAATCAACATTTCATATCTTCTGCTGCTTATCTCATAATAAGGTTGTAGCTACTGGATGTGAAATATAATTAGGCTAGCTTAATTAAAGTTAATGTTGAATTTAGTAGGTGCCACTAAGATGTTCACACATCTAAACTGAAACTTTGAGATGTAGTTAACTTTAGTTTCATACTGGGTTTGGATTTGACGAGATGCTATCGAACCGTAACCCTACTCCTAAAGCACTACAAATGCTTTTGGAAAACAAACTCTTCAACTGCTTTGTTGTTAAGGTTTCTAGTGCAGTGAAGTAGTAGTGCAATAGTAAGTTCATTAAACAGGTTAAACTTTTATTTTGTACCATAATTTTCTAATTCAATTCAAATAAAATCCCCAAACCACCCCAAGTGTTTAATGTGACATATTTTATGTCTAATAACATCAATCACTCTCTTCTAATAATACTCCTATGATACATGCACTGTACTCCCCGGCACTCTTAATTATTCATCTGATTAGTGCTAATCAGTGTGTGTGTGTGTGTGTGTGTGTGTGTGTGTGCGCGCGCTGGGCATTGTTCCTTAATAGTGCATAATATTGGCAACCCTGGCACAAAGCTGGTCTCGTTGGGGAGCTGGTGATACCCGGGGCTGATTTGATTAAACCCAGTAGATCCCTTTCTAAGGCTGCTCATTACACCAGGAAACTAGGGACCCAATGACAAGACCACTTAGCATATATAATAGCCAGGTAGCGGGAGATTTAGGTGAAGATTAATGAGAGGGTGGGGGAGCACTGAAAAGTTTGAAAGAAAGATAAAAACTTTCTCATAAAACATTCCATAAGACGATTGAGCTTATGTTCAAGACTTAGCAACTATTAATGTAATTTTTCATCTTTACATATAGTTCGCCCTAAAGGTATTATAGACCTCTTGTTGATGAAATGTCAAGTGTAATTTTAATGTGGCCCATGTTTAAAATATGGGGCTTGGATAGATTATTACAGACCCACCCCCAAATCGCAGTTTTCACTCCCTGGAGCAAATGAAAACACAGCAACCTGCATTAGTATTATGAATATACTCCCAGATGTCTAGAATTAATCCACAGAAAGCGCCACTTAATTTTTCAAAAGAGCAGGAAATGTTGGCCTCTTTTTAAATTGAAAATATCTAAATGAATTTTCACTGCAAAAGGCATCACACACATTTACACACCCCCTATGTGCAGGCTCATACATAGAGAAGACGATTCTCCCCCTACATCCTTTTAGAAATAAGAGATTTAAATGGAGGTGTCAGCACTGGGAAGATGGATAGGTCTCAGTTAATGTGTTTTTTCTCACTCGGTAGGAATTAACTCCTCTTCTCAACTCTGGCTCACCCGGGACGGCAGAGTAATGAACCCTAAAAGGAAAGCGCTGAGCATGTTTATCTTTTTTCCAGTGTCTCTGCTGCCACAAACCCAAATTCCTTGACTCGACCCACGACTTATTGAGGGGCTCAAAGCTCAAAGCCAATTTCACAAACACGTCCTGCATCTCCTGTTTACTTATAGGTGTGTGCATTGAAGGGAGAAAGATGGCTTTAGTGTATATAAGTTAAGATTTGTGTATAGCGTTCGCATGATTGTGCAGCAGTGCTGTGTGGCAGTGTATATACATTATGTGCACCTGGGGAGCTTTACTTGCCTTACATAAAAGGAGAAAATCAAGTGTGTTTTGTTAGTATTGAATCTAGTGTTTCATTCTCCACTAGCTGACCCGTCCAGAGAGCTGGGGGATATAGCCAAAAAATCTTTTCTTTTTCCAGGCTTCAGGATTTTAATAGATTTTCTTATTTTCAAATAGACTAATACATGATTGAAACATTTATATTTCAAGCCCTTTGCTTGTGCAAAACATTTGGTGAGGAGCGTGTCACTATCAGATGCCTCACCAAAGTAGAGTATGTGCATCCACTTTTTCTTTTGTGTTTCTTGACAAGACATCATCCTATAATCTCCAGTTTGTGTTAGCTACCCAGTGTTGTAAAGACAGACCAAACAAATTATAATCTGCACACTGTTTTGTCAACTCTTATAACCAGAGGAAATATCTCGTCAATAAACACACACTGAGAGCGCAGATCAGTGTGGAGAGTCCTTTTTCAGTGTTAGATTTACTCCAAAGTAAAAACTGCGACATGTACATATATATTGTGACTGTTCATTGTACAGCTTACAGTGCACCCACCCTCCAAAAACGGAGGGCCTCTCCTCCTGATCTCTGGAGGAGAAGGGTCCTGTTATAGTCGAAACAACCCCACAAGGCAGCGCCTGACTGGGCTTTTGTCCTCTGTGTCCTGCCTGGACATGGTCTTCTGCTTCCCCGTTTTTTTTTTTCTCTCTTAGCTTGACATCCGTGACAATTACTTCAGGCCTAGGGGAGAGGATGCAAAGGACATGTGCAAGGGCATTAATAAAGTTCAGAATATATACATAAAGGCTCAAACTCTGCATACATACAGCACATGTACACATATGGTGGTTTCAAAAGTGTCAGTAACTTTTGTTAATCATTTATGAAATTATAGTACACTTTTTTGTAATGACAAGTCATAATGTTTGTCATTATTTACTGAAAGTCTCGATTTTTCAATATGTTGGGAGATTGTTTTGTCCGTACAATGTCTGGCATCGATTATGACATTTCTTCTCAGAATAGAATAAATATAATATAACAAGATATTATCACAAGATACTAACTTTTAATGTTTTACTATGTTTAGTATCTTTTTCCATTTCAAATATTTTAAACAAAATAAATCCTCATCAACACAATTTTAAGTGAGAGACGATGGCATGCCTCTGCAAACAAGACTGGAGCTGAGCTGAAAGTGAACATCACCCCTCATCACTCAGCACAATCCCACACCTTTCTTCTGTTTGTGGACACATCAGATGGATATTGATGTTAATTAGGGAGCTTCTAGCTAACAAGTTAGGGGCTCAGCATTATCTAACCATCCATTAAAATTGTGTAATGTGCCCATTGAATAAATTTCCTCTAACAGGATAACTATCCATCAGTCTGTGTCAGCTATTGAAAGGTGGGTAATGAATAGCTTCTACAGGTAACCATAAATAATGCAACATACTTTATCAAGGGGTTGAACTCAGTCAAACTGCCTGCTGTGTAACCATACTGATTGATCCACTGCTGAGACTCTCTGCATGTCTGTCCAATGTTTGGCTAAAGGATTTTGCTCAGCTCTGTAATGATTGCTAGACAGTACAGTATTATTGTGTGTGTGTGTGTGTGTGTGTGTGTGTGTGTAAAACAATGCTTCTGTTGTCTGTCATAAATTCACATTGTAAGCTACAGATAATTCATTTTTAAAAGCATTTTAAAATTCTTCATTCATCCAAAGAAAATCAATCCAGCACTCTAGATTTCTTCCAGCAAAGTCTTGCTTTCATGCTGTTTAAATACCTTCACAACTTCTCCCCACAGTATTTTTTGACAGTGTCTTTTTGATAAAAAGCCTTCTCATCTAACCTCCATCACTTTTGCTGCTCCCACTAACTGGCATTACTGCAAGTTACAATCCCTAGAAAGTTGTCTGCTCGTATTCTCTATTCTCTTTATTCGAAAATTGTTTATGCCAATTGCACAAAAGCTGCCTTAAAAAGTAAAACGTTCATCCTCAAAAACCCCCTTTTCATATTAGTGATATTGTTCTTTCGTTACACTCCTGTGGTCTGTGGATGTGCCACAGCCACATTTAATTCCACAGGATGATAGCCAGACTCCGAGCCTCTATTTGATTATAATCCATCTCCCTCATCAAAGATCAGCCCCTCTGATTGCTTTGTGCTGTGTTTGACAAGATTAAGCCCCTTTTTTCCCTGTTAGACATGAAGATTGTGTTAGATATGGTGCTTCCTGCAGGAGACTTATTTGAACTGCTGCTCTACTAGACACTATGATCTGGACAAATAAAGTCATGCCAGGCCTAATATATTTCTATTTCAGACATTGCAACTGCGTTTTAAAAGCAATGCCTGTTGTTCCCTTAAGCAACAAACAGCATGCCTTGGCTGCACTGCATTATGCTCTATTTGTGAGAAATGGTGTGTCTGGATTTTTATTTAGTGTATGATTGTTGCAGAGAGCGAAATGGTGGTCCTAGAAAGAGGCAGTTGTTGAGTGCCCCAAAATGGCAGCGAGCAACCTCTCCTGTAAAAAGTTGACATTTGCCTGAACCAGCTGCAAAAACTACTGTTAGCCACTTCTAACTCCATATGTTTACAGTTAGCTGAAGTTACATTACACGATTAAAGCCCTCGAGCGGCTGCCACGTAAAACACTGCCAAGTCATTAAGGTATTTCACTCTTAAACTCAATTAAACCAAAACTGGTGAATCAGCTTGTTCAGTTTGGACATTAACTGAGAGTCCATTGATCCCAACCAGATTCCAGACCAACTGGCAAACTGTGGGGGAGTGACTGATGATAACAGGGCTTGCCAAATCTCAGAACTCCCTAACTTTGTCAACATCTGTTTTAAAATAAGTGTGAAGTAAAGCATCACTCTACAACTGCATGGCTTCTCTCTCACCTTATATTTTTCCAGAAACTCATTTTAGTTGATGATTTGGTAGAAGTTAGATATTTGCCAGTCATGTATTCCAGTTCACAACGACCAGTGACGGCTCGGCAGTGATGCCTTCATCCATTCAGGTGTAGGGAGGGTTCTGAGTGAAGGGGAAAGGTGTCAACTAATGTACAGCTGACATGAAAGGGTTTCTGCAACTGATGCAATTATTAGTTGCTGTTCTATCAACTGTTAACATCACAACACTTATTATTGTTTACTATTATTATTTGTAATGAAAAAAATATGCACAAGGCATGTCTTAGAGATGAATAAGCTATTTGATTAGATATTCATCTCTAATTGAATTGTTTACTTTTCGTGATATAGAGTGACACGTGTCGTTTCACTTGTCACTCACAGTATAATAATCAATGTAATCATTCAATTAATGGTACTGAACAGAAACCTTATCAAATCCCTGCTGGTATATTATTGTCATTTGTTCTATGTGTGGCCTCAAACGTGTGTAGCTGCATCATGCCTCATATTAACAGTTTTACTTACTTTAGTCAGAAGTAAATATGTAGAGGCTGTTGAAAGCAGGTAGTTTGACAAAGGAATAAACATCCAGACAGACAAAAACAGTAACATTTTGCTTGGCAAGCAGCGCCCAGAGCTTGAACTTCTGTCCTTCAAGCTCTAACAGGATAACAATTTTGTAGTAATTTGCATACTAGCTGACCCGCATTATGTATGTGTTCATGAATGCAACCAAGTGCATTCACGTGAAAATAGCTGCATGTGTGTATACACGCACACAAACGCATGTACGCAGAAATCTTTACTCGCACACATACACACAGAAACCTTTGACTCTGCATTTTAATGGAACATTGACTACGATACATTCCCTGTCTGCAGTGTTGCGCGCATTAAAAAAACCCCTGTTAAATGTATAAATGGACAAGAAATATAGTTTTTCTAGCAGAAGTCTGTCTGTGTTAATGGGCTTTCTCTTAATCCTTTCCTGATTTAGGAAATTGTGTTTCTTGTTTCCATGTTTTACAAAACTACAGAAACCTGTCATTAACCAGGTTACCAGGTTACCCAAAATCCAATAGGTAAGAATCACGTCATCATGCTCACTTTCCCTGGTGCATATAAGACCGCAAAATCTGCAGTGTCCAACAAAAATTGTCTTTTGAAGTTCACATTTGCTAAATTTTAATCATTTCATAGTACATAGAAGTAACAAGCACAAACGTATTGGCTAAGGCCTTCACATTGACAAGAAATGTTTGTTCTTGTTACTCTTCTGCATTACAGAAATATCAAGATACAATAAAAGTAAGCAGAAGCCTTCCTCATCTATTAGTTTTGGTCTGTGGAGTTGAGAATGTGACTCTGTTGCAGGTCCCATTACTGTTAATTAATTCCCAACAGTGACTGGCACAATATGAATTAATGTAAACAAAAATGTAAAAGTTGTCTTGGGAATATGATACATGGCAGGAATATAAAAAGGTATTTTTTGATACAATCAGGTGAACTTTGCAATGATGAACTTGAACAGAAATGGTAGTTTTCAGGGGTTTACTGCATATTTGTAGCCACAGGCCATGACTGCAGTTGCCTGGCGACTTTCTCCTCATACCACTCCCCTCATCTCTGACCCAGAAGCCCCAGCAGTCACACAAAAGGATTGGCTGAGATTATTGTGCTCCACTGCATCAACAACGACCTGCCCAGGGGCAAATTTGATTGGTTAAAACACGGCATCCGTGGCTATTTTCCATGTGGAAGAATGGAAGCCCACAGCAATGCACCAGCGGAGCAGGTTCATAATACATATTTATACCTGCAGTCTGTGGAACATTTATACTTTTACACTTTTCATTTATGTGCTGCTTCTTATCTATTCACCTCTGGCTGTGTTTCTCATTTATGTTGGAGATTTGCCTTTTGTGTATTTTTACTATTATCATATTCATTTTTGCTGTTCACCTTGTGGAGAAAAGCCCCAGGGAATTAATGATAGAAGCAGGTGGCAAAGAAAAAAGAAAGTGATGGCCCTAATAGCAAACTTTTCCTTTTGCTTGTTTTTTTTATTGTTCTGAGAGAGACAGCGATAGTATTTTACTTGCACTGTAACTCCAATATAGCATTGCAACCTATGGTGCTGACAAAAGGATGAAATATGTTAAACATTGTGGGCTATTTGAACAACAGTGAAGTTCAGTTGATATTAATTCTTCATATCATCTTCGTTGCCATATTGTCTTTGGCCATTCTGGATTTCTTGAACACATATTGCTTGTGTGCCTTTCATTGAGTCATTTACAATGTTATGATGAGGTAAAAGTAAAGTAGAGATGCACTACTACAAGACAGATCGCAGGAAGAGATCAACATTTTCTGTAAAAAACAAGGGCCATTATGTGCTCCTTATTCAATGAATTGTAATCATACTAATAAGATCACTGCAATTTCCTGTTGCTTCATGACCTGTTAAATGATCCCTCTCTGGGTGTAATTCCATTCTTAATTGCTGAGATTTGAGGCAGGAGCAATTATGAACTGTGCAATTATTGGTCATATTGGATATACTGTAGAGCAATAATGCATCTTTTCTGTTGCCAAGAGAACCTCGAAGGCACAGGCGGAGTGATTTACACCGCTATAGCTTTTTGACTGACATCAAATCCTACAATGGCGAACAATGCTGTAATGGCAATGGAAATCTTCACAGATACAATTGCTTGCTGCCATTATGCACCAGAGCCTCTTTAGCTTTTGTGGTGAAGACACAAAATTGCTGTGCTATTATCTAACCGTTGTACTCCTCCTCTCATCATCTCTCCTTGAATAAAGTTGCCCTTAGTGCAAGATAAGCAGAGAGTGGAGTTTTTTTTCTTTTCTTGTAAATATACCTAGACAAACTTGTGTTGGTTGTCAGGGGGAGTGATGAGGGAAGTGTGTGTGTTTGTCTGTCTTGTCTATCTATCTGCAGAACAGGGGAGGATAGAGAAACGTATTTGGGCTGGTTTTTGAGCCAGTGATCCAGCGGAGATTGAAGGGATTTCCTGTCCTGTGTGTCGCCTACACAGTCGACCCCTCCTACCATTTCTGCTGTCGTTTACCTTCGTACTTGACCCTCAGCCTATCCAAATCCTCTCCCACTCCTCTTCTCACCATTTGCAGTCTCTTTCCCTCCCACACCATTGCTATTTTCTCCATCCATTACACCCTCCCATCATCATCCGTCTGTCTGCTTTCCTGACTCCTCAACTCTCCTGCTGTTTTTCTACTCTTTACTCCCTTGATTTCACTTGTCTGTTTCCTCCTTCCAATCACCCCTCCTCCGTCTCTTCAGCCCTTCTTTTCTTTTTTGAGTCCGTCTATCCACTCCCCAAGGGAGAGGTATGGGTCTGATGAACATGGAGAGCCCGGAACAAATCAGTTTATCGACCTGTCGATGTATCCCTCGCTCTGCCCCTCTGATCGTCAGCAGAAAACAAAGTGTTTATTAAGCGAAACCTTCCCAATCTCCTTCTACCTCCACCCCTCTCTGCTCCACTATCCCCCTCACTTGGTAATGGAGAGCCTGTTTCTGGGACCTGTCCGCCCAGCTGAGACTTGTAGTGTCTTCCAATTACATTTCTTTAGGAAAGTCCCACCTGTCAGGGTACCTAACTTCTGCATTTCTTCACCTTCTTCCTTACCCTGTCCACCTCTACAGCCAATTTAAAGTTGGCCTGTACTATTCCAAAAGAGAGAGCACAGAGCTTATTTATGACGATGCACTGCAGCAAAGTAGAGCCACAAGAAGGAGAGTGACGTGGAGTGGAGTGGAGTGTTTATCAGTCATCTGCAGTCTATAGGGCTTAAATTGGGCCTGAATTTTGTACGGAACGATTGCATTATGGGTTCTTCTGAAAGGCCTGAATTTGATTGAAATGGAAAGCAGTGCCTTCTTGCTCTGAAAATACATCACTGCTGATTAGATTATGAAGAACTGCAGGGGTGGAAGGGAGGGTGTTCGGCGTGGTGGCAGATATGAGGCTGAAATGCAAGCGAAACGTTCTATGCTAACAGTCAAGTGGGAAGAGAAAGGACAATGGTGGTGGCATGAGAAAAACAGACTGCAAACTAAAGAAATTCCTGGATTTCTTGATCTTTCCCTCTCTGGTTGAAGTAACCTCATATCGATACGGTATTAGCTGGAGTCAGAGGTTCTGCAGCAGAACAGCCCACCTTTACTTTGACAGACAGACAGAATAGATCCATGCCATTCCCAGCCACGGGGCTCCCAGGCCTCGCATAATCAATCAGCCATTAATGGAGTAAGTGGCTGTGGAAGGATATTAAATGTTAATTGCTGTAAAGTATTGATAACACCCATTGATCTCCTAGATAATTGCAATCAGTGAAAACAAAGATACATTATATGAGACTAAGTCCCTTCTACCAGAAGCCAGGGCTAGACAATGATGAACGGACATATGGATGAGATGTGCTTTTGTTGTGCACCTCTCTTGGTTGCGTGTCCTCACGGGAATATTTTATAGCAACTGTAACTTGGTAGCATTCACGTACAAGGATGAGCCGTCTGGTATTATCGAGTAAATTTTGATCGACAAGCTTTTTATTAATTTTTCCCATCAATTAGGTTCCTTTTGATCAATTTCCTCCAGATCGAATCCTGTTTGATGACGGCAACATTTTCATTGTTGTTTTTACCTTTGTTTAAAGAGAGATACTGTAACTACATTCTTGATTGTATTCAGAGTCAAGTCTGCCATGCTACAGTCAAAAGGAGCAACAGTAGAGTGAACACACTCCAGTCTTCATATAGGTATCAGACAGAATGCAAGCATACAGTAGACCACAGCAGACTCTTATGCTGCAAATAGCTTTTTGTGCCTGAGGTCTGAATTTATTAACACTTGTGATGATTCTGTTTGAAGTGCAGCAATCGGAAAATGTTACATACACAGTTAATAAATCCCTCAACATGTTTCCGAGAGTGTTTGAATCTCCAAAAACACTAAAAAATATTGTTCCCGTTTTAAACGGCTACACAGTCGAAAGAAGATAAAAGAATAAACTGCATGACTGTAGCATGTCCTTTCAGACTTGTGAACTTGAGAATTCAATATACCCTCTATGTATACATTATGGGAAACTTATCTTATATCTGGTGCCAAATGAGATGTAAATTTGACAAGACAAGTAATGCTATCAGTTGAGGGATACTAACCCTTAATGCCTGTCATGGCCATGTAATTATTATGTTTTTTTCCAGATAAAAGACAGCAGACAGATATGCTAAATTTTTAAATGGCTGGTTTGGTTTTGTTAAAAGATGAAAACCTCCCTAACTTGAATGTAAATCTTTAAGTTTAGGACAAGCTTTATTTTTGTGTCTCACTCACTTTTTCTCTTTATTGCGTCTCATCTGCCTCCTCATCGCCTTCTCCACGGCCTCGGTTCTCAGATGCTGTCTGCTGCGTGTTTGCTGGGAAAGGTTGATGTCCATAAATGACTTGTTGGGAATAGAAGGAGACCACAGCATCAGTCAGTTCATTATAGATTAACCCCTCAGTGGAGTGTGAGGTCGATCAGAGAGCAGAACAACAATCAACAACCTCCAGTCAGAGTCGAGACTTGGTGATTTTACTGTGTGTGCGTGTGTGTGTGCAGCTTATATGTTACAGCTTTCACATGAGGCATGCATATGCCCCTGTGTGTGTGTGTCTGATGAAGTAGAGGTAGGATGGGGTGGATAGAGAGTTGCAGCTATACTCCCAGGCCACCTGAGAGGAATTGGCAGGCCCTGGCGAGGCGTCGTGTCAGAATGCCTGTTGAATAATGCATGGCCTCCGAGCAGTTGGGCTTTCTAATACCACATGACTCTGAGACACCCCTCCTAAGATCAATAACACTTAGAAGCTGCTTTATAATGAAGGAGACACTAAATTCCATCATCAGGCAATTAGTTGAACTCTGCCTCCCATTCCTCACCCCTCCTCTCCCATTTCTCTCTGGCCACGGCACAACATCGGGCACATAATTTGTTATGAGAGAGTAATGTGGAGACAGGTTTGCCTTTGCTGGAGTGTTTCTCTGGGTTTGATGAGGAAATTTGTCAAAGCAGTTTGCTGTTGTTGAACGCCAGAGTTTAAGAGTGAGAGTTGGTCTCTGGAGGTTGTTGTTTTTTTTTTGCTCAGTCTTTTTGTGAGTGAAGAAGGGAGAGAGGAAGGTACAGCGAGAGTTTGAGGAAAAGAGAGCGTGTGCCCACTCCCTGACGTTTTGCTCTCTTCTTTGACATTTCCTTTCCTCTTTTCCCTGCTGCGCTAAGGCCTGGAGAACATGTATTACCACTTTTCTTTCAACTCTGGCTACACATAAAAACATTACCCTTAACTATGAATGTAGGCCCTCATAACAGTATAGAGGCCAATAAGTACACTCTGAGAGCAGTCCAGCGGTTAGAGGCAGGGTTGGGAGTATGTATTGGTCATTTACACACTCTTGCACACACTCCATTACGTATATAATACCCTTTCTTCTAGCAGCATGCTATGCTTCTGTGTGAATGCATATATAATGACTGAATGAGCTCTGCAGACAGGAGTGCTCTCCGCTCTACTCCACAGGGAGGTCAAGGGTCAGGAAGCGATAATGCAGTGTAAATGTACTGGCGTGGGATTTGGAGTTCATTAGAGGTCCATTATAGTCTTTGAGTGACATCACTCTCTCAGGGAGCAGGAAGAAAGGAGATGTGCGATTCATCATAAATGGCCTGTGGTGTTTTTGGTATAGTGATTTATGATGGATGATCTAAGGTCATGGGTGTGTTGTAAAAAAACCATGACATTTTAGTCTGATGTTGTCAGTGAGCAGCTTGGAATACATCCGTTAGGAAGGAAATGAATCCGTCTGGAGGTCTGAATGTTTACATCTGTGTATAATCACAAAGTTTCTGCTTTATACTGCAGGGCCAGCACTTCTCTTGCCCGAGACTTCTTTGCCCCTTCACAACCTCTTCAGCTCCACCTTCATTCATATTCACAATCAGCGTCTGCAAAACCCCGTGCTGTCGTCTGCAAGTAACCAAATTTATTAGGCAAGAGCAAGGAGGGGAGATTACCGGTGTGGACGGTGTACCCGCTTAATTTGGACCAGGGCCAACTTCTCATTATTCATCTTCTTCACTGTTTATTGGTGAGAGGTAGGGGAAGAGGTGGAGAGGGAGCAGTCAGGGAGTCATGAGTCATCCAGGGCTGCGTGGTTTTACAGGGGATCTCTTCTCTTCGCTCTCTGGGTCCTGGAGGTCAAGCTGAGCTTCAGCCCCCTCTGTCAGTCTGGAATAATAGAATAATGGCATAATTAACTGGCAAGAAGATTTTGCCCTGGGGACGCGCTCTGCTGCTCCATTAGAAGAAGCTGGAGCCTTGGTCCTGGCTGTAATTAGGTCTCCATGGGTTCTAATTGTCCTGCAGTTTTCAAGTTTAAATGGTAGCAGTATGGCAGAATGGGATCTGCAATGAGGAAAGCAGAACAACTCTCACACCCAGACACACTGAAGGTGTTCTCTTTTGTGCCCCGGATCCAATTAAGGCTGTTATGGATAAGAAGTAGACTGTGCCAAATGTTTTTGTACAAATATGATGGATGTGGACTTACTCAATTATAAGTAACCTTTCTCTGGTGCTGAAAGGACTAGTCAACTAATCGATTAGTAAATCGACAGAAAATGAATCATTGAGATTTTGATATTCGATTATCCGTTTGTTATTTATGGTTCCAGCTTTTCAGATTTGGGTTTTCTCTTTTTCATTGTAATATTTGGGGATTTTGGATTGTTTATCCAACAAAAAAGTAATTTTAGTTGTCTTCTTGGGCTCTAGAAAATTGTGATGGGTATTTTCCACTATTTTCTGACATATTATATGGTAAGGTTTCACATAGCCAACAGCGCTACATGGAAAAATGCAGCCCCTTCATTCATTTACATAGAACCATTGTATTGCATGTGCAAGCGCACATTCCTGATGGATTATTTTGCACAGTAACAGAGTACACAGTAACAAAATGATTGCAGCCACTTTCCAGATTTATACAATCCTGGTGGTATTATTTTTCCCTGTGCAGTGTTTGCTAAGCCTTCAAACTCATGGGTCTGTTACTCAAACCAGCAATTGTATTTCATAGTCTCACAGGAAAATAAAACAACACGTCCCAACTAACCCAGCCCCTTGTGTTTTTTTTAATACAGGAGGACTTTTGATCTCAACGCCCGATAAATGATGAATTGAAATAGATTTAAACCTTCCAGAGACGATGCTGAGCAGCTCCCCTGTAGCCTGTTACCTCTCCATCACTCTCCATGTGAACACCTTATCTGGTTCTAGCAGCGTCATGCTCGTAACACAACAGAATGTGTCTGTAGTAGTCTATTGACTCTCCGATGCTTTAACAATGCCTAAGCCAGCTAGCTGTAGCTCCTCCACCCCACACACAGCTCTAACTGATCTTCCATTGAAAGAGATAGCAGTACATATTGGTTTTTCACACAGTCGCTTGTACTGTGCTCCACTGGATACAGAGGAGTGCTCCGCTTCATTCCTGCTTCTGATTTATTTGAATTTTCATCACCTCAATTGATCGAGACCCTTTACTCAAGGGACAAAGATACAGACTAAATGACTATTGACTGCCAAATGTTTGAAAAATGCATTTGTCAGACCACCAGTGCTATTGATGAGGGTGTATTAAAAAATGTATCTGAAGAATCAATGAAGAGGAAGGAGAAAGTCCATAGCAGTAGACTACCAGCGAGTGTTTTGCTCTATTATTTGTGCTCGCTCTCTCTCTCTCTCTCTCTCTCTGTAGCTCTGACTATATTCCTCTTCTGTCTTTCTTTTGTCTCCTAGTGCTTATGTGCTAACCGCTGCTGGCGCATTGCAGTAAACTAGGGGAGGTAGTGTAGTGGGGTGTGTGTTGTGAGTGTGTGTTGTGAGTGTGTGTGTGTGTGTGTGTGTGAGGAGTTGCAGCAGAGGCATCGACAAGCATCCGTGGGTTTACTGTCTCCATAAATCCCACTTACCCACTGCACACGTGCACACATGCACGAGGTCTACATCCAGAGATACTGACCTTTTCTTACAAGTTCTTCTTTTTTATCTCCGTTCCAACCGGTAAAGATGAATCACATCGGAATGTAAATGTCACATTCATTCTTTTGGGTTATTAATGAAGTTTGGGATGTTATAACATTAACCGAATGTTTTAAATGAAACCCCTAAGAACTTTTTTGTTATTTGACAATACCTGCTTTCAGTGTTGACATCACCTCATTGATGAAGCAAAGAAAGTAATGAATACTTAAAAGATGAAAAGACAAAGAATATGGATTAGTTTGTCCTCAAACAAAATCAATCTCTTTAAAGGGCAGTGTCTAATATTCTGCTGCAGCCTGAACACTTTTCCCTTGCATCACAGGTAGCTCAAATCTGCATGATATAAAAACTGGCATCTTAATCTTAATATATATGCATTACAATCTTAACAGGATTTGGCCGACCAGTCCTGACACCCTTGTGCATTATCTTCATTTTATGTAATATTTGAATTTGCAAATCTTGTTTGAATTGCGGACCAATCAGAGTTGCTGTCATCTGTACAGAAATGTTAGCTGTCTGGGAGCTAGCTGTACAGTTTGATGGTTGTGTTTGCTGTAGGATTTTAACATCCTCATTTCATGACTGGCTGGACTTTATAGAGGAGATGATGAAAGGAGCAACAGTCTACACCATCTCGTATATCACGTCCTCTTCACACACACTTGCTCGGCCTCTGTCTATCTGTCCCTCTCTGTCTCTATTTTATTTCTTCCTATAAGCTGGCATACCTCTCTGTCAAGATCATTAGTGAGTGATGGACAGCTTTTGATGTATGTCATAATTCACTGGTAGAATGTGAGTATGTTTATGGACTGAAGCGAGTCCCAGTCAAATTGGAGCAGCTCTGTAAAGGTGCAGAGTGACCTTTGACGTTTGAAGGCAGAGAACACAGGAGGCTGAAATGATGATGGGCCTAGATGAGAGGAAATAACTCCGCGATGGGTTTGATTTTGCTTGGCCTTTATTGCCATGGAGGAAAATGATGGAAAAGAAATGGTTTTGGGAATATGTTTGTAGTGCTTTGAAGTAATATTGATGTCATTTTTCATAAGTGGAAAGCCCAGTAGATGAAATGACCAACTGTGATGCCAGAACAGAAAGAGGAAAGACCAATATATGTGCAACGTCTGCATTAGTGACATGCGTGTGTTTAATTATTTTAGTCAGTCATGAGGTCTTATATCTAAAGCTCTCTTATTTTAAATAAACGTTTGTTGAGTGAAGGTGCAAAAAATAGTTCCAATAGGTGTTGGGAGCTGAGGTTTGTCTTTTGGGCAGCTGTTGTAATTCTGTGTCTGAGTGGGATATGATGTTGTTGTTATAATGAAGGGTTTCAAGTGTAAAATTCAGGTCAAGGAGACTTCTGTTAATTAGGGGACAAAGAGAAGACTTGAACCTGAGCCTACTTATCGGTAGGTGAGTGATAAGAGGTTCTAAGGTCGAGATGCATCACTTCCTTGCAGAGGAGGGTAGATTCTGTGGGTATGTGAGCTTGGTTGCATGTGCATGGACACCTGCTTATGTGCATGTAACTGTTTGTGACACCCAGTCTGCAAACAAAACTTGTCTCTGTGATGAATGGCATCGTAAACATTGAGCTGGGCCAAAACAGCCCCCTGGAGACCATCCATGTTTGTGTGAGATCAGCAGAAAAAGCTCTTATCAGGCCTATTACGGTCCTTCCCCTCAGCATGGGGATGGTATGTGCTTTGCATCCTAATGTCCCAATCTATTCTTCATTAAAGCTTAACGCAGCAGTTAACGCGCCCTCTGATAGCATCACACTGTGCCCTCGCAGCAGCACAGACGAGGCCTGCGTGCCACTGATAAAGTTTCAAAATGCAATAGAGATGGCTAAAATACGGCTCGGAGAATGCCACCTCGGGATGCCGGCAGAGGTGACTGCCACAGCTTCCATAGATATCCGGTCTCATTAAGAACACTGAAGTGTTAATTTTAAGAGAGAACTCTCCATATTTCACATGCCTCCATAATTCAGAGAGCATGCTGACGTTTGGAGGGCCCTGTCATGAGGTGCCATGTGTTCCCTGGTGGATGAGGCCATCTGGCCTGGTTTACAGTGGGCTGCTAAGGCCACCGTGAGGCCTCAAGCAGCTGATGTTTAACTGGCACCAACTTGAACTCTAAACCAAGCGGAGTGTGTGTGGGCAGGAGCACTCCCACACCTACAGTCTGTTAAGTTGTACTGCCTCACTATGACAGATGTGGCAGTGTGAGCGCCAGCATTTGCTAGAAAATACAAGACTACAAGGGACATATGAACAGCATGGCAGCACAAAGTCTCAAGTCTGCAGTGAAAATAAATAAATAAATAAAAAGAGAACATTTAATTGGAAATGTTCATCAATTTGTCACCCACCTCAAGTGAAAGAGCCTTTGAAAAAAAGTGGGAACACAAAGAATAGTACGATGTAAATCTCAGAAAGAATGAATAATGGATTATGTAGTGGAAGAAACAGATAATGGAGAGAAAAATGAAGAGAAAAGGAAGGCAGATGATTGACAATGACAAGTAAGATAATAGAGAGAGTGATCAAAATTCACCGGGCTCTCCTCTGCATTCAGGCAACAAGCCCATTATGCACAAACCCATGAAGACTGCACTGTTGATAGCCTACAGACCTGAGGTATTTCTATCTGCACAATAACACCTAAAGGAGCTTGCTGGCTATTTTTTGTAGGAAATGGGAATGGGTTTTTTTCATCTGTTATTATTTTTCCATTTAGTATGCTCCCTCTGATGCTTACTTCATTTGCAAATTCATCCAACTTTCAAAAATATGCTGCTGTCAAGACAAATACTTGACTCAAGTAAGTCTTATCCCTCTCTCACTGTCTCCCTGTAAATGAGCTGCCTCTGCTTTTTGTTCCTCAAAACATTCAGAGTGGTGACTCAATGTGTGATGGATGCCGCCTCCAAGATAATAAGCACAGTGAGAGCATTAAACTCAAGTGCTTGTCTCACTCACTCGCTGTCTCAACCTTATAAAATGACAGAAGTGCGTAAAGTAAGTGAAACACTCACTAGTACTGAACTTTTTAGTGAAGTAAAAAAGCAAACATTTGCGATATGATAATTTTCTATTGAGGTCAGAGGTCAAGGTCAGAGCAGCAGTACTTGAGCTGTTTGGGATTCACTGGCTTGTTGTTCTGCTCATGCGGTGAAAATCAAATGGAAATTGATCTCAGTCAGTTACTGTAAGCTACTGACTCTTTTTGGTGAGTTCAGCTTTCTCTGGATTCAGTCACTGCTGTTTAGGAAACAGTTCTGTATCTCACTTGTAAGTTTTATTTTTGTCAGTCTCTTTAAATGTTTTATACCACTACTAATTTGCAACATAAAACATTTTTTGAAAGAAATGTAAAATCACCCAGATTTCTTTTTTTGAGCAACATAAAGGCAATTTTTGTAATGGACATATCTGCGTGTGTGTACTCAACACAAGCACAATTTCTGGGGACAATTTAGGGTAATCTGTGGTATTATGTGCAAGTTAGGGGGTATGGGCGGCAATTCTTTATCCCAAACCCACTTTGTGATTTAGCCCAATGAGGCAGATTTACAGTTTTACAAACCCTGTTGAATGCAAGGAAGTAAATGTATTTCATAGGGAAATATAAATCACATTAGCTGTAAATATTTGTTTTTAAGTGCATTATTGAAACTGCATATCCATCTACCTTTTGGTTTTGATTTTAAACCCTGCTTGTTATGGATATTTGTACTTTTACAGTGTGTTTTGACATTGTTTGTAGTCAGTTTGCATAACTTGAAAACCAAATGAAGCATTGTTTGTTTGAACCTGAAGCTGAATAATCTCAGTCTTTTTACTGTTTATCACTGAACACTTCCAGTAGAGTGTTTTGGATTTAAGTGCCTTGCTCAAGTATACCTCGAGAGAAGTTGAGGAGAGTGTTAATCATTCTCACTCTGTGATCAGATTTATTCCATATCAAACCCTCCTAACTTTATCAGCTGAGGGGGAGAATCCATCACGGTGTCGTGTTCCCATTCAGCCTCAGTATAATTGATTAATGTAACCAGAGATGCGGCATCTCGCCCCTAAATGAGTTTGAGATTGACACTCCAGTTTATTAGGCTCCACGCTGCAAACTGTGTGGACTGGTGGAGTGTAATTAAAGCTCTCACCCTGGCAGCTATCATAATGCAAGCAACCACCTTGTTGTTGTGCTGAACGTGGCATTACGTTTCACACACGTTCACGTATGTGCACACAGAGAAACACCTTGTTTTCTTCTGGTGTAAATTGGGCTACTCAAACCCAAATGTGTCATTTAGTTAGTTAGTTAGTTAGACACTGAAATCTCAGACTTTATGATGCAAACTTAGTAGTGGTAAAATGTGTTAGCAGGGTAGAAAGGTGGAAAAAATGGTTTTTTTTAGACATTTTAGGGTCATTTTACATAGTAAACAATAAACAAACAATAAACTCTACTGGTACAACCTTGTTCATGCAGCAGTTTTTAACTTGACTAGTCAACAGAGTATCACTATAAAATATTACTTTATTATAAATAAAATGATAGCATAGAGGTCATGGTCATGTTATAGTCTGACTGATACTGGATGTTTTGATTTGACTGAGCAGGACATTTTACAGTTGCCTTTCTGTACTGCAATTTCTTGTTTCTTATCAGTCAACATATACGACTATACCGATATATCGGCCTGCTCTAGCTCTAGCTCAGGTAATGCATGAATTAAAGCCAGATGAGGCTTGTGATAATAGGATGATAGGATGCATGAATCAGTGGATGGAGGGATAGATGAAAAGATTGATGGAGGACAAGGTCACAGAGATACACACTGACTACAATAAAAGGATACAAAATATGATTATGGACTAAATGTGAGTAAATACAGTCAGTAACTCTTGCTATGTTAACAGTTATTGTATTCCTTATGTATTGTGTTAAGACTGAGGCACACTCAGCACCTGTTGCTGCCTGGTTAATCATCATCATTTTGTGAGCTGCGTCCCTGGCCCTGTTCCAAAACCTCATACCTAATATAACATTCAGTGTTTGCATAAGGTATAATGATTGAACACTGAGCTTGATTGAAGCGAATAGAGTCAACAATTTAGTAGCGTAGCACTTCTCACAAAACTCCTTATCGCTGAATGAATGAGCGCTGAACTACCATTTTATGTTCAATTACCTCTTTCCTAAGTGGCTGTTATGACATGCTGTTGAGCACCTGTGGATTTTCCTCCTCTGAGCTGTTGAGCCTTGACTCCAAATCAGACTTCTATAGATGTTAGCAATTTGATCAGTTGTTAAACAGGAAAACTCCAGGACATTTTGTGTGCCCTGTTGTGGAGGAGAAACTTTCTTAAGGTTAATGACAGTTTTTGTCCCTGAGTAGTCACCAGCCTCCTTTTTATTTTTCCTATGCCTCTGAGAACATAAAGCATTTCATATGTGAGAACACTTCACAGGAAATGCTGTGATGTATGTGTACTGATGGGGAAAAACAGATTCACAATAATACAGCACAAGGTGCGATACCTTTAGTAGAGGGTACCTCTAATAATGGCTCGAGGCTCCGTGTGCTTGAAAGTTGATTTCACAGTTGTTAAATTGCGTCACAGCACTCCAAGCTGAGAATATCTTGAGGCAATGGAGCCAATGCACTTATCCCTCCACTTTAAAAAAAAAAAACATCCCATCTTACAATTTTGAACCGCTTCAGTCTTTCCAACTTTGTGAAGAACTCGGTCGCCTCACTCTTGTTTTGTCTCTGAGATGTGATGAATTACTGGTGGTCTGTCTCTAGATTTATGACCTGCTGTCTCGCTGTGCTGCATTATGAAGTTGGAACGAGCGACACAATCTAATATTCTATACTTAAATGATGAATAATGTCTCACACGCAGCCCATAGGTATCAAAGCAGTGGAATATTAAGCATGCCCAAACTCAATTTGAAACCCACCGGTGGGAAAATGGCGTTTCTAATGGAGGAGGGAGGCCATCAGATTTGAGGTTGAGAGCAAGCTGATCGGAGGTATTTTTCTGTGCCACTGCCGGCGCTATCAATTTGAGATGGTGATTTGGATGGTGAT
Organism: Enoplosus armatus; assembly: GCF_043641665.1. Classification (NCBI taxonomy): domain Eukaryota; kingdom Metazoa; phylum Chordata; class Actinopteri; order Centrarchiformes; family Enoplosidae; genus Enoplosus; species Enoplosus armatus. The sequence continues at coordinate 8,055,385 of NC_092201.1, read as the reverse complement.
AGGCTGGCTTCGACAGGTAATCTGGTACAGCCATTAGTGCCTGTTAAGTGGCTGGGTCTCAGTGTCACACCTTGTCCATCAGTCTCTATTTGGTGAAACATGGACTTTCCATTTCAGAGGATGCTCTCTCAGTCCAACAGGCCCCTTTCCCCCTGAGATCCTTTCTTCAGGGCAGGTAACTGCATGGTGATAGTCTGGCAGAAGTGCTGACATCCCAAATCGACAACAGAGACTAATGTAGTGTAAATGGATGAAGTGACCTGCCACATCAACCACCACCAACCCCCAGCCCTCTGTTAGACATCCCCCCGTCAATCCCTCTATCCCACCACTCAACCCCTCTGATAAGGGGCTATGACCCTGGAGGAGCCCCTGATTGCAAGGAGTAATTAATGCTAACAGGGACATGTTCATAAAAGGGAGAGGAATAATAGAGGACTTTAATATCCTCATCAGATAGGAGATGAGTGTCTGTGCTAGGATAAGAGATGATCGCTCCTACACAGACACACGCAAAGCCAACCTTTTGTAAATGGAAGACACATAGCGTAATTATTTAACTACCCAATGTTTTGTGATTAAATAATTGTTAGAAATCTGCACTACAATTTTCTTCAATTCTTGAGTTCAAACAACTTCTTCCATAGCATCTACAGCATCTTCCATAGTTTTGTAAATTATGCTACATGCAAGCACCATGATTAAAGTAAAAAATATATATATATGTTTTCATACCTCAGACTTAATTACAATTAATTTTCAAGTAGCATAGAAAGCGAGTCCCAAGAGAGGTGGGTTGCAAAGGTGATCCATCATTGTCACTGAGAAGCTGGCAGTTGCAAAGTTACATCAGAAAGGTATTACCAGGCTTTCAACCTGTACATTTAGAAAGCAGTTCTTTAAGTATTAACCTTCACACCCCTTAGTAGTAGTAGGGCTGCAACTGACAATTATTTTTATTATGGAATAATCTGCCAATTATTATGCCAATTAATCGATTAATCACCTGGTTTATAAATTGTCAGAAAATTGTGAAAAATGTCCATTATATAATATAAATATGGAATATTGTTTAAATTGTAATTTCCCAGAACGCAAGGTGTGATGTCTTTTTGTTCAACCAACACTCCAAAACTAAAGAATATTTTGTCAATTGTCATATATGACAAAGAACAGCAGCAAATCCTCACATCTGAGCAGCTCAAAACTGAAGTGATTATTCTGTCATGAAAGTAGTTGCTGATTAATTTTCTGTAAATTAACTAAGCGATTAATCGACTAGTAATTTCAGTAAATCCGGAAAGATACAGCCATACTGTATAGTAACACTCATTTCAGTTGTGTTGAGAAAATCTGTTTCCCATCAGTCTCAACCCTGGAAGGCCAAAAGATGAACTATAGTGAGATGACTGTCAGCTATGTAGAATACAATGAAGGTTAAAGCTTAACTTTGCAGAATTACAGCTTTAAATTGAAGTTATTTTCTTTACTATGACCTAGTTATGCTTCAGAGAAATGTAAAAATATCAAATATCTCAACAAATCAAAATCAAAGCACTAGGAAACATGACAAATTTGCAAAATCTTCCATCATGCTGGAAGTGACCTTTTTAAAGGTCAAAGTATGGGTGGGAAAACAAATCAAATCCTAATAAAGCCCATTGACTTTGTGCTGCCGTTTGTTTAAATGGTACTTGCAATGAAATGCTTTCATTTGTGTGGCAACACAATCAATCAGTGGCAAGAAGTATATTCATTTCCTGTTAAAGCTGAAGAACCAGGAAAACCCAACCAGTGTGTGGATGGTTGACAAGTTGGTTCGCCCAGAAAAGTTGGCTGTGTCTGAAAGTTTTCTGTCACTGGCCGTCAAACAGAGCCTCCAGATTTTTGGAGTTCTGTTTGTCAGTGTGATATCATTTTATTATCAACATTGTTCATTTATGTAACCATTTGAAGCTTCCTGGTTTCTAATCATTTTTAAATCATTTTTTTCTAATTCATTTTTTTTCTCTTTCATTTTGTCTAACCCTCAGTGAAGTTCTTGGTATTCTGTGTGTATTCAGAAATACCTTATGATACCATATTGGAGTACCTGCTATAGGTCGATATACTGGGTCTATACAGCACCATGTATGTTTGCCACTTGCTGGCTCACTTGAAAGCTTCATGTGTTTTGATGAATGGGATAAAAGGCTGGGATGTATCGGTTTGTCAGACTGCAACCATGAAGTTAAATGAGAGACAAATGTTAAAAGGTGCTTTCTTCGTGGAGAATAAGGGAAGTGATGGCAATCACACCCTTGATGAAACAATTACCCTCCTCTCAGTCTGCTGCCACAGCTGACACTGAGGCCAAGATGGGAGCCTGCGCCCCACTGTACAACTCTCTCACCACCTCCTTTTTTCTCCCGTCCTCGCCCCCCCACCTCCCTCATTTTTTGTCCTCTTTTCTACCTAGCCATCACTGTAATTAGTACTTCTGTCATTTCCTCTGACATGGGTGTGCACATTTTAGTCTGTGCATGTGTGTGTAAGAGAGTGTGTGCTGGTGTGATGGGGGAGTAGCAATGGCTCGACTTCCAGAGCAATCGATTCTCAATTGCCGTAGAAGCGCTTTCCTCCTGTTTTTTTGCCAATTCAACACATGATTAAAGCCGGCGGGGCAATTACCATTCATCTGGAAGGAGACAGGAAGAACAGGCCCTCAAAGAAATGTGAGAATCAATCCATTATGAGCAGCTCTCCTCCTCCTCTCCCTGTCTCTTTCTTTCCCCCTCCCGCTCTATGGATAATCTTCCTCCCCTCTCTTTCTGCTGCCTCTTCTTCTTGTCATTCTCTCCTTCTGTCTTTTCCGTTATTCCTCACCTCCTCACTGCTCACCGTGTTATGCATACCATGTTTACCACCACAAAAACATCTTATTCTCCTTAATACGTACAGAAATAGATATAGCAGCAATGGAGTTGATCTCTCTAATAAATTATTAGCAATATTCTATCAAATCCGGTATGACCTGAGGTTGAGATCTGAGCAGGATAAGATATTAAATGTTTCGTTTATGCCCTGGTGAATCAAGAGCTTCACTTACTTTTAATTAACTTTAAAGACATTTAAATTCTCCTGTGGAGTTTTTGACCACTAGTAGTGGTTTGACCAGTGTTTTACAAGTAGGTCCCCATTTTGTTTCTTTCCCGCGAGCATGAGGGTGACATGATACATATACATGCAGATGGTTTTTACGCTGTTCCCCTGATTGACAGTTGGTGGCGGTAACACACCAAGAAACGTAACAATGTGCCAACAAAGGTAAGGAAGAAAAAATATGAGCTAGCAAGGTGTACAAATTGCAGAATTTTAAATATTAATAAAATAAAAAAAAGCTTTGCAAATCAGCCTCGTTCGTTATGCCTCAAGGATACACATGACGTATTTTGGTGAGTAACACTGACTGTAAACTGTCTTTGTTTGCATAGCCCCACAGGACATTTACAATGACCTCAAGAAATTATGAACATTTAAATAAAACACCTTTCACAGAACTTAACAGTTAGAATATACACAGCTACACTGTAAACGGTCTTTCCTTCGTCTGCTTTTCCTCATATGCAGTGGCACAGCCTCGCTGTGTGTTTGGTTATTTCCTGTGCAGCCTGTCAGTACTGTGCATCCAGAACTCATCCATTGGAGATGTTTAGTTTCATTAAAGCTCTTTGCTCAGACAGAGAAACAGAGTAGGATGTAATATGGGAAATAAGGATGTCTGCACTCTTTGTAATTGCTTTTTTAAGTGGGACTGTCCCAGGTCTGGCTCATTCATATAGAGAGCCGGGGTCTCAGGTCATTAAACCTGGGAAATAATGTGGGTGAATTCATTAAGGTTTGATGATTGTTGACGGCACGCGTGGGCTGAGAATAGACAGAGATAAGGAAAGGTCTTGGTAATTGGAGTTCTTTAGACACCAATGCCTCACCTATAGTTGGAGGAAATAGGATATAAAATGATCTGCAGCTGACACACATGCAAATGCTGCTTCACACAGAGTAGGCTGACATACAAATTCAAAAAGGTGTACTGTAAATATACACACACAAATATCAATTGCGCTTGAGGAAATGCTCATTTCTGATAAAATAAAAAATCCAATTTGCTGCTGTTCCTCATGAGACGTGATAAGCAGTGTGTGTGCGTGCATATATCTCCACCTTTGATGGAAAGGTGACAGCTGGGCACAATCCAAGGCCGAAGAACTTGGCTCTTTACTCTAAAATCACACAGCCGAGTCCTTGTTCATCAAAACTGAGAGGTGTAGACTCTCTTCCCCGACGCAGCAGGAAAGTGTGACTGATTGAAGTTGATTTCCCCTCGCAGAGCTTTGCATTGCAGCAGAATGGCGAAACACGCAAAGACGGTCGAGTAGGCAGACGTGGACGGGCTGATAAGTAGCAACTCAACCCCCACCTCCATCACTGGACGAGGTCAGGCCCACAAAGACTGTAGAGTTGTGATTATACTGTATACTTGCGTGGAGGCAAGTGAGTGGTCAGCTGTGATGTGTGTGTGTGTGTGTGTGTGTGTGTGTGTGTGTGTGTGTGTGTGTGAGCAGGACTGGAGGAAACAGACATCAGATCCTGTCCTCACATTAGATTGAGATGATGACATTTTGAGATAATGATCTCCACTGGATACTAGTGCACACACATCACCACTGTGACACATTACTCAATCTCGATGAGTTAATTAAGCCTTAATTACAAAGTCAGCCAACCACCATAACCATGAATGTTACACCAAATATAATATTTTCATTATTGCAGCAGTATATCAATAGAAGATCCGATTAGGGTTTAATGTTGTCCTGTGGTTTTTAAATTGCTACTTCCTGGGATTATATCACTAATGTCCTTCACACATGACTTAATTTTGATTTGAGAGAATAAAAGATAAAACACGAATTCTCCATGAATATACACAGTTATTAATGTTGGCAAAGCACAATGTCAGCTATAGAGAATAGTTTGATCTTCTGTTTTTTGGCCCAGTTCTGATATGTTTGAGTGGTCCTATAGGGAAGCACATATGCTTTTCTGAGGTAATTAATGTTTGCAGTGATATGGAAGAAGATCTGACGGTTTTAGCTATTTCAGCCTGGATTTTGTCCAGTTTTTTGGGTGGTTTTAGATATGGGAGTAGTGTTGAGAACATTTATTTCTGCGCCGTATGCTTCGTCTGTTTAGTGCCCCTCTGCGCTCATCAACTCACTTTGTTGGCATTTATTCCAACAAGATTTTGTCACACAGGTGGATTGTAAGCTGCCATTTTAGCATGAAAAGTTACTGTAAAATGATGAAATAACTGCATTTCAAACTCAAACTTTAGTATTTAACAGTTAGCCTTAATACTTAAGACCACTATGTGTTGAAGTTTTATGCAACATCATCTTTTACATTTTTCTGATAGCATAATTGTTGTTTATACAATAATGAAAAAATGGTGAAAATCGGTGCAATCTACACTCAGTTGCCAGTTTATTATGTACACCTAAAGCTAAAACTAATGCAGTCTAATACAACAGTCCTGAAATAAATCCTTCCTTCATGAAGGTTATTAGGTTCAATTTTTGTTTAAACTGTTTTAGAGAGGCGATGGCAGGCTGAATAACAGAAATACCTCTCTGTATGATGCAATACAATTCAACAGCACCACAGTGTAAGTACAGCCTCCAAAATGATCATACAGTTGATCGTACATCGTACTTGAGCTATGTACTGACCACTTGAAATGCAGATGCAAAGTGTTACTATATTTTTGCAAACATTTTTGCTGGCGAAACCAAAGAATCCCACATATTGTCAATCACTTGTACTCACTTTATTAACAATGCTATCGGTCCACAGACCACATTAGTACATTTATTTTGGCACTTTTTCTACCACACACACACACACACACACACACACACACACACACTACACAATAAGACATGGAAAAAAATGTTTTGACAGAAGGCCACTCTTATCTATAAGATAGCCATTAACATTTTCTATTTTCCCATGTCTCTTTAATTTCCCACAAAATTGCATTCCTAGTGCTTTGTGTGCCTAATGGCAGCCCCAAATGATTCCTTTTGTCCATCAACAGTATTACAAATAAGCACATATCACCATAAAACAGTACATTGCCTCCATGCCCCCAAGGCCAGATAGCAACGAAATTGATTGATAATCAGTGAATAGGATCGCAGCAAATATGATCTCTGGAAATGAACGAGGCTATTGTATCAACATATTTTCTTTTCATTAGAGTCCAGAGTACCCTCTATTCTAATGAATTGCCAAGAGTAAAGAGTGCCTTTTAGGTGGCAGACCTTGGTTGGTTGTTAATCATATAAATGGCACAGTACCAATTAAGCCCCACAGTGCTGGGCGTTAAGGCTTTTAACTGGCCCCAGATTACCCCGGCCAACTCCACTAAGAACCTTTAATTACCGCCCTTACCAGGAGAAGGCCTGAGTCAATGAATACATCAATGTGTGGATAAATTCATAGAGCGGGCTACTTGTGACTAATTGCCATGATTGACTTTTAGGGGGTTATTTCTCCACAGAATGTATTTGAGATTGTGTTATGAGAGAGAATATGAAGTTGTGGGTACAGATATATTTGCATCCGAGACGGAGCAGAAGAGACAAAAACACTGAATGTAGTCAGGCAGGAGTCATGGTCAAGAGAAAATCTTGAACTTCTCTGTTGCATTAATGATCGGCATCGGCAGTTTCAGTTCATCTAAATGTGAGCAGTTAGAAGAAGCGTTGTGTAAAATGAATTCATAAAAAGCTCAGCGGGGTTGCACAGCAAGTGATGCCAATCGCTTTTTGTGTATATCTCATTAGACCAGACGGAACTAAAGCAAACCAGCATCCAGGAACAATTAAATTACATGCATGCAAAGTGAAATCATTTGTCAATTATGTTATCTTGTCATTTCATCCAGTAAGGTTTGGATTCTTTCTCATTGTGTGTCTCGATTGGTGTGTCGCCAGTGCCTGTCATAAATCTGACGGTGACTTGACACCAGACGAAGCTTCCCTTCTTATGGAGCACAAGATATGTCATTAATTAAAGAGAGGGAAAAGACCATGACAAGGAAATTGAATTAATTATATGTTTAAGATCTTGGAAAGTAACAAAATGGGGGTAAATTTCTCTTGAGACTGACGATATGGCCAGCTATCATGACTGAGAAATTTAATTCAACATTAGGAGCTGCTGTAAAACCACATGATATATTTTCATGAAATAGCAAGGGAGCAAATGAGTTAAATTATAACAATTCAGAGAATGTGCTGCTGAAATTTGGAAGGATGCTTTTGTTGGGTGAAATCTTTTCATCATGAGGAAAAGGGGCTGGCTGTTCCCTGGATAGGCATGCTGATTTGAACTTACTTAGTTGATTTTAATTGGGTTTCAGGAGCTGATAAAAACATACTTGGCATATGAAAAGACAATTAAAGGGATTTTTGCATAGCTGTAATATTCTATGTACTGTCTATGTTCAGTGTTCTCAACAAAGCTCCAAGAAAGCTTCTACAGGTTTAACAGAATCACATTTTAAATAAATTATAGAAGCAGTGGAAGTTTCCCGAAGTACTACTAGTAATAATTCAGCCAAAGTGAGTAAAATGGGCAGCAGCTTGAGCCACACTTTATGTCCCTCTTGCACAATGTATGTAAACTACAATCCACACCTGCACTGAGTTAAATAGCACATCCTCAGTCATACAAATCTGGCACACAAAGCTTGTTTATAAGCCTGCATCTCATGAGGTGAGTTTGTTTTTCATAGGCTGTCAAAGTTCCCCTTCTTTGCCTGTTGCAGTGAAACCATGTAATGCTATTAGTCTGCTTTTGCATTTCAACACTGTGAGAGTGCTTCAGAATTCTTCTCATGATGTTTTTCTTTCTCCCTGAGCTCATCTTCAATGCTCTGGCAGCAGCTTAATTTTCACTATCAGCAGAGCCATGGCCCCATCATGTTGTTAACCGACACACTTTTCCGTCCCAAATATGTTATTTTTTAAAAGAATTTGAGCAAAGTATGTGAGTGATGCCATTGTTGAGCTATTTCACAGCCCATTTCCTAATTGTCATCTTCAGCTCAATCAGGCGTGTGTTCCACTATTCTGCTTGTTGTTCCTGGTATTCTGTCACTGGCTCACTCTGTTTCTGTCTTTTTTACTGCCTTGTCATATACACACCCACAGACATGAACATCAGCCACACACACATTGTCATGAACACAGACGCACCTTACGTAAACACACAAAGACCAGCTGGCTATCCGATTGGAACAGCTGGAATAAACACGTAAAAACCAGCACGCTAAGAGGTTGCAATCAATTTCTGAGCACCACCAACACAATTGAGGAAAGGATCTGATGAACAGATGGAAAGTCAGGCAGCTGACGGTGTGCTGCTTAGTATGAGCCAGACTTTGGGCTCCCCAGTTTTATAATATAGGATTAGTCACAATGGAAATTGCCATGAATGTTAAGTAAGCAGCAGTGGTGGAAGAAGAATAATTGTATCCTAAAGTAAAAGTAGCAAAACCACAATGTAAAAATACTGTATCATCTTAAGTTTTACTCAAGCAAAAGTCTGTAAGTATATTCAACAAAGTACCCATAAGTAACCATTATGCAGGCAGAGTGACCCCCCCATCATCAGTACATTATGCGTTAACATGCAGCTTTTATAGTTGTAGCTGGTTGAGAATGAGCTAATTTAATTTTACCTCATATACAGTTGTAGTTGTGTAACACAACATACAGTATGTATAAGCTCATTATAGACTTGAATCCTGATAAGCAAAATGACTATCGTTCACACACACAAAGTTGTACTTAATATATAGTACTTATAAAAGTACTCCGTCATGTTCCACTGCTGGTGGTTGACAGTGTGGTTGTTGTGAGCTGCTATATGATACATAGAATCACGGCAGCATACAAACACAGCTGCATAGGCAGTCACACACATTTGCCAAGCGACCAATTGCATGAATGAATGGACACTGTCCTGTAATTACAGACGATGACAATATGTCTGCTGCCCTCTGTTCCTCAGACTCCCTCACAGTCTTCCTCCATCCATCCCCAAAGCCACTGACCCGTTGGCTTCTATGTAATGACCACTGAAACGGGTCATTTTGTCTTATTGACACAGCCATACACAGCCTGGACATTATGGCATGTCAGTACTGGGGATCACAGTTCCAACAGTAATGACTGCTGTTGTGGATCACAGTCCCAGTTAATGACCTCTGCTACGGGTTGAGGAAAGTGTCTGCCTTGCTGCTGGTGTCGCTCTGTCCATCTGTCTGTCAGCAAAACTCCGGAGGTCACGGCCCATTCAGGGAGACCCACTGACAATAACAGCGCCTGCAGTCTTGAATGCATTCATTCATTCCATACATGAAGAAAATCAGACACACACCACCCCAGCCGTGGGCCCCGGGTCCATTAGAGTGACATGGATGTTGACCCACCCCTCCACACACCCTCCAGCAATCCCACATATTGGGGGGCTGGATCACGCCCCCTGGACTTAATGAGTCGCCAGGCGACAGATGGAGGGGACACATGGAGATGGTGGTCCACCTTCCATTACCACACACACACACACGAACACATGCACTGCCTTAGAAAAAAGATATATGCATTATATATGAATGCGTAAAGAGACATGGAAGATTCATACATTTGGTGCAAATAAATACACTAGAGTCGTGACATACCTGAATACAAAGTCACCATGAGGATGGATGAACAGTCACATTGTAAAATATAATATGAGCAGCCACACCACAAGCAAACTCACTGCTGCACTTCCATCTGATTAGTTTGTGCATAGTGCCAAAGCTTATAGATTGAATAAGGCAGTGATACTGTAGATTGGCTGGGATTGATTATGGCCAATGACATACAAAGCAGCCATGTTACCAATGGGATTATTAAATGTTAGGCCACTCCAAACTCATAAAGGTACAGATGAAAATAATTATAATAATTATTATTTTTCCTCTTACCTAGAGTGTGGTCATCTATATAATTTTAATGTGATTGGCTGAAGTTTGGAAAGGTCTGTTTTCCAATCCAACAATATTGCGAACAGCTTAGGTAATATTTAATAGATAAAAACTGTCCTCCTTCGGACAAAAGAAAGCACAACAGTCAAAAACTAAATGTACATACTCATTAATACAAGGAAATGAATGTCGACACATCTAAGTCAAACTATAGCTCAGTTGTCCTTGCTAATGGTATCAATCAATTGTATACAAATTCCACAACATGGGAATTTCTTGGACAACTTTAGCAAACCCCACAAGGAAATAGTCTTGATGGATACATGGGTCCTCAGGAAATTGGGGGAAAAAAAATATAATTTTTGAGGCATTATGACCCTTATTAAAATGAGCTGATTCTTCCTTTGGTTGTTGAAGGGCTTGAAATATCTCTATCCCAACAGCTTATAGTAGGAATATTTGTTTTTCAGCATTCCAGGAGCCACAATGTTTGGAAGTGTGTGCAGCATGCTCAATATTATGAATATAGAATGCAATGCAATTTCAGTATATTCCATTTTACTCAATTGAGTGGCCTCCATCCCCGAAGGGTTTGAATTAGGAATGTTCTCTGGTTCCCCGAAACAAGGTTACCACTTAAAGGTAGCATCTCTGAAAATGCTTGCATAGGTCCAGTGGGAGCAGAATTTAGATGAGGCTGGAGAGAGAGAGCATAATCTCCTCAATTTCATTGTTTTCCCATTTCTACATCATTTCCATGAAACGCATGCATCTCGAGGCCCTGCTCAGAGATTGAATGTGGCGAATGTAATTCTGTCTGTGCTCCCCTCGGCATTGCATAGGTGTTAGTGACTTGACTGACTTTAGCCTGCATGCCCAAGGCCCTGATGGGATCTGTGCCACCCATGTACCTCATAATCTCTATGGAACAACACTGTCCCCGAGCACAAAGTCTCTACCTGGACACAGGAAAGGTTGTGTGTGTGTTTGTGTATGTGTGTGTCTGTTTTTGCATGTATTTGTCTGGCTGTCTGCCTGTGTTTATGTCTAATTCTCTGTGCCTGGTTGCATGATTGACTTCTGTCTATCTCTCCATTCCTTACTCTCTCTCTTCTATAAGAAGATTGGATCGGTCAGTGTTTACAAGTCTATCGCCATGGCAACAAAAGCAGCTTCTAAGCATCTCCACACCCAATTATCTCCCTTCCTCAGGCATCTCGGGCTCTCTGCACTTCCTCCTGTCCCCAAACATTCATATTCAGTTTTATACTTACAAACACTTGCATACATACACACACACATTCACACACATGGTGAGAAGATTTTCGGAAATGTGATTAAAAAAAAAAATCATGCATTTTCCAACATAGTGTTGTATAAAGTTGTGCGAAAGCACAAGTTAGTGGCAAAAACAACTATACTAAACTTCCAACCAAAAATGGCAAATTTGGAACTTTGGCATCTGAACTGTTTTCAGAATTCAAGGGGAACATTTGTCTCCACTTTGTATGAGGTTGACATTTTGGCGTTGGACGATACAGGTGGTGGTTGAGGTCACTGCTCGGAAGCGGGGCGAGCCGGGTCGCTGGTTCTGAGAGGAGCAGTTTACTCCTAGCCCATGGGGGCTGGTCCTCATGGGTCATCGACATTGGGCCTGCCCCAAATTTGGCTGCTCTTTCAGACTGCAGTCATGCTGATTAAACATTCGTGGTTTAGAGAGTCTGCAGATGTAGGGAGGTTTTGTCTTTGACCTACCACAGGCAGTTTACCCTGCCAAAGTCTTCTCCTTAGGTGGTGTGCTGGAGGCCGAGCAGATGTGGTTCTCAGTGGACTTGGTCTTTTTACAATAGTATGTAATAATAAATAATATAACAAAACACACTTGCATGTATGATGCAAGACTGATACAAAAAACAACAAATGTATGCTCTTTAGACTTCAGAGCCCATATATTAATAAGTTAAGAATGTAGGCTGCTCTGTTACAAATGTAACAAAACCATTGAGTCACCTTCTCTTCCAAAAAGCAATGTTCTTCCTTTCCTCTTACTAAGGCTTACACAAGCTCAATTACTCCAAAGGGAGAAAGTACAAGGTTTTATCTGGTGTTTAACTCAGAAGTTTTGTGTCTACTTTATGAACTGTGAGATTTTCTCTTGTTGTGGAGGTGAATTTGAAGTAGCAAGGTCAGCTGGAAGAGGAGGCATTAAGGTGGAGGATAGCAGAGAGGCTCACCAGGCAATTATAACAAGATTAGAAAGAGATTTGAGATGTGAGAGATATTGTATTCGCATGCTTATGCACATAGGCCGACCAATCTCGCCCTCTCCCACTCACTCTCCCACACGTAAACACAAAGCCCTGTAATTTACTTTGGCATATAGAAAGACAGAGCTCGCTGGTTGTCTTTACAGACGTGCAGCGACACAGAAGCCAGCCCGACAGTCACAAATACAGACGTTCTGACAGTCGTGACAGGTGAAGAAATGTCTCCACTCCTACTCTGTGTGCTGTGTCCTGTTCACAACAAAGCTGTGTGTATTATAGTTGTTTGATGTTTTCCTCTGCCTCCCCCCATGGGTTCACGCTGGGCTGTTCTGAGGATCAATGCCTTGGGAAAATTTGGGGGAAATTGCCTGAAATTAGAATAGCTTTTATGGCAAATGCACAAAATCATCACAGCAATGGGAGTGCACGGAGAGGTGGGACCAAGCAGATGGGAAAAGACTAGCCGGATGCGGTGCTGTGCTTTTGAGGCAAGTCAAGTTACAAGTCTTCATAACATTACAAGTTGGTTGCAGGTCTTCCAATGCATAGGCTTAACTAAAGGTGTGTGGCTAAGCAAACTCTGCCTCTTGCTGTATTATTTATTTATCTATTGTTCTCAATTTTTAGGGTCAAAACTTGAAATTTAAATCATTTTGCTCTAAACTGTCAGATCAAGTCTCCAGTGGGCCAAGATTCAAGTCAAAGTCTCAACTCTCAAATCTACAGGTCTGCCAAGTATTGTTACATTCCATATAAGAGCAACCCACCCGACCTCAACCCAGGTACAGATCTGATACCAGTGCTCTCTTTTGACCAAATCTGAAATCTGTATATCTCAATACATGAAAGTTATTAGGATTGTTTTATTTAAAGTGATATGAGGCCAGAGATTGCAGCGGTGCTCAAAACTGAGTTGGTGGCCTGCTGTGACCGAATAAATGTGAATGATGGGATGAGTTTTATAATGACATTAATGAAGAATCTATATTTTTAATGTGCATCGGTCACGTGTGACTGATATCGGATCTGATTAATGTCAAAGGTCAAAATCGGTGCTGATTCTAATCAGGCATATCAGATAGGGGCAGCCCTGTACCATAGACTATATACTATATCTGCAATAGCAGATAAAATGCTCAGAGATCAGTGTCACAGTTTGACCTTTTCACCTAACCATTTGTCCATTTGTCAGTGCTCATTACTTCTACAGCCCATTGCTGAAGTGTAGTATGCACACACTGCCAACATTTGCATTGAGAAATGGCTACATTAGCTCACATCTGCAACTACGCCACCCATTAGTCAATTAAAGGGTTAATGACATGTCACAGAAGAAGGTTCAGTCCTGGTTGGCACACAGGACTTCCAGACGACCAACCTTTAATCTAACCCACTTAAATATGCATGAGCCCTCCCAGTGGGGCTTTAATGGCCCTTAGTTCCTCCCCCCGTCTAAACCTACACCCCCACCCCGCGTTTGTCAAATGAGATAGTGCACCTTGAGTTACCAAGACAACACGTTGCTCAAGGTTCTGTGAAATAGACCATTTAGGGAGGTACTTGTCAAAAATGTGATGCCTCTCCTGACCTTATATGAGTGTCGGCTCCTGTGATGCTAGTATGTAAGTATCACACACACTCCTGCTATAGAAATTGATACCCACTTTGTCTTACCTCATATTACCTGACGGGTGCTATCTGGCTTCCCTGTATGTACACTGACAGTCCAGCTAGACGCCCTTACCTCCCACTCATCAGCCAATGTACGTACAGTATTTATTACTGGTAAACATGTTAAACAAGTGTACTTGTACCCGACTGATATGTTTCAGTTGAAAAGTCTGTTGCTAGCATAAATATTGACACATATTAACAGACATTATTGGAGCATAATTTTTTTTATTATAGCTGTTTTGTGATTGTTGATTGTGTTGCTAATACAACCTTCTAAGTAGTTAACTGTTTATGTTAATTACTGTTGGGCTAACTATTATATATTTGACTGTACTTTTACTCTTGTGGACTAGATTATTTATTGTGTTGAACTTCCTACAGAGACTTAATGTTGATCTTTCACTGGTGATACTGATTTCTTACTGGCATAAGTGGCATCTGACAGTTAGTTTTATGAATCCAGCGTTCTTGTTATTGTGCACCTGCACGCATAGTGGCGGTGAGAGTTGAGGGTTACAACGTCTGGGTTAAATACATAACAAAGTGCAGCTGTATACAACTTATGTGTATCTCTATAAGCATATCTGTCAACATGCTCACTATATCTGTCACAAGCCAATATCAGGTGATAATATGATGTTTTCAAAGAAAAGACTCACATCTGTTGTTGGTACCGTGTTGAGTATGTAACCTTGCTTTGATTGGCAGACATTTGTCTACACATAGAAATGCTTTTAAAGTGAAATCACAGCCTATTCTCTGACTGAAAGTAGGAAGTTATTATTTAAAACGTGTTTGATTGAACAAAAATTTAAAAGGCCATTTCTTGAATCCCTCCGTTTTGTACCACTCCCTTATGTCTCTAATGACCTGAGAGCATATTGTTGTCTAACGGCATTCCTCTGATTATTTCCAGGTCAATCATGAACATATGGATATCCTGGGAATGACAGATGCACGGCCACTCAGTAAACACGCCAATAATATCAATGATGGGAGGCTAAACAGCAGAGGTCGTTTGGATTGGCTCTAAACATGTCAATAATGTTTATTTAAGAGACTGAACTGGGCAGTGTACAGCCCACTGTTCCTCCACAGATCCATTTCAATACATAGATGGAATCAATGTGCAAGTGAGCTTATGTCATTTGAGTACGAAGTGAGTGGTTTGCCCTTGCTTTTTCAATTTTCGCACTGACCTCACACAGATCCCCACTAGAATTATAATGGCAAAAGTGGGATGGTAACCATGCTACAGTGTAGGGGACAAGTCTCATTGCACTTGGGAAACAAGGTCATCCACTAACCTTCTGTCTCCATCCGCAAAGCAAATACTCACAGGGAAAGACCACCATTACCGGCTCCCCAAAGGGGGTATCAAGTCAATTCCCTGTGGGCACACATGCAAACAACACACACACACACACACACACACACACACACACACACACACACACATACAAGCAGCCCACAGACAGATGAGTTAGAGCTTTCCCTCTCTGACACACACAGTCACAGGCATGTCCACACTCCCCTCAATCCCTCTGACCTCACCTCAATTAGCGGGACACATCTCTGTTTGGGTTGCCGTGCCTAATTAGCATGGTTCACCACAGAGCAAGTGCTCGGTTAAATTCATTTATCAAAGGGGCCAGGGACAATGCTTCATGTCACACCATTAGGATTGCAATCTCTCTCATCATCTCTCCAGCTCATTTCATGAAGCCATTTGACAGTCCTGAGCGAGGGAATGAAGTAGGGAGGGGGGTGGGGGGGGCAGCATTATGGAGCGATGGACGGAAGGTAACAGCATGTAAAACAGAATGCTACAGAGAGGATACATGTGGATACTGAGCGAAACAGACAAATCATGTTAGCAGGAGACACGAGGAGGAGAGCAACACGACGGGAGAAAAAAATGAGTGACGTTTTAGAAAGTGGCAGATGGAAGAAGAGAAAGTTGAATAGATTTTGCGAAAGACAAATAAATGTGAAAGAAAGGAAGGCAACTGGAAAATAAAAGCCTCAAGGGTATTGATATTGAGGCCAGTTTGAGTCAGTGTGGACAGATATGTGTATAGACAGTGCTGGCAGCCTGAATCTCTCCCTATCACACCTTCCCCTTGAGGATGCAGCTTAATGGGTCTTTGAATACACACACTGCCTATAGAGGCCACTGCAGCCTTCAACATGCAGCAAATATTCAAAGCATCTTCTGTTCTCAAGACACACACACATACACGCAGACACCCTCACGCACATTTTCTCACAGCCTCTAAGCCATAAATGTCAATATAGAAAGCGGCGCTGGCACGTCTCCCTCTCTCCCTCTCTGTCGCCGTCTGTCTGTTTTGCTCCCTCCTTTCTGTAGAAGTGAATTGTTTATCTGAATTGCTAGAGGATATTGTGAATCATTTTTCAAAACGTTATCATTTGTTATTTTTCACATGGTGTGCAAATTGATGCATGGGTAAGAGGAGAGGGGATGGGGGGGCCTGAGGGAGACGACCATCAGACCATCAATCACCACAAAGTAGCCCACTATGACAAGTAGAAGGTCTCTGACATTTTTTGACTGACTTGATTGATGTGTTTTTGAAGTGAGGGGGGAGCCGGTGTCAAACTTCTTTTCTGGCATACAGCAGACAGAGCGCACATTACGCCACAGAACTCAGCTGGGATCAGCAATATACTTTTAAACGGTGTGCGTGGATCTACTTCACCAGCCAGCCACACTACCAGAATTGTTAATGGCTCTATTGAACATGTTGAGTTCGATTCTCACAGCGATTCTGATTATTAGGACTTTTGCTAGGGTGCTGTACCTGTGTGAGTAATGAAAAATCCTCATTATGGTTGTCATTGATGGGGCTTTTGGCAGCCTGTGCATTGTTTCGTCAAAGTGAACTTGTGAAGTTCATTACAGTAATTAGTCATATGCTTCACACTGTAGGAGTGATTTAAGATTTGGCGCCTGATCTGACCACTAAATTGTAGAGTTGACTTTGAACGTGCCTCAGGTTATTTTAATGTAATTGTCGGTCAGCTCCTGCTTTCAGGGTGTTGTTGTGGCAGAAAGAGAAAAAGTGTTAGTGTGAGGTTTCCCAGTTGAACCATAATGTCAGGGTTTCTCTCAGTAATGAGTTGCACTCTACTGTAGTACAGAGACTCTATTGTGCCACTGATGTGACATTCAAATCCTTTCAGCTACAAAGCACCATTAGCATGTACACTACTTAGTCTGAGTTTGAAAGCTATTCAGCTGTTCCTTGAAGGTCAGTTGTAACTTCAGGTTCTGTGAATCATTTTTATCCTTTATATTCTTGAAGGCTTAGAAGGTAACTTTTTCTTCTCTTCAAAATCTATTGGAATTTTCTTTTCTTTGTTTTGTGTGTGTGTTTGTATGAAAGAGATGCATAGAAAATGGTGGGAATATGAACTACATGAATTAAGTTGGGAAAGGTGTAAAGTAGGAGGATATGAAGAGTTTAGTCCTAGAACTGGGAGCTGGGTCCTAAAATTCTTCTTGCATTCAAATTAAAAACACTAACTAATATATTAAACATGTGCATAACTACACCTGAAATACTTACTTGTAACGAATCTAAAGCTTGTGGCCCACTGAAAATAAATCAACACTGGAGCAAAAGATGGAAAACAGCTCATTTATTTAGTTTGGGGGAATATTAACTTTCAAAACAAGGCGCATAAACAAAATAAGGTATGAATCACTAACCACTGTTACTATGCAACAGAAGCATAGTGTAGCAACAATAACAAGGCAAACTTGAAAATGCCTATCATCATCATTAAAAAAAGTGTGCTGGCAGGTTTGTAGTGCCTGGGTGGAGGGGTTAGGGCGGAGGGAGACATAACAAGGATTTAGTCAGATATAATTAAGTTCCAGAATTACACCATTTATTTCTTGAGGGAGTTTCCAAAAGAATTAATTGTTTCAGTGGGGATGCAGTGGGTAAAATCAGCATTTCGACTGACTGGCCAAAACTTGTCTCATTACAGAAATGTTAGTCATGCTTTGCTGAAGGCTTTCAGATGACAGAGAAATGTGTAAGCATGGATGAGGCCATTTTTCTACCAACAAACCCAATAAAGCTCATTACAGCAAAGATTTGAGTAATTGTTTTTGATGGTGTGTCACCCTTTTGCTATTTCAGTCTCAGTATTTTGTTCTTGTACCCTAACTAATCTGTCTCTGTCTGCACTTGCACTGCTTTCTAATGGGTTTAGATTTAAGCAAAACTATTAAAGGATAGTGACTTATATGGTTTTATATGGTTTCCCAGTAAGCATTGATGTGTAGATAAATGTTGAAACAGTTTTTCAGAAGCTTTGAACTACAATGATTATAATGACTCATGTTAACTGTTAAAGGGGCATTTTAACATACCATCTGTCACCTAGGTGTCCAAAAAAAACTCCTGAAGAACTCTAGGCTTCTTTAGACCAGCAAAGGACTGTATTGTATGTATCATGATAAGTTGAAGTATGAGGGGGAAAAACAGGATGAGGTGAAGTCTGTAGCTTAAAATAGTGTTCTTTACAATGTATTAAAACCACACCAGCATACCAGAGAGTTAGGTTTCTTTTCCATTTAGTATGTGCCATGAAGTTCTAAAAATGAAGAAGAGTCATGTTCTTTCTTCTCTTCTCAAGCTATTTTCTCCTGGTGCTCTATTTCACACCGTTCTTTCTCTCAGCGTAAAGGGTGGCAAGGCAAGGTGACATTTGAAAAGTGCATTTCCCTCTCCACTCCGTCAATCTGTTCTTTCTCCGTTCAGACAGCCCCCTCCATCTGCACACTGCCACGACACACACACACACACACACACACACACACACACACACACACATACCCTCTCCCTGCCCACTGACAATAATGTCCCTGGTTACCGCCAGGGCTTTGTGTGTTTGGTAGACCAGACTGCGACCTCTGGAACCCTAAATGACACCCTGGCTGGCTGCGGTGTGACCCGAGGGCCCATTAAGAGTCAAACCCAACACCAGATGTGTCACATACACTCCTGTGACGAGCTGTTGGACATAACACTGTCACCTCCCGATGACAGGTTGTCAACACCTGTGACAAGATGATCGATTAGCAGATTGAGTCCCAAACCCTTGTCCTCCCCCTTGCTCTGCCCTCTTCAGACTGATTAAAACAGGACTGCAATCATTTATATTTCCTCGCACACAGACAGCAGGTCTGTTTATCTCCCCGGTGACAAAGTTTTGTTGCACGTTTGGAAGTTAATTGCTCGGCTCATTAGCTGTGTGTGTGTTTCTGTCTCAGAGCAGCGGGGGATTTGATATTATCTCGTTATGGTGAGATGTTTTACAGTGCGAGCGGTGATCTCTCAACCTGAGGCATAAAATGGCCTGAGTGCTTTGGAAAGCTCTGTGTGATGTGTTCGTTCTCTTCATTCATTTTTAATGGCCTTTGAAGAGAACGCTTGTTTTCCATCACCACCACCATTTTGGCAGCGAAGTAAACAGATGGATACTGACAAGTGTCTCGCTACGCCGTATCTCCTTGACAGAATACAGCAAGCCTTCACCCAGTTTTTTTTTCCTGCGGGTAGCCAGTAAAATAAACGCCAGACATTATAGGGATTTATGTAGCACAGAAATGGGAGGAAATACCAGTATGAAGCTGACAGATTTTCTACTGCAGTCACAACTAATGGGGCTCTACTAAAGGTTGGAGCAGCTCAGGTTTTTATTGCTGCAGCTGCCTTTTATAAAAGGAGCTTGGTTTCAATCTTAAATGTTTAATAACTTAAAAAGAAACAACCTCCCTTCACTATGTCTCTCTCCTCCTCTGTGTGTCTGTGTGTGTATTCCCACTCTGTTTTTACAAAATTCAGAGTGATTCGCTTGTCATTTAGGTGACATTTGCTGGTAAAGACAGCCAGACATAATGTAGCCTCTTTCCATTCTGTCCGACACAAGTGTAATAATCACTGCTGCGGCAAAGCTATTGACAAATTGATGTTATTGTGACTTTAAATGCACACATAAACAACCAATTCATTAATCACTTTCTGCTGATGGCTTTTGATCAGCGGAGAGAGATTGCGCTCAAGGACTTGTTGAAGGTCGCTGTGTGCAGATCTGTGATTGCTGTGTAAATCGATTATGGCAACAGCTCCCTCCAAGGATGCTGTCAGAGAGCCAGGCGGCTCGGAGCAGAGCTTCAGAGCCAAGGGCCGTGTTTAAGAGAGGAGATTATTAAACACTGCATACATCAGACAAGCATACACACATACATTTTACATACACGTGAGTATACTACACGTTTACATATAGTCCACTGTCTCAAAGCCATTTTCTGCAAAACAGGCTCTGATAAACACACTGCATGCTACATATACTGCACCAAATAGCAGACAGACAAAGTTAATGACCAGTCTGTGAAGAACACTGACTATACAGCAGGTTAAAGACACAAATATTTCTGTCAGACACTGGTGTCACAAACATGACTCCAAATATTGCTCTGATGGATGTGTAAGTAGGTCTTTGTTTTGTATCTATTATAACTATGTGATAATATGTCAGAGCTTAGATTTTTTTTCTATCCCCTAGTGCCCAAAAATCAATTACTACAGCTTTGATTTTTAGTAATGTGATGTACGTCCCCTTCCTGATCAGCAGCATGTTTGCTCAGCTAAAGCTCTTGATCGTCGCTCTTTGTTCTGTTCTTTAACAAATGTACTTCCTGCACTTTCCACCTGTTGATGGCTGTGAGTGTGGGGCAGACAGAGATGTGCTTTTTGGCCAAAAAAAAAAAAAAAAAGCAGCAACATTGATGGATTACTGTGATGTCCTGCTGACAGCCTCAGGACCACTCTGGCCAGGTGTACTCTGACTGTGTCCTGTCAGCCGCGGGCTACATTTGGAAGAGAGACAGATATGAAGAGGATGTTGAAAGGGTGAGGGATGTAACGGGCGCAGGGATTGTGAAGGTAGAAAATGAGAGGCAGCTTGAAAGAGAGAGGCATTTAGAGGGACAACAAGAGCGACCGGGTACAGAGGGAGGAAGAGAAAGAGCAGAGCCAGGTGAAGTTATGTTCAGTCTTCTGTGGAGGGATGTGGCTGTTTTGTCAGCTCCTACAGACTGAGGGTTATCTGTCTCCCCCAGCTGTGCCACCCAGCTGTCACACACTGCTATGCTCCTCTCTGTCCTGGCATCCCTCTGCCCATCATTATCTGCCTGTGTGTGTGTGTGTGTGTACTCCGCATTTGTCAGTCCTTACGGTGAAGATTATTAGCATGGAAATGAGCAGGTTCAGGTTATTTATGCAGCGTGGACCAATATGAGACTCCCTCTGTGCCCTCCCAAGACGGTATCACTTTAGCTAGCTACCAACCCACCGTCCTTCCATGTTCTTCTGTCTTTTAATTAATCAAGTCAGTCGGTACAGGATGAAAGTTTTCATTTCAATGCAGTCTTGGAATCTCTCTGCAGTTATTTCCCAGTGGAAACCACGTGCCTCCTCTAGACACCAGACCAATCTACAGTCCCCACTGCCGCTCTCACCACCCCATCCCCGCCGGGTAAGAGCCTCAATTACCCAGAGCATATCACTGCAAACAGCCACTTTGCAACCAACCACCTGTGACTCTGACTGTGGGAAGCTTTGGCTGCAGCATGGCTGTGTGGGGGGAGAACAGCCAAAGCCTTGGGCTGGGCAGCCAACCATTGATTAAGGGAATCAGTATTGATTAAGGGAGCAGGGGACATCTGGAATGGACCAATTTATGTCCCCACATCAATTATTCAAACGGCTGGTGTTGAATTGGATTAGAGGACGATCTTCCTGCCATCCTTTCTACCCCTCTACAATCTGTACCCTCTCAGCAAGCTGTCGTCACAAGCCTCCTCCCCTTGAAATGCAAACTTTTGAGTTTGCCACATGGACATTTACTGCATACTGGTGTAAGTCACTGTGCTCCGTTCAGATTTTTAGACATTGGGACAATGCTCGGACAAGCATTTTTTTTAGCCCCGATCACTTGCTAATGTCTATAGCCGGTTACAGGCCCACACTGTGTTGTCAGATTTGTTTCTCAGTTTGCCCTTCTGTCTCTGTGTTGACATCTTGAGGGCTGGAACGCAGCACAGAATGGCACAGTCTGCTTAAGTCTGGGCCAGAGGGTTATTCATATTCATGATGTTGGTGCTGGAGAAGCTGTGAAAACGTGCGCGCCTTTGTTCACGTATGGTGTGGTTTTTTGGGGGGTATTTGTGTTCAATATCTGTGTGAGTGTGCCTGGCGGGAATCTCCTTTGTGAATGATGCAGCAGTCAGCCCACAGAGACTGGCCAGCCGTGAGGCCAGCTGATGGGCTCCTGTCCATTGTAGACAGGCTAACATGGTGGGAATGAGGAGTGTGTGACTGAGCCAGGGACAGAAGCCCACAGGTGGCTGACTATGATACAGCGCTGCCCTTTGTCTGCTGCCCCACTGGAGCCGCTCACACAAACACAGATTCTTTTGACAATGATTGATGAAGGATTTTTTTTTTAGATATGATCGTAGACAGTGTTTGTCATTTTATTTTTATTTTTTACTGTTTTATCCTGCAATGTATTGTATAGGAACAGTGATGCATTACATACATTTCATGGCACTAATGCATGGAGTTAAAGTACATTTTGCCATTAATTGTCTGTAGTTATTTAAGAGCATGTCCATGTCAACTGAGGAGACAATTGACATGAAAGATAATTAGGGGTCCAGATTGATAAAGTGCTGAATAATTACTGGGAGATGGCAAAACTAAGAAATTATTTATGATTGGAAATGGTAATGATAGTGACCTACCAGAATGGAACGAACACCTGCAAGTGACTTGATTATACTGTTTCTGACATAAAACACACATTATGCAATACAATTATTTATTAGGTAAAACTAATGACATTCAAGTTCAAACACATACAACTGGTCATGTTAAAAATGTGTTAATGTGTAAACTGAGAAATACTCTGTACCACCACAGTAGCTACAAATGTGCAGAAATACATTTACAAATGTAAACTTTGACTTCATAACATGTTGTTTTGAACGGAGTTGTATAGTTTATGGCTAAAGAGTGTTTTGGAATTGTTACATGAGCAGTGAAGTGTACATCTGTCACTGTGTTGAGCCAAATCAATTACAGTCTGAAAATAATTTCCTCTTCCTGTTGCTTAAACATGTTTCCATGTTTATGCAGCAGAGGGATTTTAGGAATCGTACCTGTCTGTTGCGCAGTTCTAATCCATTATCAACGGGAGAAACGTGTTGGACATGTAAGCGGACAATAAAGTAATAATAAATTCAATGCACTTCTCAACCAGATAATCAATTTACTGTATTGTGTAGGCTTACGGTGCTCTGGTAATTCGTGTTTCGGCGAGAGCATATGGTGCTGGAGCCCGGGGAACAAATGTGCAGTTTAGAAGGAATTGCATGGTTGTTATTGATTAGGAGCTGAAATGGGGGGAGAAGATTTGTGGAGCCCATAAAGGAGAGACTTCAGAGCATGTAGTGTGTATGTGTGTGTGGGGAGAGGCAGGGTTGTGTAAGATCAATGGCAATGTTTAGCATAACAGGATGTGTCTAGACCCTGTACCGCGCCTCTGATTTATCAGGTGGTCAGGGGGGTTGCAGTTGGAGAGGAGGTTTCAGAGATGTAGTTTGGTGACTATCACGTATTAAAAACACTATTTGAGCATAAATAGGACTCATCATTTTAAGCAGTTTCGCCTAATGTTACCTTCTCATGAGGTAAGCCATTTAATAGGACTGAATAGGATTCAAGCGTCTACCCTAAAGAAGACTGATCACAAACGTGTATACACATTGATTTGACTCCAGCAGACCCACACACCTTGTCTTAGCTTGAATGTTACTTCAGTTCAAACTCTTTGTTCTGAAACCTTTTGACAGACTCAGACTTGTATCTTCATTCTCCATCTGTAGTGTTTTCTGGCTGTAATGTTGAGTCTGTCTGATTTCTTTCCCACTCTATCCCCGCTGCCACCAGCAGCACAAATGTTTACTAAGACAGAGCAGACGGAGGAGAATGGACTAATATCGGTAATTGCTTCCATCTGCTCGCGTGCAGTTGTCAATATCTCTGAGTCCACTGCTGAAATTAGACCCATCAACCAGTGTCCAAGCTGCACTCCTATCATCAATCCATCCATCCTGCCAGTCAGGCAGTCGACACAGCAGCCAGACATCCACCTGACAGGAGCCACGTGAGAAACCTCACTCCAAAACTCAGAATCATAGCCATAACCAGATGTTTCAATAACAGTTTTTGGCAAGAACATCATCTGGGATTACAAAAAAAGGCTTTTTGGCAGTATTTTATTCCAAAAACCAGAACATTTTAACTTGGCTTTTGAAACAGTAATCACACAGGAGCAACCGACTGTCATACTGTTATTGAGTCATTAGAAAAAAGCTTGAAAACACTCTGTGGTGAGAACAGTAAAAGATGAGTGAACTTTAAGATGCTGTAACCTTTTGCAAAATAAAAAGACCAAAAGGAGAGAGATGATAAAAAAGATTTAGGCTCTGTGCGCCTTCTACAGTCTCATACCTCAAAGTCTCCCCTCCTTCTCCTCTACCGTCTTCATGCTCCAAAGCCAACTAGTGTTACAGATACATCACGAGCGGGAGGCTGGCTGGCACCATTAGCCAGGCCACACCATTAGTAAGCTTGAAGTGTTTTTATACTCCAAGATAACCTGCTTTTCTGTAACATTAGTCTTCTGCCTGGACCTGTTACTCAAACATGTCTTTCTTTCTCAGAGAACTTGCTGATAGAGTGACATTAATCTTATGAATTGCTCTGTTGACAGTAAATCTAATAGTCTCTTGTCTGGAAGATAAGTCTTTTAAGCTGAGGTGGCCGGGGGATGAATATGGGTTCAAGTCCCCAAAGCTGCAGGTTCAGCCTTATCGATTATCCAATCCCGTAACCCCACATGCCCTCTAACACTGATTGCCTCAACGGCACCAAACTCCTCTCTTCTCCTCCTCGTCTGTGCAACGCTCCATCTCAAAGTGGACCGACCTTCTAATCTTTTTCCTTTTTTTTCCCCGTCATGGCCACATCACATCAGTGTGTGTGTGGATGTGATGGCAGGGTGGGGGTTTGGGGTGAAAAGGCTGCGGTGATCATGGGAGTGTGGAAAACCACCCCTAGTGCGAAGCAATCATAGCCGGCTCTCTATCATCCTGCCCCCTTCGCTACCTCCTTCCAACCTCTCTCAACCCATCACCCCTCAGAGTTGCCTCTCACCTCCCTTCCATTATTCCCACCTCACTAGTCAGAAAATTAGGGTGACACTTGGCGGCCCTCCCTCCTCTCTCTACCTCTCTTTCCTTCTCTCCTTCCACCTTCCCTCTTTCTATTTCTCACCCATTACTCCCAGTTCACTGGTTGGTATATGGAGGGTGACACTGGGCCAATTCAATCTCTCGTCCCTGTCAGCCACTCAGCCTTCCGGAGTGCAGCCGCCTCCCGTCTATGGGCATACCCCTCCAGTGGGGTGTCACTCTGTTTTCTACTCTTCACACCTCCACTGCCCTCCTTTGCTACACAGAACTTTCTATTTCCTCATCTGTCACTCCTGTTTTCCATTTACTTGTCTTTTTTTTAGCTTACCTCTGACTTTTAAAGTCCTTTGGGAAGGTGTTTCAAGATGGCCTTGTTGTGCCGTGGTAGTGATATGCTTTGTTCTGCAGCTGTAGAAGTTGAAAAAGTTGATGCTGCAAAAAGTCGGCAGTGGAAGCTGTGTTTTGTGAGATAACGAAGCTGATGGGCCACTTGAAAAAAAATCAGAAAATTTGTACATTAAAGTGTGTGTTTGACTCTCTTTGATGTGTGATATTGAATAATGCAGACTGTAGAGTAAAATAAACCAGTATGTTTACTGCAGAACTACAGCTAAGCTTTGTAGACTGATATGTGCTTAGAGGCAGGGATTTCCCTCTTTGATTTCCTCAATGGCTTCAGGTCTGCTACATTGGCTTCAAGAGCAAGAAGCTTACAGGTTCAACTAATCTTTCCCAACGCTGCTGTTTACTAATTATTTTGGCAGCTGATTTTTGCTTTCCCTTCGTTATGACCAGGGTTACATCATGTCAGGAACCACCTCTCATTAAACCAGAGAGGCTTTTGGAACCTGCCTCTCGACAATATAAATAAGATCCATGGATTTACCCCATGGAGCTTATTTTACTGCAACTCAGATTAGGAGTTAAGCAGCATTTGCATCACTTGGAGTAGTAATAGGCTGACTTAGAGCCAAACACAATGAGAGGTCCAGGCCCAGTGAGCCAGCCTTACTCATTAATTAGAAAATCCATCAGCCAGTTTTTAACCATCAAATCCAACTTGGAAGATAGAATGAAAAAGTTGTCAAAGTTTGGAAGATGTATTACATTTACATCTGTATGATGTTTGTTGCCTTAAGACAAGGGGAAGGAGAAGAGTTGGGTGAAACTTCTTTAAACAACTTATGCTGGAAAAATAGTAGTTAAGGATCCGTAGATCTAATATCTACTGCTACTATCAGCTGGTTCTAACAGACAAACCCTGTCTTCAAGTGTTGATTGTAGCTGATTTGCGGGCCCAGCTTTGTTCATTTTATCACCATCTTGCAGGGATGTTTGTTTTTGTCCTGCCCTCTATGAGATGGCTTTGTCAGTCAGTAGAGAAGTAGCTTTTTAAGTCAAAATCAACCACTATGATGACAGTGGTTTTGACTGAATTTGATGTAATCACTGTGTGCTCAGCCTCTGTCCCTGCTCTTAGAAAGGTGGGCTTACAGTATGATTGCTGGATGCTGATTTACATATTATTTAGATTTACTCTTTGAGCTACTCCTATTCAGAATTGGACTATTCAGTGTGTGCACTTGGAGCATGACTTCCCCTGTGAAAAGATTTATTCCAAACCTCGGTTTCTTTATCTTCCTCAGTGGTACTGTGGAAAATCAGGCTATAGACTTAACTTACTTGAATTAATTGGATAAAACCATAATTTGAATAATTAGGATACTTAACAAAGTCTAAAATGATTTGGGCCATTATGCATCTAAAAAGGGTTTCCTTCTTTTCATGGGTGAAGTCTTGTCCTTCTACTACACACAGTTGAGTATTTGTTCTTGTGTATCCTGACATGCATAAAGAATTACTACAGTATAATAGAAATGGCTCTTATGCATCTTTGTGCATCTATTCTTTTTTGCTCTGTCTGGCAGCAGATAGCGAGAGACCAGAGATGGTCTCAAAATCTCTGAACACCTGGTCGGGCCGACGTAGCACCTGTCACTAGGATGGAAAGGAAAATTAGAGACATTTGGCGAAACACAGTATAGTCTGTATGAGCAAATGCATTCCCAGAATTCAGAGCCATTATCCTGTTTTATCTGTCACTGGTTAATGCTTCCAGTTTTATGTAGCGCTGTGTGTCAATGGTGTGTAGGTAGCATAAGGCTCTGTAATGCCTGGTACGCCCACACAGCTGTATTCAGACTGTACCTGATCTTGGGACTGTGTGGGAGTGTACAAAGCCTGCTTGACTGACACCTCTCCAAGTCTCCTGTGTTGGTTTTGTTGCACCAACTTACTCATTTATGGTTTTTGGTGACATAGCTCCTTAGCCTGTGAAGAGGTCTTGCAGGTGGACTGGACCCTTAAATGTTTATCATCAAGTGTGCATCTTGCAGGAGGCTGTGTGTCTCCCAGATTCATTTACATTCAGACCAAAGTATTTCACATTTCTTCAATGACAGTATCATTCAAATGTAGCTGTTAGCCTCCAACAAAACTGCAGTCTGCAAACTGACTGCAAAGAGAAAAAACAATCATGGAATGCTTGGTTTCATAATAAAGTTTATTCTATATTACAAATAGTATTTTGTTCTTGACTGCAAAATAGGAATGCATTATATTTACATACACAGGTATACAATTAATTATAACAAAGTTAGAGAAGCTCGCCTTATATCCCCCAGGTTTCGTTTTTATCTCTTGATAAGATACTCTTTATCTTTCAAATATGGTCTAGTAAAAGTCTTTTCTAGCTTGTTTCTGTAACACCTGCTATAACACTGAGCTAGGAGGACATATTTAGTTCCTACAAAACGTTTGAAGGTGGAAACTTTATCTGTGCTCTTGGCAACACAAGGTGGCTACTAGCAGACAACCTTAGTTGCAGGGGAAGGGACGGGGCAGGGAGAAATGAAAGACAGGATGTTGCACTGGGGGGCAGATTCACAATGACAGTCCAGGACTCTCACCTTGTGTTATTTATTAACACACGGCTGTGGGGGGGGGGACTTTTGGTATCTAGACAGAGTATACGTTAGCTACATGAATGACAGGTTCTTTGAAATTGTCTAAAGGAATTTCAGTAGTACGTTTCTTACAATATTAATGCCAGCCTTGCATGAATTAATCATCCAGTTGCTAAATCAATCTTTAGTCCCCTCATTTTCCAATAACATATGAATAGGTTTGATATCTTTACTACATAACATGTCCAGCAAACACCTTGTGAATGTACCCCTCCAAGTTGAAACAACAGACATTCATACTGTATAGCTGCAGACAGTAATTAATGGACAATGACTTGGATGTCTCACATACATTTGACACAAGGGCTAAGACAGAAACAGTCACTTGCCAAACTCAGTCTTAAACATAAGTCTACTATCAAGCCTAACGTGCCTGTCTCAATAGACAGTTGTGTTTTTCTGTATGATAAATCACATGTATAAATGGTTTCTTCCAGGTGTTTTTCAAGAAATTTGAAAGGGATAGTAATATTTGTATTCTGTGACACACATGGTGGCAAACTGATGCAGTCTTTTGTTGCTTTTTATGAAATGAACCTTTGTCGACCCACATCTGCTTGTTTTTTTTGTACCTGAATACAGGCCTTCATCACTTAACATGTTTCTTTCTGTTCTGGGCTCAACCGATGGAGAAAAACATTAAGCAATTATCATGATGAAATAATCAGTATACTGCAGTAGACAACTCTTCAAAACAAGATGTAATAGCAGCAAAGACAGAGCAAGACTCGACTTGCATCTGCTGTGTACCAAAAGTAAAACCACAGAGGACACACAGCTGTCACAGAACACTGATGGCCTGTAATGGAGGACACGTAAACAGGACAAGAAATTTAAAACAGAGTTAATGTTGTCTTTATGTGAGATCCATAATCTTGAAATGAATAGTTGGCTCGTAAATGACTTTAAAGTCCCTAGTTGTAGTAGAAGTATATAAATATCTTTGAGCAAGGCAGTTCCATTTCATACCATCCAAATAGGGCAACATGCAAGGGTATATAATATCTGTTTTATTTAGCATCTAACACTTCACAAAAACCATGGGCATGAGGTTCTGCAGTACGGGTTGAACTGGATAAAGGTTCCACCTTAAACGAACGTTATAGTTTTTATTACATGAACAATCCACTTTTTCCATCTCGATTCTTCCAAGCAAAAGAAAGATAAAAGAACACATCCACATCATCATTGCAAGGCTTAATTTTCTTATTTTTCACTTTTTTTAAATAAGTTTCTTAAATTGTTTACGTTTTACATGCGCTTAAAAAGCCAATAAAGGACCCAAGGTGGACCTAGGGCGGTCTTCACACATTCACATCACCACATGGGGCACGTTGTCAAGGCAAAAGAAAGGGCAGAGGTCAAAAGGTACGGAGGGCGCCTCCATCATCTCTCTTTCAATCGCTCTTTCCAACAAGTCTTATCTACTGTTAATGTCTATCATTTTCTGTTTATCCTGCCGTGATGTTCACTTCTTGTTCGGTTCCTGCTCTGCTTAATCAGATTTTTTCTTTTATTTTCTTTTTTTGAGGCTTGGAGAAGGCCGCCCTCTGCCGCCACTGAGGACAACTACACTAATACAGACAAGAGCGCCTCAACAGTTACACACTCAAGAGTTGGGGTTTTGCCGTATGCAACTAGCTACCATCTCCAACGCTTGTGCAAAACAGAAAAGAAAACTGGTAAGTCAGGAGCTGGACACAAGGGTGAACGGTGTGCCGAGAGCTGGAGAGACCCGGGACGATGGAAAGAGAAAGGAGGATCAGATCGCCTCGCCCACAGAGCCTCTCACCTCGACACACTGAGGTCAGAAAAATCACACACGTTTCTTAAAGTTCCAGTCACAATATTTTTTTTGTCCTAGACGTGGTTGTCTTTTACATAGTCCTTTTTTTTGTCAGTTCCTCAGTGGCACTTTACAAATACATTTTTGACCGTTTTGAAAATTTCAAGCTCCTTTGGTTTTTGGCTGACCGACTAAGTCCATCTTGTTCGATTTCTCCACACAAAAGTCTTTACATAAGAACATCCTGGGAAAGAAGTGCTACTCTTTCAACAGAGCCCCTTTAGGGAGCAGTCAGCCATCTATGGCTACACTGTACTGAATCATTCTTCTCATTTTAAATGATCAAGCAGTTTCTTACCCAGTACATTTCAGTCAGCTCTTCCCTTTACCTCCTCCAGGGTTGGCGTAGATATCTGGGCAGTCAGGATCTTGGGCAGCTGCTGATTGTGTGTATCTGTGCGTATGTGTGTGTGCTTTGATAGACCGTCGCGGTGGCGACACAAGATTAGAAGTGGCAAGAGCCAAAGACTGCTCCTGGTGTTTGGATCAGCAGTCAAAACACTGTCTTCCAGAGTTGGTTGTGTGCTTCTTATAGAGGATCCAACTTGGGTCGGGGCCTCCAGGGTTTTATCTAATAGGTTAATTTTGCAGTAGCCACATAAGCCAGATGGAAGCAGAAATCATGAGCATTTTCTTTGAAGGAAATGTATGCTGGGCCAGGGAAAAATGTGCGAAAGTTTTAGTGTCAGTCACGTTTCAATAAAGGAAAAGTTCAGAGAAGCACTAATCCTTCCCCATCCCCATCAGTCTTTTTCTTAAATACAACTCCAGCTACATTGAAAGAACACAAGAACATTCTAGGTTTGCCTGGACTCGCCCCAAATTTCGCAGATATGTATGCTTCGCTTGTAGGTACAGTGTAAACTTGGCAAACCATCCTTGCATTAATTTTCTTCAGAGGTGTTCATTTGGCTTGCAGTCATCATTTTTGATGTTTCCTCTTGATTCCGTATATTGAATATAGAACTACAATAAACTGGACTCTAGAGATGGTTTTATTTTAACTATCCTATTTTTGAAAAAAAGTTCTCAACAAAATGGACACCCAACATTGTGGTTTTTAAAGAATTACCTATCAGTGTAAATTCTTGAAGGCAACATAAAAATGTTTTTCCCCCTCTTTTCTTCCAGCAAGGGGGACTGAAGTATGCCAATATGGCCAGCTTTCAAGCAATCGCCCCTCGAAGCTCTCCCTGTGGTGAAGCTGAGGGATCCCCCGCATTGCACTGTGGGAGACACCAACCTCAGCCCCGAACCACCCTCCAGATATATTCAGGTAAACTAGTCTATGCAGCAGAGTGGATGAGGAAAACAAAATATTTCTTGGGGAAGAGGAAGCAGAAAAAAGGTCAAGGAAGAAGTCATCATTTTTGAAAGGCGGAGGGAGGAAGTCACATGATGAAAAAGATGGGGACAGGTCTTCGCTCAGGCACGGCTCGGTTTCTGATGGGGTCTCTTCCCAGTGCGCCCTGGGAAGTGCGGTCCTCAGCTCTCCAGACTCATGAAGGCCACCACCTGCTCCAGCTTGAAGGCCAGCCTCTGTTTCCTGGCTGCATCGTCCTGCTCCAGTGCACACACAATCTGCCGGCAGGACAGTGAGGTAAACACAGACACACAAAAATGTTAGTAGAAGTACTAAACATAACAAAACTGTACTTTCAAATCTGGTATTTAATGATAACTAATCTAAGGCGGAAACAAAAAGCTCCAATGTGTTATGTATTTTCTTACTTATTTAAATACTACTTAAAATATTTACTCTAGTAAATGTAATATCCTGATGACATGTAGCAGTGCTCAGTGTCCTGACAGAACTGTAAACTAAACTAAACAATTTAACAACAGTTAAAGGAATACTCCGGGGAAAAACTATCTTTTAAACATCAAATACTCACTCCATGTAAGCTTGAAAGGTGGCTATGAAAGCTTGGATACACAGCTGTTAGAATGGCAACCCCAATCTATCTAAAGATAGATAGATACTTTATTTATCCCTGATATTATCATTTAACCCTGTTATTGGGGAGGCAACAATTGTTTGGAAAACATACACTTTGATGCGTTTTTCTTTCAATAAAGTATTTCTGATTCTGATTCTGCTGTGAATCCAAGCAACGGACGTTTGTGAGACGCCTCTCAAGCCTACAGGTGGTTGTTTCAGTTGTTTAATGGGAGGAACGTGTCTGCCTAATTTACTGTCTGGCCACCATAATCCCAATGAGAAAAGAGAGCTGATGGAGATGCTGCAATCATCATATAAATGTAGATTATATGAGACCAATTTTCAGTGGAGTATTCCTTTAACACCAGTGGGTCTAAATTGTAGATGATGGTGACACAGATGTGTTGTCTAGAAGTGTAGTAAGTGTTACTTACCTCCTCAGTGTATTTGCCCACATAGGAGTAAATCTCACTGAGAGAGCTCATGGTGTTGAACTCGTTCATGTGCATCCGTGACTGTTCTGCCAAGTAGGCATTCATGTCCTGGTCGCTGATCGCCTGCATCTTACTAATGTCTGAGTAGTACCTGTAACAAGAGACAGGGAGGAATAAAACAAAGCATGAACACTTGTTAGACTATGTTTACTGCTGAGAACATTGTTAGAAAAACTGTGCATGTTTTCATGTAGGTAGTGCTGCTGTTTTCCTTGGAGCTCATTACTCCTTGCAGTGGTATACGGCAGTTCTTTGTAGATATGTAACTAATGCACAGAGGCAACAAGTGTGTTGAACAGTAACATGACTGAAATGGAGTCATAGTCGACACTGACAGGCCTTCGATTTCAACCTTGAACACCACAACAGAACACATACAATAAACACACTGCGTAGCGGTGAGGGTAATCAGTCACTGTCAGCAGCAGCTGTGCTTCCCCTATCAACTATGTTAATTAAAGCTGGTTATTTACATATTAAATTCCTGTAGCTGCAGCCGCTCGAGGACAGGCCCGGTGTTTGGCTGGATAACTCTGGGCATGTGTGAGGGAGCGATGTATTTGCCAGGAAGCAAGTCTTCAGAGCAAACTGAGCAAAGGAAAAGGCAGGTGGGTGTTGCTCGTAGCCTTTGCACAGAGGTCACACACACATCAACACCTGTTCAGTGCTGGAGGGCAGGTTTAGGGAGTTCCTAGCAGGGGGCTGTTAGTGTGGAGACCAGGTGTGCTTGTTTTGGGTTTTTATAAACAAAACTAAAATTGCTTTGAAAAAGTGGCTGGAAGGAAGGAGACTTGTAGAACTTTTTTTCAAGCATATCTGCTACAAGCTGGCTGTCACGTGTTTCAGTCGTCCATCTCTTATGCGTCTGACAGGACAGATATGTTTCAATTTTAATCAATACAGCTGTCTATCGCTCATGCAAAACTGCAAACCAAAGCGACTTTTTAGGCTTTAATCTTTTTTTTTTGTGATTTATGTATGCAGAATAGACGAGGTGTCTAAGGCAAAACTTTAATTCTGTGACCAATTTCTCTATGGAAAGAATGCCCATAAGGTGATTCTCTGAAATCTGCTTTTAATAATGTAAAGATAAACTTTTATCCATAATACCCTAATATTTATCAACAGACAAACATTTACAAAAGCTACTGCCAAACAATACATTTTGAATACAAGCCACCTGAAGAAAATCTTAGATCTTTATTGCATTGTTAAAATAAGAGCTGTGCCATTAGCCTTTTTAAAATTTTTTTTTATAAAGTTAGCTTTGCAAATGTACTGATCCATATGCGTACACTCTTGTAAACACATAATGTTATGACAGCCGTGATGGATTTGTCATTGTCTGGAGACCATCAGCTCCCACATCAAATTCGAGCAAAGTGTCACTATCTCAGTAGCCCGCTTCACTTCACAGCCCCAAATGAGTAACATCAACATACTGTAGCAAGCAAAAAGCTCTGTGGGAAATCATAGCTCTGCCCAACTGCACTGCCTCTGAACCCCACACTGCTGAATATGCATACTTGTTGACTTGTGTCATTTATCAGCGTTTCAAGTGTTTTCTTTGTAGATTGACTGCAGAATACTAAAAGCTCAATGTCCACATGTGTTCTGTCTCTACAGAGAAGCACTGAAGATGTAGCAGAGATGTCTTTCCTGAGACACAGCTTTCCATTAGTCTGCTCACCAGGTAAGGACGTCCCATCCTTACACTTAGCTGTAACATGAAAGAGACAAGGAGGACATCTCTACCCTACCTCTTCAGTGTTCACCTTCTTTCCTTTCCCTGAGCAGTCCTCTTTCATAGCTGCAGCATTCTGCCTTTTAAATCCTCTCCCTGGCATGACCTGTACTTTGGCACGGTTGGCCAGCAGAGTGAAGCAGCACTAGATCCACCCTTACTCAGTCATTACTATAAGCTTTTCTAACTGAATAACGCAGTTCCACTGTGGGGTTCACTGATGACAGCATTGCTCCACCAAACTTGCAACCAAGGTGTGATTTATATACATTACAGGACGTTTCTTTTTCCCTGTGCACGAGCACTTTAAAAATAACTAAATACAGGATAGAATTTCTGCCTGTGCTGCCCCCTGCAGTAGCCGTATTCTCTGTCCACACAGCCACATATCCATGTATGAATCAGCAGAAGACCCTCACAATTTCCTCAGACTTGATGTTTATGGGAGACCGCAGACGCACACGGGACTAATGAGTACGGTCCTGAGCCTGAAGCTCCTCATTTGGTTCCACCCATTGAAGCAGCACACATATATTCTCATCCTGAGCCTTGCCTTGTGACGAAGCTACCGACACATAAATACTCTGACCGCTTCACACCCCACATCTTTTATTCAGGACCTCTTCGCCTCCCCCGCTGACAAATAAATTTAATAAAACTCTCATTTTAACAAATTACTGGCTTCTACTGCCTGCTACTCTCAAAAATGCATTCTCTTTTTTCCACACACACTTCTGCACCCTCCCAGCACACTAACTCCTCTGTACTGTAGATCTCAAGCCCTGGGCGCTCCCATCTATTCTCACTGTGTTGTAATTTGGATTGTGTTTCATGGCCCATAGATCACAGTGGTACAGTTGCATTGTGTGTGGTTTTCTGATGTTTTCACTCACATATGAACCCTCCCCACACTTCCTCCCTTTATCCATCCAGTGTTGGGTGTGTACATTTTATTGACAGCTCACCTCTCCACCCAGCTCTTGTAGCTGGGAATGTCCTTGGCATAAAGCAGCTTGTTGGAGGGTGAGTCCTTCCCAAGGCGGTGTTCTGAGGTGGAGCAGGAGTCCATGAAGGTCTGGGCCACCACAGACAGACAGGCATCCGTGATGCTGCTCTTATGTATGTCAAACACAAACTGGGGGTTCTTGATCACATTCACCCAGAAACGCAGAGGTAGGCTGCAAGGAGGTGGAAAAAGAGAACAAAGCAGGTTAGTGGCAAACTAGTTATTATAAAAGTTTAGTACTTTTACTTGAACTTGTACTGCAACCTGTAAACAAAAAAGATCTAATCTGACAAAATTATTTCTGACATGTTAATGTACTCTGCTGTATTAGGCCTCCTGTCATACAAACGACTTTTACAGTGATTGTTCAGTTCCATCTCAGTGACAGAATGCTCAAATAGCCATACAAACAGAGGAACAAAGAGTGTAAAGTAAAACAACAGTCTGTGTCCGGTTGAACTGCTCTGAGATTAAGTCCCTAAATGCCATTTTTATATTTGCTACAGCCAGTCAGGCAATAGACATGAGCATATTATGCGCCAGAAGGGGGACGAGGATTCATTCACTTTGCAAAGCTAGTACACAGGCCCTGCTGTTGCCGATGTGCTCTATTTGATGTGTGTGCTCAATTCAATAAAGCCTTTATCTTTAAAACCAGGTGGTGGCTGGCTCTCATTTTTTCCAGCAGTGTCCAGGGGTCCTCGCTGGGGGCCGCACAGTGACACAGTTCATATTGGCTTGTTTGTGCAAGTGGGTCCTATTTTGTGCCTGTCCAGAATAATAAAAATATACAAGTCTGTTTATTTGCTGGGCTTGTTTCTGCCAAAATGACTAGATATAGGGCCAGCTTTATCTGTGTGTTGCAGTGAAAGGGCTCAGGTGGTATTAAGAAAGAGCTGAGTGTTACTTGGATCTCTATATCTTTACTATTCTCTGGGCTATGCGCTTTTAGCTGATGTGGCAAAAATCAAAACAGGAAGACAGTGCAGTCTAGCCTGCATAGGAGTTTGTCTGTGTGGCACAATATCAAAGGATGGGGGGACGGGGGGGACGGGGGCAATAAAAATTGAAATGCAATCATCTAAATACCACTGGTGCTCCTCTACCATCCCACTTAGCATTTATCCTAGCACAACCACACACAAAGCCATTCAGATGTACAATCTAACAAAAGAGGATTTGGACTCAGAGGAAGGAAAAACTCTGCATTATGACTTCAAAATTAATCTAAGCAAAGAATCTAGTGGGATTAGGTGCAGGGATCAAAGGGATATTAACACCACTGCTGTGCTGCCTTGATTGTTGACAGTCTGCCCCAGCTGCCCCGTGCTTTGAGGTATGTGCTGTTCCAGTGGGGCAGTGGACACATCTACATATCATCTGTTGTGTTAAAAAGGGTTTTTTCAGCAGTTTACTCACGCTGAGTAGTTTTAGGAATCTGAAGGATGGCCATGATCAGTTCTTTTGGTCAGGGATTAGATTAAATATCAGCTGCCAAGATCAAGGGCACCTCTTATCCTAGAGGAATTACACAGGCGGAGTCAGAAAAAGCCCTTTTATTAAAAGACTATTGCTCTGGCCATCGATTTAGGACTACAAAGTGCTATAAATACAAACTGATTTAAGAAAAGTGTGTTATATAGTACAAAACAATGCATGTTGACCTACTACTCTAATAGGAAGCATTTGATAATATAAGCAATAGCTCATACAGTAGCTATATTTACAAAATAGTGTTTGGTGAAGGCAAATCTCTGTCATGGATCAAGAGTACATTGTCCATTTCAAAGGAGTGAGTACTAATGCAGTACTACAGAGTATTAGTCTATTTAAAATCAACTCTGCTAATTCTCATCTCCCTATGAAAGAAGGCCTAGTTCTAAATATTTCGACACTATGCTGCAAATGAAAACAAAAGGAACACACAAGAACATCCACACCAACCAAGTCTCCCTGCAGTCCTTCAGTAGCACGTCTAACTGTCTCTTGCAGTTTGCACTGATTGACGCTTCCGTCACAGAGCCAGCGAGCCTCTGAATCTGCAGTTGTGGGATGTTGTCCCAGTCCTGCAGACGGGCCGAATGGAGTTGCCATCCATTGGCGGGCAAAGGGTCACAGATGTTGTGATCCAGAGCATCCCATTTGAGGCATTACAGCACAGACAGGGAACTGACCAAGCCTGACCCTTTTCATGCAGCAACCTAAGTTTGAATTAGCAGCTTTATAAAGGTGACCTGACTGGGCATTGTTCCAACTGTTCCTCAGTTGGCAAAAAGGAACGACCTTTCATGTGAATGGCAAGTTGCAATCCACTACTGAACAAGCTGTATGCCTGGACAAAAGGGCTTAACACAAATTGAAAACTTTCTGTAAATTACACACCGCGCAACTTTACTACTGCCAGATAATTAGCTCAACCCTAAAAGTCCTAGTGATGCATTTACCATGTGAGTGGGCTGGGATCGCGGTATGACAGCAGATAACTGGTTATCTGCATGCAGAAAAGTGTGTGCCAGTTTTGCACAATAATTAAAATTCTGTCTGTTGCGTCCCAACATGACAAACACTCAGTGCAGACGGAGACACACACACACCAAATACAGAGGGGTGAGGATGAGAGGAGACGCTGACACACTGCTGCTAATCCAACAGATACCATCTGGAGATGCTCTAGGAGCCAGTGACTCATGCATGCACACACTTACTGTACACGCATACAAATACACATTACAACCCTGTCACACAATGCAGAAACAACTAACATTTTAATTGAATTTTAAAACCTTGATATACACAAAGGTAGCTTGAATATAGGGGAATACACTACATAGGCAGGTGTAGTGTTAGTGTTATTGCTATCACTAGACTGTTGTGAAAGATGACCTTGGATTGTAAGGGGTCACAGATAATTTCCTGGGCTTGAATAAATCCTGGATGCCATCTTTAGGCCTCTTTCAGGTCTTAGAGTGTGTTGATGTTGTGCAAAATAAATGGAAATCTGAAATGTACTGTACAGCTCTGAAACCAAGCAAGAATCATGTCAATACATCAATATAGAAATGTAATACAGCTACACACTGTTATCAGTTATTACAGATATAAACTGATCCCAGTCTAATTTGAGTATGGGTTATGCAAATCAAACCTTCTTTTCATAAAGCTACTGATTATATTTTGAAAAATTAATTGTTGTGGTTAGTAGATCGTATCTACAAACATCACGATATATGACAATGATATAAGAAGCAAACAATATAGGCCCTGAAGCACTACAGGCTGAGGGATAATCTAGCATAAGTACTACATCAGGGAAACCCTGAAGGGGTGTGGGGGTAGCTGTGGGGTGTAGAGGCTCTGGCTGCTGTGATGGGTTGAAGTTAATGGTATGTATGACGACAATGGGCCTGGTAGCTTTAATGGGACAGGGGCCCAGCATGGGAGGGGCACTGGCATTATTATTCTCCATCATCAGACAAAATGAAGGCTTTTGTGGCAGCCAAGATTGCACTCTTTTGAGACGATTAAAGGTTACGGGTAAGCACACACAGCGAGAAGTGAAAAGACAGGCATATGTACATCCCACACAGAGAAGATATCTGCAGTGGCATCAGCACAAACTGTTGTGTGCAATCTAAGTGGCTTTTTGTGATGGTGTGTTATGATAAATTGCTATTCATTCACAGCCCTCTAGTGAGAGCCCATTCCATTAAAAGTCTAATGTAAGAGCGACCCGTTGCGCTCTCAGAAAACACTTAACACACTGCAATAGCCCAATAACACAGACCCAGGAAAGAACCAAAATTAGGACCATAGTTTAAAGTAAATAATATTTCTCCCCCTTCCTTAGCTTCCCTCAACCCATTCCTCCCTCCATCTCTCTATTTGTCCCTTGATGCACATCAATTTTATCTTCCCATCTCCATGGTTCCCCTGGGCCTTGGGCTGAGTGATGCATGCTGGGATCTTGGCAGAGGCCAGGAGGCTAATGAGATATTAGTGTGCGTTTAACTCCCACTGAGTTCACTTCCCTTTCTTCACCTTTTCATTTCTCTCCTCACTGCATTCTGGTGCACTGTTGGTTATTTAACCCCTACCAACCTCTTAAGGTGGACTCACAGGGGCCAGTATGGTCTAAATTAATCAGCAGATATTAATTTAGAGGTGTACTTCCTCCACCTGGGAGCGTACATTTGTCACTATGGAGATTTCCACAGTGACAGGCATTTTTTGGCCCAGTTATCCATGATAATAGATGGAGAGTCTTGGCAGCCAATTGGATTAGCCCCTTGTGGTTGGCTTTAATGAAGATTACACGCCCCTGTGGTTAATGGATATTAGGAAAGGAAGGGGCGTGTGGTGAAGCTTGGCACTGACACAGGGCAATACCAGGGCAATGCCATGTGAAATATGCCAAAATGTACTGATTATGTCTGCAGTGCATTAAACAACAGTGCAGAAAGAAAAGGCCATGAATGGAGCTCAAGGCACCACACTGCTGTACAAATAATGGCATACAGTTTGGGTCCATCAAAGATCCAAGTAACTACCTCACTGGTTTCGTCAGCATTCATGACCAGAGCCCACTATGTCTTTTTCTGTATGCACGTCTCAGTTTTCAGGTATTTACAGAATCAGATTAAGAAACAAACTGCTCAACTCACCAGTTGCTCTTCCATGTGTGTCGGACATGCGGGTCATGGATGTTGTGTTTGTCGGCCTGCTCGTCCAGGAAGTCAAACATGTATTTGATGGCCAGTGGCAAGGCGCTGCCTCGATGGGCTGTGCTGAAGATGGTCTCAAACAGGTCGTCCACAAACTTCTGTAACGTACCCTACAGAGGGAGAGGAGAAGTGGAAAACATTATCTGAAGCCCTAAACCAGGTATTTCTTCATCAAATGATCTTACAGGTGATAATCACGAGTTGATACAGTTTTTAAATGTATTCTA
This sequence comes from Enoplosus armatus, assembly GCF_043641665.1. Classification (NCBI taxonomy): domain Eukaryota; kingdom Metazoa; phylum Chordata; class Actinopteri; order Centrarchiformes; family Enoplosidae; genus Enoplosus; species Enoplosus armatus. The sequence continues at coordinate 8,014,992 of NC_092201.1, read as the reverse complement.
AACTTCAAGAAAGGCTTTGCGAGTGTACAGTGTAAAGCTTGTATCTCTATTGAGCGGGGCACACAGAACCAGTGAATGAGATTGTCACTGTCTAATACATTTTGCAACATACCAAAGCCTAATGTAAGAAAGATTGGCATAAACATTTTTTTCTGTGTGACTTTATGAGTTGTGCAGTGCATGTTACTTTGTCCCCTAGCTCAGATGTTGATGTGTCTGACTCGTATCTCACAGACCCGGCGCCTAAATCTGCTTGTTGCTTTGATGGGGGAAATTGTTGTTTCACAGCTGACTTTTAATAATATCTGGGAACAGGAGGCGCATCTCCTAAGCCTCTTTGTGCTGCCGGATTAGCTCCCACACTGCACCATTGACCCTAATTTGATTTAATGTTGGCGACTTTAAGGAGGAGGAGGAGAAGAGAGAGGAGAGACAGAGAGTGAGAGAATCTAATCCTCTTGTAAAGAATGAGCTGATGGGATGCACGGGAAAAGGCGAGAGCGAGGGATGGAAATGAAACGACAGAGGTTTCCTATCAGGAAAAGAGGCCATTGAGTGTGGCAGATGAGGTGTGTACAGGCACTGGCAAATAAAAATCCAATTTGGGTTGGAGCGGGTGACCGAATCACGGAGTCAAGAGAGGTAGGAGAGAGTGGGAGGAGAGAATCCTGTTAGTCCGACAATCACAGCTATAATTCTAATGTGGCCCACATTCCCGACAGCTTATCGTTTTTCTATGAAGATGGAATCACATATCTCTATATCAAGCTTACCTGCCTTCCAAGTGACAGTCTGCATTAGCTGGCAAGGGAAGACCGAACACTTTGTGTGTGCATGCATATATGTGTGTGTGTGTCTACAAGTGCTGAGGCTGTGACATTTTACGTCATCCTCTACCTCGAGGGGGACTTATGCATCAACACTGTCATCATCACAGGGTTCTCTTGTTCCCTGGTGGAGCTGGAACTGCCAACACATCCCCCCCACGACCATCCACCCTGTCATTAGACTGCACTCTAAACACAATGTGTCATCTGGATGTTTTGATGCCGTCTGCCTCCACATTGAAATGAGAGGAAAGCAAACAATCAGAACATTGGGGATAGTACTGAAACAGAAATAGAGAGACGAAGAAGGAGACACGGTGAGGAAGAGATGGACACACACTCTTGACTGTACAAGTGAGGATAGAAAATGCAATCCTTCCCGCTGCCCCACCACTCTCCACACATGAACGCGCACTGTACCCACACTCAGTCAGAGTGACACTGATGGAGCTAATATGAGAGACGTCAGCGGCGTTGCCAGGGAGAGGTATTTATTGGCAAGGTGAAAGCCAAACGCAGTCAATTACACTGCCTGTCTGCCCAATCATTTCTCACGAAGAGAGATGGCCGGCCAAGATAAACTGGTTATTTCACAAAAACAATCCATCTGGAAAGATGATGTGCTGTCTGCAGTCCGAAGCCACCTTCCTGCACTCTGAAATGGGATAATGGCAGGGAAATAGAGCGGCTCGCAGAGGCCGAGAGGTGACGTGCGCATGTGTGTAGGTGTGTGTAGGGCTATACAGTATGTATCATGGTGATGGCTGCTCCATCCTCCCCTCCTGCCTCCTTTTCTGCAGGCTCCACTTTGTTTGTTTATTAGTTCTTTTCATTTGTGGCCTGTCATGTCTTGTTTCATGACCCTGTCATACTGTCACTGTCCCAGTTCTCTGCTTGAATTGATCACCTGATTTTACACATCTGCACAGTCATTAGTTCTCCCAAGTATAAACAGAAACAATTGATGAGTTGTTTGTCACGTTGTCTGTTTAGCCTGTAATGTCTGTGTTTCACTAAAGGTTTTACATTTTGTGTTAAGTAACCCTTAACTACATAAGTATCATGGTCTGCTGATGATGTATTTTTTAAAAGAAGTAACACATTCTTCCTCATAGAAATAAAAAGTTGAAGGAAATGAAATGCATCACTGCGTCTTCTTCTACGGTTGTGTTATGGTTTCACTATGTTTTAGCATAAACCATAATGCTGTAATTTCCACTTGTGGCCACAGTGGCCACTGTTCAGCAAAAGTTACATCGCCTTACAAAAAGACTTCCTTTGATGAAGAGAGAGAAACCAAAAAATCTAGACTAGTTTGCACATTATCTGGTGGTACTAATTTAAAGACAACTTGGACTAACCAAACATCGGCTAATCAGACATTCAGGAATAGATGTTATTAATCTGCTTCTTCTTTCTGTGCCTGTTTACTGTATGTGTTTACTGTGTATGTGTGAGGAAATCCGTTTTATACTGCGCCACTGTGTATTTACATGACATACACAGAACTAAGCTGATGTTCTCTATGTGAACCGTTAAACAAAAAGCAGGCCGTGGATCAAAAAACAATCTGAAATGTTCCTGAATCAAAAAATTACAGCCTAAACATTTCCAGATCGTAGCCTCTCTTTTTCTTTTACCTTCCCCGTACGCCTCTGTCTGTGTCTGATAGAGTGGATGTCTTGATGAAAAAAGAGGGAGAAGGTGCTTTAGGAGTGGATTGGAAATTTGCATTCAGCTGTTGGATCAAAGTCACATTTCCCTTCAAACCAAATTAACAGTTTTTTTTTCTTTCTGGAGGCCATTGTCGCAAGGCACATTCAAAGAGACTCATTTTACAGCCATTTCTATTTTTGCCTGATAATTTTTTTCATTACAGAAAACACCTTCACTAGCTTCATGGGTCTTCTTTACCCTTTTTGATATGCTGCCACGCCAATGCAACAGCAATGAAAAGAGAAAACAAACAGAAATATCTATTGTCTCTTTCTCACCTGAGGGGATAGAGGAATACATTTGAATAAACGTTTCCACTGAGATGACTCATCCAAAGTAAACATGAATATTTAAAGAGAGTGAGGGTTTTCTGACTCATGGTAACACAGGGTGAAGGTTATAGCGACCTTTTAGCCTTTCACCTGCTGAACTGCTTCAAGAAAAATGTCCACATACTGTACAGTAGTTAAAAATGCAGCTGTTAGGACAGAGCTAATATTAAATAAATGGTTAAATAAATGACATGACCAGATGAGATAAACATACATTAAATGTAGGATTTTCTAAAACACAGTTACTCACCTTGGTAGCCAGAAGTCGTGTCAGGTAGATTTCAGAGACCATCTTGCTGCCACGGTCGCCCTCCTTCTGGTCTCCGTGCTCATGGTTCTTCACCAGGTGCCAAACCTTGACCCCGCTCTCCAGGTCGGGAGTGATCATAGGAGTACGGGAACGCAGGCTGTCAGGGCTTCCAGTGTACTTGATCATGTTCTCTGTGAAGAACAACATGCATTAGTTCAACTAGTACTGATCAACTGTAAATCAAAAGTCCAATCAGTGTTTGTTTTCCTCTAGCATTGCCTGTAATGTGAATTTATCTCATTGACCTTTAAAGATCTGTAAAGTATATGCTGAATTGTGTTGCCTGCATCAGAAAGAGAAGATGAGAAGATAATCACAGAGAGAAGAGTGTGAGGTAAACGAAGAACAACAGTCGGACTTAGGCAGCACACACACACACACACACACACACAGAAACAAATAAAAAAATTAAAATACAAGTCTGTTGCAGACCAAAGAGGCAAGGAAAGCCATAATCTGCACGTCAGGTATAGAATTCAGTTTTTTGGCTTGTGGCTGCCAATGTTCAGGTCCGTGAGATTGGATATGAAACTTTTAGAAAGTGTGCATGGTTAATTTTTCATGCCTTCTTCTCTGAGGGACAAGACATGGCATCGGCGGCCTGACACAAAATCGAACAGGTGTCAGAGGAGATGAAATATGTATGGCCCACCCAATGGCCGGAGTGGCGATGACATTTCCAAACACATGGCTCAATGAATGTTTACACAGTGTGAAAAAAATTGATCAGTGGGTGCGGTTTAGAGAGAGGAGCGGAAAAAAAAGTGTTTTTCACTGTGACAGAAATCAATCTGTCCAGAGAGAAAAGCGGGAGGAGAGTACAGAGGGGAGAGTCCAGGGAAAAAGAGACAGCTAGAGACATCAGATACAGAGAGAGAGAGAGAGTGTGTGTGTGTGGACTGCTCAAATGTAATTACAGTATGATCAACTGAAAATGTTTGTCTCTCATATAGGGTACTTCAGTGAGCAATATTTAACAGCAGCTTTGTTATAAGGCCTGTGTCAAGTATTCTCCACACGGCTGGTATTACCTCTATTTTTTCAGGGACACTGGACAAGTGTGACACTAATTGTGCTGTTTTTGAGGTTGCGTGGGTGCAAGAGGATGTGAGCTGGGTCTTTGTATAAAGGGAGAATGGTAGTGCATTCACTTTGTGTTAATTATTTATTCAAGAAGTTAGAAAGCTGAGGGTGATGCAGAGTCATGGATACACAGGAGATTCATTTCTGGTTGGATTCTATTCTGATCCAGCTCTACACAAAGGAGGTGTTATTTTTCTCCGTGTGGTTTTTGATGGAAACATTACATCAAAGACACAAATGTTTCTTCTTTCATTGTCTGACTCAACATGTTACACAATGTTTGCTTAATCTTTGTACTTTTTCTACAACTTTCTCTCCTGCTCCACTCCCCCTCTTCAGCAGCTTTATTAAATTCAGCCTTGTCTTTTCCTTGACTATTCGGCCATTGTACTCAGGGTGAGTTCAAAGTCACTCAAGTACCCCAACAGTTGTGAAGTGGATCACACTTGTGTTTGAAGTCAACCCCTTAAAAAAATGTGGGGGGAGATATTCCTGGCATTCACCCTCCCTTTTCTGTTGCGCCACTCACCTTGTCCTATCTGGTCTAATTTGGAGCTGGAGAAGCGAGGTGAGACCGTATGGAGATGAGGCAATGCTAATAATGTGGCACCACATTTGATGTGTCTGAAGTGTTTGTGGCCAGTGAGGCCGGCCCTTTGATCAGCAACTAACTTGATGGTTTCCGAGGTTCAAGGAGACGTGGAGCAGACGGACAGGCGGAAAAAACACTGGCACATAGAAGTACCTTTCAAGAGGCCAGAACAACAGAGGAAAAAGTCTATTTGGTCTCTTGTTATGTTTTAGAAACCCTTTCAACTACTCTAAATTGTGTCTTGTCTGTCTAGGTCTCGCAATGTTTTCATGCAGGGTCCTGTGGATGCTCGTCACCACATATCCACTCTCAGGTGGGAGCAACCACTGCTACGGGATCAGTTAAACACATATTTGATATTCGTATAGTTATGGATGTGAATTGATTGACATTATTCTTCAAATTATTTTTATGTGTAATTTTCTCATAAGGACCATTTTGGGGTCAGATTTGCATGAACTGCACCTGGATGACTGAAGCCACACCAAAGGTGGCAAACACAACTTACTTATGTTGCATACTGTACCTGACAAGAGGTCTAGTTTAATGATAAGTATTTGACCACGTTGTGAGTATTTTTGAAAGATATACTGTATAGTATATATTAGTTTCTACCAGTGTGCCTGGTCTTAGGTCGGCTGGGAATATGCCTCTCTGACACAGACACTATTGAACCTTGAAGATGCACAGAAACAGGTCAGCTTACCATATTTACTTGCAGACGTTCGCGACACAGTGGAGTTGTTTACTGAATTGTAGGCTGTCACTTGCTTGGGAACCAGGGCCATTACTGCATTATCAGGAACCTGAAAAACAGACACACATGTATTATGCAAATGTCTATTGAAAACAAAAGCCATGTGCAGAGATTTAGTTTTTTCATTTGTGCAGATTTCTAACACAACCAATCAGAAAACCCATAGATCATTGCGTTGGTGTCATTTTCTATATTTCTCTCCATTTATTCTGGTTTCATGTGGATAAACAGAATATCTTATTACCCTTATGTGCTCTATTCAGCCCACACATACATATGATGAGTGACAGGGGGAGGGAGAGTTTAGCAGAGCATCATACAGGTCCCACAGTCTCTATTCAATAATACCGTTCCTCTAGGGTTGGGTAGTGTGTGTGTTTGAGAGTGTGCGTACGAAGGTGTGAAGAATCAAGCAGTGTGTGTGTCTGTGTAGGTCTATGTGTAAATAAGTGCGTGTAAATGAATGAATGAGTCAATCGTGCGCTCCTCCTTCCCCAGTCAGCCAAACAGGATTCAATTAACACAACTGGGAAGTACTCTGTCCCAGCCGTGCCCACACACACACACACACACACACACACACACACACACACACACACACACACACACACACACACACACACACACACACACACACAGTATGCCCCTATTCTGCATAATCTGGCTACACATGCTGCAGGGTAAGGCAGGGTTAATTGAAGTGATCTCTATCTTGGTATAGGTGGATGGGACAGGGAATACGGACCAGGGGCCTTTTGTGCGAACATATATATGTGTGTGTGTGTGTGTGTGTGTGTGTGTGTGTGTGAGCCGGGATCTTATTAAGATTGTATCATTATTTCACCCAGTCAGTCAATCTGCTCCTTATGCATAATATGTTTATATTATTGTAAGCAGGAGGCCCACAGGACAGATCATGTTATTCCTTTGTGGCCAGCCCCCAACTCTCCACCACACTTAAGCATGCTCCCTGATCACTGCTCTTATATGTTGAATGGATATAAAACGAGCAAAGCACAATGGAACATAATAAAAAGGAGGAGTGGCATTTGGAGAAATCACATTTGAGGATAAAGGCAGAAAGTGGAGTACAGTTTCCTGAAAGAGAGGAGGAGAGATATGTTTCTCATTACGGGACAAAAAGATCTGATATGGGAAACGCAAAATTTATGTGATGTTTTCCTGAACAAGAACTTTTCACTGAGTTTGTGATGCAAACATCATAAGTGAAGGCAGAGTGAGTGGGTGAGTTTGGCTAGTGGCAGATCAAACCAGATTAGTTTCATAAAGGAGAGCACATGATTCTATTGAGTGTGTCTGGCCGGTCATATTAGCTTCTAATAAGACAAACAATATTTAGATAAGATGTCTGGAGGACATCCCAAGACCAAATATACTGGCACATCTGGGTTGGCAAGGGTGACATCAATCGATAGAGTGCATCAATGGATTTGATTTGTACAGTGACAAGATCTTCAACAAAATGATTTATAGATTTAAGCTTTTTAAACTCAAGCCACAACATTTCAGTGAAATTAAGTTATAAAATGGAAATGCTAAGTATGGAATTGCAGATGCCCTTGACTGAAGTCTGAATGTGTTTGTGGCTTCCCCTCCCTTCCTCACTCCTTGCTTAGCCTCCTAACAATTTTTGAGAGGATCGGAGTGTTTTCCTTTCTTTTTGGTCCGTCTAGGATAAGGCGCCCTTATTCCCTGGCCTGAAAAAATGAATTAACTTCTGTCTTCATTATCGTATCTCCAATTCGAATCAGCTCCCTAATCCATTCCACCGGCGCTTCGTACTTCAAGCCTGTTGACACTTGCTGATGCTGACATTTAATTTAGGCACCATGCAAACTGCACTCCACAACTGGAGGGGACAGTGGCTGCTTGCTTAGCTGCTCAAATTAGTAACACCTTGTTGACAAAGCAGGCCTGTTTTTCCATTCAGTCTCTTTCTGGTTGGCCGGATAGACAGTTGCCACTCACCTGCCTACATGTGTTTGTATGACATTATGCATAAAAGCATTTGTGTGTTAAATGTTAATAAATGTGTTTTATTCAGACCTTACCTTGTGCTATTAACTGTGAATTTGTGTGCGTACACAGAGTACCGTGCGTGGCATTTCATAAAGAAGGCGACACTTGGACAGCACATCAGATTTTATCTCTCCCCCTCTCATAAGGGATTACTTCCAAGTGTCACTGTTGTTGGTCACTACCCTGCCTCATTCCCCTTCACCTGACAGATAACTTGTGCCGGTGGTGTGTGTGTGGGGGGTGTCCCTGTCAGCTGAGGACTTGCACAACTAAATGGTTAGAAATGTGTTTTGACTGACTGAATTGACCATTAGATAGTTTTGGAGCTTAGTGAAGATCATCAGGTCACATAGCCTAAGAGGAAAAGGTGGAGGTGAGTTGAGAGGGTGTCAGAGAAAGCTAGATAGATAGGTTGATGGGTGGTAAAGAAAAGAGGCTGAAATGAATAATTAAAATACACAAGAAATGTTCAATACTTAATATCAGGCATTTGTGATTTGCAAAACATTTTTTTTCCTTGATGTGTCAGAGACGCCTTTCAGCATTGTATTTGTGTACCTTTGCTGTAGCAATCGGATGAAAACAACCGTACTTTTCTTGAAAGAAAGAAGATGTGAATGTCTTCAAATAAAAGATGTAATCTATCTATTACAGATAACTGCAGATAACAATCTTTTTTATACTTCTTTCTCTGTGAGATCTAAAACTTTACAAACCCTTTGTATTTCTAAAACTTCAAACTTCAATGACTTTGAAATTTTACTAAAATGTCTACACATTTCTTTCAATGAAATGATTTTTTAAAAACTTGCACACACGTCTATGGGTGTCCTCTATATTATTAAAATACTGAGGTTGTTATTCTTTTTATTTTATATAGAATGAGTTTAAGGTTGCAGTTGTCTAGGCGTACCTGATAATGGGCCAGCATGTTCAGTCTCTTCCAGTCACCTTCGATCTTAGTGGTGACGTCCTCATCCTGCAGGATCATGCGCTGTCCTCGACCCTGACGCCATTCTGCAATTGCAAAGAAAAAACAAAATTAAAAGATGAGGATATTACCAACCATATCAATGTATCTCTGCTTTTTACTCTTATTTGTTTACTTTCTGTGCATCAAGACACAATGAATTTTGGAGGTTGTCCTTAGGAGGCTTTTAGGAGACAGTTGTGTTTTTTAACCACAACAAGACAAACAGTTGGTTCTAAGGTTATGTTTGCAGTGTTTGTGCTATTGGTCACTGCCCTCGCCTTGTCAAACCCCCATCCACTGCTCTAAGCCCCTTGCCTAGCTGCTCTTATTGTTACTGCTGGGAGCTTTGGTAGAGGCCGACCAGACTCATATCCACGGCAACAACATATGGAGAAACTAGAAAGCTACAAACGTAAAGCGACAGCTCACCTAATTTCCATAATTTACAAATAACTTCAAGCACACATGACAGTGTCTTTCATTTAAACAACAGGGACGACATTACATGACCTTACAACCAAATTATATTTACACCAGGCTTCCCACATCTGTGCAACCTCAGCACAAAACAAAACAAAAGCTTTGATAGATACAAGTCACAATACCCCAGCAACATTATCATAAGTGAGAAAGGAAACCCATCTCAAAAAAACAAACAAAACAAACAAGCAGATGATTCCTCTATTCTTTTTGCAGACATCATGGGCTTTATGAATACGTTATTCTGCCTGCACTCCTTGCTGTGCTTCCCACTTGTGTCGGCCACTGTCATCTCCCATTCTGATCACAAACAGGGAAACAAAGCGGCAATCACTGTGGTGCATGATGAGGCCCGTCTTTGGAGGATCGGCCAGAACTGTGTTAGCATCTGAAAAATCTGCAGGAATAAAGATTCTCCTGTTGTTTTTGTCTTTACAGTACATCTTCCCATAAAGATGCAAATGAGCGCCCGTCTCCAGTCGAAGCTCAGTAAACAAATGAAGGAAAAAAAGAAAGGCAGACAGGAATAAATAAAAGAATAAACTTGGTGCGAAACCAAGTAAACTGAGATTTCTCCGATTCCCAAATCCAGTGGTCGCTACTCACTAGGAAGAGAACAGTGTGTGTGTGTGTGTGTGTGCATTATAGACGCACACAACCAAAGAGATAAGGGCTTTGGGGAGTGAATAGAAGCTGATGGTGAAGAGAAAGGCTGAAGGTGACTGTTGTACTCCACCGAGATGTATGACATACATTTGCTACTGGCAACACGCACACAAGGCCACAAAGACACACACACACACAGGGCCTAGCTTCTTTGTTCTCAGGCCCCATCTTCTCTGAAACCCTGCGGGGAACTGTGGATTGCAGCAGAAGGGAATTAAAAACAATATCTGGGATAACAACACTCCTGGCCAATCTGTCTCAGGACAGGGCTGCCACAATCCCATTATCCTTATCAACCATTGTAATCACTCTGTGTATGTGTTTGTATGTGTGTGTGTGTGTGTGTGTGTGAGTCAGAGATCATGAGAGCCACTGATATTACCTGTATACATAGAGTTCCTCTCTTCAAGTTAAAAACCGGTTTCCACTCAACATGACTTGCAAATAAAAGTCAATTTATGGACTGTTTATGGAGAACTTTCTTCTAATCTGTGCAGCATGTCGGATACATACTGTTAATATAGCACTGGAAAATTATATATATACCTGTTCTCCTGTGAGCTTGCATTTACTCATTCTTTCTCTCACAATCACACACGTACGGAGCGAGTGGCCAGCTAACTCTGACAATTTCCAATTCCCTTTCATAATAAAACAATAATAGAACAACACATCCTGCCCAAAGGGGGCCATAAAACAATTTTATCCAGGAATGTCGTCAAAAGGCTAAACCAATCTCTTCACTTAGCTATCACACAGGCAGATTCCCTACGGTACGCACTCAGCCCATCTTAGATCCGGGGTTGGTTATAAATATGCTATTACGAACACACAGCAGGGGCTTAGAAAATCCATCTGGCAATATTAAACCATAAAAAGCACGGCGCATGGTGCAGAGAGAGCTTGTAGGTATCGCCAGCACAAACAATCTATTATTAAGCTCACAACTATACACACAAACACACAAGGTGTACCAAACCTCCTGACCACTGGATGTCTTGCAGAGAAGATATATCATTGCACCCTCTCTTGTCAGAGGCCCCTTAAAGTAATTTGCAAAGATATTAGACCCAAGTTAGATACAATTGAGATACCCAAGAAATACAGTTACACAAGGGAAAATGTCTATATACTATAGCTGGCCATAAATGGCAGGAAGGAAGGAAAGAAGGAAAGATTTTGTAGGGAAGAGAGTGTCTCGATTGATTAGCTGATCAATCATGTGACTCAGACGCTAGTCGACAAGAGAGTGGATCGATGGGAAGTTTAGGGAGGGGAGAGACCAATCTCAGACATCTGACTGAGAGAGCCAGGAAGTCAAGTCTCCTGAGGTTGAAAAGAAAGCTGCTTCTCTATATCTAAGAAGACTTGTACTTTTTAAGAGGGGCTGGGAGGGGTGGGGAAGCCTTTGTAAAAATCAATGGGTGTTGAAGTTCAGCCTGCTTTTCTTCAGGCACAAATGTTTTGATAAGCTGTAAGGGAGCTACAGGGATGTGGGGGGGCATCAACTACAACACTGAAATATAACACGCAAATACATGAAGAAGGGAAAACTCTCCAAGTCACGATAGGACTACATTGAAGGACTGTCACGGTAAATGTTTTCATTAGACTTAACCTGCACAGTAAACAAAAGGTTCCAGTAAAATATTCGTACCCAGGTCCATGTCGGAGGCTTTAAGGCGGTGGGAGTGTGGGACGTTCTTGTAGATGGCATCCAGGATCTTCTCCTTCACCTGGCTGATGGTATCACAGTTCAGCACCTTCACCTGGATCTCTGGGCTTTTCTCATTCTCTGGATGGATGCAGTTCACCACCTGTAGCAGAAATACACACAAGACTGCCACTGTGAGGGGGGGGGGGGTTGGCAGCAAGCTTTTGTTATATTTCACATGTGGGAAATCTTTTCTGGGTATCTATATGTAAGGTTCTTGCAATATTTTCAGAAGTCAACATGTAAAGATAAAGCTGTCCAAGTTGATTTAGTGCAAAGGATAAATATGTGCTATATCTAATGATCTTGGCAGAGCAGAGGTTTGTGTGTTGTATATTAATAATGTTGATTGCACTGTGGATTGCTACTCAATGGAACTGCAATAACTTTGTGCTCGCCAAAGGGTCTATGAGAGAATTACAGGAAAAAAAAGAAAGCTCATTCACCGGGGAAACTGTTCTTTCCTCGGAGCTTGAAGAGAGACAGCAATGTGCTACCTGAAATGATGAGCAGTAAACCAGCTAATTATAATATTATTAGGATATTCATCACTTCTTTCAGTACTACCTCCAGGTGTTGGTGGAAATAAGTGATTATAAGTGAGAGGGTAAATGTGTTATCTAAAGTGTCGTTTCTACAGGTCAGTTCAAATCTGTATTCCCAGGATGTAGAGTAAAAACAGATGCGACACTAGAAAAGAAAGACAGGAGCTAAACAGTGTCTGAGTTTCTTATGCTGAAACAAACACGTCACAGTGGAGAGAGGACAACAACAGACAGACTTGGGGAATAAACGAGAGGTTCCAGAAGGAGAGAGCTTCAGCGTCTCTCTCTGCTTGTGCAGACACAGAGACATGCATAATCGCTTTCCTTTCTCCTCATCCTGAAGCCCTGCTCTTTTCCTTGACAGCTCCGGTCTCAACAGGAAGTGAGGTCGCCACTCCTGTGCCCCCTTCATGTCAAGCGTGACAATGACAACTTTATGTCCCACTGCTCATCTCATGACCAACAACCCATAACCACCCCTTTTCTTTCCTCTTGTCCCTGAAAGCATATTAAGTGTCCCCTTTTAGCCCTTGGACCCTTGGGCAGGTGAACCCCTTACCAGCGTCTTGTAGTCAATCTGTTGTCTGATGAGCTTGTCCTCGCTGAGCGAGTAGCGTGCCTCTCCTGTGATGGAGTCAATGGGGCCTTTCTCCATCTGCTGCTTGATGGCACAGAAGAGGGAGAAGAGAGGTTCGCCTGCACACTCCTGCAAAGAGATTTGGAGAGAAAGGAACAGAGAAAAAAGTTTGGAGGGAGGAAGTAAACTTTGAAGCCATTTCTGCACTTTTTGTAATGTTTTTCAGAATGCCTTGCCTCCAGAGTTGCTAAATAAGACTTATAAACATCATGTCCTAAACTCTATCAGTCCCCGAAATTAAAGAAAATTGTACAACCTATCAATATATAAACTTTGCTGAAATGAAGCTGCAGTTTGGGAAAGATTTGACGGATAAACTGTGAAAAATGCCATAAAAGACAGCCTTTTGAAGCCACCCCCGTCTTCCCTCCTGAAAACACTGCTGTTTATCAAACGGAAGAGGTAGGCCATTTATCAATGTTTTTATTCTCCTCCAAGCTGCAGTAAAGGGATGAGTGGAGAGATGCAGGAGAAAAACAGGATGATGGTGACATTTTTTTTGACCCAAGGGTGGAGAGGAGCGGTGAATTTTGCTTTTAGTGAATACTGGTGCCCTAGGAGTAAAAGGTACTCCTCTTCAATGGCACAATGACATCAGCTTACATGTTAGCTGAAAAAGGACAACTAATTCTCAAATGAATCTCAGAGGCAGATATGGCAGAAAGACTGGCCTTTAATCGAGACTAGCACAGAAGCAGAGAGAAGAGAAGTTGTATAATACATGAAGAAGTAGACAACTTCATGTATTTTTTTTACAGTTTTACAGACTCAAAAATACATGGAGAACTAATGGACATCTATCACAATTACTTGCTATTGTACCCAATCAATTCACTAATTTGAGAGAAAAAAAACTACTAACTATCATTGAAGCCACTAATGAAACCAGCAGTGAGGTGACAGTGATTTCATCAACTTGGTTGAGGCTTGAACTAAACTACTTGTTTTTAATTTTTTCTTAAAATGTTTAGTAACGTTGAAAACAAATATTTAAAAGTTACCTTCAGAAACTTGTAGAGAAGGAACGTAAACCAGTTGGTCAACATTTTCTCTGCAACAGACTCAGTCCTGCAAACAAATAGACACAAAGCACATAATGAACATATGATCCACACGCTCTTATTACCATCATAAATATTCAACACCATCATCAAATATTCTGCTAAAAATGATGACCGCTGCTAATGAATAGGCTTTCGTTACACAAATATAATTGCTGAGACATGAATTGAGAGAGCCATTGCACATGTTATATGATGGCCTTTCAGACAATCTTTCGGCTGGCTTTTATGCTCAGGCATGCCAAGGGCAGCTCGTCTACTGTGGCGGGGATTTTAATATGAGGCAAAGCAATTAAAAGCCTTTATTTGATCCCAGTGGATTGATGTCGTTAGGGGCTGGAGCGGCTCTGTAATAACACTGGCCTCATTATCAAACGCTCCCTTGCCTATTCACTGGACTAACACTCGATCCCTGCACAATAGAAAGTGAATGAATACATCTCCCTCTCTTTCTCCGCCTGGCATCCATGCTCCACTGGTGTGGCAAAATGGTGTGTGTCTGTGTGTATGTGCTGACCTGGGCCAACAGTGTGATTGATCCCGTGTGAATGGCTAATATGCATACATAATAACAACAGCGGTGGCTGTAAGGGGAGAAAGAGGAGAGGCGAGGATCAGATATCCTTTGACAACAACCTTCTTGACCAGCAGCAGGGGTGTGTGGGTAATCTGTCAGAACACCTAAAATACACACACCCACACACCCCTCCCTCTGCTTTCAATGAGCAACTACCATAGGCATCAATATTTCAGGATTAGTGTCCATTGTGTCCATGTGTGTGTGTAGGCCACCTGCAGCCCTCCCGCCTTTCACCATTCATACAGCCTCTTTAGGGGGCTCCACACTGAAGCATGAGGGGGGACATAATGTCCGTTGTGCCAGTGGGCTGGCCTGGCATCCCCCGCCAACGCTGGCACAACACCTGGGGGGGATTAACTTCCTGCCTCTCACTGTGCCCACACTTTCATTTTGCTGCCCCCCCCCGCCCTTCTGCCGTCCACAGATCCAAGGGTCAGCAAGGTCACTTTTCATCTTTTCTTTCATGTGTCCTTGCTGTCTTCCTCCCTCCCTCTGGCTGCCCCACTCTGGATCCTGTAATCATACACACTTCCAAATCCTCTCCATTTCCACAAATGTAGCCCATCTATCAAAGGGATGAAAGGAGCATGGAGAAAGGAGGAGGTGCACAGGCAAGGAAGGAGGGAGGGAGCAGTGAAAAAGAAAAAAGAAATGGCTTGGCAAAGTCTGGCCTTCCCTTTTCTTCTTTTTAAACTTCCTTTTCTTTACTCACTTCCAATGGATATTGTGTTTTTGTGTGCCTGTGTAAGTGGACAAGTGTGCGGCTGTTTTAAGGCTAGTGTGCAAAAAGCACAAATTAATCCCACTGCATATGTATTCAGAAATTAGCATGGGTGCTGACTAGTGTTTATTGTGTGTGTGTGCCTGTGCATGCTTCTGGGTGCGGGTGCCAGCCCTGCAGTAATAAGAAGTCTTGGCACGGCCCCACTAGTTTGCTTATGCTCATTCTCCATCCCAGCACAGTCTGTGGGGAACAAGGATAAAAATGGCACTGTGACGGAGCTGCTTTAAGATCTAACGTTAGCATTTGGTATTACAACTTTCAAACAGCCTTCTCCAAACCTCTCTTCAGCTGCTACTCAAAACACAGCACAACCTATGCTTAGGTTAATGCAATAAAATGTGCCGTGGCGTGTTGACATGGTCGGGCTTGCTTACTTGGCAGCCAGTCAGAGGGGCAGTGGGCATTGAGAATGATCTAGAGCAGAGGGGACCTGGCAGTGCTCACTTCCCACTGATTACCGAGGTAGGGTTGATGGGAATCCGTGCTTCATCACACATTTTACATTCTGGTTGGCCATAGCTGCCAGTAACATGTATTTGTGTATCTGTATGAAATGGACACTTAGACTTTCTGGAAAACTGTTACTTCCTAGAGAACTGTGAATCTGATGGTAGATGTAGCGCTGCGCTGCTATCCTCACCAGCTGGCGGTGCTTGACTCTCGGCTGTGGTGGCCTCTTCCTCGTCTGTATTACTGTATTATGGCTCACATAAGTAGCCCCGTTTTCCTACATATCTACAGGTCTTCCAGTGGTTGTTCTAGCATTTTTTCCCCTCACATTTAAAAAGCTGGAACCAGCCAGAGTCATTATAATTATCAAAATTCTTGTGTATGATTTTCTGGGGACTGATGATTTAATTGACTGATCATTTTGACACTACATACTATAAGTAAAGAGGCCCTTTCATGGTGCCTTTAAGACCCATCATGAACAACACATTACATTCACAAACATAAAAACAAAGAGATTAAAGGAATAAGTCTGAAGACTCCATTCTTGTAAAAATGAGCAAAGGCTGTGTTAACCAAACATGTAACTGCATCTGAGAGTCTCCGCTGGAGTCACATGTTAAAACAGCACAGATTGAAATCAGAAATAATTTCTATTTCCCACTCTGGCTCCCGGTGAGGAAGATTGGTCATCATATGTGTCAAACAGTCTCACAGTGGCGGCTAGCTGCTGACACTGACTTGTCGTTGCACACATGCACATACAGACATTTATTCTGTCTATTACTCACACACAAACAAACAGAGGTTATCCTTACAATTAAACAAGGAAGCTTTGGATGCTGTGTGATGATTGTGTGTCCGAGGTGGAGCCAAAGCAGGCTTGTAATCAACGCAAGAACATATTGGGCTTTCATCTTTGACCAATACCAAAACGGCTATTTTGACGCATCAACTGCAGCCAAACTAAACTTAAGGCTATGGAAAGGCTGTTTAACTCTGCATGATGGGAAGAGGGATGGTGGTGGGGGGAGGTGAGTGTGAGATAGAGGGAAGAGAGGAGTTAAAGGAGGAGAATGCAGCAAGGAATGCGACAGATGGTTGTGGAAGGCTCTCGTTAGTTAGCTTGCCTGGTGGTTGTGCTTCAGCACAGGTTGAGATGGGACAGATGGAAGGATGTGTATTTGTGTGTGGAGAGAGAGGAAAAAGACACGCACACATACACACAGATTTCTTGGAAGAGGAGGCAGTGGGTAGCCGTGCTCAGATGCTGTGCCAGAGACACCCTGCTCACGCACTTTAAGCATTGATTTAGCAATCAAGAAAACAGGGGAGGGGGGAGAGGAGGGGAGGAAGAGCTGGGAATATAGATTGAGAGAGCGAGTATAAGAGAGGAAGAGAGAGATAAAGATAGTGACGGTGTGACACAAGCGGCACAAGCATCAGAACTGAAGACAAATAGAGGAGAGAGCACTGAAGAGTGAGCAGACAGAGGAGGGTTGTGAGGGAGAATAACACTCAAAATGAACAAACATGGTGACAGACAGATAGAAAGAGAGAACAGACAGAACAAATTAAAGAGAGAGAAGAGAGGGATGAGTGCCATCTTCCTAGACAATATTAAACTTCATCTTTGCAGCCTTATGCCTGTGTATCTTGGCTATTTTCAGCTGCTATCCAAGGACATGCCAGTCAGCCCACACTGTGGGGTGGCATAGCTTGCTCACACTGCCTCATCACATCTGAAATGCATGCCGGGATGTTGAAGGACTAATAAGCGCATCTGAGGAGGAAGAATGAGATGAAGACAGTCTGATCAGTGCCCATCACAATCGTGTGCTTGACAAATGGGCAATCAAACTGGACATGCATTTGTTGTAAACATGTGCTCTCCCTCCAGTGCTGGCAGGATGCGATAGCGTTTTTTTCCTCAGGTTTTCCTTCACCCTCTTCCTCGACGACAAGGAAGGGGAAGAGTAAGAGAAGGAATGTGGAAAGAAGGTGTGCTAGAGTGTGTTGTATTTGGACTGCTTGAAGAACAATGTTTGGTATTTCTGGTGACATGTAAGCTAAGTGATCAAAGAGCTGATCTCACTACTTGCCTCCATGCCCCAGTAGGCAGCTTTCCTCACTTGGTGACACAGCTTTAAGTGTCTCCATTGTCCTTGACTACCTCTCCCTGTCTCTGCTGCACACGCCATCTCTTATGTTGTATCTACTGCCAGGATCAGCGGTTACTCCATTGTTTAGTGGCTGCACCATGCTCGGTGAGCTCTGGCTGCAATTAATCATGCCTCCTGCCCAGACAGCATTAATCTCTCTGCGCATCACCAAGTGGAGTCTAAACAGGCTTTCATGACATGAATATGGCCACTGTTTTGTGGATGGTATGATGAACAGCATTCATTTCAGTCCTCTCCACATAATGTTTGTTGTATTTGTGTGTGTCTTTACTGGCAGGGATGAGTTTATAGCTGGAGGGAGAATCTGAATTTTAATTGAAATTAGACGGACAAATTAATTTGTGACATGCCTGTCAAATCATCTGGGGGTGTCAAGACTTGACTGACGACCCCCAAGCAAAACAACATGCATGTGCATATATGTACAGACATGCATGCACATATCGCACACATACACAACAGCTGTGAGGAAGCCGGTTTACTCAAGTAACCATAATCATCACATTTACCAAACACTGCGGGCAGGAAGCATAATCACATACAGTGCTGTGTTCAAGTGCACGCCATTAAGGCTTTGACTGCAAATCCAAGGGAGGATTGTGATTGTGCTCGAGTGCAAGCTTTCACAGTCTCACTTTCTCCCTTTTTTCATAAATGATTTTTTTCCCCTCTTGAGCTATTTGAAATTGGATTCACTGCTAATTAATCATAATTATTTTGCTAATGATGTGCAAGGCAATACACTCTGGTGTCTCTGAGACAGAGTCAGCAATTCAAGGTCATGGGAATTAATCCAAACATGTCACAGATAGGAAGCCCAGAGTAGCATATCCGGTCCTTGATAGTAAAGGGTTGACATAAAGCAGTACAAACCTTTACCTCTATCCCTAACTAACCACAACACTAAGTTTATAGAAGTTGAATGTGCGTTGTTCAGTGTTTAAATATTCAGCATAAGGCCTTTGAAAATTTTGGGTTGGACGGTTCCGTCTTGGTTTAGCAAATGCAGCAAAGCAACTACATCAAAAATGGTCACTACCAGCAGTGTACCTTGGGATATTTGTTAGACAATGATAGGAGGAAAGTTAAACTCTGCACTTCTTGTTTGTGCCTGCCTCTCACCTGCGGAGCAATAGCTTGGGATGGTTCTTGCTCTCAAGGTTGCGGTCTATGAGGTCAGACAGCAGGTGCTTTAGGACATCAGTGGCATACTCCAGCTTGCTCTGCAGCACTGTCATGATAAGTGAGGCCACGTTGCCACGGTCCCTCATGGAGAAACCACGCTGGGCCTCCAGAGTGCGAATAAAACACAGCAGGTAGACCTTGTTGTTAATGAGCTGGCCAAAGAGCTTAAGCCCCTTCTCCACTTGCTCCTGGCGGTAGCCTGGCACCTGTGAGGAAAAACACGAAATGTTCACTTGACTGAAATACATTAAAAATAACAAGGAGGGAAAAAAGTACAGATTCTGTGTGACACATTTAAGGTGATGACATACAGACCTAATTAGTCATCAGTTCATTTGAATGCAATATCATCTCTGCTCCATAATCAAATACATCTTTATATAGGCACAGACACATTAACATGAGTTGAATTGTGTCAACAAAGTTTTATATTTCATATAATAATGATCATAATTAATGTGTTCATATCAGGTTTATATATATATATGCTATATTAACAAAAGCTTAAACATGAAAATCTGTATATTAATAAATTAATTCATGTATAGTTTCTCTACTTAAATGTTCAATTATCAGTTGGATGGAAAGCGGAGAGAAATAGAAAGAGAGAAAAAAAAAATAATCCAGGGAGATGAGGGGTAACATCTTCCAGCTTTTGTTACATTTAGTCTGAAGGTTGAGAATAAAGGCAGGAAAACACTGAGCCTCTGGAGGGAATGTTTATTACTTTGATGGCGTTGCGTTCCACACTAATGCAAGTAGAAAGGGAGTGCAGTGATGTGAATTCCCCTCATCTGAGCCCAGATTGTCCCTCCACCATTTATACTAGTCACTTGCTGCACATGCCTCCTTTCTCATTTTTTTTCATAAATAGCACCTATTGAGATTATGTTGGGTTTTTTTTTTATCTGTCAAGAGCACTCGTGGTAAGACAGCATCTCTTTGTGCCCAATGCAGCTGTCAACCAGCATATGTTCTGTCTTTTTACCTTTCCTGGAGGAACCCCTTGTAATCTGCTGGGAGCTATTGTTAAGTTGCAAGTCTAATTTCATACCGCCTGACAAGATGTGTACAGCGTTTGTGTGTGCATGTGTGTTTTGAGTGTTAGCATTTGTCTGCTTTGTGCATATACAGTATGTATGAGGGTGTGAATACATGGAAATGTGGGGAAAAACTTGTGTATGTGTTCATGTGCATGTTTTCTCCCTTCTGTGGTATTCACCCAAATAAACTGTGAATGTTTAAGCGTTACAGACCCCACAAATGTATTGTATAGTACCATAACCAACATGTCTCTTAGGATTACTAGGAGACAGTACATAAAAACAGTATAATGTCCTGACCCACACACAATCTCCATGGGAACACTGGAATATTTGAGTTTGACACGTTGGCAGGTGGAGCAGTAAAACTATTATGGCTGCTGAAACTGAATTGTTTCCTTACAGATCAAGAGGGGAATGGGAAATATAATGGCTGAAAGAAAAATCATTCAAAAGCAGAAAACAAAATGGGATTCAAGTGTAATTGTTGGGAAAATGGTTTTGACTGCTAATAATAAACAACAGTTACAAGGAACAAATACAATGTCAAGAAACAGGTGACACATCCCAGGCTATATTTTAATATCTTAATACATGTAATTCTCATTTTAATTGAGTGCCTGACATGTTTTTAAATATGTTAGTAATGAGCAAACTTCCCATCGTTTCAGTAATCCTAGACAGACTTTCCCTCACCTGTGGTATTTATAACTGTCTACAGCCCACAGCCAAAGACTTGACTTAAAATTCTCAGACACATCAATAACAATTAAGGAGCCGTCAGCTGCCTAAGACAAGCCTGCTGCTTTTTTCATTAGGCTCCTATTCCACATTATACTCCTCATACAGTTCGACATTTATACCAATTAAAACATAATTAATATTGCTTATTACTGGGAAATTCTCATCAGGGATAGAGTGGCCAACCCTGAGGGCAGTGAATCGGGGGTCCATCATTCTCTTAATGGAACAAGACGACCTGCTCAATTACGGCTGTCTATCAATGTCACCACTGGGGATAAATGACTTGATTTTTTTCTTTTGCTTTTCTCCCTCTGATTGACTTTTAATTTGTTTTTGAGGAGGAGAGAGAAAACGGCGCGGTGTCTCGTATCGTTTGAGTTATTAATGAGAGCGCGCTGCTGATTTGAGGGCTGCCTTGTTTGTTTTTGAAAAAGTGTTGCTGTCGGCCGTCAAAAGTCTTTTGTTTACCAGACAGCAACACAAACAACATCAGCGTCAATTTCACCTACTGTGACCCACCACATTGTTAATTTGCTTGCTCATTTTGCTCTCTTTTCAAATAAGGCTAATTGCATTGTAATCGCATTCAACTGGTAGTAGGACACTTAATTGACTAGGAAATTGGTATCAACTTCTTACAAGAACTCTGAAGAAGTTGATTTTTTTTCCCCTATGTACAAGGTATTTTCCGATCATCAACACAAAATCTCCACAATAGGACACCTGCAGAATGTAAATATTATTAAGTCAATATAACAAAAGCCATTTCAGCCAATTACAAGGTGGCCCTTCATTAAAACAGACACTGACTAAAGGGGGTACACTCCATATGTAATATTTGAGTATCAGTGAAACGTTGTACCGTACCTCCAGATCTCTGAGTACAGGATGTTCCTCGATGCCTGGGAAAAGGACCCTCATGGTGTAGGTCCTGTAGTCCAAGAAGGGGATTCCTGCTCCATCCAGATCACTGGTTAGCTCATGAATGTCTGTTTGAAGTTCTGCAAAAGCTGATGGATAAACCATATACACAAAGCAGATTTTTATTTTATAGCAAAACAGGCTTATGATAGTATTTTGACCTATGATCTCAGAGTCAATTGATACAGTATTAGATATATAAACATAAAAGTATAGCTTAAGTGGGGCTGGCAGTACTGAATACCATAAAAACAGTTTAGCACATATTCTATTTTTACCTCACTCATCAGCAAGTTCACTCTGCAAATGCAACTTTTATTTCTGTCACGCCTTTTTTTTAAATAATTTTAATATTCACATTTACAGAGTTGTAAATAGAAAATACTTTTCACAAGATGAAGATGGTGAGATTTGACATTTTGTTCTAAACAGTAAATAAATAAATAACAGAGTAAATAAATAATTCAAAATGTTTTGAACAATTCCAAGGTAGCAAAGTTTCTTCCATCTATTGAGGAAGAAACCATATAACCATACTACACCTCAGCATCAACCTCTTACCCTCTTTGCACTCCAGAGCCACACGTGACTCGAGGTTGTCCATCTGCATCTGCAGCCTCTTCAAGGTCAGGTCACTCTCACGGGACTTGCGCTTGTAGGCGATGAGCACCACCACGATGAAGAGGATGAGCAGGGCGCCGGCTGCTGCAATGCCAATGATTGCCGTGCTGCTGAGCGGGCTGTCGGACGTGATGTGGACCACACCCGGGGAAAACTCGATACCACCCACGCGTGCCTTGTGATAGTGAAAGATAAAGAGGCAGATTATACTTACTGCATGCATGTACTAAACATGAATACACAATTTACTTCTTAGAAAGGTTTTCATAGGGGAGGGCTATATGTTAGTATCTTGTGTGGATACTTAAAACATGAGACAAGTGCTTCAATACATCAGAGATTTAATCAGAGAAGAGCTTCATTTAAATATCACTTCAGCAATCACACTTGGAAAAGGTTCCATAATTTGACCCTCAGAAAAGGAGAAATGGGTGGCCATCAAACTCACAAGGAAGTATGGTATTCTTCAAGGCAAAACATATCACGAATATATATGAACCATAACATAATATTGCCTCTGTGAATCAGTTTTAGGTGTCTGTCTTCAAAATCAAGGTCAGAGCTCAGACGGACATATTGATTTATCTGTGTACACACTTATGTTTATTTGTGCATCTACTAACTGTTTTACAATAATGTGTCCACGCTGGGTTCAGGTGGTAACATCAGGAAGCGCTTTGTTCAAAGTGGTCCCTCTTTAAACCACAAATGGAATCTTTATTGAGTTTGCCAGGGCCCTAATCCTTCTTATTGAAGGCTTATTTGTTTTTTTTGTCTGCTTGTGGGCAGTAACAGGAACCACACAGCTGATTGGATTAGAGCTGTAGTCTGTCTCAAAGTGGACCAGAAGACAGATAGAAAGCAACACGAGGAATGCCCGTCTGTCTGTCAAACTGTCAATCGATTTGTAGGTCTGTCTGCCTGCCTTCTCCACCACAGTCTGCCTATCTGTCGTGTGTCTCTTTCTCTCTCTCTCTCACGTCTTTAACATGTGCTGCGTCACTCACCAGGACCTTGTGTCGACCCGTCAGGTTGGGTGACTCACAGAGCAGCTGGGTTTCTGACACTGTTAACATGCAGGGCTTCTCGCCAATCAGAACTGTGTAGTTCAGCTTTCCATTACCACTATTGGTTGGTGGAAGGAAGTTCCGCCCCTGCAGGAGAGAATTCATGCATAATTAGAGTTTGTATTGTTAGAGGGAGGGGTAAGAGAGTTAGGGGTCAAACAAGGCATTTATATCTATACTGATCGTACTGCAAATTGACATACAAATATGTTATGGGGGGGTCGACATTATGGTCTGCAATATGTATGTGATTAGTATAGGCAGAGATGTCTATACCTTTAATATTAATCTAACAGGAACACTGAGTGTGTTTGCTTCTGATAGTCTTCCATACAATCATCAATATATGTTGAACATAGAGCTCGTGATATGGTTGAAATCAATATTACAATATTAAAAATAACCTTTCCGATATTAAATTTCACAACATGTAATCCAAATTACATTGATGTGTGATGCGCATGTCTGTGTTTCACACATGTTCAACAAAATCTGCTTTATTTGCTAGTTTTTAATGACAATTTGATCGGAATCACTGATTTGGACAACTGTTTTGTGAAATGCTAAATGCACCATGGTGTATATAGTATGATTCCTCTGAAAGTCAATAACTTACAATCAATAAAGAGTGATTGTAACTAAGTGCTGGTAATATCTATCCTCCTACCTTCAGTATAATGGGTGACCCAGGTTTAAGCTCCAGCACCCCAGACACACTGAGTGGTTCAAACTCAGGATTGGGGTAGTAGATAAAGTTGGTGTTATTGAGTGCCATCAGAGCCTGCACATCATCCAGTTTAAAGCCAAACTCATCTGGTTTTTCTGGCACCTCTTGCTGCCTTGCCAGACTGATGGGCAGCTCTGGGGCCTGGCACAGCATGGATGTCGGGCTGAGCACCTGACACAACTGGTAGAAGACAGAGAGAGACGGGAGAAGTTAAATTATGTTTCATTTCGTCCTTTGTTATGCACATTTTGGAAGGTGTTGTGGTGCTTTCCATCTTACTGAAGATACTGTGAGTGACTATGTATCGGTCCACATTATTAATTTCATTTATGATGTCTGGATCTCAATATACCTCATACTCAAATTATAACCAAGTTCCCTGTTACTGATGAACTGCCACTTGAACATGCACCAACTTTACTCTATGCCAAGACATCCCATCAACAGTTAGTGTGAATCTTTTATGCCACAGGTTTACATTTCACTAAGCCCACTGGAGACTCTATTCAAACTGGAAGCTCCTCTATTTCAAAAAGTGCAAAGAAGAACCTGTTGGAGTATTTTCCTCAAAGAAAGCCCCCAAATGAGGTGTAGTTAGGGAGCGTGTGCGGTCTCACCACAATCAGGCTTTGATGTGTGAAGATCCAGGAGTGATAACTAGGTCTTACCCTTCCTTCATTACCCTCTAGAAAGACACCCCCACCCTCTCATCACTTCTATATTCCCTGTTCCTTTATTCTTCTCTCTTTGACACATTCTTATTCTGTCACTCATCTTTTTCTATACCATTTTACTGCTCAATTACAGTGTGTCTTACATCTTTTTTTCGCCGTCTTGTCTCACTCGTTTTGGGGTTCTCTGTCTGTGTCCTGGTCTTTCATTTGACATGTTATGCAGTTTAAATCCTTCCTCTTTATTAAAGAAGGAATAAAGAAGAAGGAATAAATCCTTCTTCTTGATTCACATCTCTAAGCCAGTTTTATGAACAAGAATAGATTGTCCGATCTGTCATTGTCATGCCACACGCCCTTCAATATCCCTCTAACATCTCCATTCCTCTCCGTCTGTCAGGGCATTGACAAATCAACCGCAAGCAGAGGTCTCATTCACAGACATTTCCGTCTCATTCACAGACATTTCACATTTCCACAGTAACCTCTTCAAAGCAAGCCACTCAAACTATTGCCAGTCACTCTAATTGGCTCCTCGAACATCAAACTTGACAAATCCTGCAAGGTCTTCAGGACATCACTGACACGTATCCTATACTGCAGCAGGAAGGTAATGACAAAAAAAATCCTTTCCATGCACAAATGTTGCTTGAAAATGCTTTGGATGTTTATTTTTGTTTCCCTCTCATTCAGTCCAAAACTGAGCTACATTAGACTGAGAAAGTGAGATGTGGGGTCAAATTATCTGTTGGCACATTTAATTTATGTTGGTTCAAGGTACAAGCGGCCTGAACAGTAGCTTGAGACACAATGCCCTGTACAGGTATATATGAGCACAGATGTTAAACGTGGTGCAAGGTCGTGCACAAATGGACCATGAAGATATCATTACCGCCTTTTGTTACTCCCTCTTCTTTCAATCAGATCACAGAGACTCTTGTATGGCTTTATCTATCCTCCCCTGGGTAAAGGGGTGAATAGAGGGTAGAAGAATTTGATGAGGGCCAATCTCTGTGGTTTAGTTCAGTGTCAAAACTTCCCTGCTGTTACAAAGGTGTGGAGAGGAATTACATCATTTGCTATTAATTCAAATGCAACCTGTTGATTTCCACTATGCCCTCTCAGTGTTCTCTGAGTTTTTTCCTTGACCCATTTACCTAAAAGTGGCACTGAGGCATTTAGTCATGCTCTGGAAAAAAGAAAATTACTCTGGCATTCACTATGGCTGACTTCCTCTGGGACGTCTCGCTGACAAGGGAAGGTGGAGACTTAGAAACACCGGTGGTGGTAGAGATATTTCATTGACTCTGTGTGTGTGTGTGTGTGTGTGTGTATAAACCTCCTTCAGGTATACGACCTTGGATTTATTTTTACCAAGATGACACACACGAGGCAGCTTCTTTAATCACCCAAATGTCCGTGTATGCAATCACTTACATTGAGTGTCTCATGGCTGTTGTATTTGGCTCTGATGAGTGGGGTCTGAATGATGTCCAGGTTAGTTCCCGTCACTGTCACTGGGGTATGTCCACTGTGAGAGGGGAGAAGATTGACAACAAGATGAAATGGATAGTTCAGATTGTTTTGACAGATGGTGATATAAATGACTCACTGGGAGTGATATTGATGCTTGGATAGCTCAGGCTGTTGGTGCAAAATTATGATGTTGTAGATTTTAGATTTTTTGTAGATGGTTAAATCTTCTTTGGATTTTTGGATGTCTTTGCTTCTGACAAGCGCCCGCTTTAATGGGATATGTCCATCCACAGGATCCATAGCATGCATCAGTGTCCATTACCTCTGAGTAACATGCAAGCTTTTGTCAAAACGGTTAACTGACATAAATGTGCTCTTGCATCGTACCTGTAGATGCTCCACTCAGGCTCTATCTTGGTGATGGTGGGATCTTCCACATACTCAAACCGCAGGTCTTTCTGGAGGTGAGCCTTGTCTATGCTCACAGACACAGACACGTTTCCATAGCCATTCAGCGAAGCATGCGTTCTGCAAGTGAGCCACTGTCCACCTCTCCTAAAGTGATGAAAAACTAGTTATATTAGTTAGTTATAGACAATGCAGTTACCTAATATAGACAATAAATACAATATATTGCATTGTGTTGCCACTCAGGAGTTATCTCTCCAGCTGTTTATCACTGTTAGTACAGACTACTAAATTATTCAAAAACCAATATCAATTTAATATTTAAGATGGTTGAATGGTTGCTTAAGTGGACATGGATAGATAGCTTATTGACTGGACTTGGAGTTGTGCATTGATCAGTCGTAAGTGGTAGATTACAATGATATAATAATGTCTTTTTGCAATAATGTATACTCTAAGAAAATTACATTTCCAATTTGTTAAAAAAAATATATTTATCAAGCAAAAAATTTACCATTGCTAAATAACAGATTGAAGCTTCATAATTTAAAAAAATGATAGACGATTCCTTGATCACCACCATTTTTCCTCCCAGGATATTTAATTATTGTCTCAGTTTATGTGGGGAAAAATTGATCTAGCAGAGTTGAGAGCTGTCAGAGGGGTTTACTCCCTGTAGTTTGACTAACACTGGCTTTGACTGAGCTTTTAATTGACTGTTTAAGTGTGTTTGGCAGGTCAGCTCTGGCTTGTTCTCCACTAACCTCAGATAAGTGCACGGCTGGTCCTTAAACATGATTGACACATTGCTCCCCGCATCAAGGTGGCTGCCAGTGATGTTGACAATGGTTCCCCCAGAGACGGGCCCTCGGCTGGGCTTGAGGTTGATAATCCTTGGGATCTGGAGAGAGGGCAGAGGTTGAAAGGTCAGAAGTCAATCAGAGGGTGGAATCAAGGTGAATTAAAGAGGGAAAATAAATGCATAACAGTGAAAGTCTAATACTCACGGACCATAAACTAATCAGTAAAGGTGAACCAGAATCAGGCAGTATTCAAAGTATGGGGCGAAATTATAGAAATCCTCAAAGAGCGGACAATAAATAAGAGAGGTGGAAAATAGTGCTGAGTGCTGTTTTTTATATGCTACGAATAATGCTGCGAATAAATCAAAATGTCTATTTATTTTATTTATCTGATATTATACAGGATAAAATCTACTGATTGAGCATTCTCAGCTATAAAGGCCTCTGAGTGTTGATATAAAGTATACCTGCACTCACTAATCCCATTTACATACAATATACTGTGGTGGAAAGCTTTCACATTCAAGTGACACAGCAGCAGCTGATGTAGTCCACTGGAAGCGGGGCATAAAGTAAATCCTCCTCCAGTTCATCTGGCCTTCTTATAATCTCATCTTCAGCCTGCTGTGTGGTGTGACATCTAGACCTAACATCATATAATCCTGTACAGGGACCCCATTGAGAAATAAACCTCGGCCAGCAGCCCATTAATGGATGGCAGTAAAAATGATATCCCTGCGTAAAACGAGTACATAATGGCAACAACTGCAAATTTATTTCGGAGTGTGCGAGTGTGTGTGACTGATGCTGATTAATTGTGTGCAGAGTGAGTGTTGGAAGAACAAAGCGAGTCTGTTATGTGTGTTTTTGTGTTCATGTCAGAAAAATGTTTTTATAACCATCAGTGTTTCCTTCTCATTCGGCGCTCATTAGTGACTGCCAGTTATGTGTCAGTGCTGATGCACACATGAGAGAAATGATGAGAGGGAGATTCTTGGTGAGAACTGCAACCGTGTGGGATAACAGCCAAATATACAAGGAAACCAACATGTACATACTGTATTAACACAGACGGTGAGAACACAGTCCCACAGGAGCTAACATGCAGAGGGTGACATATGCAGCATGGGTGCCTTCCTGCTCACAGAGGCAAAATACTGTATGTAATGAATCCATCTGGAGTCTCTTTAACCAATCAAATAGTCAGAGGGAACCACAGTGATGTAGAACATGTACATGTTAATACACGTTAATACAAAAAGATCAGATATTGAAAGCATAGACTCACCACAAAATAGTAGTACTTGGAGGACTTTGCCATGAATTCTGGTCTGCACTCTCCGACCCCGACACAGACCTGCACGTTTCCAGTATACTGGCTCTTCTCTGCTTTACCCATCTCACACACAATCCTGGAAACACACATTAGCATAATTGTGGAATATGTTAGAAAAATATGGAAATGCATATACAGACACACCCAAATGTATATGCCACACACAAAAAATGCCTATACGAAAACCTTCAGAAAATCCTGCAGCAGTTCACCTTGCCTGCAAATGCAGAGCAGATTATGTAGTAAGAATGGACCCAAACCTCTGTTAAAACCTCAGTAAAATAATGTATTATTTGGCAGAGACTTCACCTCCAGCGCACTGCCAACTTGTGGGAGAAAAAGGAAAAAGTCTCTATCCTTTTACATATGACCTCAAATACAGCTACCTCTTCTGCTGGGTCAGCATTTGCTTAGAAAGTGCTGGCACACAACTTACTTTCTAAGCAGAAGAGGCACTGGGTCTGTTGATAAGCCAACTTTAAACTAGTTTAAAATAATTTGATAGACGGCACCTGTAAGGAACCAAAGCTCTGGATTAAACCCAAATGTCAACTAAATGTAACCTCCTGAACTTTCTAAAATGATTACGGGACTGTGTGTGGTTGAGTGTGTCAGTGCCTGTGTGTGTGCTACTATGAAATATGGGGGCCTGAGTTGTTACCTGCTGCCCACAGCAGTACACATACAAGTCTCTTGTACTCTATGTGCACCGCTGTAATTTGAAGTCAAACTCCAATTTCTTCTGGTCTAGGGATTAGGCCAATTTAGCATTAGTTCACTGGTTATTACATAGTCTCTCTCTCTGTGTTACTCACCTTCTCTCTTGCTGCCTTACACACTCAGGCACACATGCACACAAACAGCCTGAGGTGAGTACTCTGACTCATGATCAGTTGGTCATGCTGACTTGTTATGGCTCGGCCGTGTGGGTAACACAGGTAACACAGTGTTGTACCTGTGTGTGACTCAAGTGTCTTGTTCCCTGTAGGGCATGAACTGTTCAGCTGTGGTCAAAGTGCTTTAAATGGGATTGTGGCAAGCGAAGGGAGAGCAGAAACATTATGCTGAATTCATGATTTAGCTTTGCTGCCGCTCCATATAGTTTGACTTCTCCCTATGGTTCCAGTGCAGCTGGAAAAACTGTATTCATAGATATTATGTACATTTTGGTTGACAAAATGGGGAATGACTATACAGCAAAGATCATTACAACCTGTAATTATGAGTGTATGTACTATTAATAGCTGCTATCAACTGGCTGCTGCCTCAAATGGGACTTAAGCTTTGCAGGAATGTAAATTAGAGGCTAGGTAAGAACGTGCCATTTACTACTCAGGGCTGCTGATGTTTTATATTCAGTCATCAATATAAAATGTGACTTACTGTTCAGCAGGGATGTAGCCCTCACGTATGGGGGTGCAATCCACTTCGGCCACCTTCACGTTATCCTGAATCTCTCTGAACTCCAGTCCAAGGTTCTCACCACGGATAGTCACGAGCGTGCCGCCCTCCCTGGGACCCCGGAGAGGGGTGATCTGTTGAAATAAAAATCTAGACTGATGATTTTGGAGATATGATTTTGTTTTGTTTTCCTAAACAACGAGCATTAGTTCACTTCACAAAGCAATTTGCTCACAATATAAGCTCCGACTGGGGAGAAGAAGAAGATGAGAGGAAGTTGAATTTAAAACCCATAATCAGTGAAATTTTAGATGTGAAAAGTAAAAGCAATACAAGTGACACTCAATTTGTTTCTCTCTCCTGTGTCTCCAAGTATATTTTGTAAAATATGTCATTTCTATACTTAGTAACTCAAATGTTTTAAATGTATGTAATGTCAACAAAAAATATTCAATGTATTAACATAATACATCTATCTGTCAATCTGTCTATCTATCTCCATTAGGTGCAATATGTCTCTCAGTCCCGCGTCCATAGTGTATACAGATCTCAGTCTTTAGCTTTATAGGCCATTATTTTAAAATACAACTTTATTACAATTTATCTGAAATTAGGATGTCAAACTATTTGAAGATCCACAGCGTTATCACGAGAGAGCTTCAAGCTTATTTTAGCCAAAATGATAACTTCCCAAATGGTGTGATAAAGAGTGTCAGTCAGTCTACAATGTTCCTACTTCTTAGTGGTTTGGTTCCTGTGAAAGCCCTCTGTAAAAGCAACAGAGGGTCAACAACAGGTGTAGAAGGACAGTAAAGAATGATAGCTATATATTCATTTTCAATTCTTTGGGGATAAGGGTTAAGGGTGTTCTTTTCACACATTATGTAACTCAGGAAGAAATTACATTGCTGGGTAGGAAGGTGGGAGGATGGGAGAGATGACTGCAGAAAAGAGACAATAAACGTCAAAACAACAGCTGCAGGGAGAGCTAAGGGGTCAAGACTTAGGGTCAAGGGATTGTCATTTCTCAATCCTGTATTAACAGAAAAGCACAACAATATATTATGTAAGAGTAACTTAAAACTTGGCATTGGGTGACATCTCTGCAGTAATCACAGTGTCCTTTGATTTATCAGTAACATCTCTCATTGTTGATGAGGCGGTTCCAACATCCATCAGCACTTTACTCACACAATTACTTTTTGGCCAACGAGAGTGTGTGTGCCTACACATCATCAGGCCGGCCCAGATGGATGGATGTTAGAGACGGACACAGAATAGTCTGTTCCTATCCGTCTCTGCCAAATAGAAGTCCTCCATGCTGCAGACAGGGGCCCAGATTTAATGGTGCTGTGTCACCAGCCCCCTGAAAAATAGTGATCCCAAGGATTTTCACTGAGGATGAGACTCTCATTGCCTCTCTGCTCGGTTTATAGTTGGCAGCATGACCCCCTGTGGTGTTCACAGGTGGGGTGCTGAGTGAGTGAGAGAGTGTGTGTGTGTGTGTGTGTGTGGGGGGGGGGGGTTATCTTATGGCTTGAAGCTCTTGCTTGTTGTAGTATGATAATCCTTATGTTACTACCGCATGTGCATCAAACATTTTAATTTGATTATTTGATTATTTTTTCAAAGAAGTGAACTAAAACAAATTGAACTAGCTGGGCTTGAAGGGAACTAGCCAATCGAATGACAGATGCAAGCTCAAGCCAGGTCATGCAAAACACAAGTCCTGTGGCTGCCATGTGGGAGATATCGTTATTGTATGGTTCAATGTCTCTGATTAATAAGGCTCCCTGCTGATATCTTAATGAAAAAAAGAGCCTTCTGGGAATGGTGCTATAATACATGCAATTAAAAAGATTGCACACAATGCATCGTGGGCTCTCCATTTATTTGCAAATACGGAGGATGGAGAGGAAGAAAGACTAAAAGAGAAATAGTGAAGGAGAAGGAAGAAGCAAAAGAATGAAAGAGAGCAGGAAAGACGCAATGAGGCGTTGATTAGATTTGTGACTTTGACAAGATAATTGACGGTTGGGTAGAGGCAAACGCTTAATCACTTCTCTCCCTCTCTCTTTCCATCCTTCTACGAGAGCCTCTCCCTCTCATATTGTTGATGGGAGATGTCATTATAATGAAGCGTATTAGAATGCATTAGGGCCCCGGCCGTCTTGGAAAAGTCCTCACTCCTCACCCTCTGACAGTTTTTATGGGGGACGTGAGAAGGCTGCAATATGTCCCTGCTGCAGCCTTAGGGATCTAAGGAGAAATACAGGGCCCGTCTCCAGGAATAAATCCACTGCTCGGGGTGAAGACAAACACTAGAGAGGAGGAATGATAGAGTGCACCTTACTGATCTAGACTCTTCAATAAGCGCAACAGGGGACAAAATATCAGCATCTTCTCATCACCTTTGATTTTGCCTGAATTGTACAATTTCCCCCTGGGGATCAATAAAGTATTTCTGATTCTGAAAAATAATCACAATGGATTGGGTTATCCATGAGTAGAGTAGACGATAATTAAGTCCCCTGCTTTGGAGACATTATTTGTACATGATCTGTGAAGATTCGTGTCAGATTCATGGTGCATTCAAGGTTACAAGAAACAACAGGGTTTACGGTGCTGCTTTCAGTGAATCTCCACCAAGGTTGGCCACTTATCTGTATGCTGGTCTATGTGGTATGATGTATACAGTGGAGAGCAGACAGTGGAGAAGGGATTATCCTATCATTCCTGTATCCCTCTTCCCACTCTCCGTCCAAA
Source organism: Enoplosus armatus (assembly GCF_043641665.1). Lineage (NCBI taxonomy): Eukaryota > Metazoa > Chordata > Actinopteri > Centrarchiformes > Enoplosidae > Enoplosus > Enoplosus armatus. Next base: position 7,982,093 of record NC_092201.1, on the reverse strand, counting down.
CCCAACACTCCCCAAGACACCAAAGGGGATTCCCCCCTTCTGTCTTTTTTTATCCACGCTTTGCTTCATCCCTTCATCTCTAGTCAGTGACCATCTGCTCCTAACTCTGTTCCTTGGGAAAAGGATGCAGACAGGACCCTTATATCCATCATGGGGAAATGGGGAGGGTGCAGGGGTCTTCTTCCACCCCTTCAGCCTCATATGACTCTATTCTGGCTCAGTCTGCCCATCCGTCACCACCTCTCTTTCGTGTAAACCCAATCCATCCTCCTCTCCCTTCATCTCGGCTTCTTTCCATCCATCTTTCCTTTGTATCCTCTTATCCTTCATCTCACTGACCCTTATCCATTCTGCTGTTGCCCCTTTAATATATCTTGCACAGGTCAAGTCTATTTGCCTCACATGGTGTCAGTGGTTTTCAGCAGCATGGTGGGTTAAGTCAGGGTTTGTGTGAACATCTGTGCAGAGTTGATTGATAACTAGCAAGAAAGAGGATGATTTGTCTCTTTCTGGGCTTACATGGACGATCCAAGTGTTTGTATGTTCACATTGAAAGTAAGAGAGGAATAAATCCATTCAAAAATATCCCCTGTCCCACAACAGACATTTGAAAAGGCAGATTCACATGATTTCTATAATTGTGATTCTAGTTCATCATTATCATTTAAACTTTTGATGCATGAGAGATGTGTAACTGCACTGTAAAAGCGTGAAAAAGAAACGCACTGTCTCAAAAGTGATGAGTGTAAGTATGTTCCCATTAGTGCACTGTAATTATGTGTATGTGTGGCCTCTGATTTAAAAAGGCACTTGCATCAATGTTGGCATTGCAGGTGCTTATGTGTAAAGTATGTACTGAATGTGTGGTCATATGTGGACAATGATGCATGTGTGCCCTGGTGTGTGTCCCACCTGTGTGATCCGTGGGTGGGTGCACTTGCTGTTGATGCCGTTGTGCTCCAGCCACTGGTTCTCGGGGTGAGGACAGTGTTGCTTGAGGGTGCAGCGGTTCTCTCCTATACACCAAACACACCCAAACAGCGGGTCTGCCTTCAGACACAAACCACAGCTTCCACGCTGGGCATCGCACTTGTACAGATGGACTGTGCAGGAGGGAGGAAAGAAACAGAGAGAAGGACGGGAAGGAAATAAGGGGGAAGGAAGGGAAGACAGCAACGGCAGAGGGAGAGAGAGTGGAGAACTCAAGTGAACAACCTTTGTACAAATGATTACAGAACAGCAAATGCATGCAAATTTATTTTAGCCAAAAGCCTCTAAAATGATGGACAAACACTTCAAAAACACACAACAGACTAAAATTTGGGTTGTTTACCGAAATCGCTAAATGTCTGTCAGCTGCTGTTTGAATATGCGAACAACAAACCGAACATTTTGAGAGCGACATTCGTTGATATCTTCGTCTCATTATCTCTCTCTCTATCATCATCTCTATATACTCTCTGTCCCTCTCCCTCCCTCTCTTTTGAGTTTCCTACACTGCTGCCTCTCGCCTCTGCTAACCCACCACACATTTAACATATCATCTCCATGGCAACAGCCAGCCATTTTCTTTTTAATTGCCATTAGATGCATGTGTGATCTGTCCATCAAATGATGCCCTAGGACCGCTTCCTCCACAGGTAAACAAAGGCTGGCGGAGGGTAGAGGAGGATTCTCTAGTTCAGGCATCTCCCTCTCTTTTTCTAACTTTTGTTGCTTCTTTGATTTTACACTTATGCTCAAGGATATGTTTTGTACTCCGTATTTGACTCAGACACACATGTACACAACTGCAAACACACACAAACACTGTACAAACTTTGCCTTACAGCACAGTGTCATGTTGGCATATCATTCACATTTCAACAATACGTTTCTTGTGCCTGACTCCACTGCCTTTGGTTAGAATGAGTTGTTTTCCTGTCAGAGAACTACAACCCCCAGCATGCTGCCATTTTCCTGCCCCAGCATGGATCACTCACAGTGGTGGATCGCCAGTAGGCAAACTGAATCAAGCTCAGCAGCTGAATGCTGAATGCTAAAAAATTCAGCACTAAGCTGTCCTTCCACATATACTGAGAGTAAATTGAGAGTTGGACAGAAAAAATATCTCATATGCTCATGTATGTATCTATATGTTTTTTTCCATTACTGCACATTGATTTGCTGAGATGAGAAAAATGAGGAGGGGAGGAGAGAGGCAGTGGTGACGGAGATGGATAGATTGCCAAACTCCAAGAGAGGTGTTGACAGAGCAAAGAGAAACAGCTGAAAAGAAATAATGTTTGAGAGAAGGCAAGAAAATGGAGTTTAGAGAGTTGGGAAGAGACAGACAGACAACAGTGAAGTCCAGGAGAGACATACGGACAAATGGAGAGAGACAGGAGGGGAAAGAGAGACCTACAGAAGGAAAGCGGATGTGTTAAAGTTAACCACTCTACGCTGCAACATCAGGGGATGGATGCTGCACCTCAGCACACCGCCCGCCTGTTGCCATGGAGACCGACTCCAAGGGCAACAATGGGAAGGCAGTGGCTTTAATGTGTGTTTGTGTCTATGTGTGTGCAAAGTGAGAGTTTATAAGTGGCTATGTTGACTATGTGTGTGTGTGTGTGGTTTCCTTGTGAGTATTACACTATGGAAAGACATCATATGGATGTATGTATGTGTGTGCACATGCTCGTGACTACGTGCATGCTAACCTTTGTTGTTGGCGGGGTTGTCGATGCTGAAATCTCCGTTCCAGATGACTGTCAGCTCCACGGGAAGACTGCTCATCTCCATCCCATCATAGAAATACTATCACCATGGCAACCAGAGAGGGAAAGAGGGAGATACGGTAAAGAGAGTATGAGAGAGAGAAGCTGCTGAGCTACTTTAAACTGTCTATTATCTCTAAGTCCAAAAGCCTCAGGTATCACAATACTCTTTTGAATGCAAAACGCATCATCAACAAGTGCCTGTAGACACAGTGAATACACACATGAACTCACACACACACTGTACACACCAGAGAGCTTTTAAAGACGACATTATTTTTCATTTGGTTCTGTAACACTAGCAGCATGGAGAGTTGGTGCTAGAATCATAATTTGCCGCTAAATTACAGTTTCCCTCCTTCACTGCTCAATCAAAGTACAATATTTGGATTGTAGTGTGATTATGCACAGAAATCCCACAGACATCTCTACACACAGACACGGACACACACGGACACACACACACACACACACACACACACACACACATACACACACACAGAGTGATGAAGATAGACAGGAAGATGAGATGTTATTGTATCAACAGACGATTAGCATCAAGACCAGCATAAAGCCTCTTTCATGCTAGTCTTTCATTGCTGTCAATGCATTATTCAGTCAGTGAATGGAGCGTGATCGCAGGGATGGCCGTGTAGGAGAGACAAAGTCAGGCTCTTGTCTCATCTACCGACTGTCTAGCTAGAAGAGGAAAAACTTCAGCTGGAATGAGTGTGTGCGTGTGTCGCTGTATGCGTGTGAGAAAAATATATTATGGTCACTTTTGTAGGAACACTTTATAGAAATAGGGCGGTTTTACAGAGATTGTGTTGGTGTGTGGGTGGGTGGTAGTCAATGATGATATCCCACCAAAGCTGGCAAGTAAAGCACACATATGCACTCACTCAACCTCACCGATGTGTTTTGACACTGCACAGAGGAGCTGTTGAAGCGCAGGGCAGGAACTCTGTGCTCGTTTCCTTGGATGGTCAGCAGACACTCATACCCCCGCTGTCCAGACTGGGGCTGGGGGAGGTTCTTTGCCCTCAGGGTGATTGGCTTTACCACGTTGACTGGCACCAGGATCCTTTCTGCAGGCAGCAACTGGGGACAACCCTGGAAGAGAGACAAAAAGACAAGGTGTGCAACTATGAGTCTTATCACCAGGTTTAATGCATAATTGCAATTAGATTAATGTTACTCAAGGAGTGTCATTGTGCAATGTCATTTTTTAATCATTTAAACCTATTTGGAGACAGTAAGGATGGTTGCTAATTGCACCAGGAATATTCCAACAACATGACTGACATACAGTGAACTGTAAACTCGCAGAGCCATCAACACTCTCATCAGGTACAGTACTTCACAAACATCGGTTTAATTGAATGACATAGCCACTTCAGCATGTACTGTTTTCAGTGTTCAGTGTTTCCAGCTGAGTCTCTTGGTTAGACAGTCCTAGGACCTGCTCCCATTCACTGTGAGTGAAGGGCCAGCTCAATAGGTGCTCCACCGTCATTATCCACAGGATGGGAGCATTAATGACACAATGAAAACAGAAATGATATGATCTCTCGGTTTGTAATTCTATGTTTGGTTGTTGTGTTCATGTTTTTGTTCATGAAGAAAAGATGTCACTGACGCATCAAAATAACGTTGCCTGTGCGGTAATTAGGCAAGAATGAATGACAGAGAGAGAGAGGGAGAGAGTGGGAGATGAGTCACGTAGCAATTGGAGGTCCAAAATTAACAGCCAATCAATTCAGGTGCGAGTAGCTGGCTAAATATAGAGCACCTATGCCTGAAAGACAAAGAGGAGAGGAGAGGAAAGAGGGGGAGGACAGGTGAGGAGAGGAGAAGAGATGGACAGAGAAGAGAAAAGGAAAGACGAGCAGAGCTAGAGGTAGAACAAGTGGGGGGAAAAAACAGTGGCAAGAACAGGAAAGTGACTGACAAGCAGAAGTGAAAGGTGAGGAGGGAGGTAAAGGAGGGTAAAGATAGTAAATAGAGAACAGCACTTCTCAAAACTGTTTCATGTTTTCGCTGAAGAGAGGTGGATAGAGAGAGAGCGCAAAATAGGCAAAATGAAAGAGAGGAACAACAAAAGAACAGAGTGACTGAAAGAGGCAAAAAATATCATTAAGCATATGCGACAGGGGGAGCTTTAGCATGTCAAAGAGTCAGAAGGAAATAGTGTGAAAAGAAGGAGAGAAGATAAGGTGAGCCCCCGCATGGATGGAGCTGGGGGGGGAGTGAAGCATAGCGCACGTTGAACTGGATGATAACACTTGTTTGAAGTTCATTAAAAGCCACTTGATTGGGTTAGGCTGAGTGACTGACTGGGTGGCTGCGTGGTGAGAGAAAGGGGAACGCGCTGTGACACTATTCACAAAGTCATTATAGATAAATGACAAACAGGGTGAGTGAGTTCAGTGGAGGAGGAGAGGAAGGAAGAGGTGGGTGCACACGTGTTTGCTCTTCCAAATCTCATTTTCCTAAGAACGAAGGGTCGTATTTGGAGAATGAAAATGAGTGGGAGAGCAAAGAGAGATGCAATCCATTTTTAATCACATCTCTTCCAGTTAATACACTTGAACAATAGGGACAATAAATTTGATCTAGTTTGTGGAAATGAAGGCATGGGGAGCACCGGAGTATGACTTAACACGGTGACTAAAGCTGAATCTTGAAGACACAGATCTATACTGATAGCGGCATATGGTGATGAGGTGATAGGATTGTGCACACACACATACACAGAGCACCACAGCTAAAATGCACGGCAGTGTTTGAAACCATGAACCCAAAAACTTGGACCAAAACTACAGTTTCTTCTACATGTAAGCAGATTCAAGGTTAACAGACACTGACATGTGAGTGTATGCAAACACACATATGCACGCAGACACATACAAAGAATAAGCTACAGCCTTGGAATCTCATTACAGAATGTGATAAACGCCATAAGTCAGAGCCAGACAGCATCTCTTGCATCATCTGCCTTTATGACAACATGTCAGGGAGATGGAAAACTTCAAAAAGCAAATTCCAACAGCTGCTGACTACACACATTTACACACATATACACTATTACACCATTTCATCAACACTTTCTACAATTCCCTTTACAACACTGACATCAGAGCAGTTTTTCTTTTTTTTTTTACAGCTACGCTACAAATATGTTGTCTCAGGTAAATAACCTTAGTCACATGTAAACACACTGTTTCACACACACACACACAATCACACACTGATCTAAACCCATAAACTAAACTCATCTGCCCTGTAATTGTGAAGCAGGCTTCCCCCACTGCTACAGATTGTGCACACTCACACAACTGCACACTGTCAACCTTACCAGGATTACAAACTGTCATTCCTCATGTCTGTTCAAAATCTGTAAAATCTTAATTCCCACCCTTTTTAAGTTTTGTGACATAAGAAACAGCAAAATATAAAAGCACAAACAGATGCCTTTCTTGCTTCAACGACAATTAAAAATTCATAATGTGGCAGGGAATCTACAAGCAAGCAAGTGTGCATGCTGTTGGTACCCTGTGTTTTTTCTCCTACTTAGCTCTGATTTTTCTGTTTGTATGTATACATACACACTCAGACACAATAATATTGCACACCGTGATTGTTGCCAGCAGTCCCTGAGGCCAAGTGAGCTTTCAGTGGTTTGGACAAACACACGTTTATATGCTAGTTGGCTACTGATGCTGATGGTGTTGGCAGTGATGCTCGCTGTCGCCCGTTAAGATTTATGTCAACATTAAGTTGATCTAATGTCAGTGCGTTTATTTCTGCTCCCCACCCTCTCAACCCCCAACAACTGAAGTGCAATAAATAACAGAGGAGCGAATGCAAATCACATACACATGCACACTAACCACATGTGCACTCTCACACATCCCCGTAAACAGGCACATAATGTAGCTGAGCGCCATCATACAGAATTCAAGAATTTAAATTTACAACTCTTCACTCCATCAGGCTCCATACGGTTGAGTACTTGACTCCTACCAATAGGAGGAGGAAGACAAGTGAGATATGGTAGTATGACCATATAAAAACGTTAGAGTAAAATAAAAATAAAAAGATTTTACCTCTAGGTGAATTTCATTTGTGGAGCTCACATCATTTACAAATTCCCGGTTACTATAATAATCTACAGACCTAACTGTAAACAGTTTTCGACGACACCTCTAGTTTCTTATGACAACTATTGATAGGATATCATGTAGATTATTTAGACTTACAGGGAAACGATTTCTGGAAAGAGAAACTTTTCATTTAACCCCATTCTATTAGTGTGTAGGCAGACAACAAATTTCACCAAAACGATCTGAGTAGTTACCAGCCAGGTAAGTGAAAGATTTTTGTAATTTGGGTGAAACAACCAACTTTCATATATTTTTTCCTGGCTGAAGAAAGAGATAAGTGGTCTGTCAGCAGGAGGCAAGAGAGACTACAAAGTACATTGTAGACGTGAAGCAGACTAGTTTATACATGTGTTTATGTGTGTGTGTGAACTTCAGTGACAGTCCTGTAGTCATGTAATCAAGAACTTGCACTCGGAAGAGAAAAGTACCTGTCAATAGCATGACTCATCATAACCACATAATAAGCCCTGACTTCTGAAAAGCAAGTTGGTGCCTCTCTTTTTCCTCTATATAATTATCCTCCATTCTTCCTCTCTCCATCCCTGACTCATTGTTTTCTCTGACCTCATCTCTGATTCTCTGTCATGCTCATACTTTATCCCTCCTTCATTTATCTCTCTCTACACCCAGCCTGTGTTGTTCGTCCTATCTAGCTCACTGACCCTTCTCATTTCTCTTATCAACTCCCTCTCACTGATTCTCTCTCCTCCTCCCTTTCCTGACTTCTTTTCTTCTCCGGGACCTACTTAGATCTGATAATTGGAGGCTGGTGGGAGGTGTGAAGGGCGGAGATAGGGAGAGTGACAGAGAGTAGGCAGCGAAGTGGGAACTGTGAATGTAAAAGCCCTTGGCATAGTTTGAAGCAAGGAAGGAGGAAGGGTGGGAGTGAAAGAGAGAGAAGCCCATAATTATAGCAGTGTAAGGTGTGAAGATGAGGAGGATCTTAAGTTTTCATACAGTACACGTACACACACACACACCTTGTGGTTACCAAGAGCTCCCCTTAACTGGCCTCTGTTTTATCATCTCCAATAGAGCCTGGGGCAAAGACACTCTCACTCTCTGTTCATCTTCCCTCCTTCCCTGCTGCTCCTCACCTTGTTTCTATTCCGCCGTTCAGTCCACACCTTACATTTTTTTTTTCCAAATACCTCTCACTCTTTTCTCCTGCCATTTTTGGTGTCTCTCCCTGCATCTCTGTCCTTGGTCTTAAAGGAACATTACGATTTATTACAACTTGGGCTTTTCTTTAAAAGTTTCATTTCTATTGGTTAAGATAACATTCAACTCACTAAACTAATTCCTGAGATCTGACAGGCAACAAACACAGTTCTTTAGATGATCAAACAAATAAACAGCTTAGCCAGATTTAAACCACTTTGTTTAATTGTAAAACCAAACTGTGTTCACGTACAACTTCGGTAACAATAGTAGTCTGTAAACTGTGATGTTTACAACAGACAGTGTGGATAAAAGTTTTACCGTTTGCCTTTGTTTTGTCTTCCAATAGATTTACCTAATCTGGAGGTTTGTTTAAAACCTGGTTGTGTGAAACCACGTAGGGTCCCTATACTAGAGCAGTTCAATGGCACTATGAAGCTCTTCAAGCTCTTCTCTTTCAATATCTTTTTTTGTTTAATTTAATTTCGACATATCCCTTTGGTCTTCACTCTGCAAATAATCAACTGACTCCTCAGCAGCCAGTCAGTGCCTGTGTATGACATTGATTTGTCTATGAATCGAACGAAAGCACCTCTCTCTACCATTCCTGTCTAATATTGGCAACTAGCAGCTATTACTGCTGGCATTTAGCTTCTTTAATAAAATTATCTTGATCACTTGATCAATAAGCTCCTGGTAAATAAACTCCCAGGCATTGATCACCACAACACAGACAAGAAGTAACTAATGCGAGGATGTGTTAAGGGGTAGTGATATATATTCAGAAAAAGTCATATTTTGGAGTGTTACCAGCTGAATAGATTAGGGAAAGGCTTGGCAGCAGCTCAGGATATGAACATGCTGTGATGTAGACAAGAGAAGAAGAAAGGGAAATATCCTCCTGCGGTTTTCATCAGACAAAGAGAACAGGAAGTGTCCTTAGTTTCAGTTGCTTTTCGTGAGGCTATGTTTGCGCTTTAGGGATGGGGGATACAGTTAGTGATAACTGAAAAGTGATAAATATGCAGGTAAACAAACAAGACTATTCATATAAGCAATGCAAAGTTGTGGTCAGGAATAACTTTTGGCTATTTATTCAGTGTAACCGAATGAAGCTGCATGCATGTTCTTTGTCAGTGAGGCTCATCAGAATGGCTAAGTCCTTGAGATATGTGGAGGGCAAACATGGACGTGGCCTTGGTTAATGTGCCAACAGGCAAACGTCTGATCCATGTGCCCATATCATTGCTGGCATGAATAAAAAGGCACCCACTGTACGCCCAGGCCTGGCTTTAACTCTGTCCTGCCATGCATACTAACAACAAGCTCAACCAGTAGGGAGATTTGCCTGGCCTCGATCATTAGCATAGCGTTAAGGGATTATTCAGATCACTGCCTGAAATCCCGTAATTGTAATAGTACACAAAAAGTCATCTGCAGCAGAAAGAGGCCATCCCATTTCACAGAGCAAAGTTGACTTGTTGCCTTTCGTTAAATTTGGGAATGATTCTATGGATAGTGCGTGTGTCTGCATGTTCTTAAGCTTGTATGTGTGTTTGTCTAAATTATTAATTCAAAACGGAAACCAAATATCTGGTAGCAAACACATGACCTTGGATTTGAGGGGTTAATTAAAAGCAAATTAAAAGTCATTAAGCCTGCAAAACACCTGCTTTTTCTGAAACAACACGTCAAAAAAGGGATGTCATTAATGTGCAAATACCAAATCCCCTTCGCTTTATTTATGGTTTTCTTTTAGTCAGCAACACAATGGGTGGGGATTCACACATTATTATCCTCAGTCAATATTGACCACCAGCCCCTGAGTTAATTGGAAAAGTAAACCTGAAAAGACTCAGGCTTGGGCCTGACTAAGCAGAAGGTTCAAAAGGATAATGGAAACGGCGTTAAAAGAAAATAATATCTTCTACGCAGGTTGAATAGCTCGGGGGAAACATGGGTGGAATAACACAATTGAGAGCAGACTGCTCATCAAAGGAGGCAATCTGGCTAAGCTTGTCCCTGCCCGTCGTGCAGCGTCTGCCAACCCAGACATGAGCACTAGTGATCTTCATCATAGCTCACCTCAGGCTAGGATTAACAGGCCACTAACTCCCTGTAAAAGCCTCCCCCTGAAAACTACCGTGATTTGGCAGGGTACTGGCAGGGAAAACTGTATTCAAGATAAACACACAAAAATACATAAAGCACACTGATATACAGACATACTGTACCCACCAGCTCACACCAGAGGTTACACACATACATGGGCACATACCCAAACCTTCCTTACCTCCTCGCTCTGCCCTGACAGCCACTGTGGCAGTGACTCTAAATCAGAGAGAGACCTCTCTCATAGGATGGGGAATGGTTGGGGTGGGGGCATTCACTGAATGTACCCCATCCAGTGAGTGGCTTGTCCTCTGCAGCAGAGCAGCCTAATTATGGTGGGCTCTGCTTCGACGGGAATAGAACTGGCTGCCAATACTATTGATAATTCACACAGACTAAGCTGTCTCAGGGAATAGGGATGGGCAAGAGGAAATGGCTCCGTTTTATTAGTTTCCACTGCCCTTTGATGTGCAGTCAGGAGCGAGACATGCCAAGAGACTCATGCCAGATGGAAGCACTACAGCTGAAAGGTGTCTCAATCATTTTAACATAACTCCTTTTGCATGTGAAACCTAGAATGATAGCTATTAGTCTCACGTAGCCAAACATTTCCCCTCAGTTTATTTCACCATGTTTTATTACTAAGCTAACCCAAAAGGAAGAGGAGGATGGAGCTGTGCAGCATTGAAGATTTGGGGGATTCTTGGACATTGTCTTAATGGGCCAGTTTGATTGTCTTTGAACCTACAGGCAGAGGTGCAGGTAGAAATTTGGGGAAATTTGAGTTTCACCCTCCACCTACAGGGGGTGTGATGACTGAATAACTGGAGGTAACAGAAATATAAGAAAAAAGTAAATCAAGGAAAACAATTATCACTAGCCATGGCTTGGGACTCACCTCAGGCTTCTTAACTCGGCCCTCCTGGAAGGAACATGTGCGAGGGTCGTGGGTACAGTCATGCCTGTACTTACACCAGTGGCACTGGTAAGGACTACTCACACATGACAGACACCTGAATGGAGAGGAGAGGGATGACAGTACTGTGAATTAGTATTGAAGCAGCAAATACACTAAAGAACAAAAGCTCAATATGCCTACTTACTTAAGTATACAATACTACTTCTAATAATACTAATCAATGTCAGTTTTCAATGTGAAGGGATCTGAATCATTACAAACTATCTGCTAGAGAGAAGTGCTCTTGAAAGATATAAGAAGACATAGACTTACGACTTGTGCACGCTGCAGTTGTAGAAAACAAAACTGGTATTTGCAAATGCCAGGCCTGTCTCCTTGGACTTGAGATACAGCTGCACAATCTGGTGGTCACCTAGAGAAAATAGATCATAGTCAAGATCAATAGTTTGATACACAGAGGTAGAATGATTTGCATTTAGGTAAAGATGGTATAGGTGGTAAAGGTAAGATAAATTAAAAATAATTGCTTTTATTCCAGTTTCATTCAACAACTAGGAGAAATAAAACAGTATTATAATGGTAATGGGTGCATGTCACAGCTACTTTTCCAGCAGCATGAGCAGTGGGTAGACACTTTTAAAGAAGTCCTGCTTGTATGATAATTATTTTATTCACTTGTCCACATATCCTTTTTCAGTGTCTAGTCACATTAGATTTTCCCATGAAGAAAAGATGACTGCTTTGAGCCACAGGTGCTCAGCCTGTTGCAGTGGTAAAGGCAATATCTTAAGAGAGGGTAGGGTTTTGTTGGGTTAAGTCTCCCTATCCCCGCTGCCTTACAAGAGCCAAAAAAAGTTGGTGCACACACATTTCCCTTGGGATGGAAAATATTCCCCCGGAAAAGTCTTTGAGAGTGTCTTTGACAAGGTAAAGGGGGAAGAAGATGAAACAGAAAGCGTGTGAGTGTGTGTGTGTGTATGCAAGCTTGCACCTCATCTGTATTTGGTGTGTCCTTTTGTCTGGCCCTAATGAAGGAGTTCATGTTTAATTCAACAGCACATCCACACATCTAACTGCTCTCTCGCTACACTACCTCTGTACCTCTCTCACTCTCTCATCCCCACTCTATCTCTACACACAGGTCTCTTTGCTTCCTTCCACTCTGCGACTCCTTCTTTTCCCCCGTGTCTCTCTCCATCTCTCTAACAAAGAAGGAATCATTCATCAATCACAGTAAAGCACCGCTGACAACGGATCTGTCCTAATTAGGCCACCTAAATGTTACCTTGAAGCCTGCTAACACTATCTATCCCTCCCTCTCTCTTCACTCCTTCCATCGTTCTCCCTTCTTTTCTCTTTTTCAACCAAGCTTAGACTAATGAGTACTAGTAAAAATGGAAAAAGAAAGGTTCAAATATAGGCAAAAATGTGGAATATTTTCCTCTACCCGAAACAAGAAAAGGATATAACCGTGTGCTTTTGTGAGTGTGGGAGAAAGACATAACAAAAGATGGGGAGAAATACTGAATGCCTAGTTTATGTGTGTCTGAGAGCAGATATTTACATATCTGTATTTGCATGACTGCAGCATCATCAGCTTCACATGTGGTTGACATGGCAAACATTAAACAAATGTTTTTAATTCCCCAAAGCACCCTCAGGCTCCCTGTCAGCCTTACATCTGTACATGTGTGCTGTCTATCTGTGGATTACTTTATTGCAGTGGTGCCGTGTGTTTGTTCATGGCAGTGTGTGTGTGTGTGTGTGAAGCTTCTGTTCATGTGTGTGTGAATAAATAAAGGAAAATGTGAAGATTCGTGCATGTGTACAGCTGATTCCTAAAAGGTACTTATCTTATAGTTATGTTTGTTTTTTGGCTCCAATATCTACAAAACCATTCATAGATAACATTTTTGCAAGCCACACACAAGCAAGTGTTAACACCATTTTCTTTAGCTCTGACATCAACAGTGTCTAAAAACATCAATGAGCATTGTGTACATTTTGAGCATTATTGATAGATCGCCACTTTTTCTGTTCTATTTTCTTTCTATTTTCATTCATTATTCATTATTCAGGGGAAGTATGGAAGGAGGTGGCATCTTCATTATGCCAACATGAGGACACAACGTGTTGGTGATGAAGGATTACCTGCCTGGGGACAGGCCAGGAGCTTTGTTCAATTAGACCAAGGCTTCGCCGACCCCGGAGAGGGGAGGTTAAGAGCAGGAAAATTAGACAGAGAAAAATATATTTTCCCTTCTCTGCTTGTGGAATGAATATTGTCAGAAATGTTTTAGCTGTTTGCCTCTTGAAAGAAATGGAAACAGTGACACTGTCTGCAGGGACTGTGTAATCTCCAGGCACTAAATTAGCTGAAATACTGTAGTAAAAACACTTAGCTGTGCAGCTTGATATTCTCCTTTTTGCACTGAGGTTAACTGGGGTCCCATCACTCCCTCTGGAGCATATCCACTTTGAGGGAGGATGGTAAATAAATCCCACAGCAGCCTAATAACTAATGTTCATTCAATTACTAAACATGTCCTAAGGCAGTGCTCCAAGGCCCACTGAGTTACTGATGGCAATAAGAGAAAACAAAAATTCATAGAACACTCATAGCCCTAGGACAAGCATGCTTCTGACAGAAGGGAAAACATCCAGATGATTGTGTGCTTTCCTGACAGACATGTAAAATTATATTCAACAGGTGCTCTAATATTGATAACTAGTTGATGCTGGCAATGGTTTTTCATATATATTTTTCTAAATAATACAGTAAAAATAATGACATTTTGACAGGTTATCAGCAGGCTTCCAGATACCAGATAATCACAGGTTGTCAATGTTCTATACACAGAGAGTTTCTGTGTAGGTCCACGATGCAAACATCAAATCAAATGCCAACACTGTGACATCCATTGTTGGCTCGTATGGAATAGCACATTTTCTGATGTCAGTTTTTTGCTTTTTGGACAAAAAGGTTGCAATAGGTCCACCCTTACCTTTGTCAACAATAATACGTGGCATCTCTTTCTCTGCGGGGGAGGAGCATTTGATCCGGTTTCCCTCCACCAAGCCGTTCATCTCAGCCAGGTCCTCAAAGGTGCAGTTGACACCCGCAGAAAGTTCTGGGACATTATGGGCCTCCAACACCAACTGTAGAGAGAGAAAGATTGAAAAGTGTGTTAAAAGATGTCAGTATTCTATGCAACATTATACTAAATATTCACTTTGTGGTAATTGCTTGGACTGTAATGAAAAATATAATAAAACAGTAATAAAATTAACTAATGAAAGTGGTCAGTAGCTCGGATACTATGGTGAATCATAGTTTCAATTACAGCTCACATCACATCAAATTATTACATCAGTTTAAAATGCTATTAATAAAGCATGACAAAGTGCATTTTGTAATTGTGACTATGGTCAGAGATAAACACGTTTGATCTGTGCCCAAACTGTTATTTACTGCAGTGCTCTGATTCCCACATCTGTGAGCACTTCAGATCAGTTTTGGAGCCAATATGTTCTTCAAATATGACCATAACACAATATTGCTGATGAGAAGCACAGCTGCAAGTTCTGAGCAGAGTAAAGATCCATCTGCAGGGTGGTCAGTGGCCAGAGAAGCCACTTGGGGACTCTTGAATGGGAGGGATCAGATGCATTCTGCCCAGATGTCCAAACAACATCAAAATACTCTGATACAGAAAGACATAGATTGATTTAAAACTAGAATCAGTGCCATCTTAACCAGCCTGTATCTGATGGCCATGAGCATTACTACCTTAGTAGTAGTGCCTTTTTGGCATCCATGAGCTGTATGGATTTAACATTCCATCTTAATTTTTTCATGGTAGAAAGTGAAAATCATGATAAAAGTGGAAAGTCAAGGTAAGTATGGGATGAGAAACAGGACAGAAATAGCAGGAAGACTGAGGTGAAGAAGTGCAGGCATACAGGCTGCTGGGCAGGGAGGGAAAAGAGGACTCTGGGAAATAGAGAATGCAAATCTTCCCTCTTCATTTGAAAGCGCTGTGTAAGCTCTTTTTGCACCTCAGCAAAAACTGGCTTCAGGTGGAGCAGGTGGAAAAAAAGAAAACAACACACTGTCCTTGAATAAGAATGAAAAAAAGAGGGTCGTGGAGGCAGGTGGAGTGGGGTCAAGACCAAAATATAAATATTGATGGAAAAGCGTGTCTACAGTGGGCCTTGGTCGAGGCATTGATTTGAGGTGCAGTCCATAGTGCACTTGTGATGTGATGCTGAAAGCTGCCTCAGCGGCTGAGTAGGGCTGACCTGCGCTGTTTTTATATTGCTGCTTAATACAAATACAGCAGCCCGAGTGTGAACAGATACACAGCTTCCCACATAAGATGGACAATGTCCGACCAGGCTTCTATCTCTTACACATCCTCTCTCTCATTCGTTGCCTCTCACCTTCTTCTTCTCTCACTTTCATTAATTTTTCCTTTTAAAGGAGGGAATACAGCCAGACCACGAGTTTCATCAATTACATTTGGAGTAGTCAAGGCCAAGCATGGCCACAGCAGGGCTGCATAAATATGAAAATAACCTATTCATGTTAACAGAAACATCCGCCACACATATGCATACACACACTCACATATACACAAATGCCCTCCTATAGTTTACAAAACACCATATCTAATGCAAAGGATATGTGATGATGGGCTGTTCATGTTGCCATGGTGAAAAAAAAAAAGCCTTGGCTGCAAACGATTGGTGAGAATTTATTCAAAAAGAGATGCCAGAAAAAAGACAGTAGAGAAAAATGATATGACTTTATATCAACCTATATTCTTCATTCTTAAGCCATGAATTAAACTACAAATGTCAATGCTGATATTATACTCTGAGCTCATTAATGACACATTTACAGCCACTTAACCAGAAATAAGAAATGCCACTGTAACTCAGTCATGATTTTATTTGTGTTTATAGCTGTTAGTTGTAGCTAGAGAGACGATTCCTCCTGAAACATAACAGAAGAAACTTTACATACAGTAAACAACCAAAGAGAGAATTAAATGCAAAAGAAAATTATGGCTTTTTTTTTTTTTTCTTTTACAACGGGTCTGATTACAGCAGAAGAGTGTCTCTTGAGAATGTCTTGACTTATCTTTCCAAACAAATATTTAATAACACAAAGGTCAAGAGGAGCCCCTGTCTGTCTGGCAGGAGCCTCTGCCCTGCAATCAGTTGGATGGGAGATGTGTGGCACAGCCTTTGGGTAAAGCCTACTCGCTGGGAAAAGGTTAAACACTCTCTAAAGGCTCACACACACACACACACACACACACACACACACACACACACACAGACCATGAATATCATTAGAGTGATGCAGAGGTGTACCTCAGAAAATCAACACCTCTCATGTGACCCTCAGAGCAACACGGATGGAGAATCGTCATTCAGGCTTGACCTTAGAAAATCATATTGGATATTTATGCACTTGGTCTCTGAGATTCAAAGCCATTTCCAAACCACCATTAAATAGGAAATGGGAATTGAAATGTGTGGTTAACGTGGTTAAGGTCAGTGGGATTTTCACAACATTTATTGTTTCAACCTTTGAAATAGGGTTCAGGTTTTGATAAAGAAAACCAGTAAGCCTTGGGAGATATTGAATAGCATGATGTGTTCAGCGAATATCAATCTTCTCCTGAACCTGCAGAAAAATCCTGCAGACCCAAAGAGATACACACATGTAGACACACACATACACAGCCACCTGAAAACATTGGAAGCCACCTGTTCCTGTCCCAGTGAAAAATAATTGTCAAATCAGAATGGGCATTGGGTCTAAAGTGAGGAAACAGCCACGGGTCTCTGTTTGATTAATTCCACCTAAATGCAATACAAGCCTAATCAGCTAAAGAAGCATAGCCATTAGAGTCTCTGTACAGCAATATAACCAGCATATAGTATCATGGTACGAATGGTATGGGACCTGTATTTTATCACATACTTTCCTAGCAGATATGAGTTCAAACAAACTATGGAAAAACAACTGTCCAACACGTGTTTGTAGTTCTCCATTTCCTGTAGAGACATATTTTTGTTGCAATGTATCACAGCTCTTTGCACACTAATCAATGCACTTAAACAATCAAAAACCATTCAGACCCTTTAAATCTGGCAGCTGTTCTGGAATGAAATGTCCAGAGGAAAAAAGTGCTGCATTTAGTTGCCAACAATCACAATGAACACAGCTGAGCTAAACTGTGTCCTGTTAATGATTGTTGACATTTGTTGGGAGAGTATTTCACTGGACGGGACTGTAAGTTCTGAGGTCAGGATTTGAAGGATGCATGTTGGCAGGCAGTAAAATGATGTAAAGCAGGATTATAGAGTTAACACCGGCTACTAATCAGTATCTAGAGCATAATTACATTGCATTACAAATTAAGCTTGAGTGTGTGAGAGTGTCAATCTGCCAGACAAGATTTTCTCACTAGCAACACATTCAGCTAGCCTCAGTTTTTACTGCAATACGGCTCCACTAAAACAAATGCTTGCTGAAGTGCTTCTTCTTTATAGAACAAAAAATACAATGAATCACTTCTAATTAAAAAAAAAAGATAGATAAAAAAAATGTAACAGCATGAGAGGAAAAAATGTCATTGTTTCTATTTTAGCATAGATGAGGAGTAGTGTGTTTCCATCCACTCACCGTGACACTGAACTGGGACACTGAGATGTTGTTTGGGTGGACACTGAGACGAACACACTGCTTGATGTCTGATGCAAAGCGACGGGGCTCTGATGAGCGCTCGCATTTCTCCTTTCTGGTGCACCTGGAAAAAACACAAGAGAGGGGGTTATTCACGGATGACAAATGCACATACACACACATACACGAATCAAGAAACCTGACCAGGGCTTACCCCTTTCCACCTGTTGGCACACAGGAAAAAGAGAATGTCCCGCTGCTCCCTGACAGACGGAGTTAGACACATTTATCATATTTCCTCTCTGGCAGTGTACTAGCTACAGTGGCCAGTGAATGGAAACCCAGTCTCCAGGGGGTGGGAGCAGTGGCATTTAAAACAATGGTTGCTCTATATGTGGAAGTGGAGCCGGTCCATTGGGAAAGAGGTAGGCCTCGTCTTTGTAATGCTGTCTTAATGACTGGCATTCATGGGCAATGCCAAGTGCAGGTGGAGAAGTGGATGTTGGTGGGGGGGCAGGGAGGGATTCCTCTGCCTCTTAGAACCACACCAGGTGGTCTAATCCAGTCCATTACAGTGATTTGGGGAGTTGGAGGACTGGACCCTTTGTGTTGTAAGAGGAATTTACTGGCTCCTGTTCCAAACAATATCCCTTGACATACCGCAGGGTAACTCCCCATAGTTTGAACTTCTAAATGAGTTTCAAAGTGAGAACTGCAATTCATTCCCATCAAACACCTGCAGCAGAAAGTTTATTTAGTTAAATATTACAGCAGAAGTGGCCAACAAAACACTGATGAAGCTCGAAGTTGTTAATAAATGTATGTTCTGTGAGAAATTCTGTGAGAAATCAAACGGCCCAAATTACTATATAACCTCAACCTTCCACATACACACACTCACACACTCTTGTTCTCATCTAATCCCCTCATAAACTTATGCAAGTCCCCTATTGATTTAGACAAAAACTCGCTGTGCAATTAACAACCTGGCAAATCCACAGAGTGCCCCAAAACTCCTTTAGAGAAAGAAAAGAGTGAACAGAAAGGAAGAGGTCGTAATGAACGGATGAAAGAAAGACTTTCGAGGTGGTTGACGTCTGAGATACAGTAATACCTTATGCAGCAAGAAGTGTTTTAGTGTTTTTGAATTGAAGAGATTGAGGGAGGGTGGGTTTTGACCTGACATGAGTATTGTAAAGTTAAGCGGCCTAACGTGCTGCAAAGAAGACAGACAAGAAGAAAAAGAAAAGAAATAATCTGTTTGAGAGAGGGAAAGAACAGAAGGAGGGGTAAATCGTGCAAGAGAGAGAGAGAGAGAGAGAGAGAGAGAGAGGAAAAGAAAGCAAAAAAGGAGCAAGATTTAAAAGGAAGGCAACCATTGTTGGCTTTCTGTGAAGCTTTCACAGCTAAGCCGGTTTGAGTAGGGGTTTAATCGCTTCGGGTTCCTTTGTGCTTCTCTATCACTCCTGTCTGCTCCTCCTTTTCTCGCACTGATTTAATAAGACCACATCATATAAGTACCCCCAGGCAAACAACACACACAGAAACCCACAAATGCACACTTTCCCCTACATATATACATATAAACATATACACTCCCTTTGTTTCCTTGCATACCCATGGGTCTGTTGTTTACATCCATGGAAGAATAACACTGTAAAAAGATGCTTAGCAAGACTTTTTGTGTAGATGTTTGTATGTGTTTTTTGTGTGTGTGAGTATTTGTATAATGATGTTTCCCCTTTGTGCTTGTTCCTTGACAGAGTCACTGTTTTGGTAGAAAAACCTCAAATTTCATGCCAAGAGGACAAGAAGTAATGCATTATTAGCGTTTACTGGCACAATCTCTGTAAGTGAATCATCACTATGAGTGACTGAATCATTACAATTGAATAATAAATGGGTGAATAGAGGTTTACACCATTCAATAAATTTGTCTCTCTCTTTCTTTCTCTTTCTCTCACTCTCAAACACACACAGATACACACAGTAATATGCATTTATATGCTATTTTCTACATATATATATCTTAATAAACAGCTATATTTTATTGATTCCTGAAGGATGTTAAGGTGTTGAGAGCAGTATAATAAAACATTAATACAAAGAAATTACGAGGGACAACATAATGTACACTGATAACAGTATATTAATATTAAGTACTTAATAAAAGGAAGAAGGCACCCAGTTGCCTTCAGATTAGCTTAAATCAAATGTTGTCACACAAGAGATATATGTGTAGGGAGATATACTTCAAGAGGAAAAGCCCCCAGTCATGAACCAACATTTCTCAACTTAGAGTCTTTGTTGATAATGTGTAAATGAGATGCTATTCATTCTAATTCACTGATAATTTTCCAGGTTCTAGTTTTGTGTTGTTTATCATCCTGTTAAAGAGGCTTTGCCAATGGAGTTTGGCCATTTTTCATTCTTTCATTTTTCATTATATAGTTATAGTTGTGACACTTGTTGCTTTAAAATTCAAAGACAGGGAATGTCAGACGTCTTACAGCTGGCACATACCTGACCCTGAGTAAACAACATGTGCTGCAAAGACTTATTAATGTCCGTCTCACTGCAAATAACATTTTTAGGTTAGGTTTTTATGTGTGTGACAATGTACAATGTTAGAATTAATTATTTCTGCGAAGATTTTCAGCCCACAAGTTTATCATCTGCAGAATTTTAGTATGTATCTTAATATAGTTACAAGCCAAAGACACATAATGAGGCAGTATGAGTTGACGAGTGCAACAACTAGACCTGACATAACTGGACTGGGGCCTGTTATACATTATCATTAGAGAGGATATATCACTTGCTCTAAGAAGTGGACAGGGACCAATTTGTTTTTGCTTGTTATGCAAATGTTAAAAAAACAAACTAACACCCTCACTCAGCTGCATCAAAGATCATCAATCTGAAGAAAAGTTATCCAGTGATCACAATCCTGTATCCCAGTTTCTACAATAAGTGTTAATCTAAGATTATGATATTAAAAAATACATTTACATTTCATAATGCTAGTATTTAGTACCAATAGCCAACTGGATGCATTTGTAGTAATTGCTCTTCTATACATTAGTTTCAACTGGTGTGTGCAGGTCCACCATTCCCTGTGTGTATGGAATCTATATCAAATACCATTATCCTCTAAATAATGACTTCATGTAGGTTTCCTTTACAACCTACCCTCTTTTAGTGTATCAATTCTGAATATCAACAATGATGTATAATGTATAATGATCCTCGTTGTTTGAATGCAGGTGGAGCCTTCTAGCCTGAGATGATGTTGCAATGCCGGCTTTTACTGCATACATTGGACTTTCCTTCACAGACTTTAAAATGTAATATAGGTTATATAGGTGGTAGTGCAAGCCAGTGAATTGTATTGCAAGTACCTGCATGGCCTCTGTTTATCTATGGAGATGTAATGTAGCCCTGCAGGGACTGTAAGTTTCATCTCTTTCTGAGTCAGAAGGTCACAGACTTGCTGGGAAGGATGAAACAGCCAACAGGTCGAATTATTAACTTTTACATCCCAGGCACAGACCATGCAGGGACTGTGACTCAGCGCAAGGGGGAGGGTTTTTCTTTTTTCTGCATCTCTCTACCTTCCTAAGGGTTGGACAGTGCAGGGTTTTTCTCATTCAACTCAATGAGATGCAGTGCAGAGTGCCAACTTTTCTGCAGAATAATGGCTCAAACAAGGATTTAATTTGTGTTGTGTTTTGGCATTTGAGAAGCCTTCAAACTGGACTTTCTGGTTTGTATTTCATCTTCATGTACATACTAATTCAACCCTAGCATAGTTTAATTGTGGAGAAACACTGACACTCTTTTGATGTGATTTCTTTCCTGAAATACCCACAAGTTCCTGTTCATTCTGCTGTATATACCAGCAGAAAACTCTACTGAGATGCTAGTGGGATACACCAGCTAACATATATGCGTTTTTCTTTAAGAAGTGGTCTTGCATCCTGACTGAATCTCTCACCAATGTGTAAAACATGTACACATATTGATTTGGATTAACCCAGATGTCCACACCACTGTGAAGGGGAATTTATATAGCTGCTCCAGCTGATTAGGGGCTTCAGTGAAAAGATATTGAAGATAATGCCGAACATGGTTTGGCTGATGTAAGAGGTGGGTATTATCAGAGCAAAGCACTGGATAATTGTTTTCAATTACTATCCAGACAGACCTTGAAAGAAAAAAAGATTGCATCGTTTGTAACAATATGAAACAATCCCACCCTTAGTAAACATCAGAGAATAGACCATTTAGAGAACCCCAGAAATCAAAGTGATTTAGATTTCAAATAAAAAGCATAAAAAGCCTGATTGGGGCTATCTTTTTTTGTGGAGAATTAGAATTAGATGTCCAACATATTCATTTGGTTAGTAAACACTGCTGTTGTGCAGAGCTGTTTGACTGACTGTCAATGACACATTATGAGGGAGAGAGCTGAAAGGATTAGATTGGCCCTGAATGGAAACTAATCTGCACTCTTGTTTCTCCCAGCCTTTGATAAGGTGACACAATTAGAGTGAGACTGAGAAGAGGGCAGAGAAGGATTTTTAGCCCCGCAATTGTTGTTGAGGATGTCACTGCCACTCAAAACTAGATGGTCTTGTGGATAATATATTTCATCACACAATATTTATAATTTAGCCCTTTTGATGATTTAATTGACTACAATGTTTAGAGTATAAGATGATCATATTATTCTGCAAGCCCTCTAAAATGACTATCTTCAAAAAGGTAACCTTTAACTTAAAAAAGGAACATCCCTGGCAAGCACTCATTCTTTGATTCATAGTTTGGGTTTGAAATGTGCACCAGCATAATGAGACATATCCTGGAAATGAATGAAAACGACATAAAAAGAGCAAGAGGAACAAAGAGAACAAGAACTCAAAGAGCAGAACTTTGTTCAGGTAACTGCGAAAAACACCGACATTTAAAATGAGAAACTTGTTCACCATTCACTGTCTTGGCAACAAAAAATAAACACAGGGACCAAAGTCAGTACTAAACATACAGTATTATTTGATATTTTGAAGGCATGTGGACATAAGTGGTACAAGTATAATTCCAGGTTTGATCCCTTGTGGCTGAAACTAGTCGAGTATCAGTGGGGCGCAGGGCTCAGGGGAGCGCAGAGAGAAAATATACTAAAGAGAGGGTGCAGATGTATCTGGCCATGTGAGACTTCAGGTGTAATGCATATCTAATGTGAGGCATGGAGAAGGTCAAGCAGGCTGGGAAATGAAAGCTATTAAATTCTCACAAAGCCGAGGTCCAGCCATCCACGGCTCTATCAAATGCTCATGTCACTGGAGGAAACAAACACACATACACGCATGCACACACACAAGCATCAGGCACAAGTGGTCAACAAGTATATACATGTATATGTACACTGAAGATACAAAAATGTCATACACGCATGCATATTCCTGTACACAAATAAAAAAACAAAACCTCCCCTGCGGTGAAATTACAAGTATTTGTTGTATACTACACAACTGTGTCTCTGGCTTTACAGCGTTGCTTGTGGTAAATCAGTGCACAACAAATAGGCACTCTGTAGACCAACTGAAACCCAATTACCATACTACCCATGCATCATCAGACACTGTATAGAATCCTATACATACTAATAGCCTGAGGCTGTATAAGGTACTGTAGAGCAGGAGCTGTGTCACAGAACTTAAGTCAAATCACACACACATATATACATTCAGCCTGGCTAGGCAACATCCTCTTCCTCGTACATGTGACCACAGACACACATAAACACAGCTGAATACACACAAACTCACACACAACAGTCAGTGTGCCTCCTTGTGCTATCATTAAGAGTTGGGGTCCACAGAGCAGAAATCCGCATGGAGGGGCCGGTGGGAGAGTCATTACCTGGCCCACTGGCCATGACCCTGTTACTCCAGTTTGTGGACACACACACACACACACACACACACACACACACACACACACACACACACAAAATCTGTGTCTCTCATATAAGGCCATACACAAAGACATAGAAATTGCAGAGTGACTACCCCCAAGTTTAGAAATCTCCGAGCCATCCCCTTTACGTACAACTAATGCAAGAACGCCGGCTGAGCGGAAAATTACACAGTAACACTGCTGCTGAGAGTTTGCACAGGTAGCCATACAGTATGAGATAAAACAACCTCTTAAAATATATGTATGAAAGACAGAGGGAGGCAGGGAGAGAGCCTGATTTTGTCAATCAATGTTGTATAAACATTTGAATAAAATAAAGGTTGTTATCATTTATTGTTCCCAACAACCTCCATGAATCCAATATTTCTCTCTCACACACACAAACACACTGGAATAGATGGTGATCAGCAGCATCAATCTGGCCCTGCGGGCAAACAAGTAGCAGCTGTTTCTCTCTGCCGTGACTTTTGGAGCCTCACACTCCACCACGCAATTTTAGCAGCTGTCAAAAGCTGTGCCACCAACTTCCTTCATCTCTCTTTCTCTCCCTCACACACACACACACACACACACATACACACACAAACAAACAAACAATTCCCTGGCAGAGCTATCTAATGGTGGGATGGTGTGGCAGGCTTATTACGCTGTTTATCTAGGATATGTGATGCCACTGCTGCCCCTGAAGATGCCATTAGGCCAGGTTCTCTATATCAAACAGCTTTATCTGTCTGACTCAGAGGTATGTTGGTGTGTGCGTGAGGAGCAGGAAGGTTAAAGAGTGTGACGACAAAGCAGATGTTATTTACAAAATGTGCTTTTATAAAGTCTTGAATTATTGAATAATTTTGTTTTTCTCAAACCGCACAAAATTAGACTATTAAGGAGCGTTTTACTGACACAAAAGCGTCCGGAAGGAGCAGAATTACAGAAATTATGCAGCTAACTGCACTAATGCTGGTTATTTGTATATCTTAATTACATATGTGCACTAAATGTCCATGTGAGTTCTAAGATTGCTCATTCTTTGTATTTAAAGATGACAAAATTAAACCAATGTGATAGCTTGGATGTGATAAGACAAATGACGTAAAAGCTAAAACTGGAAAGTTTCCAAACAGCTCATATATCACTGCCCCATTTATTACTACATCGAAACACAATCTGACCTCACATTCATAAAATAAAAGCCCAGACGCTGACAAGGGAAAACAATGGCATATCATTGCATTGCATCTACCGTATTTCCCAATACCCCCTCTTTGATGATGTTTTCATAACCACCCCTGGGGTGATAGTGCAGGGCACTGGAGGGCTGCTTTTCAGTGGGGTCTCAATAGTGCACTTGGCTTTTATCTTCCATATATTGTGTTATTATCCCGCGTGTGCAGCTGTAGACACCAGCATATGATACTATTGATCCAGGCAGTCAATATCCAGGCTGTGGAGTTGAGGTGTGTTTATTCACACGAATAGTAGCGAATAGGGCACTTCAGGGGTCTCTGAAGTGTATGTGTATTGAGTGTTTAAGGCCTAATACAGACACATCTGATGTTTTTTGCATGTTTCTACTATGCAAATAAAAATAACATTTCCATTAGCACTAGATGGTGCCTATTCTAACTCTAACTGAGAGGACACTTAACATACTCATATATATATACAGAGTGGTTGTGAAAGGTACAAAAGACATATTCTAAACACTGTTTCCATTTACTCCTTACTTTGAAGAAGATTCACTTCCAAAGATACACTGATCAAAGAGCTTGTCCATATAGTATATTCACAATATTCAAACTGGCTTAAGTCATGCAGTGAAAATAAATGGTGCTGGTGAAAAAAAGGTAAACAATACAGATTTACATAAATGTTTATCGAGCTGTAGAATTATATAACAGGGTAATTATATTCTTACTATGCTGTTGTTGCCATAGTACCAGCTATGTGATGGGACATGTGAGGTGACCTGCATGAGAACCCTCTCCCAGAGGTGCTCACAGTCATAGTCAGGATGAAACGTACGTGTGTGTGTGTGTGTATGTGTTTACCCTCATATCCTCAACTAGAGTACCTGCTTCTAGAGTTTAATTTATGCTCTTCACTGGAAGATTTCTCATCCCCACTCTCCCTTTCTGTGAATTCATGTAACCTTTCTTTCCCTCTCATCACGTGGAATACATCACCATATACCTTCACTTCCTTTGACTGTCAACCTATCTCTCATTCATCCTCTCTGTTTCATGTCAGTCCCTGAGTCTGGTTCATGCTCTGCTGGACAAAAGCAGACACCTTCCCTACTGTGAGTGTGTGTTGTGTGTGCATGTCCATTCAGTGTTTGTTTCCCTCTGTATGGTAGGGTGACAATAGGTGACAGTGAGCAATGGTCCTGACTTAAAAGTGGGCATGCAGCTGTTGTGTATGTGCTTGTGCATGTGTGTCAGGGCTAGGTAGATTGCTTTGTGTGTGTGTGTGGGTGTGTGCTTCTTCACACTATGATGGTGACAGTTGAGAGGGAACTAGGAGGTGCAGCACTCCGTTCCGTCCTGATGCCCCTGTCACTTCTTGGCCTTGTTCCCTTCCCTCAACTTCCCTTAGCATTCAGCAAGAGGTGGAGGGTGGGGGTAAGGCAGGGTGAAACCAGCCACCCATACTCAGGGGATGGCCATCCTCCCCTGGGCGCAGACATCAGAGCAAGTGCCATGGATGCAAGGATCTCAAGATCAAAGAAACAACTTTGAATAAATTTAACTTTGAGAGTTGACCAGGTCATTTTTACCACTGTTTAATACCAAATCCAGCTGCTCCACTTGGGAATATTGGGCTGAGCAGCGCATTGTGATAGTTGCAACTAATTCTAGTATCTTAATTTCTGATGCAAGGGCTCTAAAATCTTACTGGGCAGTAATTATTTGAAAACCAGGTGTTATGATGTTGTGGTCTGTAAAATGCATCTCAGGGGACATTCAAAGTGCTGAGTGGATACACAAGTGAAGCCTAAACTTATGTCTACTACTGACACGTCTTCATTGGGAATCCATTATATACTGATATAGTCCAGCTGTTAGCTCAAAACTTCCAAAACTTTTCTTCATTTCTGTCTTCTATTGGTAGATTTTTTTTCTTTATTGATAAGCTAGTTCAAGTTCAAGTCAATGATAAAACAAATATTTCTTCATTGACCAGAAAGCCTCTGTTCTTTGTTATCTCTTGTGAATCTTTTCTTTTACTTTCATTATCTCTACTTTCTCCTTGTCCTTGAATCTTGGCTCAGTAGTGATAGTGAGAAAGTCCACAAATTAAATTAGTTTTCCACAAGGCAACTTTTTTTAAATCACAAGTTTGTCTGCATCACAATTAACCTTTGGATATTATTTCAGATATTTGTATTTTTTCTCATTGCTGTTATGTAGGTGACATTTCCATTCAGTCAGTCATGACGCCAGCAGTTTGAACGTAGACTGCACAGCACACTAGCAAACATCTCCACTATTATGCATTCAAGCAATTATCACACATAATGTATTATATATGGAATCATTCTATTTACTTTCTAGCTTGGCTTCTGATATGAGATCACAGATAATGTTTTTACTAAAAGGTAGCTGGAATAATGTTAGATCTCACATTAACATTAGAGGAAAAACTTTCTTTTGGTGTTAAAAATTCCTTTCTCTGCCAACAATATGTTTCCAAGCACTTACGGCTATCTCCAGGGGAAGGCTAGTGTTTGCCACAACCAAACATGAGTCCTTGGTAGCATGCTAATTGCGGAACTGCAGTTTAATTAGCATTAGTGTGGCATACCGCAGTAATGAGCACACTGAGGTAACGGATGACTGTGACACAGCGACAGGTACTGGTGGTGCAGAATTAATATGAGAGAGAGAGAGAGAAAGAAAAACCATTCAATGGATCTGCCAATTAGCTTTTGCCTCTGAAAAGGTTATTCGTTTGACAGCACCAGAGATATCTTGGGAAAACAAAGGATTTAGAAGACAGGAAGCTTTGCAGCTTGACTTGAAAGTTTTATCACCCATTTTGTGTGTTTACTTATGACTTCTTGAACTTTTTTGTATCATCTTAATAAGCTTGAACATGTGTTTGACAACTGTTTATCAAGACTTGATCGTGTGAATCCAGGATACAACTTCATAAAAGCACTTAGACGTATTTCATCTGTTCATTTTGATAAACCACAGTGCTACTCCAAAGGAAAATGAAATATTCGCATTGGCTGTCTGGGTCCACTGATTCATAAGGACTCCCCTGTATCACAGTTTACCTCTAGAAGTTTACTATTGATTGTATAGACAGTCCTTCTCTAATGAACTAGGAGACGGTATTTGCCTGCGGCCAGTGGCATAGATGACTTTACTGTCCCTATTCCACTTCAGGAAGGAGGGATCGATATTTATGAGTGTTTGGAGGAAGAGAGGAAAGGAGTTAGAAGGAGCAGGAGAGTGATGCTGTTTATGGGCAAACACGCTTCTGAACACACAACATGCTGGGATCTTACAATAAAAGATCACATGTCTGCACATACGATACAATGCACTAAAACACACTTTGAAACTGATAATATATGAACAAATATATGCAGACTGTCAGTGGATTCGTGGGAGCACAGACACACATAAATATATGCATACACAGACATGTAGACTGTACACACAAAAATGTTGTGTATGATAAGCCTGCTGGAGATAGAGTGTTATTTGAATGATAGTGAAGAAAGGGTAGGAAGAAGAAAACGAAAAAGTGAGAGAGAGAAAATGATTTCAGCGCTGTGGGACTATTACCCCTATCGCAGCCAAAAGCAGAGATTGAGATATGTCAAACCAATTATCAATGTGAAGATATTGCAACATTAGCACCATTTGTTCCAAATTGACACCGATATCACGGAGTAATGTGAGATATTCTCAGTGAGATATTCTCAACATCCATGCCAAATATGATGACATTCATTTTGACAATGCTACTTCTCCAAATATGGTTTCCAATCTGTCTGGCTGTCACGCATGACAGGCACGTTGACAGCCTAGTTAACCACTTACAAAACTGACAGCTGACAGACCGGCATTAGGGGAGGTAACATGTCCATAACGTAGCTGTTCATTGCAGAAGTGCCCCTTCCTTACTTGGAGAGGTTGAAGTGAGGATGGAAAAAGGAATATGCCACGTCAGATTAGTGTCGTCTTACAAAAACAGTAAGACACAAAACCTCCTTTGCTGAATGGAACGACAAGTATTAGTAAATTAGTCAAGTTTTGTCATCATAGAAAAGTGACTTAAAAGTGGCTTTAGAATAATGTTCAATGACTGTGATTTATAAATACTATCCGTACTAGGTCCAGTCATATATCACACAACTAGGATGTTCTAATATGTAGAAGAAGTCAATTATTTTTATCCATAAATTTAGTTTAAATACTGGGGTGTAGAATAAATAATACATATGTATAACATAAGCATATTTATGTTTGCTACT
The DNA here is from genome assembly GCF_043641665.1 of Enoplosus armatus. Lineage (NCBI taxonomy): Eukaryota > Metazoa > Chordata > Actinopteri > Centrarchiformes > Enoplosidae > Enoplosus > Enoplosus armatus. The sequence goes on along the minus strand of NC_092201.1, from coordinate 7,952,800 downwards.
GTACATAGGACTACACTATGCTCCTTACATAAGAGTCCCCTATGAGACTCTCCTCTGATTGACAGAGAATGACATGCAATGTCAGTGGTAAAAGAGTGGAAAGAAGGGGAATGATGAAAAGGGGGGGCTGATATGAGTGAAAACTTTCCTTTCACCTGCTGTGCTAGACAGGTATTAGCATAAGTCGTGCATCTCAGCAGAAGAGAGCATGAGTTTGATAGGCCAAGACAGTTTGGTTGACAGGTGAAGCTTCGGGTTTACTCGAATAGCGGCAGGGCTACCTGCGGGGGGGTGGGGCGGTGGGGGGTGATCTGACGCATAGTTTCTTAGTGGGCTTGAAGAATATGTAGGGGTCATATAGGGTACACAGTTCATAAGATAAATACAAGCATATGTCTATAAATGAAGACATTTGGCTTTCTAAATGAATGGCCAGTGTTTGTCAAGGACAATGACTGCTATCAGACACACACACACACACACACACACACACAAACACACACACACACACACACACACACACACACGTGCACTATCCACTCCTGTTGATTTCCTCCCCTGTACTATTGATTGCCTTTCTCCTCTTCCCCTGGTGTTCTCTCTAACAGCTCCTCTCACCGATCTATAGAGTAAATAAAGGCAATGTTGATTGAGAAAGAGAGAGAGAGTGTATGTGTGTGTGTGTAAGTGTGAGAGAGAGAGAGAGAGAGACAGACAGAGAGAGAGACAGAGAGAGACAGAGAGAGAGGGCGCTTCCAATTCTGTTTGCTCTCAGATCAGTGAGGTGATTTCAAGGTTGATTGGGAACAACAAACTATCTGGAAGAACACTTTGAAGATGAACCACATGCTATCCCTCCCCTCAACGCCCCTCCTTCCAGCACAGACTAAGTGTGGGTGGGAGAGCGTGTGTGAACTCTAAGAGTTCCTTGTGTTTTGGCCTTTTTGCTATATGTTATTAAAGATGCATTGTTTAAGCCTTTGGTCTGCAGTCTGTGTTCTAGGCAGGGTGCCTGTTTTCACATTTTTATTCTTTGTAGAAATATCTTTAACCTTGGCCAGGCCAGGAAAAGCATTTCACAAGATAGCATGGCATTTTATATGAACACAAAAAAATACACTCCATTATAATTCGCAACACATCCATCTGTTGTCCCTATTCTCCTAAGCACTGCAGACTGACCCAGTGGGCTTCCAGCATGAAAAGGCTGTCATTCACTTGTGGATGCTCATTCATTGGTTTGCCCATTGGCTACATTCTGTAATGTCAGGTTAATCAATTAAAGCTATGACTGAGCAGGACTCCTGGCCAATCACAGAACCGGAGGCAAGCATTTTGCACCAGTGGTTTAGTAAGTGTCACTGTAGTAAAAATACAATGTTCAGAATGCACTCAGCATACAAGTGGATAACAGAGTCTTGACTCTCAGAAGCTCTGATTTCTATAAAATGAGAGTACAAGCTTTAATGTCCAGCATCCCAGCTGATTAATATAATATAATCAATATAAAAAACTATTTTTGAGTGAACTCCTCCTTTCAGGAGTTTGTGGTTCAGCAGTGCTATTCTATTACGTCCAACATCAACCTATCCACGCCTATATCTATCTATACATCCATCTAAAATTATCATTTTCAAGTGTCAATCTACTTTATTTGAGTCACTTCTTGGAGCAATATAAATAACAATGTTATTACTCAAGATACTCAAGTGGAGGTGAGAGCAGACTGAAGGACATAGGATGGATATTTCTATCCTCTGAATATCAAATAGTTCAGCTCGCACTGGATATGTTGCATTTGTTATGGCTGAGATGCCTGGAGAGAAGGACTTTGGGTCAGGTATGTGTGTGTCAGACCTATTCAGCAAGGACACACTTTAATGCATTTTTAATTCTCTGTCATACTATCCACCTTACATGATAGTACTTATTTCCTTGCTTTCCTTACTTTCTTTATCCTTCAGCACATTTAAATTATATACTGCAACACCTGTTGCTTATTTCACCTTAGGGGTTTGGAAGGTGACCAGTATTATGAACGTCCTAAAGTCTTTTGATTCCAGAGACTGCATATATATAATAAAAATAGAGATTGAAGACAAAAGGGAAATCCAAAATACTTTCTGTACTTTCATTTTCACTACAATTAGCCATGTGTCTGTCTGTAGAACCTGCTGGGATGTACTCAGGCTGTGAATCAGGCCTGTTGATGGTCCTGCACCACTACTGACCTCACTTGACTGTTACTAGAGAAGGTGGGGGGGGGGGGGGGGGGGGGTGGAGTGGAGAGATACGTACACACAGTGTATCTGAGCCATTTGCTTAGGGACCAACAAAGCATACATTTGGAGGCCCTGTAATCTCAGTGTGCGTTTTTACGTGTAGCAGTCTAATTATTTTGTAATAATCCTCACGACACTACACAAAACTGACCTGTGCATTGGGTTGAATAGCCAAAAATTTAAACTTTTAAACTTTACAGATAGTTGATTTAAGTAAATGGGGCTAACACAATAAATATCTCAGGTGCCAAAGATCAACAGTGGTTAATATAACAGAAAATGACATACAGCAGGTAAACAGGAGTGATTATGGCAGGGGATTTGAGTCCTGCCTGCCCTGTGGTAGAGGTGGCACTCAGGGGGACTTCAGTTACACCAAGACCCTGTTAAGAATTCAAAAGGAGGGGGATTGAGAGCGATGAGGAGAGGGATTCTGGGAAAGGTAAACCTGTGGTCGATCAATCACACTGGGTTGTGCATTTTACCCGTGTTTGTGTGTCTGTCTGCTAGAAAGGTTAAGGAGAGGCAAACTGACACACACAAAAAAACACACCTGTAATCTCCCCTTCTGCCCTTGTGATGGTCAAACACCTAGACACCTGAGATCGACTATTTTCTCTCTCTCTCTGGGCTCTACTCTCGTTTTGGCGACTTGACACTAATTCTCCAGCAAGAAAAGAGTGTGTGTGTGTGTGTGAATGCCCTCCCTTGTGTGTATGTGAGTGAAGAGAGGGGTGAGCTGAGGTGAGCAGATTCTATCAGGCTAAGTGTGACAGGCCAATCTGTGGTCACCCATTTGCTCCGACTGGGAGGATGTCCAGGGTGTTAATGGGTTTGTACTCACACACATGCACATACACACACAAAGAAACAAGCATGCACTCACTGGTGGACCATATCCACATACAGTCGCAGCACACTTAAGATTTGATTTAAATTGCAAGCACATTCCATGCTCACTGTTGGCACCTTACATTGATCTTGGTACTTTATTTTTGGACAAATAATCTTTAAATGAAATGATCTGCTAGAATACACCACGTTGATTAATGTTTGGTAAAGTAGTGTTTGGAGAGGGAGTTCATTGTAAGAAATTGTGCTAAACATGAAACTCTGATTGATGCATTACACATTCATGCATGGGAGTGTGTGTGTGTGTGTGTGTGTGTGTGTGTGTGTGTGTGTGTGTGTGACTTTGCCTCTAACCTCTGGTATGTGACCCATAACCCATCAGAGTGTGTCTTCTGTCTGCTAATGCACTTTCTACCCTGGAGACCTCAAGCACATTCATCCTCTATTTCTCCTTCCTTCACTCTGCTGAACACAAACTTACTATTTTTTCTCACTAAAACCGTTTTCAGATCTCTGTCAATGTATCACATTTCACTCCTCTTTCACAGCTCCTCTCTCTTAGAAGTTTGTATCCAGGATGACCACCATGATATCTTTCTTTTCTTTTGGCCTTTCTCAGAATTTACTAGTCTATTCTCTCCTAGTTTGCTTCCGTACACCTTTATCATCTCACCATTCATCTGTTATTTTCTCTGTCACTCTGTCTCCTCTGCTGTCCAGCTTCCTTCCTTTCAGGGTTTCAGTGAGTATGTTCCTCTCACACTCACACCACTTCTCTGCCCTGCCCATATTCTCTCATGCCAGCAGGGATGAAGCTCCTAAATGTACTCCGTCTCACTCACACGTGCACACACACACACACACACACACACATATATGCACACACTCTACCCAAGGGCTAGCACCAACACAAGAAACCAATTTTCAATTTACAGTGGAGTGGGAAATCTCCCTGCCCCCAGCAAGCAATATCTCCCACTCCAATCTTGAGGGACAAGGGTTTGACAGCACCTGGGGTGTGTGTGAATTTGTGTGCATCTATGTGTGTGCATGTGAAAGAGAGAACGACACAGACAGACAGACAAGCTTAAAGGTAAAGCAAAAAATAAATGCAGGAAGGAGAACAGGTTAGCCTGGCAGAGAGTGAGTGAATAGTGGTTAATAAGATAATCTATATCTCATTCAACAGTTTCCAGTTCAGTTACAATAACAGAAGCTATCACTCTCCTCGTGTCAACTCCTTGGAGTTTGGAATGGTGCCCATCAGAGCCCTGGCAGTACCAGCCAGTGTCTGTGCTCTCACCAGGCTCTGGTTTCAGGGCTGGTAAACAATGCCAGTGGTCAGGTTTGGTAATGGATCTAAGGGGGATGCTGGCACAAGGCCGAGCTCCAGGGAAGCAATCTGAGAGTTGGCTTGGGTTGGCTAGAGGAGTCCCTGAATGCTCAAGGGCTGCAAGGGATGGAGGGCTGGGCATGGGCCCAGGCGTCATGGAGGTAGGGGAGGCTAAGAACCCCCCCCCCCCCCCCCCCCCCCCAAGACTGTCTGGTTAACAAGTTTGAGGCTCTGTGACTGCATTGGAGGGAAGTGAGAAAATATAATGTTTGTAAGCCTGAAATATAAATTATGAAAAAGAGAAATACAGATGTGTGTTTGTGTGTGTGTCTGTGCACATCTATGATAGTTCTAGTAGTACTTACATGTTATGCAGCACACACCAGCCACAGTGGGGATCTCCTGATCCAAGACATTCACTGCAAGTTGAGTACTGACCACAGGCCTCCACAGGCACCCTAGACAGCTGCAGAGAAACATACAACAAGGATTAAATACAGTCCAGAGACATTCCAGGTACATTTTTGAATTTATGAATGGTAAAGATAAGCAAAAATATTAAAAGAAAACATTAACACAAAACCAACAGAGAATGTGAAAAACTCAATAGAGTGAAACAAGGTGTACAGAGGGTATGAATCATTGAATCATGGTCAATTCTATCTAAACTACTAGAAATGTAGCAGAGTACCTCTACAGAAATGCACTTGTTGCAGTCAGATACTGTATGGTCAATGTATGTGTAGGTGGAGAAGTGAGCAGATACACCCTTTACTCACACAGCACATCTTATTGCTGCATTACTGTTTGCATCCTGAAAAATTCCAACAAAATGTTATTGTTTGTAGCACTTTTTAGAGCCAAATACACATTAACTGCAAAAACAAACAAACAAACCAAACTAATATGTAAAGTGAGAATACTACGTATTTTGTATCAGCACCGATTTTCATGAAAATGTAACTGCTTGACAGCTTCCATCTTTCTTCACTGACTCCATATGGGAAATTTGGCCACTTGGGAGAGCAGTCCATCTATTATGATATATAGCCCTGCCAATTCAAACTGGCATTGACTGGCACTGATTGGCATGGGCCTTGAGTGACCGAGCGCAATGGGCAAAGCTGAGGTAGATCTCCAGCCATCCCCTCCTCTTGTCTCCATGGTAACGGCATGGGGCAATAATAGGTGTTGCTGGCACTTTTGATTAATGAGCCGTCATTGGTGGATGACCGCTGTCACTCACGCTGCTCACCGACGACAGCCAGGAAAGAGAGACGACATCATCAGCGTGGGACTGATATTGGGTTATGATGAGGGTAAAGTTCTGTGTGTGTATGTTTGTGTTTGTGTGTGTGTCTGCACACTAACTGGAATTTCAGTCTTGAAATACAAGTTTGAGATATTTTTCCTTTCTCTGCCACATTCCTAAGTATGTTGAACAAATGTTTCCTCATGATACTAAAAAGGGTTCTCTTTGAATCAGGATTTTAGAATCCGACTTAAACACAAAGACATCAGAAGGTTACTCTATGTAAGAATAATAATACATGAGTACTGTACAGTTAAACAGCCAATAGCCATAGTTCTACTTATTAGAAAATCTGATGAAGGACAAGCATCACACATCTATTTATTCCCTTTGATCACACGGTTACTTCTCATTGAATTGGACAAAGGTAGCCCTGCAAATAATATTACCTTCATAGTATAAAGAAGGAGAGAAATGGGTCTGAGGTCAGAACATATAATAAGCACCAGTGCATCTTGCTGGTGAATCTAGGGCCTGGCTTAAATACACCAGGGCAGTGATCATGGGCACTGATGAAATCTAAGTAATTTTCAAATCTTCTCACAGCTTCAGTGCACCACCTCCAGTAGGTGCCAAGGATAAAATTCTTTTGGATGCTGGTCTCTCTTTTTTTCCAGATATAAGTGATGCAATTATACATGTCTTCACAGCACATTTTACTGACTAAATTCCATATTCAAGGGTATGAAAAGGACCATAATTAAACCATCCCATGTAGGGCATGGCTGAATGTAACGAGATCAGAAACGCCTATGCGTAGTGGTATCTCTAAAGCGCAGCCTGGCACTGACGGCGGTTCTCTCTGTTGGACGCACAGACTATCATCACAGCACATCTCTGCCTGACAGCCTCTCTCTCTCTCTCTCTCAAATAAAAAACACACCAAGTCAACGCTACAACGTCTCCCACACTCACACTGGAAGTCATATTTCAACACGTGTGCACACAGATGCACATGGACCACAAAGACACATGCTGTCACTGAAGTCAGACACTGACACACTAGCATGATGAAGATACTCACACTACCACATCATCCTCTCTCTTGCTCTCTACATTTATGTCTCTTCTGTGTATCTCTCCAAATACTATAAATAGCATACTCAGGCAGACATGTGCACACACACACACACACTGACACAGATTCACACACAGCTGAATGGATTTAGAGGGGGCGTATCTCCTTGTCAAAGTCAAGAGGAATCCTGCATGCTATAACAGATTAAAAACAAGGCAAGTGCATCTTTGTGTGTTAAGTGTGTGTGTGTGCACTTAGGGGGGAAAAAATCAGCTGGTATGTTTTGCCCTCCCTATTGCGTAGAGGCATATTTGCATTAGGTAGATAAAGGGAATGAGTTTGAGATGGAATCAGAGCGATAGTGGTGCAAGTGTGTGTGCACATGATCAAACTCAACACTGATCCTCATTGCATCTCACATGATAGATTCCCTCCCTTCCTGTCACTCTCCCCCAAGCCTGCTCCTCCTCTTAAGATCCACCACTGCCTTAGCCCACTGCAAGCTAAATAACCTGTTTGTCGCTGAAGAGAAAGGCCATTGTCTTAGCCTATGGAAGGGTTTCAGCTGCCAAAGCCTTATCATGAGAGTGTATGAAACCACAATCTCCATGTGTAGGTGTGTGTGTGCGTTTATGTAATCTATGTAGCCATGTCACCGCATCGAGTGGTTTGTCACCTCGTGATCTGCCATAAAAGCTAAGCACCCAGACAGAACTGTAGCAAACAATGCCACCATATCTGAACGCTTTATAATTTAACACTTCATTGGTGGCAGATATGCCGATACACACACCGCCCAAATGTACCAAAAACACACACGGATTTAGACTTTGTAGAATGGAAGGGACCTCCTGATGCCTATCGAGGCCTCAGATGCCTGCATCTGGGGAAATGGTTTTCTCAACAGATAACACACACACACACACACACACACACACAAAGACAAACACGCACCACATTCAGAGCCCAGCAGAAGTGATGGGTGCCAATGTGAATCCTCTGTTCCAGAGCGCGGATCCTGATATCATTCATTCACCCTCTGTCTGTCTGTCTTTCTCTGTCACTCAGACGCTCTGAAGTGTGTAAGATCATACATTCATCATCTCTCCAGAGCCTCAGTTCTCTATCTGGCACACACACATACACACACTCAAGCAGGCAACACTTTTGTCCCCTCTTTTATCAAAAAAAATGGAGGGATTTGGTGGCTAAACGACCCAATGCACCCTTGTCTCTCTCATCTCGATATCACATTCATTTCATGCAATCTTCTTCATGGGCTTTGCCAGAGGGGCAACCATTACGGCTCACTGTCTCTTCACTATGGCTGCGCTATCATATCAGCAGGGATAAATACAAAGGATGGGGTGCATGGCATTTATAATTCCCTCCTGTTTCAGGTGAGAAAATGACAGCCATTACACCCTGCACTCTCCCTCCTTTCACAATAGGGAGAGATGGAAGCAGCTGGAAAGAATCGTGCTTTTAAAAAAAGGACAAGATCACAGACGTACTTGACGACTTAAAGTGCTGGGAGAGAGATTAAGACATACTCGATCATTTTCTGCGGTTGGCAGAATGGCATAAAATTATATATACAGTATATATACACTAAATGTGTGTGTGTGTCTATTGAATCTGTGGAGGATGGGTGTCAAAAGGAGAGGAGTCTTCACTGTAAGTGTATTCAGAATTTCCTTCATCACTACACTGAGGATATGATAAAGCTTGACTCTGTTTTTCTTTCCTCTCTCCTTCTTTTCTCTCCGTCTCCCCTCCTCCTTACATAATGCCAGGGGCATTTGAGTCAACCTGCAGTGGGAAAGTGATCATTTAATAAATCTGCAGAGACTTTTATTATTAACTAATTCTTCTGCCTCATCTCTGTTCTTCTCTTTATCCTACTCTTTTCCTGCCCCCTCCACTTGTAATTAAACAGGGATTCCACCTGCAGCCAAACTCCACCACTCCAAATGAACAGAGAGGGGGAAATTAAAGTGATAGTCCAATCCTGCCTTACAGCCTGTAGGGCACACTGAACTGCTCTTATCTTTTCTCTTCTTCCCCCAAGCTAGCTTCATCTTTTTCTCCTTCCCTGGTGTAAGTTTGTTCATTAGTTCGGCACACTGTTGGCAGTGCATCATTACTACTGGCAGGGAAGCAGAAATTAATAAGAAATAATTTGGTTAAATGTATGTAATGTAGTGTGATTTGGTTAGCAATGTTGAGTGCATGTGTCCAAGATAAATTGCTGTTTACGACAGTAGTCATCTCTGATTAAATATCCTCCAGTTAGGCAGATGACTGTGAGCAAATCAGCGAAAATCATCAAACCTGATGAAATGAAATCATTATTCATATATGTGACAATGGATAGGAATAATATTACTGATCTGCTGTTATCACAACAGCATGTCTTGCAAATGGAAACAGGCCTGACACCCTCAACAAATCCCCAACAATATTTCCATCAGCCTGCCACTATGTGTACAGTAGGTGGTCTTTCAGTGTCCCTGAATAATATACAGTACATATGCAGTCCCTCTATCCAGGGCAATGCCAGTGCTTATTTATTACAAGTGGTAAAACAACAATCTATTTCGACTCAACTTCACAGTTCAGTTTCTGGTCTGTCTCTTACTCTCTAATCACCGAATATCTATTAATTCCGGTGTTTATTCCTTCATTCATTTACTGGTGCTTCTGTCTCTCTCTCTTTCTTGTCCTCTTATGTCCCACCTCCTCTCCAGCTGGATGGAGGACAGATTGACGTGGGAGTCAAATGAAGCGAGGGACACATCAACGACCCACTGCCTCGTCACAGCTGACGCACCACTCAATCCGTCAACCACCAACCAACGGTATTATATCATAAACTAAGTTAACAGAGCGGGCCAGTGGCTGCAAGTGCAATATTGTTTTCATTTGACGTGCTCAGAGGTCAAATGAGAAAGCCATCCATTGCGCTGTCAGGATTGTCAGTGCATGACAAACGACTCGGATACAATCAATCATTTTCACTTATCTTTCCATTCCAAAGAGGGTAAGCCCTCCCATACACACAAAAAAGCAGTTAAACAAGCTTGAGGCAGTTTACTAACAACAGATTACAGATTAGAATTTCTTGCATGAGGCACATTCACTGCTAGATTTTTTTTTTTACCAAATGTCATCTTTGGTTTGTCTGTGCTTACCAAATAAGCAACCAAAAGCTGAAGCATGCTAACCTCAGCAACAATAAATTCATACAGCACAACTTGCCCTAACATCATGCTAATGTTGTCCCATTACACTGTCAGTCCTCAGTGCTAGAACCATGCTGAAGACAAGATGGATGTCAAGGTAAAGTGTGGGGATTTGCATTTAGTCTGTAATGCCATTTCTTCCACTGGCAGGTGCCAGAAGTGTAGCCACACACACACACACACACACACACACACACACACACACACACACAGTGTCTTAATTCTGCACAGGCTGCATCATCTTGCCCTAGGGCATAGCCTGGGTAAAAATAAGGCCTGTATTACACAGACAGAGTGCGCAGTTTGGACTGTTTCCAGCAGCTAAGACATTGACAAAAGATGCTGATGATGACTCATATGAATGACATAAAGTGTCTGTTATACAGTATAATGGGCTTGTAGATTCAAAACTATCTTCAATGGGAAAAGAGAGGAGAATACAAGATTCAGAAATATACTGGAAAACAGCAAGAGAGAACAAGGGGGAGAAAGAGAGAGAAGACAAAGGTAAAACTTCAAAAGGGACTCTGAGTGAGCCACGAGTTCACTCTAACCTTGTCTGCCCCACTTTGTTGACATTTCAGACGTATGTCAGGCAGCAATGGCTGCAACACATCAGCTCTGTTCACTTGCCTTGTTAGACCAAAGCAGCCTGCAGCTAAACTGGGACACCACATAATATGCACATCTAAACACCTTCATAACTCACAGCCACATACTAGAGGGGTGAGGAAGCCACACTGTAAGGGATGTGGTAAAAAGTTTTCCGCTGATAGAAATTAAAGGATTCTGGTATTAAACATCTTTGATGAGATGCGAAGACGCGATACTTCCACAAATTGGCTTGTCGGATTCCCCTCAGGCGGTTCAAAACAGAAAAAAGCATTTGACTTTGAACGATCTCACCCCACTATAGTACACACTTTCAATAATTCACACTTACAGATCTGCATTTGCTACACTGAATATAAATAATTTAGCACCGTGAGTGTGGCAGTCCCAGCACCTTCAAGCAACAGTTTATATGCTGAATGTAAAAACATTGGTATATGTTGGGGGAAAAAAAAAGAACGTAAGCAAGAAAAACCATGTAGGAACATACTCGATAAAATCCAACCACTGACTGACAGTTGCTGGCAGGATGAGTTAATGTGTTTGCTGGGTTGCTGGAGGGTAATGGTATGGCTGTGGGAACATTGGAGGATGGATTGAATGACTAAGACACAACAAACTGCTTGAACTGCTCCCAAATGCCCTGAAACCCATGTCAAGTCTCAGCACAGCCAGCCACTGATGTACTCTGCTATCTAAATCGTATTCATTTGAATTAGTTTCTCATGATTGGGTCCAAACAGAAGTTGCTTATATTCCATTTGACTGCATGGACTGTTGTGTAAAAGGTGTAGCATTGTTTCTAACATGTACTATGTTCCATAAGTAATGCTACTTCATGACTGTGTGCATTTCAGAGTCTACTTTTCCAAAAAGAGTTATGTAACATATTGTTTTTTAATCTTTAATCTTTAATCAATATGTCAAGGTATTTTTTATGGTGATGTTTGCTGTTTTGGAAATCTTAATTTCTTAAAGATGGACAAGGAGGAAACTGTACACTGAAATGGTACCATAAGCTATTCATCTTCTCTAACTCAATAAAAAATACAATAAAAATGAACACTTTGTTAGTGTATGATTTGTACTTAATTTACATACTGAACTAACGGTGAAATGTTCCCCCAACCTCCGCCGACACCATCTCATTCATTCCATCCAGATGTCCTCATTGTGGCTGACAGATGAACCGGTGTTGATAGGATAGTAACATAGTAGTGAAGTACAGTACCAGCTCATATTAAACAGTGGGATTGACCTGCCACTGTCACTCAAACACCAACCCTAACATCCATAATCACGGCCCATTCTATAACCTAACTGTCCTCTTTACACCAGAACATCTATTTAACCCACTAATAAGATGATGTGTGTGTGTGTGTGAGAGAGAGAGAGAGAGAGAGAGAGAGAGAGAGGGTGCGTATGAGTGAGACAGAAATACAGCGTGAGAGAGAGGAAGATCCAATTAGAGGACAGCCAATCACTGGATTAATGAGAGAGAAGGGATGACAGATTACTCTGCTAGTAAGGAATGGTGAAGAAATGGAGGAATGGAGGATTGGGGGTTGGCATTGGGTATAAATGACAATGGGTAGCAAGAGAGGGTTAGAAATGGAATAAAGATGGAGAAAAAAGGAGATGAAGAAAGAGGAGCAAGGCACACAAAAGGCTGAATCCTCATTCGCTTTACAAATCCCCTTAGAAATGAAAAGGGGGTTGTAGGAGCAAAAATCTATAATCCTGAAAGAAAAACAAACCTAACAAAGAGGACACAGCCACAGGATGGAGCAGAGAAAGAAAAAGAGATTGCAAGATAAATCAAATGAAGGATGAGAAAAATACAATGACTAGGACATGGAGAGCAGTTTTTTGCAGTACACGACACTGCATGGGTATGTGTGCTTGGGTTAGTGTTTGGCTAGCTTTCTTCTCTAATGACTGTATAATGTGACACAGACAAGCAGGGTACATCGTGACTCTCAGCATGATGCCGCTCCCTGAAGCTGGAGTTATACTTCTGTGTTAAGGTGTTCCAGTGGTCCTGCCACATTGTAATTCATCTATAGACGATTATAGGTGACTGTTGTAGCACTAACGCAACACTAGATGGACGTGCCACATATAATCAGACTGTGATTAGACTGTGTCTTTTAGTCATTATAGACTGAAGTAATCATGTTTACTTTCTTTAATTCACTTTGTGATAGAGACAGATGGTTGCAGTGAGGACAGAAGATTACGAAGCCTTTTCTCAACTTTGTCCAAGTTGTCTTCATTATCAACTGCTAGGATCAGAAATATGAGCAACTCAAGCTGACCAATCACAGTTATTATTACAGTTACTCTGTAGTCCCTATACCCTGAACGTGTAGTTCACCTCAAAGCCGCTGCCTACAGTCTTTATATGTAGTATGAATCATATGAAGTATGAAAACATATAAAACCACTTATCATCAAACTAAAAAACACACAGAAATGAAATGTACAATGCAGCACAACTATCTGCAATCTGCATTATTCTTAACTAACAACTACATCCTTATTTAACCTCCTTACTCTGTCCCTCCCCTTCAACCTCAGTGTCCGACCCTCAAGCTCCTGTACTGGACTCTCACACCAGCCAGGATCCAGAGGAGGTCTGTCTCTTGGTCCACCCCAGGCCTGGCATCACCAATCTGAAGGAGGTTTCAAGGCTAAGAACAGCAGGGGACGAGCTGTATCGACCAACTCTGTTCTCAGCCTCCTGTTGTGCCCCCCTTCTCTCTTTCTATCATGTGTTTCCTCTTTCTGTATTTCTCCCCTGTTCCATCTATCACACTCTCTCTGAGAGTCCCAGGCCCCAGAAAACAGCAGGTGGTCTTCTGCTATCGATCAGCTCAGGCTGCTTTAATAGCGTTTGCCACCACTGGGAATCGGGAATGTGCATGTGTGCAACCTGTTATGCCAAAATATTGTTGTTACATGTTCTCTACATTTGAGATGAAGCAATTTGCGCTCATCTCCTTCAGTGATTGCAGACACTTGGAAACAATGTTGTATTTAACAGTAAATCACGACAGTTGCTGGAGGTAATAAAGCAGTGATTTTCAGTCTCAATCAGCATGAAGAATCACAGTTAAGGTGTAACTGATAAACTCTACTGACTCTAGTAAACAGAAAGGCACTGCAATGAAATGAGACAAATATCAGTATCGGTTAAATTATTGAAATGACTTATTACAAATTAAACTATCAAAATACAAAATTATACAGGGTTTGAATGGATTGGTGGAATAAAGCCACATTGTTTTAGTTGTATTCATTCACTCTTATTTTGTTCCATAAACCCTTCAGCAGTAAACGGGTGTGTGTTTGTGTTGTGTTCATTAACTGCTTTCTATATTTGTGTGTATGATAATTCCCAGATGTTCCTCCTAAACAGTTAGTGGAGGTCAGCCCTCTAACTAGGCTAATGGGCTAATAGACTAATTACTACGAAGGCCGAAGACACACACACGGGACCACTATTGGCCAGCAAAACTCACTTGGTTGCTTTTTTCAAAATAATGCTAATTGGCATGCAAATTAAAAATGGGGAATTTGTAACACGATGTTGGGCGATAATAGTGAGACAAAAAGGAATCCAACATGATGGGAAGAAATGGAAATTAAGTATTCCTAATAATTCATTTGATATTCTGTAATATCTTCTGTAAGCCCAATTACACGCAGTGCAATCCAAAAGGGGAAAAAAAAAATTCTAACATTGCTGCTTAACAGATTTGTACAAAAGAATGATTGGATGTAATTGGATGCCATGACAAAATAGCATCCTAAATGTCTATTATTCTGCTAACTTGTCTCTCCCTCCATTCCTTTCCAAATCTCTCTGCAGATGGACTGACTGAGACCTCAGGAGGGGCAATGAAAGCTGCATTTGAAAGGGCACCTTCAACTCTCTGTCTGTCTGATATTTAAAAGTGTTATCAGGATAATCTGGGCACTTAAAATGGGCACGCATTTCCACACACACACAAACAAATTGCACTACACATTAGTAAATACTGACACTTTCATGATGCCAGAGAGGTCTATAATCCTCTGGAAGCTGCAGACAATATACGGGGGTAACTAGGCTATCACTGCCAACAAAACAGCAGTGGCCTTCTGTGATTACGGGTGGCAGGAGATAAAGAGGCGGGAGAGAGGGAATGATATGCATATTATCTGAACTTCAGAGCTTTTGCAATATTATTTCTAACAGTCACATTAATAATGAACAATAAATGGGGTTCCACTGAACTAAAAAGAGAGAAATCCACCATGGGCTCTTCAACTGGTGGCTTGATTTGGCCTCAGTGATTTGATTACTAGCTCTTTAACAGCGCTTAATGAAAAGATAATGTTAGTGCTGAATGGTAAGAAATCTGTGTGTTTATTGTTTCTGTGATGAATTAACTTTTGGGATAAAGACTCAATTAGAATAATTTCCCTGTAAGGACAACAAATAAATGAAATCATTTCGCAAATGTCTGTTTCAATTTTAAAGGAAAAGGGACTAGATGACAGACACTTGACAGTTAAACAGTCACTGTATCCATCTGAGTCTGAAAAAGACAGGTCTGCACTATTTATCCAAACAATGTTTAGCTCAACATACACGTAACTCATATTTCCCCCACATAAAACATGCATTGCTACCTACTGTACATGCATAAAACATAATGTAAGTACTTGCTCATGGCTGCGTGTCTTTTTTTGTGCAATATAAAGAAAAAGTGAATACTAAACACAGTGAGTCATAGGTGTGTGTGTGCATTTATGTGAGCACAGCATGTGTGTGTTATGGACTTTCCATGGTGCTATTTTAGCAAGGTTTTGCCTCTGATAGGTGTTCACAGTCTCTCTGTGTCTGTGTCCATTACACAGAGTGCTGCTATTTCGCTCCACATTCCATGTCATCAAAGGTACTAAGAGAGATAGTGTGTATGTGTGAATCTGTATGTGCACAGACATACACACCAACACGAGTGGACTGAGACCACTCTCCTCTCTCCCTATAATTCAACACATTTATTCACTCCAGCTCTACCCTTAGAGTCTGTTTCTATAAAAAGACATGGCCATAGCCTCCAACAGTCCATCTAATCCTGTTCTCTCCTCCAGCCAGGCTGTAATGAAATCCTCTATGCTACACCAAAGGTTATTCTACCCTGTGACATAAGAAAATGATAAATGCCAGTGGTTATGATATTGAGTTAGCAGGGGGGACTTTTGATATGTGTGTGTGTGTGTGTGTGTGTGTGTGTGTGTGTGTGTGTGTTTCTGACCTGGGTCTCAGACATGACATAGAGGTAGTGGTGGTCAGAAGAGAAGGCCATGTCTCTGAGGATGGGTCCGTTCTCCACCGCCTGCACCGTCTCATACTGCAGAGCACGAGAAGAGCTGTCTACCCGGATCTGGGGAAACACAGAAGCACATTAAGAATGAATACTTAATTACAGCAACATTAAAAAGAAACTTTTAATATAAAGTATATTATCAAGTTTATTTAGTTTCAGATTCATTGAATCAGTGCCAAATGTAATGAAAGATTTTAAATACTCAAATACCAAAGTTATTATTTCAACGACAACTGAAATTGCAAACCTACCTCCCTGTCTTAGATGCAGCTATAACAATTAACATGTGATATGGAGGGAGTGAGGTGCCTTGGTCAGGGATCAGTGACATTTTCACATTTGGTTTGGGGTTTTGAATTCAACAACCAAGTTGGTCAAGTACACTATGTTACCAATGCTGCCCCAGAAGTAGAGAAGAGCACAGAAAAGCCAGCAACTAAAATAAATGGACTGAGTAAATTACAGGGCTGAAAATGAAGAATAGCTGATGTAGAAAAGAAGCAAACTGAGAAAGAGTAATGTTGCCTTTCTCAAGGAAAGACTTGGCAATGGCACAAAGGTGGTGTCTAGGACAACAAAGTCTGCAATTAGGAACCAAGGTATCATTAAAAAGGTACTTTTGAACATTATTATTGACAAAATTGCCCATCTACCCCATATTGCCTTAGGATTTTCCAATGCATCATGGCTTTCAGTGCTGTATCTGAGAAGCTCATCTTTCTCTATCACAGTTACAGCCATTCAAAAGTGATTATGGTAATTAGGCATCTGGGCAAGAGGTGTGGTCGGTGGGCCCCTAGGTGTGTTTACTCAGCAGAAAGTGCATGGAATTGGCCCCACACTCACTTGGTGGTGTGATGGAAGTGTTCTGGGTTGCGCCCGAACATCTGCTTACATCGTCACACACATGCGCGCCTGCACAGGAGTGTGCTCCAAATGATCCTTTCTAAATCTGGTCCTCTGGCTGTAATTTCTCACTAACACACAGTTCTGACACATACCTACCCAAGCAACTTTCAGCACCCAGTAGAATACACGCACACACACACACACACACACTCAGAGACCTGTGTGGGCTTGCGGACAGGTGTGAAGCAAGTCTTGTTAAAGTTGTGATGACTCTTGGTAGTTCTTTATGCTCTTCAGCACTTAAGGGTTCACAGGTAACAGGCACAAACGGGAGATAATTGGACAGGAAGCAGATGGTCGAGCAGACAGGTGAGTCAATTATAATACGCTGATGACAACATACTCTGTGTTCTCTCTGTCAGCATATTATTAAAAATACCTTTCTGCTGGCCCGCCTTAAGCTAAAGTCTCCTTAAGGTCAAGACGCCTTAACTGTTCTAAGTAGGTAAACTGAACCCTCTAATAAAATGATGCTGTATCCACTGAAAACAGAACTGGTCCTTGTTAGGGACCAGACACATTTCTTCTTCACGTCTTCCTTTGAAAGATTTATTGTTAAGAAAAGATCAAATAGTCACATCAAAATAGCAAATATAATGAATGTCGATTTTGAGAAGCACAATATGCACATTCATATACTAAACTGTAGTGGCTCTGTCCCTTTCCTTTATTCTCAATTATAACAGAAACCAATCAACCACCATCAACTGCTTTACTATAGCCCAATGAAACTTTTGTCTTAGCTTGGACAATCAACTATTGTATAGTAAAGAGAGAAACCTAAGTACACATGGTGCCGTTTACATCCCAGCCCTACTCCTGCTGCTTCTACTGATATCCAGTTTCACAACATGACATTTCTTTAAACAGGCACCATCTTTCACCCTGATTTCACCCTGCTATCCCTCCTTCTTTGTTTCTCAGTCATTCTTCCTGCCTCGCTCTGCCTTCTGCTTGGCTTGTGTAGTGAACTAGATCTCAAAGGACCTTGAGTTCTGTGTTTCAAAGCCTCACACACTTTCACTGGGAATCATTGTATGCACTAGGGTCAGTTGCAAAGAAAAGAACAGAAGGTGAATAGGAGAGAGAGAGAAAGAAGAGGGGGAGGTAGGAAGAAAGAAACTTCCACACGAGCAAGGGCTAGATTCAGCAGGTGGGGTTATCTAATCTGCCCGATCGGGTGAGTTAATTTGAGGCGTTGTGACGATGTGCACAGTACACAGCAAGTGTGTGCATATGCATGTATGTGAAGATGTGCGTATATCAGCTTACCCCCACTGCATATGAGAAAAGTGTGGAGCCAATTGCAGAGCAGAATTAAAGGGCAGATAGTCTATAGCAATGGCTGAATATAGTTTTATTGTGTTGGGACAGATCCACAGTCACCAGGGAGTAGGGGGGCTTCAAGGGGAAGCTCCTGTATATTATCCCTCAATCTGACCACCGACAAAACAAATGAGCCACCAGGGAGTGAACAGCATGTCCGCAAGCATGCAACACTGCTGGTTGAGTCACACTGGGACTGGAGGGGAGCACGTAAGGGAGAAAGAAAGAAATCAAAGACCAGTTGACTTATTTGTACAATAATTGGCACATATAAGGAATTTAATAGCAATTTTACTCTCTATTTTTTTTTATCAACACAGCACAGTCGCCATAGGCTTGTAGGTTTTAAAACAACAGTTACAGCAGACTTCGTCTCCCCTGATATCAAACTCTGTGCTTTAAAGGAATACTACTCAAAAATATCCACCTACTGCGTGAAGAGTATATAAAATCTAATGAAAATAAACAGCTAGTGCATGATTTTTATTACTACAAAAACACTATCTACAAAAGCCTACTCAGATTGAACACAACCAATACCTTAATTCCCTTGATGAAAAGCCAAATCTAATGATTATGTTTTTGTTATGAAATGACTAATCCTAGTTTCGTTGTCAGCACGGGTAATTATTAATATATCTTAAAGTAATTTTTTCATCAGCCTAAAATCATTAAGGCAGCTACAGTGGTGCTAGCCAATATTATCTGATTCCTTTTCAACAGTAATAAAGTGGATTAGCTGCTCTATGCTAAATGGATTACAATGCTAATCTCTGCTATCACATTAGCACTACACAATAGACATTCACTGCCAGACAGACTTAATTTTGCCTCCGAGTAGTGGGAAGGTGAGAGATGCATTGGGCCCACACATAAATGCACACATACAAATAAGTGTGTTCAAACAAGCACTTGCATGGATATAGAAACATTGGCATTCACTGTCTTTTTCTCTTTCACACACTTACACTCACACACACACAGGCTGTCTGGCTGGAGCTACTCATATGGTAATGACGGATACTCTGGGGAGTTACTGGCACTTTTGACTCACAGAGCACACTTCCTCAGCCCTGCAAAATGTGTGTAGCAGACATTTCTTCATTAGCTCTGTGTGTGTCGGGATACGTATGTGCGTGCATCTGTGGGAGAAATCCACACCATACCACAGATCATACAGAGAAAATCCTAGTCCTCCATAAAACGACCACCCTGGCCATAAACTGTATCCCCCTAGTGGCTGTGAGGAATAACTACACTAACACTATCACTGAAGACAGATATAAAGACAGTGGCTCTGCAGTAAAAAAGCAGGTTAGATGCACCTGAAGTGTCTTTTCTCTGTCACAAAAACACAAATGCTCTGAGCTATCTATGGAGTCTTTTAAAGCTATTCAGACCTTTTGATATCTTTCATTTTCTTGCGATCTACCATTATTGTATAACAGAATGTGAGGGCAGTGTATAGCAGAAATACAGCCAACGGTATATGCATTTATTAAAACAGTTTCAGTGTGACAGCGTAGAGAAAAACAAATGCCACACCATATGTAGATGGTATTTCTGCTTTGAATCTGTCAATGAAGAATAATGTGCCCAAAGTGACTATCTCCCTCTCTCCATGGGGCTAACAGCTAGCAGAAGGTGTGATTCAGACAGGGAAGCCATTCCGGTGTGAAAACCACAGGAGTACCCTCTCTCAGTTTCCTCGCATTGGCACTGTGTACCGTAAAAGCACATGGAAACTACCGCACTTCCTCTGACTCTGCATGGAATCCATTTTGAAGCAGGTAAAAAAATGTAATGCTAGGTTCTTCACTGTATTACACATATGCTGTTTTACAGACAAAAAAAACCCAAAACATAAGAACTGTGCTATTATGTTATATTGTACAATAAAATCAATAGCATGTAAGGTGGACAATATGTAAAAATATATAAAGCAACATATCGATCTAAGAAAAAACATTACAGTATCAAGTAGTTACAATCTCAAAACATGGATTGCTTGTTTTGTCATTGGTTGAATCCAACAGACACCTTGCATATCCGAGGTCAATAATGTTGTTGCCCCTGTGGAACCTTCTTCCAGTGAAAATTGACCTTTGAAATTCAGTACTTCTGGTTAAACATCTGAGCACTTCTATTGATTTTAGATAATCTCCAAGAACTGCTGTGCCATTATGTAGAAACTACTTTACATCAAGTGGTGAGATGGATTGTCCACATTTTAGGAAGAGTCTAGTCAATCCTCAGGAGACATAAAAAAAAAAATACTGCTGTAGTGGCTAAGTGCAGGAAATACTCAAAACTACCCCCTCTGGACAAGACCACATTGAAAAACAACATATTGAAAGTGTGCTTCCTAAAACATACAATAAGTGAAGGAGTGACAGGGAGTGCTATTTGTGTGGTCCTGAGTCAGTACTGTCAGAGCGATTGGAGAATTGTGTCCTTGCCTGCAATGGCATGAATTTTGGGGTGGCAAAAGGAAGGCTAGTCACACAGAGTTGCAGTCTGTTAAGCATGGCACACACACTAATACACCATGGCTGGAACACACACCATGACCAACATGCTGCTGGTGGAAGCCAGAATAAGCTGCTGACTATAGTATCACTGTGGTCTGACATGGGCCATGCAACCACAGTGAGGTGAGTGGGCTGGAGCAGAATGTCATCCAAAGTCATACAGCATGCTGGGAAACTTAAATTACCACAACATTTGTGTGAGGAATTCCTTCAAATCCCTGAAACGTGCATAGGCAAACCCAGCGTCAGTGCCAGCATTTCTGCAGCCAAAAAGGGTTCATGAAACTTTTTCTGCTGGATATGATTTTTGTCTGACTATTGTCTATATTGTCTTGCAGTATATTGGTAGTATTTTTCCATATTGGACTCTAACAGGGTCACATTCCTTTATCTCAGTAAAATTGTAACCAATTGAAATGATGGCCAAAACTACACAAAACTGAATGAGTCAGAGTACAAGCAAAACGTGCACATGGAGGTCTCCTGGGGTCTCCTCTTTAAGCCCTTGGGTCCCTACCCTGTTCAAGATATCAATCACAAACATTTTGGAGCAGCAACAGCACAGCCACATGCCAAATGCTGCTGTAACCCGACCTGCCACACTTCGTTCAGGTTTCGACCCTCTTTGTCAAACCACAGCAGTGTGTTAGGCATTCAACCAGGCAAGGCAGGATATGCACTAAGAGGCCAGAAAGAGAGACAGCCAGACAGACAGAGACAACTGAGAGGAACATTCACTGTGAAAGAGACAAGGAGAAAAGCAACAACGTATCGTCACTACATAATGGCAATGTGTCTCTCCACGCATTCTATTCATACCGACAGCAATACAATGGCGGCTGTCTGATTGCCCAAATCTATCCAGCTCACTGAAACATATGGCAGACAGAGAGAAAAGAGGGGTGGGGGGTTGGTGGTGAGAATAACAGAAGGAAAGGGGGCTAGGAGGCGGACTGGATCCATCTCTCAGTGTCAATCAATGCCGGGACAAACCATCTTCTTCCACATTCAATGCCTCAATATACAGCCTTAGGCGAGATGGACTGGTGTGAGACTAGTGGGGGAGTGTGGATGATTTGACATTAATCTCAGGGTATTAATGAGGATGTAGCACACTAATGTGGGATGCCAGGTTGGTTGTGTAGTATTGCTGGAGCAGAGAATCACATATCATCCGCTATTCATCGCCAGGAGTTATTAGGGACAATCAAAGACAGACACACATTTTTATTTTATCTGGGAGGAAGACTGGCCGGAGAGGAAGGCACTTAAGATATGTGGTTTCTAAAACAAGTACTGCAGGTGACACATGAATGACTAATGCCATGGCACTTCTACATCGACAATGTCTTTTGGCATAGTATTTTATGTTTTATGACAAGCTATTATAGAGACATCTTGCAGTTATCCAAAGGTACAACATCAACTCAGTGCTTTACTGCTGTACTTTATGGAAGCAAAATATTCATTCAGTTCATTAAAGACACTTTAACCCCCCCCCCCTCCTTCCTTCCTTCTTTCCTTCCGGCTCGACTCCTCTCTCTATGGGAGGATGAGTGGGCAAAAAACCCCACAGAGTGGAACTGAACACATTCTGTGCTTTAATTCACTATTCTCTGTTTTATGTTTGCGATTAGGCATATCTGCTACACAGCAGGATTTTAATTAATGCATTTCCCCGGATGCCTGCACTGTGAGGGAAGGTGCTTTGTGGGTGCAAATCAGGGAAATGTCATTGTTAGCAGGGAAGTAACTACAGAGACTTGCATTGGCAGTGTCAAAACTATGCAGGAATTTGACCTCTATAATGGCCCTCCTGTTGGGTTTGGTTTTATTGAGGTTAATCCACTGGAGATGTTTTATTTTGGCTAGGTTGTTTAGGAACACCACAACTTGGTGCCGTAAGATAAAAGGGGTAAAAGACAGTGGGGGCATTAGTGGCTGGCCTGAGTGCAGCTGTGTCATGGCAATACAGAGAGTCAGAGGAGACAACTAAAATCAATTTAAAGTTTTGGGAGTGAGCAAACATATGTGCACTCATGTTTGTTTCTATTGGTGCTACTCCAGTCTCCACCACCTTACATCTGGGATCTGACACTACAGCAGACAGAGCCGCAGGGGGACCCCTGGCTCAGTGACTGACCGTTGTGGCATTAAAGGTGTGGTACCTGTTAGCCTGCAGGTCCATGTGGCTTACTAATCTAACCTTATCCCCCTGCTGAGAGACAGACAGAAAAAGCAAGGGGAGAGGCAAAGAGAAGGACAAGAATGTTATTGTGAGGGATGATGGTGTTGGACGTGAAAGGGGACAAGTGTCTGGAGGCTTCCTAACTCATTTCTCCCCCCCCTCTCTCCTCTCCTCCCTCAATCTCCCCCATGGCTTCAAAGGGTGAGTGACAGGTCTCCCTGCTATCATTCCCTTCACTGCTGAGCTGCCTTAGAGCACTGTGACCAGGCAGGGGGCTCACAGCTCAGCTTTTGTTACTCATTTCCCTCCTCTGCTATTGCTTTTGCTCTTTTTCCCGGTCTCTCACTCCCTCTATCTCGTTCTGTCTCAATCTGTAAGTCATGAGGTTGACTAAAATACCTGCAGGCTTATGGCCGGTTCAATCTTGAGAACATTTGTGACCGCTTGACTTCTAACAACTCACTCAGTTTCTCTGATTTACTTTTTGCCTTTTCAAAATTTCATTCCCTCTTTCTTGGTATGTTTGTTGCAGACTCTATTCCTCTGCTGCTGGAACAGTGTATTTTGTATGTTGTCTACCATTCATCCGACCTCTTTAATTGTGCTTACACATTTTTAGACTGAAAACGCTTCACTCTCTCTACTGTCACACGATGCTCTATATGTGGAAGTGGAAAGGAAGTATCTTCTATCAAGTCAAAAGGACAAAACAGACACAAATGTATTCAATGTGCCCAGTAAAGAATAAAAAGCCTTGCTTTGTCTGGACAAGTTCCTATTCCTTATTTAACAACTGCTCCATCTCTTACTCTTTTTTTCTCTCAGTCATCTCTTTTGTGCTCAGGGTCTTGAATAATTTTTTTGTCCAACAATTGTTCAGTTTTGACAAATTTCATCACAATATGCATCATTCCATCACTTTTACTGTGCAGAGAAGATGTCAGAGCTTGTATCTCTCTATACAACCCCTTTATTCCTCGTCCTTCTTTCTCTCTGTCTTTTCCCATCCAATTCCTCTCTCACGGTCTCATTAGAGCCGCAGCAGGGTGTTCGAGGCGACAGGTAGAGATCTCCTGACAGACCTCATTTAGTGCAGACAAATACCTGGCCTGGCTGAGAAAAACCCATACGCACATTTCTCTTTCAAACCAATTATTTCCTCTACTGTTTTTCCTTTCTTACCCCGTTATTCTGCAGTGATAAGAGCTGCCGTTCCCGCCACTGCTGCTGCAGCTACTGGCTGGGCCTCAAGGACCCCACAGAGGCAACGGCATAATTTCAACACACATCACCACCTGTGTCTCTATTAGTGGTGCAACCCGGTGGCAGTGCTACAGAGTGGTGTGCACCCTATTATATTTTGTGACCAGAGGCCACTGTGTGAGAGCTAAAAGGCTATGGGAACCATTAATGAAGTCAACATGCTCCCCGGAGTAGTGAGGGCACCAAATCAGCCTATTGTGTCGAATCAAGACTTGGCCTTTCAGGCGACACAGCAGTGCACAAACTCAGAGCTACGGATGCCATTCATTTGGAGGAGTGCGGCTGGCAAAGTTTTTTTTTTGGCAGATTGAATAGTATAAATACAGCCCACTGAGTATAATCACATTGAGATTATACTCAGGGGGCTGTATTGTGTGTGTGTGTGTGTGTCCATGTGTGTGCTTTACAGACAGGGAAATGTTGTATGCAGATGTCCACACCTGTGAGAATTGCATTCCCCAGGAAGCTGGACATATGGCAGAGCAAGAGGCAGCTAGCTTTGATATTAGAGAAGCAGACGGAAGGAGGAAAAGATGGAAAGAAATATCTACTTCCTTCTACCTGTAAATTAAATCCACTTAAGGATCAATTTATTACGACAGTTTGCTATATAAATAGCATAAAGTAATAAACATCACACTGACAAGTTAAATGAGAATGAAGTACTTTTTATCACTATAAATATAAATATATAATGTTCTTGCATTAGTGACCACCTCTATATTCATCACAAAACTGCTCCCTTATTTCCCTCCTTTCCTCCCACAATGTCTGGCATGCAGCCTTCAGATAGAGGAAGTTTCCAGCCAACATTTCTGCCCAAAGCGTAGAGAGCATATGTGCATGGAAGCTTGTTTGAGAAGTTGGTTATGTCCAGGCTTAAGACTGAAAAAGCAAAAGGACAACGCTGACCATCCTTCCACTGAGTCACATAAGTAAACTGTTAATCACCAATTTATCCAACCGTTGAGGATAATGAGAAGAGGATCTGTTTGTCTTCAGAGCAAAGCAGACTGAGAGTCACTGACCTAAGATCACGTAAGGTCATGATTAATTGGACAACCCTAAAATAACAATGATAGGAAAACCTTAGATCAACCTTAGATAGAGCAGGTATCTAGCTCTCCTCAGAAACTTCTTTATGTAAAGAGCTCATATTCATCTGGTCTGCTGACAAACTTTGATCAACATTCAAAGGATCATCTCACTAACACCCTCACTGTGACCTTTATCCATCTCCATGTATGGTTGTGTTTCACAACACAATAACAGGGGTGCATTCTTTCATCTTAACGGGGCAAACTCAATAGGCTTTTCTTGATTGGACCTTACTCCAGGCCAGGTCCCCAAAGAGATGTCTAGGTCTGATAATGACCTACTGACAGGCTCAGATCAACTATAGCCAAGGTGAAGAGACGACTTTGAGAACTTTTTTGTCCCTTTTTTCCAGACTATGCTTTGTTTCACTGGTTATCTATTGCTTTCTTTTACTGCTTATCAGTCTGTCCTCTCTGGTCAATACTAATTTTCAGCTTGTTTACCGGAGCAAACAGAGTAGTTCAATGACTTCAAGGGTGTGATCGGTTTCCTGGGAGATAAGCACAAATACATAAATACACAAAGAGACACGCTTATACACAAACTTTTGCCCATACATGCACAAAGAAAATGGCAAGAAGAAGTCATAGAACTTTTAAATGTCCAGCCATAAATGTGGAAAAGAAAGTGTAGTAAAGAGTAAGGCATTGGGGAGAAGGCAGTGTGTGTGTGTGTGTGTGTGTGTGTGTACGTGTGTTTGTGTGTGTATCCAGGTGTGTGAATAATAGATGGGGAGCTGAGAGCCAGACGCTGTCTGAGAGCAGACATCACCCTGGATCCCGTTACCACACACTGCCATCAGAATAACTCTGGAGACACAAACACACGCACGCGCAACATGCCCCAACTTCAAGCATGAACACACATACACAGGGCTATATACGTGCACAGTCCTACGCACACACAAGCACATATACACAGTGACCTTTCTGCACTCCTGTTCTCCGTCTCTCAACACAACACTACCTGTGTCTTGTGTCTTTGCTCAGGTGCAATCACAGACTTGAGTAATATGATCTTCTGATTGGAATTTTAACTCTTTTTTTAGGTGAAGTTTATGAAGTAAACATTCCTCCAGCAATGTTTCTGAAAGTAGTGGTTTAATATTCTACTGGTGTCAGCCTCTATGGTCTAAAGACAGACTAGACTCAGTACAGAGTGGTACACACACGCACACTCATATTAAATCTATGGATCACTGACTGAACTTGAAGATCACACACACTCATGAATTCATGAATTACCAATGGCCTTACCTTTTGGACTGCAGATTTGTGTATGTGTGTGTGCAGCAGTGTGTATACGGGAAGCATTCATTGCCTACCCTTCAGTTTTATGTTGTGGTGATTTATGAGGTACCCACCAAAGTTTCTAATTAAATAGGGAAGCACCTCACAACCAATTCCTCAGAGATAAGCAGGTGTGAATTTCTGTGTTCCCTCCTTATTGTCTGTGCAAGTGTGTATGCGTGCATGTACTATGTGTGCGTGTGTCTGTGTGTATATTCCCTTGCTTTCTAGCCCCAAGGGCGCTTCCTTTTTCTTTCTCATCTCTCCTCTTTGCCTTTATTCCTTTATTAAACAGACTGGCGCACTCCCTCTATTATACCTGTTTTCCCACTGAAGTGAAAAATTGCATTGCTGGCATAGCAGGGGACAGAGAGAGGGAGACAGAGAGGTGGGCAGTGAGAAAATGAAAAACATGGAGAGTGAGAAGGACATGGAGAGCAAGGAATAACACTGCAGTAAACCCCCGAGGCATGTGCGATAATAATGGAAATCATTGGAGGAAAGATGGCGAGACTGAGAAAGAGCAAGAAGACTAAAGGCTAATGTCCACTGAAAATGGTTTGGATGCATTCCATAAAGGTTGTGTGTGTGAGAACAAATTGAGAAACTGGCTGATATAATGGTTTCAATGTCCACCGGCTGGTGGGAGCCATGTGTGAGCAGATTCCTGGGTACTATTTTTGTCACATCATTAACTTCATGCATTTAGCCTAGTATGATCATGGTGAACCTGCACACATGATTGAAGCATAAAAGACTCTTTTCTGAGTAGAAATGCTATTGGAGTATAATATTTACCGACAAACATAAACACTCACAAGGAAGCAGCTTAACATGCAATTGTGTTTTCACGAGTGATTATACAAATCTAATATTTTATCCCCTTGTTGACACAGGTGATTGGAAACAGTATCAACTATCTGACCTAAAAGAGCTTGTGACTGAAAAACAAGTAAAACAAAAAAACACACCATATTCAATATTCAGTAATAGAGTTTTTGACTAAACCACTAGACAAAAATGTAACAATCCTGAACAGGTGGTGCATGTTTTCTTCTTGCATCTAAGTTGTTGCCGTGACATTACCACTCAAACTAGTCATTTTTGCAGGGGACATTTGCCATAAGAGAGTGTTCAAAAAAAAAAGAGCAAGATGAGAAGGAAGATTTTCTGTCTTATTCTCACTCCAAACATCCACCAGAGGCAAACACATTAATCACAACAAGTTCATTTCTACATCTCCCTGTATGCTGCGCTATACCTCACCCTGAATTATGTCTGACACACTGGAATTGTACCATTAGGCTACAGCCTACTTAAACTTTCATACAGCAACTGGGTCTTTTGGGCTTGTCAGAAAAAAACTATGATGCATTAGTCTGAGTGACATTTATTACTACATGGTATGGCAATTGATTCAAGTGAAGAATTAAGAAAATGATTCCCCACCTGGTCATGAGCTCATTCAGTAAAACATTGCTCTCTGTATTATTTTCAAACGCATTCTCTCTCTTATACCGATGAAGCCATCAAAAGTATAAGCCGTCCTTTCACTGACTCCACAGGAGGTTTTTCTAAAATTAGCGCTTCTTTATCAAGGGAGCACATTAGAGTTTCACGCCCATGCATTATGCCGTAGCACAAAAGCAATGTATTGTGCATGATAATGGAGGCTTCACAGTGGGAGTCAAATAACTTCACCCCATAAATAAATGAGCGTGTTGTTTCAGGATGGTTGGTTATCTAATCACAAAGACAAGGGAATAAATAAAAGGAGCACGCAAGCATGTCCGAATAGAAACAGCACCTTGATGTAACTATGTTTGTGTGTGTAAGCATGTAGATGTGTGAGTCTGTGTGACTCAAAACATGAAAACTAACATATATGGCTTCCATAGTGTAAAACATAGTGAACATACATTGAAGAAAATTCAATTATGGGTCCATATTAATGCTAATGTGTCAAAGCAGAGACTCATAACTTTGATACAGTTCTTTATTTTCTCTTCAGACAATTCATTTTAAGTATGTGTGGAGAAACTTTGCTGATATGACAGTCTAAGGGCATCTAATAACCACAGTCATTCTCTGTCTTACTTCTAACTCCCACTCTGCCTCTACTCTGTCTGTGTCCTCTCCGTCCTCCATCTCTCAGTCTTATTATCTACATTAATTTCTTCACTGTCTACCTATTCTGCTCTTTTACACTGTGACACATCAAAGTATGACGAGCAAACAGGCAAACCAAGTGGCCCTGTCGGAGCCGAGCGAGCCTGAATGACAGAGGGGAAAAGAGACAAAGAGGAGAGATTGAGAGGAACTGAGACAGATCACCTGCAGAACGTTCGGATAGAGATGGGTGTAAGCTGCACTAAAACTTGAAGACAGATAAAAGTTAATTCTTTCTCAGGAAGAGACAGAGAGAGAGAGAGAGAGAGAGAGAGAGGGAAGTCTAAGAGGATATTTGGTGAATGGAGCCTGTCAGCTCACGTTGTGCAGAAATCCTCTTATACCTCAAAATTTCAATTAGGTGGGGAAGCGTTTTGCTGTGGTGCGCTTCTCTCATTCTGCGCAGGAAGTACAAGAGGTGCATGAGGTGGGATTTGTCACAGCAGCGACAGGCCCGCTCCACCTACATTATGATTCAAAGAACACAAACACACATACACACACACACACACACACACACACACACACACAAAGAAAGCTCCCCCTTCCACCTGCCAAAGCCATTTCGAGTGACAACAGTGGTACACTTGATGCTACTTCAGTGTTCAGTGAGCAGTGTTGCAATTGAGTTTGTTCCACTGAAGAGGATCTGAAATTTAAACTCCACAGGTTTGTGTTGGGCTGCCGTCATCTGTATGACAGCTACAATTACACTACGTGTCAACCTCTCCAAATGACACTGACTTACAGCAATTACAATGCCAAATGTAGCGGCCCATTTTCATGGTTTGTTTTCATTTTAATTCCCACCCGAGTGTTTTGCTTTCATATTCCCTCGCCTGTCACCATCTCCCTGATTTTCACACGACAGAAAAAGAACCAAAATATCTGACTTCAATTCTGAAGTTTATTTAAAAGTTAAATTAAATTTAAGTAAAAAGTAGTTTATTAAAAATGTTACTAGCTACTCTTACACCGATTTTACAAAAGAGTCTCAAGAGGATCAAGTGAACTGAGACCTGGCATGTATTGTTTAATTTAATAAAGAAACAACTCTTAAAGAGGTTTATTACAACTTGGTTTTGTAGTTTTGGCCATTTCTACTGGTTGTGATAATGTTGAACTGCTAAGATCTGGAAACGTGTTTCAGGCATTGTTTCAATGAGGTCACAAGGGGCAAGAAACACGATCAGTCAGAAAATCAGGTTTTAGCAAGATTCTGAATCACTTTAATTGGAGGTAAAAATAAGCCACCTGAAATGTATAATATAACAATGCCTCATTGGAAAGGAATTAACTTGGTGTGTACAATGTTACTATAAATCGATAATAAACTTTTTAAATTATCATTTAAGGTAAAGCCAAATATCTTTTCATGGCTGTCACCAACATGATATTTATATTCTCTTTTCTTACTTCTCCCTTCTCCAATCCATCCCACTTCCAGGTAAGTTTAGCTCTTTTCTCCTTTCCTCATCCTCTCACTCTCCCATCTCTCTCCCCCAAGCATTTTACCCATTTTGCCATATTTTCCCTCATCCTTCTTTACAAACTATCCTTCTCTTATTACCGCTGCATCCCTTCTCTCCACAAATCTTCTCTCACGCACTCTTTTACCCTTTCTTTCTCAGCCCATCTATCCCTTCTGCTCCTTTCTTTCCCAAAACTCTATCCTGTCGTTCTCTTTCTCTCACCCCCACCCCCACCTCCCTCGCTCTATTCCCAGCTTCCCAGCTGGCTTTCATCTTCCCCAGGTTAGATTACTGTAAAGCACTGCCTGTCTGCCAGCATTCCTGAAAGCTTTTCATCTCTGCTCCTATTCATCTGGGGAGACAGAGAGAGTGAGGGAGAGGGGGAGAAAGGGTGAGAGAGAGAGAGGGAGAGAGAGAGAGAGAGAGAGAGAGAGAGAGGGAGGGCTGTACTAGGCTGTGCTGTGCTGCAACTATGGATTTCAGAGTCTTCAGTGGTTAACCTGCACTGCACATTGCACTGGCTGATGGGAAATTTCCCCGCTGGTCTCTTGGCTGTCTGCGAAACGCCCACTCTGACTGACTGAGAGCACACCTCACTGGGGACAGACAAATATGCACACGCACACATGCACAAGTTGGCTGAAGCGACACTATACACACAAGCAACATACACAATGTCATGAGTGTACACACAAACCAGCGTAGTCTGAACACACAATACACATGTGTAAGAAAACACAACATGGTAGCATGATAATACACCTGGAGATGTGTTCATGGTGTAATTCAGTCAGATAGGCACCACTCAGCTCCACACAGTAGTCTGAAATTTACTCAGCCTTGAGAGAAAGAATGTATGAGATGTAAATGCAACAGAAAATGTGCCTTAGTGTGTGTGTGTGTGTGTGTGTGTGTGTGTGTGTGTGTGTGTGCATGTGTTTCTGCCCACATACATGCATTGACAGCTTACAAACAGCAGTACAGGTTTAATTACAGAAGGCCCTCCAGCTGTTTATCGCTCTGCTTCAGTGTGTGTGTGTGTGTGTGTGTGCATTTGTGCGTTTACTGTATGTGTTTTTGTGCAAGTGCATTTGAGTGTGTGTGTTGCTGTGGAAATGGGGGGACTGTGTCAGTGGGTGAGTATCCAGTGTAGCTCAGTGTGTAGCTCTGTTCTTGAGTGTGTATGTGTGTGTGTGTGTGTGTGTGTGTGTGTGTGTGTGTGTGTGTGTGTGTGCCTGTCTGTGTAGATAGCAGCACATTATATTGTTATTTAAAAATGAAATGTGCTTTCTTTAACCATGTTTCAGCAGCAAATCCAAAATAGCCATTTCAAATGTCTATCCTTTCTGCATTTAGTGAATCCTCCTACAGTTCTAATCAGTAGCTGGAGTATAAGGCGGACTAAGGCACTCCACTCAGGCATGACATGACTACTGATCTTAACTAATTTTCATTGGATCTACAGCTGCAAATAATGACTACTCTAAGGACTGAATAATCTGATGATTATTTTTGAGAATAATTGATTGAAGTCCTGTGAACCCGAGCAGACATTCTCAAATTGCTTTTTCTATCCGACTAACAGTGCAAAACCCAAAGATATTCACTTCACAATGACATAAAACAAGGGGAAAAAAGTAAAGAGATTTGTGGTCAATTAATTTAGTTAGTTTTACTTATCAATTAATCGCATAATTGTTTTGGCACCATCTGCTTCCTCTTGGGCAGTTTTGTAAATGGACCCTTGTATTGTGCATTATGTGAGAGCATTTCTTCTATGCCTTCAGCCTAACTTTGCTTTCTCCTTCAGACACATCCAAATCTCATTGTACCAGGTCTATCCTCTATGATGGGGCTGTGTGATGATATGGTGCTATGAAGTATTAAGGGCATCCCTGTATGTGATATTTATGGACCTGTCAGTCTTCCGGCCCTACTCAAAACTCCCACACCCTTTAATCTTACTGCTGTCATCTACTGTCACTGCCTTATGACTATGGCCTTGGATAACTGCCAACCGACACATAGGCACTGTGTGTGTGTGTGTGTGTGTGTGTGTGTGTGCGTGTGCACTTGAGAGTGTGAATGTGAGACTGTTGAAATACAAGACCATTGTACAGTACAGTAGAGTACAGTATGTCAGTCAAATGTAGGCCAGAAGTGACAGGCAGAAAGGAGGAGTGCTCAGAGATAACACTAAGTAATACACAACCTCCAAAAAAAATGATATGTTCGTATACAGACAACAAATAAAAAACAAATGCCAAATCACAGCCTTGGCTCCCAGTCCAATCCCTGTATGTTAGGCGCAAACACACTAATTTGGCAAAAAAACAGGGAGAGAAAGAAAAAGACTTGAGAGAAAAAAAGAAGGGAAGGGTGGGGAGGAGAACAAAACTGTCCAAGCAGTGCTTTTACACTCACGAACTGTATTGAATTAGCAATTTCTGAAAATAATTTGTAAGTCTCTGGCAGAAAAAAACACCCACACACAAAAAAAAGGAAATTACACATAATGAATACATTAACATGTATGTCATAATAATTCTTATAATCAAAGCTAACAGTATGTGGTTCTTATTGCCCTGAATCATCTACAGTTTTCTCAATAGGCACTCAGAGGCTGTTTGGTTTCTGTCCACATCATCTGTGTGCAGATTCAGAAATCACTTGAGGCAGATGAGCTCAGTGAATGAGTGAATAAATGAAGTGATCAACAGTCTGGCAACAGGCCTCTTGCAGCATTCGAAAAAGACGGCGGAATCCTGCATGCACACAACATACACATACACACACATACAGACAAAGACAAGAGCCGAGCTTTACCCTGTTGTGATAAGCATTTATAACTAAAGCCTTCCACAAAACAGCTAATTCGTCAGACTCTGTGGGAAACTCATTGTTACTGAGGAGGTGATGGTGAAATTGCTGTTATCAGCCAAGAAAGTAATTATAAAATGAAACATCAACAATAATGTGCAAAGTTGGAAAGCAGCACTCTGCATATTCTCATTAATGTAGCATGAATATAACATTAATGCACAAGGATTACAGAGTTTGAAGCACAAGCTGTTTTCTATTGCTTGTGCATCTTTTCATGATCTTTGCAGGCAAATATGGGTAAATGTCAAGTATGTATATATCATAGTATACATATGAAGAATTGTCTCAAGCAGAGGGTACGAGCAGCCAGGACACAGAGTTAAGGATAAATCTCCGTAAACCCTGTATACTAATTTAGGCTACTACATGCATATATCATAATTTCTGCCAACAGTATTTTTATTCACGTGGTCTAAAGTGGCCACTTAATTTCTTTTTTGTTTCATTATTTGGTGGGAATGCTTGTGTAACTGCACAAACATATGCATAAAATAACACTGCTGCTGTCCACTGCCAAACGCATTAATATAATCCCAACAGACCATCGTCAGGGTCTTCGTCAGGGTCTCCGTCTCCCAGCTGAATGTTCCTCCTCCCTCCAGCCTCCAGAGCGGGTTAATTGCACAGACTGGAGGGGGTTGTTGCCTCAGTGCTTTAACTTTGGACACAGACAAATGGGTTTGCTCACCCTTTTCCTGTCTTTCTCTCTCTGTCTCTCTCTCTGGGATGAAAGCCGAGCATCGTTATCTGTCGGGAAGTCTTCAGGTGGACCCGCTGAGTAAGCACACTGACCAACCTCATCCATTTTCTCTATATGTCTTTCCCGTAATTCTCATTGTGTGTAGAGTTACGGGAACTAATACTGCCTAAACGGTAAAACCAGTACATGTCCCACTAATTGTGTATTAAATCAATTGTTGCATTATTAAGTTGCTGGCACTGTGGTGTTTAAAGTGAAATCAATAAATGCAATTAATACCTCAAAACATATACTGCAGCATTCTTTGCTGGCCGTCACTGTGTAGTAATAGTGAAAGGGATTATTGTTGTCACTACTCAGCTAGTCTGTGTAACGTCCGTCTTTGGGGAAATTAACATTTCCCTGTTTTCCTTCTGCTTTGCAAGCCCTGCAACTTACATACTGAGTGACTGAATGACTGATGAAGTGTCCTGAAAAGGTCCTGGGATATAGTATTCACAATATTCATTATTGTTTAAACCTCTTTAGTGAATACCACATGAATTAACAAGATGAGCTTCCCTGTGATTGATTTTTAATTCAGTAATATGAAACTACCCATCTGGTATTCCAATAAACATAGATACTGTATGATATGAGGCCCTGAACTATCTGTGCTTAATAGAAAATCTGTACTAATGTTGAACAGCATGAGACACAATTTGAACCCATTTCCATCACTCCTAGCTTAAAAACTGTCCCATTTGAGCCCTATCGTTTCCATCTCCCAGGGGTTATGTATTTTAGCAAGGCTAGGCCAGGAGACGAGGACTCTAGGAGGGGACTGGTAGAAGGATTAGCCCTCCTATCCTTCTCTAGCTCTTTACCATTTTAATGAGGCAGGGCCAGAGGGTCTTTCTTCTGCCCCAGCCAACTGTGTCATAGTCTGGGGCCTGGGGACAGACTACGGCTGCGGGGGTTCAGGGACGGTTCTAATACAGCGCAGCCATTGTACGGGGAAATGGAGTGAGATATGGCGCTGATGAGAGGGGAATGAGGAGAGGTGTGTGTGTGTGTGAGAGAGAAACAGACTGAGACGGAAGTATGTGGGTGTCGTATATGAGTGTGTACGCACAAACCTCTATGTGTGTCTTCTCCCAGAATAAAAGAGTAATTTAGGTCTTTCTATGGGCCTACCTCCAAAGCTCCCCTGGTATGCACTCCGATAACGCAGAGAGGGCACATGTGGATTAACTCTCTATTGAAGGAACTGTAATTACCTGCTGATATGAATATTAGTATTACCACAATTCTCCATTCAAAAATCCACAGAAACCAGCCAAGTGAATGGTAAGGGTTAACTGAGCAGGGGAAAGAAATTGGGTGGTAAGTCTTTATTTGCAACATCACTTTCACAAAAGACAATGACCATCAGGCCAAGTCAGTGAAAGGGCAACTGTCTGGGACTGTATTTTCTCTGGATTTAACAAACACTCAAGTGCTTCCAGACTTTTTTGTCTATTTCTCTTTAAATTACAGATAATGTTTATACATTGTGTAGTGGACACATTCAACTGTAAAATAAAAGCTGTTGCCAGAAAAGACGAGATGATTCATGGCACTGCAATCAACAGGACATGTGTGTGCCACTGGATTCAATATTAGTGAATTGGCTCCGACACATACTTCCAAAGCCATCTGGGGTTATGCAAGGCAAATGTCTACTAGATGCTTTAAAAGGAGGACAAAGCTACTGCCACTGGAGTGAGAGAATGGACAAAAAGCCCTTGGGCTGCCACAGGGCTTGACAAGGATGGACAGTGGGAAAGGCAAAGGGACTGAGGGCTCTAGTGGTGTGTGTAAAGATCAAAGGTGTGTCTGTGTCTCTAGCGTGCACATGGATGTGCATGTACTTGTCCGTGCTTCCATGGGAGCAAGCATCCAATGACACCTCAAAGAAATCTAGACTGAAACAATTTTTCAGACTCCACAAAACCCCACAGCAAAACAAAACTGCATCCACAGCAGGGGGTCTGAGTGAGTCCTCTCTATTGGACAAAAGACCTGTCAATCATCACAGGGGGTCAGGAGGGTGGTCAAAACTCAAATAAGGGCACAATGGCTCACTGGGATTCCACACTCTCTCTCTCTCTCTCTCACACACACACACAGACACACACACTCTGAAAGAATGCATGGCTAATCAACCTTAGAGAAAAAAAAAACACAAATAACTTTGAACTGATGTTCTATGTGTGTCAGTGATAAAGGATTTCATAAAAAGAGAAGAGGAACTAGACCAGCCAAAGAATGCTACTGATGTGAATGCGTGCAGCCATGGCTATTGAATTGGTTATAATGGAGGAGTCCATGAAGAGGAGTCATTGATACAGGCTGAAGTCCACTTCACGGTGGTTTTGGCATAGAGAGGGTGAGACTGAGAACCATTTCACAGCCAAAGACACTTGGCCTTGGGGCAGAAATGCCTATGGAGTTAAGGGCTAGGCTCAATGCTATGACCTAAGGGTTTCAAGGGGCATAGAACACAATAATTACTGTCACTAGAGCTTGACAATGACTTAGGCTCTGTCTATCTGTCTCAATCTTTCTCACACATACACTGAATGACCTCAGACCAAGCCATGCCTCTCTGTAGTCATATCCTGAACCTGTGAAACAGCCTGCAATTCTGTCCTCTTATTTCCTTTTACCTTCCCAATAACCTCCTCTTCTAATGTCCCTCTTTACCTCTCCTTCTTATTTCACACTCACCACTTTTGTGCGCTATCCTCTGCCAGACCTACACCTCTATTCTGCTCACCTTTATTCTCCTCTTCTCTCCTCAACAAGGCTGTTTCCTCTGTGCTCAGGCCCTATAGTCCCAGGGCAGGCTAAATCACAGCCAGCCACAGGCGCTAAATAAGAACAAACGCCTCTGCTTTACCTGGACAGCCTCCCTGAGGGGAGACTAGAAGACAGCTAGCATTCTCTCAATTTCTTTCTGTATACCCCCTCCCCAGCTCCCCTCACTCTCTGCACCGTGTGTAATTGAAAAACATAAGGCCCAAAGGCCTTTAGTTTCTCGACTAAAGAAATAGGGCGCAGGCCTCATAGGGAGAGAGGAAGAGAAAGGGAGGGCGTGGGGGAGACAGAGAAAGTGCAATGTCGAGGAGTGGGAGAAGTGATTTGATTGGACAATAAGGCTGGCATGTACCTGGGCAATAGATGTACAAAGTAGAGGGCAGTAGGTGAGAAAATATATAAAGCGGGTGGAAAAATATATATGAACTACTAATACTGATACTGTGAATTTCGAATTTAAAAAAAGCTGTATTACCCCACTTTGAGAATGTACAGAGTCAATTGGAAACAGGAGAATATTGAGAAAGTTTCTGGGATGTTTTGAGATCAGTGAGAGTCTGAGATGTCATGCAAACACATATGTCACACGTGGCAAGTGCGTACGTTGCTTACAAGCCACAGCTCCTACTGGAAATACAGCATCAAGTGACTTACTCCATGTTACTCCACGAGAATCCTCCATCCTGCTAAGTTGTTTGATTTCAAACAGCAGGTGCGTATTAATCCCCCTACTGATAGGACACAAGCTATGGGGGTCTCTCATCACTATTTACACACACGCCCACATATACTAAATAATCAAAGGAAAATTTACCTGTCTCTAGTATGCACAGAGGGACATACACAACATGCTGTACACGCACAACCACCTTGGACAACTTTAAATCAACAGCAGTCGAGTCACAAATGCACAACATGTTTGTCTTGAGAAACCACTCTGAGGCTCGGATGTGCATGTGCATACATATGATGCCAGTGTGTGACTAATTATTAATTTCTTCTTTGTGTATTAGTGTGTGTCACTGCTCCTGCCTGACTGCTTTGCATTCTCATCTCTCCCTCTCACGTGGTGCACACAGACGAAAGCAGGACTTGTGTGTAATTAATTGGATATGTTTGTAATTAGGGGGCGAGAGAGGGAGAGATGCGTGCAAGCCTCCTTTTGTTTTGTCTGTTGCGCCTAACAACAGCACAGGAAAATAAAAACTGATTACACAGAACACTAATTACCATGGAATTATCCCCCTCACTTCACAGGGTTAATTCTTATTCTTTGTGCATGTGTGTTTGTGTGTATGCTCATACGCCTGCATGCACACACGTGCAATTTGTCTGCCTTCCCTCTACATGGATATGGACACACACTTTACTACAATCAGGCTGTTATTGACCATTAGCCTGATCACAGAGAAGCATAAACTCAGGGTGGAAAGTAATGAAATATTTGCTTAACAAGAAAGCGGCTTGCTTGTTTGTTGGTGAAACATGGTGTGGCACTTGTGCTGTCAGGGACAAAACGGATACAGCTGAAGATGTGCTTTTTAGACAGGACACTCACTAATGAGCTACGAGGTCCATAGACTCCAACAATAACCCTTCAAATGATTCTCAACTTTGTTTGATCTTGTTAGAACTCAAATATTTATGGTGTATTTCAAAATATCTGACAGACTGAATATTTTACCTTCCCAACAGTAAAGGAAACTGCACAATAGATGGAACATCAGCAGAACTAGATAACTATGGAAAATTGATTGAGAGTACAGAAAAGGGGAAACATCATGGTACAACAAGCTACTGCAGTTAGGATCCCAAAGAGCAAGAAGGATAAAAACACCACCAAATTGACCATGAAGTCAATATCTATTCATGAACAAGGCAAGGCAGCTATTCAAAATGGTTCAATAAAGTACTCTAATCGTACTCATGTTGGTCTCAAAAGTCAAATTCTGCCGCTGAATAAGCACAGCAGTGCTTTCACCATGCCTGCCTTCCTGTTATCTTTGCCTTTGCTAAGCAGGGAGAGTTAGTAATGAGTTGGTTGGCGGTTTGGATTGTTCTGTTTATGTGCTGTGTGTGCGTGTGTGTATGCCTGCCTGTTTGAAAGTGCATATTCCCACAAACACGCGTGCGCACACATCACTTCCAACTGTGCCTAAAATGCCATCTGATTAACGGCCCCATTTTTTTGCTTGGTGGCGTTAATAAGCTTATCCTCCGGCAGCTTTTATACAAACAAACACAGACGCACAACCGACACCAAGAGACTAACTATAAAAGCATTTGAGGCTTTTAGAGTGAGCTTCTACTGGCATGGGGCAATAAAGAGGTCTACATACACACAGACACATACACCATGATAACAAACTGCTTTGTAAGAGTCAACACATCATATGATAACTAAAATCTTTCTGCACATTCAAACTACAGCAGAGATGATGGACCATCTGGCGTCACAATAGTTTCACCCACCAATATTAACACAAATATATTTACTGTGGTGATAGAGTTAGATGATCATCACAAATCTGGAAGCATATCTATGTTCCTTACAAAAAAAGTTAACCATGAACATTTGTCCTCATACTTATGCACATCTTTTTCTCTCGATGCTCCTCCTAATTCCTTTGCCATGTGCGTGCCAAACTAAACAGTGAAGCCTCAACAACCATGCAAATAAAGTACAGGATAAAAATGCAAAAACCAAGCCAAGCAGATAGATGACAGCATGTGCATCCAAAGCATGTGCTCTCTGAAAGCAAACATATCTCTTGAATCTATTTTTCCACTGAGGTGGACCTAAGGGGGAACACCCTCTTCCCTGTAGATTACGAAAATGGATGAGTGGATCCCTCTCTCTCTCTCTCTCTCTCTCTCTCTCTCTCCCTCTCTCTCGCTGTCTTCCTACATCTCTCTGTCTCTCTGTTGCGTGGCTCGACTCACCCTGTGTTACCATGGCAACAAGGACTGGTGCGGCATGGCGAGGACTAGGGATGAGAAAGGAGAGGAAGTGATGGAAGGAAGTGTCCACCTGCAGTCTCCTACCAGCAGCAGGGACCCTGAGGGAATCTAGTAGGAGAGACTGAGAGACAGGAGTTCATCCCCAACTTCCTTTCTCACACAAACGTATTTGTCCTTCAGCATCAACACTGACTTGTCCTTCTGTCTCTTCCTCTCTTATCTCCATCCTCTGCTCCTTTATCCTGCCCTCCTCTTCTTTCTTATTGCACAACTCTTTCTTTCCTACAATCTTTGTCCTTCCGACCTTTTCTTCCTCTTTTTTCCCTTCTTTCCTCTTCCTCTTTGCGTCTGTCCCTCTCCACCTCCTATCCCCTGGAATGAATTAGTAATGACAGTGGTTTGGACCACAGTGGTGAAGGAGAATTGTAATTATAAAAATGTCACTCCTGGTTATACCAAGAGAATGAGAGAGGATCCATTACTGTCTGTGACATCTGTACTTTGTTGGAGAGAAAGAAATGACTAATTTTGCTTCATTGTATTTACAGGGTCATATCAGTCTTATATGTAACTGGACAGCTTAGAAATAGTCATAGTGAATTTCTCTTTATAGATGTATGACTGTCACTTCACGTCTGAGAGAAATATTTGGTTTTGAAATGTCACCTTATGACATTATGTGGCAGACATAAAATTGACCCCTCAAGCCTCAGTTTATTCTCACCCTGTTATATATATATATACACATATATATTCATAACATTTCCTTTGTATCTCTTTTTTCAAGCACAATTGAGACACAGTATGTGGCCTTTTGTATAGTATGTGTACTGGAAATTGATGGTGTTCTCCCAGAAGAGGTGTTCATGAATGATAGCAGGCTAGTTGATTGTTCATGCCCTTGATAGTTTTAAGAAATTCTACAACCCAGATTGTAGTTTTACATCAATCTCATGATGTCAGTGGGTTTAACTAGACGTTTCTCTTGTACTGCCCTTCAACCAGAAACAAGGATCAAGCGCCTGCATTGGCAAGCATCCACTGTGCTGGTGTGCCTTTGAGAATGATCCTGAATACCTATCAGCTGCTGTTGTGCTGCTGTTCATCTGGTTTGAAGCAAAA
The DNA here is from genome assembly GCF_043641665.1 of Enoplosus armatus. Taxonomy (NCBI): domain Eukaryota; kingdom Metazoa; phylum Chordata; class Actinopteri; order Centrarchiformes; family Enoplosidae; genus Enoplosus; species Enoplosus armatus. Next base: position 7,912,013 of record NC_092201.1, on the reverse strand, counting down.
AGCCAATTCCTTAATCAATGATATAATGCATAATCATCAGAATCATATCAAAAAGTTAAGTTTCTTATTCTCTCACCTATACTTGCAATATACCAAAAATATTATTTCATGCTTTGATAGTGATACAACATGCAGCCTTATCATAATTCCCACTATATTGTTACGATATGAGGAGCTTATGTGGCTTTAGAAGCAGTGGGGAGTAATAAAGTCTATCTATATCTTCGCCGGTTAGAGTCACAGTAAAGGCAGAGCTGTCACACTGATGTAACAATCTGACCTGAGCAGGGCCAGGGTGCCGAGACTCCCATCAGCCTGATAAAGATGTTCATAAAAGGATTTATATTGGCTGTCACGGAGTGTATAGATACTTATCAGGCACATATAGATGCAACATCCATGCACACGTACAACAACACACACATACAGATGGAGAGACAGACACATCGCGCACAAGCCAAGCTCCTGTCCCATTCATCTTCACTATTTATGCTACCAAACTGGCTGTGATCGGAGTGATCTCACCAGCTGATTCTGGTTCAGATTTGAGGTATTAGATGACAAGAGGAAATCACATAGAAACTAGATATGATCAGATTCAGGGACGTCCTCTAATGCCTTGCACCAAACCCAACTGGATCACGTTTTGACACATAACACAGGCAGCCTGCTTATCCCTTCATTACTGCAGCTCACATTCCCTTTGAAAGACAACATAACCCAATTACCAGCATCCTGTTTTTGACAATACATGGGTGTGTGGCAGTGTGTGTTTTTTGAATCTTGATATTTCAGATAGGTATTATTACACTGGGATGGATCCTACTGAAGGTCATACATCTATCCTGCTGTACAACATATCTTTCTTTATCCCTTCAGTTTAAAGACATTTAGACCTTCTGATACTGCCACTGATATCACATTTAATAAAAACCTGTCATCAATCATGGATTTTTATTTGTAGAGGAATATAAATATGGATTCTGGGAATCGGTGTATTGCACAGATGGAACCTGATTTGATAGACCAGTAGCCATTATCACTTATTGCTCTTTCTGTGGTTTCAGTGGTGATCTAATATGGTGTTTACACCGACATTGCCATTTCAACTATCAGTGTGCTGTTGTGGGCCAAGGACACCATGTGGTACCTATAGGCAGTTGACAAAATAGGATCATAGATCACGTTGATCATCATAAATTGCATTTTAGTCCAAACTTACGACAGTATTAAGCATTTCTCTGCACAACTTAGATCGCGGAAAGGTTGAATAAAGACAGTTCAGTCTGAGTTTTATACCTAAGAGCGTCACAACAAGCGTGTGTTGGAAACTACACAGCCAAAATGTGTCTAAAATTGAGAAATTTTAAAGAAATGTGTTAAAGGTCAGAGGAGAAAGAGGAGGTACAGAGACAGAGATAGTGCCGTGGGGCTGGAGGACTTTCAGAACAACTGAAATACTAAACTCCATCACTGTCCTCTTCCCTGTTGAGTTATATAACAAAATGCAATAATAAGCTAGTTGATTAGAATAAATGAAGTGCGCTGGAAAAGCTTTTTATGGCGGATGTTGGGTCTGTGTAAACATAATAAAAAGCTTGCATGGGAAGATGGAGGCAGAGATGGAGGGATGAAGAGGTGTTATGGTGCAAGACCCATTCATTAACAGAATCCATTAGTGTATAAATGAACAGTGGAAAGAATACAAACAGGAAAGACTAATTAAGATGTGCTGACTTGATATAGCACATGTGGGTTTGCATGTCTGTCAAGTGTCTAAGTGTAGCTTAATGTGCATGCACACCCACCGCCATGTGTGTTTCCAAGGCTTACAAAAGTCATAAACACGACTTTGCTGAGTGTTATCAGGCCTCTCTCAAGGTTGCCATGCGCTACTTTAATTAACACACACTGCCAGAGGGAGGCTCCACTGATACAACAGCAAAACACCCAAATTCTCTATCAATGTTCCTACAACATTGCTGCAGGCCAGTAGTATTTATGTTGTTACCACAGAGATGCACCAGCAATAAATCAAACTGAAAGAAAATCCGGGAGCTCTTGCACTTCATGTGGAGGCACGCTGATATGACAATTTATAAACACGGTTTAAAACAAATACACGGTTCATGAAGAGAGAATGTCTGTGCCTAATCCTTTCAACATGCCAAGGAAAGACTTAAAAACACTGATACTTTGGCAATGTCAAGTTGATATTGTGAGACACACATGGCTATAGTATGTATGTGCAACTTCTTGTTGTGTCAAACTTCAAAATATAAAATAATTGCAAGAAATCTGATCTGTTACAGCCTAAATGGTTGCTTTTGAAAATAGCTGTTTTCTCTCTCGGTGTGTGTAGAGAGTGAGTGTGCCCACTGATGTCTGAAACATGTCCTTGAGCAAAGCAGTGTATAAGGAACAGAAGATAAGACCTGTCTGTGCACACACACATACAGAATAAATTTTTCACACACTAATGTATAGACACACGGCCAGATATGGTCATTATTGATATGTTCCTTTGAATATTCACCGCACGACAAAGTACAGTCACACAGAACCATAGAGGGCACCAACAAAGCCCAGTTCCTATCACATACACACACCAGCGCACAACCAAACACCTTCTTTGTGATCTGACTCAAGTAAACACACCTCTGGGTGAACACAGAAATACAAAGACACCAACAGATTAAATCTCAGAAGAATACACACACAAAAAGTCCATATGTTAGCACATACACATGTACATTTATACATACATCCACATCAATATTGCCACAGAGACCCTTTATTTGGTCCAGCTCTCACTCCATTAACCCTCGAGAGTCTCTCATACCCTACAGGAATACCCTCCACTTGCCTGTATATTTTTGTCGTCATACACAAAGGCACATGAAGAAGCATAGAAAACATATTGCATAATGTAAACATCTGTAAATATAGATTCATAGCTTTTAAATCTGACGCTTTATACACCATGGTGTAAGATGTAACACCAAATCCCTCCTCAATTAATCTCCCTTATCTCCCTTTAAAGTTTGCCTCTGACCCAGGTCTGCCTCTCTCTTCTTTCTATCAAAACCTCTTTTCCCTGATGTCTTCGCTCTGTTGTACTCCCCGGCATGCAAGCTGAAGAAGAGAAAAGCAGTAAAACATAAACAGAGCAAGAGAAAAAAAGAAAACATAAAGACAATGCCAAAGAGGGAGCTCCTTCATCACTACAGAGTTCAGAGAAACAGTGGAGGAGAAGAAAAGGAAGAAAGGAAGAGGGAAAAGAAGGGTATTATACCTCTAACCTACAACAAAATCCTACTGTACTTAAATATCAGTGAGCCAAATAATGAACCAACTGAAAAGCTCCATGAAAAACATTTTCATTTATTCATGTAACAGGCATGTCATTAAAGCATGCCCAGTTGAATTAGGGGAGCGAGACAGGCAGTGAGAAAGATAGAAACAAATGACAATCTTGATGAAAAGTTAAAGTAAGAAACAAAGGTAAGAAAAGAAATGTAATTAAAATGAAGCCAGAACAGGTTGAAAGAGAAATCAATGAGAAAAAATTAACAAAAGAGAAACAGAAGCAGATATGCTGATTGAATGTGGCAAAGCATGACTGCAATGCAACATACGATTCTCTGAAGCAGTTCATAAATAGAGAAAAGGAAGGAACAAAGGAGGGAGAGAGTGAGTAAAAAGAGGACAGGAGAATAGAGGAGAGCATGTTTTCTCTAGTGCTGAGTCCCCATGTGTCTGACAGTCCAATGGATGATTTATGGCGAGCATTGTCTCGCAGTGTAATTGGCCGCCATGTTGGTTCCCAGTGTGGGAATGAGAGCATGAGAGAAGCAGCGATATCTCAGGACTTGTGTGGACTATGTCCAAATTGCAGCGATCTACAGAGAGAAGTAGAAGGTAAGGGGTGGAGAGGCTGAAAGGGGAAAAGGGAGGGATGAGGGAAGCACAGCAAATGACAGAGGCCACACTAGCAAAGGCAGAAAATCTGTTCTCTCAGCATCAAGCTAGGTGAAACAAATTAATACAACCACACATTCACATACAATAAGTATTGCACATATATATAAATATATAATATGTCAAAAGGTACTGAGTTTGTCATTAGCCTCTGATGTTAATTGTCCTTTTCCGATAGTGGAGAAAAAGTGAGACTTGGTAAGGCCAGGAGCTTCAAAATGAGCTTTAAAAATGAAATCCTAGAGAAAATAAAAATGTTCAGCCTGGTAATTCGTTTCAGACGTGAATTCTTTTCCTCCTTGTTTATTCAAACTAAAGGTTGGCAAGACAGCATACGTCAGCTGATGATCTAGCACTGCGTAAACAGGTGAGTAACACCTAATCAACATGCCATCACTGTCCAGTAACGTAGTTGCAACCGTGTCTCAATTGAAGATGTTTTGATATATATGAGATCACAGCTGCCACGTCAAAATGAGGTCATACTATTGCTCAGTGATTTAAGATGAAGTGCACCATTGGATAGGAGAGGCCAAGGTTAAAACAACAAATATTTTTGACTAGACTACTGGCTTAGGCCTGTCTTAGCGTTTCCCTTGGGCCCAGAAAGTCATTTTTACACATTTATTTTTAAAAAAGTGTAAACCTATTAACAAAGTGTCCTGGGCATGTACTACAAAAATGCCTATTAAGACTTGTTGGTTTCATTCATGCAAGTAAGCAATGGTCATATAGAGGCAAGCAGGAAAAAATATGTTTTCATTATGTGCTGGGTGGACAGTTTTAATTTGAATGAATGGGCCGCAATTTTTAAATACTTCATCTAGTGTTGAATACATCTAGAGGTAGACTAAAGGGACTTAATGGCAGCATGAATGTCGCTGAAGAGTTTGATTCCATTTCCAGTCTTTTTTATATATTTACATACATTTTACTCTAATGAAAGCAATCATTTCCTCAAAGTAGGTCTCCCATTTGATCCAATTTTGTAATAGGGATTTTCATATACAGATAAATGATTGAGGACATTCAATCATCTACTTGTCCAAGCAGGCAGCCATGTTTGTCAGTGCATGTTGTTATGTTGCTCTCATGTGTAAATAACACGGTAAAAAAGTTGAGCGCTATTTGGTTTGGTGTTTAACTGATATGGTCTTTGAGAAAGACATCAAAGGGTCCCTCTGTGTCTTTTATCTTCCCATCCTGGAACTGGTTTAATGCATACACACACACCACCATCCACCCACCAATCTGCATACACACACAGAAAAAGAGAGGGGAGTAAAGGCAACTGCACCGTCGTTGGAAGAGCCAAGCCAAATAAGCTTCTGTCTCTTTCCTGTCCTTCCTCTGATGCACCTCCATCACTCCCTCCTTACTTATTCCCTCCCTCCTCTTATGCCTCCACTTTTCCCACCACTGTTGGCACTCAGTAGAGAGAAGTTGTTCACGCTATTTTCTCTGTGTGAGTGGAACAGGCCAATAACTTCTCTCTTTAATGAGCATGTCGTGTTCCCCTGCTCTGCTCATTCCCCAAACACACCCTCTCCAACACGGGCAGCTTTCTGGGAAGGAGATAGTTTGTGTGTCTGTGTGTGTGCACATGTGTGAGGGAGAGGAAAGGGAAGAAGAGAGGGAGAAATTGTCGCTATGTGACTGGACCGGGCCAATAACTCCTCTCTTTAATGAGTGAGTGTCATGTTCGCCTGCTCTCTTAACTCTCCTAACACAGCCTCTCAAACACTGATAGCTTTCTGAGGGATGGAGAGAAGAAGGATTACAAGGAACAGAAAGGACATGGGGAGAGAAGTGATGGCAGATAGTGATAAGAATGAAGTGAGGGATGAAGGAAGGGAAGAAGGAAAATAAGGCTAGAAAAGCAAAGTGAAGAGAATAAATGAAAAATAAATGGAAGACAGACAGGCGGAACTAAACCAAACACCTTCAAATAGCTGTAAACTAAAGCTGTGAAAGGTTTGGCACAAACAGCCTCAGACACAGACACATACTCCATGCATAAATGCCAGCATCCACACATAGACACACATACACCAACAGCCTGGGGCTTCACCGTCAATCCGCAAAACCCTTCTCACCCAACTGTAATCCCCTCAACCTTCCTCCCTCTAGCCTACAGTGATTTCCAAACCCTGTACTGATGTTGCATCATCACTGTTGTCTGTTTGATGACATCACAGTCTTTCCTTGAGGTATAGATCAGTTGGTATTGTACACCAGACACCGCATATACCACCACAGCCCCTTACAGCCCAAAGCTGGTGAGAAAAGGCTGATTTGCATAATGGCCATGCTATTAAAACAAATCAGCCTGTCACCATTTAGTAACCCTAACTATTTCATAGGCAATAGAAATATGATATGTACGCTCCCACCAGGAGAATAAAAGCTGAATTTTACCACAAGGTCAAAATATCAACAAATTATAGTTAATACCTTTTTTATGGGGCAAAAGATATCAAAGATATTATGTGTGCAGGTAGAATTTTATTGACAAAAAAGGATATAGAAATAAAGATGGTTATGGCCTATTATATGAACTGAGACAACAGCCGTGGGGCAAGCACAGCATACACACCCACACACACACACACACAAACACACAATAGACAAAAGAGCTCAAGTCCAACCTTCTGTCTAAGCAGCAATGAAACCTGCTAAAAACTTTCTGCCGGAAGCAGGTGTGGATGAATATTCATGATTGGAGCGAGTATCAGGTTGCCTTCCCAACCACTATTGTGAGAGTGAGTGAGAGTGAGTGAGACAGTGTGTGTGTGTTCTTTTGTGTGTGTGGTTAGCATGCTTCTGTATATCTGTGTCCCCGTGTAGGTGGGAAAACAGCCATTGCTCAGAAAGGGACAACTAAAGAAAGACAGAGGGTGAAAACAAAAAAGCAGACCAACTGCAGTTGTGAATATTCATTAGGCGTGGAGTGAATCACAGCAAATCAACAGGAAAGAACAGGAGGGCGGTTTTGTTCCACTAATTCCTGTTCGATCAAGTTTGATATAAGCTTGGAACAATGCACGATATGTTCAGCAGTTATTATTTTCAGAACATATATAGAGAGGTTTTTAAAAGCAAATTATAGATTTCTGTGGCAGCTGCTATTTTAATCATAAGTTTAATCAGGGTAACTAGAAAAGTTCCGTAGTCTAGAAAAGTGAGGAGACATAAGCTCAATATGCAAACACGGCTGTCCTTGCCAATTTCTTTTTAAATCTGCAAATTACAGTACAGTGGTAATACAGATTGAAATGATGATGTAATAAACCTGAATTATCCCAAACAAGATTGACACCAGCTAAACAGGCAAGGAATATGTTAAAACATCCATAGACAGAAAACATATTAGCAAGCATGTGTCATAGATATTACACTGTGCTCACTGTCTGTCTGTCTGTCTGTCTGTCTCTCTCTCACACACACACATACACACACACACACACACACACACACACATCTGCTTCAAAGCTTTCTTCTACTGAATGGGAAGCTTTATCAAAACCTGGCCTCTGCAAATGTGAGGGACACATTGCCAAAGGGCATACACACATACACACTCGCACACATATGCACAGACATGTACACCATCATGCTAAAATGCTGTCACGCCACAGTAAAAAGACGAAAAGCACATTTTCTCAGATCGTAGTACATTACCATGGAAACACTTTTTAACAGCTGGTTTGCATGCCAGAACTACGCTGGTATTCACCCTACATAATTTAAGCCCCATTTAGATGAGCTTTGTCCACTCAGAGATCCAGTGGGGGCAATGGCAGTCATACATATTTCAAATGCAGGAAAGGGAAATGGAGTGAGAGGTGCTCCATTGAAGATGTTGCAAGAAAATGTATGGTGGACAAGTGAGTCATGAGAGCACTGGAAAGGTCCAAATCTCTCGGTGGCATGAGGTGCGAGGTGAAGATGGTAGGAAAAGTGTAGCACTGAAGAATAAAGGAAGGAGAAGTGAAGAAAATGAGTACCAAACACACAAGAGACAAAGAGAGGTGAAGAGAGAACGTGAACTGTGAGGAGAAACAGAGAAAAGAAAAATCATATTGTCTCACCCACAGAGAGAAAACGATAAATTATTAATGTATTCCTCTGTTTTCCCCCCCAATCAGTTAGAATTGTACACTTATTCCAGTGTGGAGAGAGCAAGAAGAGAGATAAAAGGGAAAATGTGAGAAATGAGAGAGAAGGTGAATGGTGAGTACTTGACATGATTGGCATTTTAATGTGACACTGAGATAGCTGTGAGACCAGCAGCTCACTATGGTTTCAATAATAATAATGATAGTAATAATAATGGCTTTGCGGTTGGACTCACGTGGCCAGGGCAGAGCACTGTAGTGGAATCTGCTAAAGCTATTTATTTCCATCCTTACTTCAATTCATTACCATCCTCTCTTCGGCTAAAACAGTTTCCAGGGGTTTTAGAGGCCCGTGTGGCACGAGAAAATAAATAAGCCATTACAGGAGCTGAAGGAATATTTTTCATCTCTTATCTCATCATGTTTATGTGTCCCCTTGAATCACAATGTCTGCAACTCATTTGGTTGTAGCTGTTTAACTACACCTCAAAGACAATATCAAGGAGGACAACACAAATGACACAATGACAACTAGCTTGCATCTATTAGAAATTTCCCTTGCAGAGATTGAGGTGTTTGAGGTGATCACTTACCTAATACCTCTTAAATTAATGCCAAGTCTCATTTAGGGTGAAAAACTTTCAGAAACCAAACTTTACTAACTTTAGCAACTATTATTCCTTGCAGTAAGAAGTGATTTATGTTACAGGTGTCAATAAACCTATGACAGCTGACTAGGCAGGCAGAGTTACCTCAAGGTCTGTGTGAGTGTGTGTATGTGTGCAAGTGTGTGACCTCGACGTGTCTTATCTTGTCAGTCAGGATAGTATGACAGTAGAGAGGGAGATAAACAATGAGTCAGCAAACACCCGCAATGAATTTTAATCAAGCCAGATGGGCTGCTGCTGTGTCATGAGAAATATCCAGACCTGCATTCACCATGAAACAGCAACACAACTACTGCAGACAGCAGAGAAAACTGAGCAACCAAATCAGGACAAACCTCTAAACAACATGACTGCAACTCGTGTTGTACAGATAAGTAGGTGATCATTTTACCTGAAATTAGCAGTTTTTTTAATGGTTGGAGCTGCAAATACACTTGATCTGATGTGACTACCTACTGTGCCACTGGACACATATTAGATACATCTGATCATATCAAATACTTGGTAGCTATTAATGGTAGTTATTAATTCCTATTAGTATTTCAAATCTAGATAGTACATGCATGTATGTTATTTCTTAAGATATTTCTTATGTAATATATAATTGTTATAAAATCTATACCCCCACTCTCAGAATACACTGTACTAAATTCTGAGACGTTTCTGTTCCTATTTTCATCTCTTTCTCTAATAACCCATCTTCCTTTTTCACCCCCTCCTCCAGCTGCCCAGCCTGCTGTTCCAGGGCATCTTCCTCCAGGTAAGGAGTGATCACACCAGCCCATGACACCATGCTGGGACATGTGGCACTTCTGCCGCTACACATCTCATCTGCCTAAATTAGCATGCATTACACTATCACATGAGTAGTTAAATTGTGTGGGAGGGTGACAGTGTACACTAGGTGGGAGACAGATAGACAAAGATGCAGAGAGAGACGGAGTGGCTCCATGTTTGGGGAGGCAGGTGTTGCCAGGTTGGATTGGAAGAGCTTTTGAGGAAGGCACAGCAGGGGTGAGAGCAGTTACAGAGGGTTAGTCATGCAGAAAAAGCAGAGAATAAGGAAGAGTGGAGGATTTTAAAAAAATATATATGATTGAGACTGAAGGAAAGGGGAATACAGAAAAAGAGTATATCCTTGCCAGGTTAACTATAAGCCCAAAAAAATGAAGAAAAAAAAATCACAGGCTGTCCTGCTCACTTGCTTTTTCTCTCTTGACACCATCACAGCCCTCTGACATCACCTGACGGATTAAGTGCTTTTCATCTTGTGGCAGGGTTTTTCACCAAGAGACAGCAATTGAAAATCTAGCTAAAAAGTCCTGTTAAGAGCTTAACAGCCTCCTTTGTAATGGGGGAGGGAAAGCGCTGGCTAAAAGGTCAATAGGCTTCCACTTAAAATCTTGATGATAACAGCAAGAACGACAGCACACGTTGGCATGATAATTCCTATGGTGACACATATTGCTTTCCGAATGTATTTTCCTCAAAAGCTAAAAGTTAAAATCACATTTGCATGGACTTGCACACACTAACAAAAAGGGGAATTTGCAGTACGTCCAGTATGGTTAACAAGAAAAATGGCAAGACTCGTTTTAACTCTAAGTACTTCAACAAGACATTTTCAATACATTAAGTCAAATAAACACACTCACACAAAAGAAACAGTTTCTCAGTTTTTTCTTGTCTGTTGTCAACTGACCGTCAAAATGAATTCAGGGGAAAACTGGAAAACTGGGGAAACTTTGCAAAGATATAGAATCTAAGTCTCACATTCCTGGTTCCTGCCATGTAGGGCAAGGCAACAGGTACCAAATGCTTCACGAATCACAGCAAAGAATATGGAAGTTGTGTTTTTCAGTGATTGACTTTTCTTACACAATGTAAATTGACAAGCAGCAAAACTGACACACCTGGTAAAGTAAGCAAGTTATAAATACACAAAGAGTTCTTTGCGACTACAGCTTGACCTAGACATAATCAATATCAGAGAAGGATTCATTTCAAGATTTCTATGTATCCAAATATAAACACTTTCTGTCTAACAGGGCAATGATACTTGAATAAAACATTTGAGGCAGTTTAGAGGGCAAAACGGCCTTTAACAGGGACAAAATCATGGTGTGATACATGCTTATATCAGAAACACAAACATAAGTGTTGTGTCTGTAACATGGTAATGTATCCATCACGTTCAGATTAACAAGGGCATTAACCTACAGCACTGTGTATCTGAGATAAGAAAGGAAAATGATGATCATTATGAGACACCCACATGTACAGCAGAATGGGGAACTATAGTTTGTCTTAATAATGGATAAATGGAGCGAACAACAGGAAAGTTAAAAAGATAGGGGGGAAAAGAGAGCATTATTAAGTTATTAATCTTGCCCACTGATGGTAAAGACAGGTTACCATTGGCAACAGCAAAGCAACCAACATCTCTGGCATTAGGGTCATCATCGCCAAGAGCAATATGTGAAATGAGTGAAAGGATCCCTTGAAGTGTGAGTGTTTTTGTCTGCATGTCTCCATCTAGGTCAGTGTGAGACCACAGAGTGGCTGCTTACATAATTGCATTTGCATTTAATGTGTTTTTTTTTCTTGTTTGTGTTTAGCCTGAGCAGATTATGAAAATTTCATCATTGCTTGACATGTGAGATTGTGTGACACGACAACTAGATGGGAAACATCATCAAAAGCCAATGAGTGTCACCATGGAGAACTAATAAAACTGCCATTAGTGCTGAGGACTGGACAGTTACTCATTAGGAAGGTTAGAGTGTTTTGAGCAGTGGTAGACTTTAACTTTACTGGCTTTGTAAGGCAATGTGTCTGTGTGTGTTTGTGGGTAAGAGAGGAACGAGGGGAATGGAAATGAGCACAGATGTGCAGTAGACTTGATATGGATTTTTTCTCTTCAGAGCTCTTGGCATGCAAAATGCCAGTCTGCCCACACAAATACTGACAAACTTCCACCAGCTCATAACCAGTAATTTGATGTCTAACACTATCTAAAACATGATATACATGTAGATTTTATGAAAGCAATCCCTCTCTAAACATAAAACATTTAACAAACATTTGCATGTGCACATGCATACACAAACAAACACTAGCGCTGCCACTCACAGTCCCTCAGTCATTACAGGGCCCTCTGTGGACCTAATGTGTGGTAGTAAACATTGCTGACAATACACACCAATATCTGCCTCAAGCCATACTATTATCAATGTGTGTGTATGGCTCAGGGAAGTATAGGGTGACATAGCATTATCGTTGGGGAGCAGTCCCACTGGATCAATACAATCTAACATCATCCCTGACGAAACACACACACTAGTTTTACTACATATTGAAAGTTGAGAAGACTGTTTAGCAACATTCACCTACATCCAGGCCACAGTATGGCTTGAGTAAGGCTTTAAGCTAATGGAAAAGAAATAACTCAAAGAGCAAGACTGGATCTTAGGTGTCCCTCAAGTACCACTGCTTCATACGTGGCAAACTAATAACAGACATAAAAAGAGAGACAAAATAAACACAACACAGAGCAGAGGGAGGACAGAAGCTCCAAACACATACCGGATGCTAAGCTAGTGGCATGGTACCTGCTGTGCCAGCTGCAAATTGATTAAGAGAGCCTCTGGCCCGGAGTAACGGCCCAAACAGGATGGGCATGCAGGTCACACAGGACAGACACACACACCTGTGCAAGATCACATGGCCTCAAATTCATTTTTGTCTGTAATGCTCAGTCAGCACACAAAGGCTAGGATGACAAAGTGGGTGCAACAGGAACATTTTGACCTGGCCCACCATGAGGTCACAAGTTGAACACCCAGACAGGCTGGATAAGTCTGGGCACAATGATCCAGTTGTGTAGCTAACAGGAAGATAGTACAACTGTGAAAAATTACGTGCAACTATGAAAAATTCATGTTGTTAAGTGGCCTAATATGCAGAAAGGTTGGAAATCAATGGATCCATTTTAAATATAAAATAAAAATGCCTTAGTATGATAAAATCTACCATTAACAATTTTTTATTTGTTAAGTATTTGTGGAATCAATCATTATGTAAGAGTAGATGACACTTAGTAGACTTGTAGACTTTAGTTACTTAACTTTTCTACAAAATAAAACATGACACAGTCCTGTTTTATTGTCCTCATATAAAGATTAATTGCTTTAAATGTACACAGCTGCATGGCAGCATGCAACTGCCTGTCGATACAGGGTCACAGTGCGGGTGTCTGAAAAAGGTTTACATACCTGATATTGGGAGAGGGCCATTTCAAAGGTGTACACAAGTAGAGGCAACATGGGAATATAGAAGAAAAGGAGAGAAGGAAAAAAAAACATATTAATAAAGTATTGACTGGGCACAAAAACAAGGATACACAATAATCCATTTTGAGCAAAAATTATTAAGACTGGCACAACAAAACAACTCAAAAAATGAAATGCTCAATTTACACCACATAATAACCACATATGTCAAACTAATTCAACAACATTCCGCAGGGGGTTGTTTGTGTGAAGCGAAAAACACCCACAGGCTGAAATGATCAAATTTGTCAGGCAGTTTCCGCTCATACCCGGAATCTAATTTTCTTCTCCTCGCGCTAACTCTCAGCCCCGGTTAGCAGTGACAGCACCCACACCCTGTGCCATGTTGTGCCAGTGAGGCGGGCTGGCACGGTGCTGACTGGCGCTCTGCAGTACTGTGAAAGTGCAGCGGCACAGTAGCAGCCTCAGGTTAGAAAGATGTGATTCATTAATCAACACCCCCCGCAGGGAATAACGCAGCCTGCTGGCACAGCTTTTCTTTCCATTCTCCTCCACTCCCCTCTGACTATCCACTGGACAAACAGCACAATAGTATGCTGTATACATAAGGGTATGCAACACACCAACACCCCGGTATGCATCCCACTAGTAATTAAACACACCTACACACACACGTCAACATAAATATTCATACTTTTTTGCCTGAGCTTTGTCCCGTGAGGCTTATCTGTGATAGAATGAGCTTGGTTTGGAGACTGACGAGGCTAGAAGGATAATTAGTTGAAAGCAGAGTGGGAATTTCTATCTGAAAGCTCCAGATTTATCTTGCCGAACTGGCCTCTTTGGTCCACCGTTTACATTCACTTCCCATTTTCGTTTATGTTGTAACATTGGTTTTATTAATCACTGTCAGCTATAATAGGGCCTGAAGTGGCCAGTAATTGTTGTTTGCAGTGTTATGTACGACATTATACAGGTCCCCTGTGTTGTTCTGTAAAGGTTAGAGGACCTTTAGGGGGTGTATGCTTTTTTCTGTAATGTTTTTACCTTGATAAGACTAGAAGCCCTGCAGACATCAGTTTCCTTTACTAAATTCTCATTTAGATAATGGTAAATTAAAACAATGTTTGTCATTTACGCCTGTCATTTTGGCTAACATGCTCTTTTGAGAAAACAACATGTGCAACATTGAGTGCCACACAAGCTAAGCTACTATGTGGATGCAGTACTTCCTATCAATACACTGAGGATGAGTGTCTGGCTCTAAAAAAGAAACTTGCACATGCCATTAAATGCCCTAAGGTTCCCAGGCTCTTGTTAAGTGCCGGTTTAGCATCATGAGTAACCATGCAGTCTGCCCCATGGAGCCCTCAGACAGACACTTTAAGAGGACAGCCTTGCTGGGATTAGAGATAAAAGACCATAACTGTGCAGCCAAAACACAGTTTGACGCAGTGTGTCTCTCACAACAGTCTTAATGGATAAGCTTTAGTGAGGGAAGGAGCTGAAAAATGGCAATAGTTCCCTCTGTAGGTTGGAGATGAGTCACTAAGGATTCACAACTTGTGAGATTTTTAGTTTTTTGAGATTCAAGGAGAAAAACACAGAACATAAGAGCAGCTCACTGACCATGTTCACACAGTTTCTGAAAGAGTTTGAATACTGTAGCACAGTAGCTGACTGCAAGTGTGTTTGGCATAGTGCTTAAAGGACAGAAAAGCTGAACAGAGGTGAAATGTAAACAACGGTCAGCTCCAGTCCAAACAGCCTTTTGTCTCTGGCTGACAGGAAGTAGTAACTCTTGCCTGTTTAGAGCTGGGTCTGTGCGTTGAATGTAATTTGTGGGGGTGCTGGCTCACATTTAGGTCCCATCAGGCTGAAGACAGATGGGTCTTGTTTCTTAGGTACCACTCACTTTGAAGTTTGGGTGAGTTATACCTTTCTCTCCAAAAAGAAATTCCAGACTGAAGACATCTAATGTAGTATCCAGTATAAGTAATATCATAGTTTTCCACTGCATGGAAAGGGCTCCGGGTGTGAAATTATATTCTGTGTTTAGTCTTTTGTAAATAGCTTTTTTCTCATTTTTCTTTAGTCTAAATTAATGAGCTAAACAATAACACCCACCTAACATTGCTCCACCACAATCTAAAAGGTACAAACAATAACCATTAACCAACTATTAGCCATCTGGTTTTGCCTGACTGGACGGACTACTGAGGTGGAGAAACAAAAGTAGAGGTATTTATCAACTATCCAGCTGGCCATGACCAAATAAAATGGGTAGACTAATTCGGCTGAAACAACACACCAATTGCCTGTCCTGTCAGCCACCAAAGGGTGATTCAAGAGGTCAACTGATTAGTGAAACCCGCCACTTACTTCAGATTAGACCTCCCTTAAAGGGAAAGGAAAATCCATATCGAAACCCCAAAGGATGCAGGGCCATTGCCAGTCATCATGGCAGGGCACAGTGCAAAGGAGACACCCTGAGGAACATCACTCCACCCCTCTCTGCATGGCCTCCATCTATCATAACAGTGCCATAGTAGGTCAAGACCCTTTTTATAGTGGGAGCAGGTCTGATATACTGGGAGCCACTTATTTCATTATCATATTTCAAATTCACATTTCCACAACATATGTGGCCACCCTGAGAATACTACCCATTTCACGAATTAGCATTTAAACTCTGCAAACGAGATAAGAGGCGGACAGGGGGGAGATGAAGGAAGGAGGGGAGTGAAGAAACATAATAGTGCATGAAGAAAATTATGGAAATTTTGATTAAGGTTCAACAGATGGGCGTCATGTAGATGAGCCACAGCTGACATTTCTGTGCCAGGGGGAAATGGGTACTGAGACTGGTTCTCCTAAAAATAAGGCTGCACTAAGTAAACACTTAGAGGAAAGGAGAATTGTAGTACATGCGTGTTTTGGCATGTGAGTGTGAGCATGTCTGAATAAGATCACGTCTGTGTGTGCGCGTGCGCCTTTATTTCAGATACTTCAGGGAGCAACAGAGGGGGCTTAAGCACTTCTTGTTTTCTTTCTGCACACTGCCTTCACACACTCGACTGTAGCTCAAACTAATTACCTGTAGAATTCAAAACATTATTTCACAGCAACTAATGACTGCTCTTAATATGGCTGTAATTACCTGTCAATAGGCTATAACTGACAGGCCTGAGCCTTAGGAGCGTGGGGAAATTAGTGGCCATAACATCAAGAGTTTTACAACTGGCAGACATAGAAAAATATTGATAACATTAAACTCTGGGCAGCGTCGTTTTATTTTCTCTTTAAGTCTCTCTTTTCTTCCTCGCTCTGTGTTATTTTCTTTGCCAATTCTTGAACATTAGTGGTCTAATTTGCAGTGATTTTGAAGTGTTCCAGTTCTAAGGAATGCTGTTTAACAGAACTATCTTGCATCATCCTCTCTGATCTCTTGTCTAAATCTTTTTCACTCCTCTCTTACACCTTTTCTTACTTTTCTCACTTCATCTCTGCCATTGTTGTTCTCTTCCTCAGCCTCTCATCTCCCTCTCTCTCTCTGTCTCCTTGTCTTTCTGTCTCTCCAACCAATGACAGCTCCCACAGCTTCTCTTTGCAATGCAGCAAGCACTCTCCTTTGCCTCGCTCCTTACTTTCTCTTCCCTCTCTCACAATCTGTTAGCTGCACACTCTCGCCGCCTCACCCCATTATTTATTGATCGGGGAACAGGGGGCCAGAGGAGGGGCTGCGTATGGGGTCTGAGAGGAGGCTGAGCAGTATTTCCATAAAGGATATTTAAGGCCATTGCCTCTCAGTTCCTCATCCACCATCCCTGGAAGACATACTGTGGGGTCATAGTGCATGATGAAAGGACAACCCAGCCCTCATGAAATATGGAAAGAGTGGCAATAAGGGGACAGGAGGGAGATGGGGGGGATTTAAGGGGCTTTACTGTGGATTTTAAGGGTGGGATTTGGTGGCTATGTTGTAAATGTAACAATAAGAAATACATAAAGATCTTATATTCATTCAAATCTAAGTAGTAGAATGCACTCCCTCCTCACGCCACTAATTCCCTCACTCTCTTGCTGTCAGATCAGTTTAAAGGGCCACACAAGCCCCCCTTTCACCTTTGAATAAAGGACAAATGGTGCACCTGGTAGCCTGGCCGTGGAGCGCTAAAATTGAAGCGACATTGTGTGTCATTAAATTCCTCCACACCACCCCAGACTCTGCTGATTCAAAGGCACTGCCAGTAATAGGAATGGTGTGTGTACGTGTGTGTTCTGAGAGCCCTGTAAAAGGTCAGAGATGGTACTGCAGTCTCTTGTCAGCATTTATGGTGAGTGGTGTGGCAGGAGAAAGAAAAGGTTGGTAGTATCTTTTCATTTGGGTTTCCCTGGGAAATAGCTGGGGAAATGAGGCTGTGTTTCACGGCTGTCTTCACAGCACACCACGCAGGGAAAGGAGAGAGAGAAAGATAGGCAGTAGATAGAAGAAGAAGAGGACACGCAGAAGGATGCTGAGAGGTGCAGAAGAGACTGTTGATGACCGATGGAATGGACCCAAAGTGTGAGTGCTGTTCGGTGTGGGGCATGTGTGAATCTGTGTGCCTTGCCAAGGCCAAAGTACTATCTCAGCGAACACTGCAACATGACATAGATGCCAGCACGCAGACCGACATGCTGAATGGGGGAATACAGAGGCTTTGGATCATGAACACAGGGTGACTAAGGTTGACTAATAAACAAAAAACTTAACCGTGCAGTGGAATAAATCAGCCAGAAGCACACAACAATCGAGTACTGTCGGGAGAGGACAGGGACTAAACACACATGGGTGCTGTGCTACAGCTGAGATGGGTTAACACAGAATTGCCTGTAGAGAAAACAATACAGACATATTCGCTGGGCAACTGGGCAGTTGGGAAATCCTTGAACTTGGGAGGAAACACAGGGAGAGACTACTGTAGTGAATGAGACAGGGGGAGACAGATGCATCCCAGGCAGCAACACACTCACTCACTCTCCTCATTGGTTTCTGTAGGGTCTTCCTCTCTAGTTACAGTATAAATGATCTATTGGCCATCATTTAGCAAGGCTGCATGTTAATCATTCATCACAGTAACCATTCAGTATGTTGGAGGCTGTTAGCTGGCCAGCCAACGTATGTGAGACAGAGAGCAGAGGGCTCCCTATGGGACCCACTGGAATGGAGAACAGCAATGGATCATCACATGAACATTAATCATACTAGCCTAGTTCCTAATAAAAAGTGCAAATATGAAGGAGTTAAGGTGGAGTGTGTTCATATGAACTGTGTGTGTGTATGTTAGAGTATATAAGGAAGAAGAGGGCATGTACAAACAGAAACATATATTATGCTAATTACTGTTCAAGTGTGAAATTATAAAATTCCTCCCACACACCAGTGACCCCAAAACAAACATGATGCTCGGGTTCACCACAAGCAGACATGTTACAAACACAGACTGCTTTCTACAAAGTGTACACCATACTTACATTACAGTACATATATTATTTATCAACGTGCTCTGTCATGCGCAAACCAATGCACTCGACTACTAACAACCTCAACAGGTTTGTGCATTAGGATAACAAGGTATTTAGGGCATTATGTTTAGTTCAGAACATAAAGAGCATACAAGGAACAGCGAGGAAGTGATTATAAAACTATATGAGCTGTTTTAAAAGTTAAAAAATATGTTTTGATACTTTTGTCAGAGAATTCAAGCTAACCAAAGCCTCCATTGCATGCAAAGAATCACTATTTTCTAGTGTACATTGGATGAGCATCTGATACTCAAAGGTACATTTTTGTATGAGTTTATAATTGTGCTACCTCCAGTTAAAGTCTTATAGTACATGACGGTAATGCAACATCGTTGAAAAACCAGAAGCTGGCATTACTGTAAATATCAGGCTGTCTGAATTTGCAAAAAGCCGAACAGAATCACAAATGTGCAACTGTGTGTGAGTGTGTGTTGTAGAGCGGTGATGCTGACAGAGAGCAGACAGAGAACACGACAGCGTTAACTGCAAGCAGGGGACCTGTCACCTGAACACAAGGGATGGAGGGGAAGGGAAAAGAGAGAATACAGAAAAAATAAGTTTATGGCAGAAGAGAGATTAAAAGAAAAAATGTGCAAACGGGAGATGGCAACACACATGAGCTACAGGCAAGTGAAGGTGAACAGGGGAGGGAGAGCAGACTACACATAAAGACAACAGCAGGCCATCTGGTGTGTGCATGTGTGTGTGTGTGTTTGAGTGGGTGTATGTGCATGTTGAGGGAATGGGCTCTTAGTTGGTCACATGATGTATGTATATGATCATTTATGGTCTCCCACTCACATAGCCTCTGCTTGGATATAGAGGACGCTATTGCAACCCTGCACATATGAGGAGGGCGTTGGCGTATTTGGACACACAAAAACTGTTCAAACTAATACACACTACCGATGTTCTCTTGAGAAGACACCTCAAACACATGGTTGACCTGTGTGTGTGTTTGTGTGTATTTAAGACGTTTCTCCTCACAATGTCTAGGTAATAAACAGTAACAGCTGCAGTCAGTCCTAATTAAATACCAGTGCATCTGCTCCTGGAGCTGTCTTACTTCTTGTGTGTCTGTTGTGCTTGATGTGGCAGTGTATTTCTCTGTGTGTGCATGCATCAGTGTGTTATATGCAAACTTTTACTTCCTTATAAAAAGTCCAAATATTCCTTTATATTTTCATCCCTCGATTTGCTATATCAATGAGTAATTAGTTTAAAACCTACCTGATTGCATATTTTTAATGCAGCATCATAAAAGATATGGCCCTCAATGGGCATGACCTTGACTTTCAAACAAAGTGGAGCCATTACTGTCATCATTACCGTCTACAACAGAGTGTGAAAGGAAAAAAATAAAGGGTGGATATAAAGACATAGAGAAGAGGAAGAAGCAAAGACGCCAAAAGGTCAGAACATTAATCACTTTTGGAACTAGATAACAGAGAGCTTGATGAAAGAAAAGCGGATGCTTCCGTTGTGGTGACGATGATGAAGAAGATGATGAAAGACCGACCAGACAGAAACACAGCTCTTTGTGTGTCATCAATAGCGGCCAATGTCCAGTTTCTAACCATATGGGTCCTTCTGTCTCTATTCAACTCATCACCTTCCCTCGGGCTACCTCTGGCTCTAAATTGAGGTCAGATGTCACCAGTGTGCGTGTGTGTGTGTGTGTGTGCGTGCGTTTGCTTACATGAGGATAGGCCTCAAAAATGTAAGCTTAGGTCACTACATCCAACACAAACACGCACAAAAACCACATGAGAAGAGGCAGACGCACACAAACATCCCCATGTCTGGGGTGGGGGGGGGGGGGGCAGCAGTACTTGACCCTGTTAAATATTTACTGGCACTGCTGTCATCAAGTGTCTAACACATTTAACTTCTGTCCATAATATCATCCTGTCTGTCTGTGCTCCATCATCTCACACAGTAACATAATAAGACAAACATGTATTGCCATTCTTTGTCCACTCTTTGTGTCTTCCCCTAATGTTTCCTGTATTTTTAAACACAAGGCACCTCGAACCAAGTCTGCTTAATAGAAGCCTGTCCAAAGGTAGACCTAATAAAGACCTCTGAAGTATTAAAGCCGATATCCATAGAGTTATGTATGTCTATGGTATACACAGGACCAGTGAAACCACTCAATTACACAGCTGACACACTCCATTGTTTGGATAATGGCAGAGACAAGTCATGCATGCATAAAGGAAAATGTCCTCCCTTGTGTGTGTGTGTGTGTGTGTGTGTGTGCAAGCCAGCTTTCGCCCCAGGGGTGACACTCGGGGCAATCATTCTCGCCTCTGCATTGTGTTTAACCTCTGACCTTTCGATACAGTGTCAGAGTCCTAAATACGTCTAGACCACTTACTGATCGCTGGGGAGATTTACGAATGAAAGGATGTTTTTTTGATATTGGGGAAGGGACTCTCTTGAATAAGTTGTTGTTGCAATTCTGGTAAACACTGTCGGGAAGGTAGGAGCACCTGTGAGAGTTTGTGTCCATGTGTGAATATTCTTTTTAATTACCTAACAGTAATTTGCAGAAATGTCATTTTCATTACTTAACAAAGTCATTAATTCAGAGTCAGAAAACATTAAATGAAGCTGTGCTTATCAGCTTTAAGCCAAATCAGCATTTAAAAAACATTCTTCTGGCTGGATGGGGGAAGAGAAAATGTAATCAGTAAATGAAGAGACAATTCTATGGAAAAAATATCTATCAAACCCAAAAGGTGAGAACAGAAAATAATCAAACTTTCATAGTTGGATAACAAGACGGGCTGCAACACACCTGCTGTGTATTTGGTTCATTGTTATGATGGATTAGGTGCTGCAAGGCAGAAATCTACATAATGTAATGGAAACTGACAAAAGGGCTCCTAAAATGTGATACCCGATCTCTGATAATCTCCCTTCTGTGTTTAGGTCATCTGTATTTTGTCAATACAAGCTTAAGAGTGTGTGTGTGTGTGTGTGTGTGTGTGTGTGTGGTGTAGGGGGAGGTTTGGGAGTTTTGGGAATCAATAGCTTAGACATATGCTAGGCAAGTTATTGGCTGGGCTCATCAATCAAAACACACTTGACTCCATGAGTCTCTACAAGCCACAAAATTGGGGCGCCGTCCCACAAACAACTGCCAACGGTTATGTGTCCATTTTTGAGTATGTGTGTATTGTAGGACCCAGATTGATCCTTAGGATTTTCACATTATTCCTGTTCCAGAAGATAAAGGGCACTTATGGATCAAAGGAAGGACAATCAGAAGGTCCTACCATTTCAAAACACACAACATTTGCTATCAAGGGAGAGGCACTTTGCCCTGTGCAGCCCCTCTCCCTCAAGTATTGGGGTCTTGAAAGCTTGAAGGGGAGGAGGAAGGGATAAGGCAGTATGAAATATGGCGGGTGCTAGTTAGGCAGTTTGCCTTAGGGATGCTCTCTACGGCTCTTATTCCATCTTCCGCTCCATTGTGGGATGTTGTGTATCCTAGACCAGTCAATACCCCCACCCACTTCCCCGGAGGTGAGCCCTTCTAAAACATGCATGAGTTTATGAGCTGGGAATGTGCCACTAGAGGCCTTTAGGGCTTTTCGAGGTGGTGGAATATCTAAAAGCTAAGTGAGACCATCTTTCCAGGATTAGGTCTAAGGGCTTTCCACCTCCCCTCTAATACTCTTTTACTGTTCCTGCACTCATCTCCTCCGACTTTCACCTCTTTTTTCCCCCTGACTTCCTCCCAGACAGACTTATGCCTCCATACATATAAATCAGCCCAAAAGCCTCAACCCTTGGGGCAGGTATATCCACAGATCCAACCTGTTTAGTGTAATGAGAGAAACTCCCGTGTCCATTGTAAAAAGCTTAGATTTGAGTTACTCCATCAGGAATGGTACAACTCCACCACATACTGTAAAAGAAAATGTATTTCCAGCAGGAAGCTCGGTCTCATCCCTCATGCTTTTTTTTAAGAGCCTTATGAGGCTTTTTAGATTTAAATTCAAAATGCTTGATAATCTAAAGGAGAAGCAGTGAGATTTGGGTGGATGAATGTTTGATGAGCCCAAATGGCCTGTTGTGTGACCCAGCTGCTGACAGCCAGGTGGGCTTTTAGTGGAGGGCAAAGTGCAGTTGAACAGAGTTGGAGCAATGAGGAGCTACAGGACACACGAGACGAAGATAAACATTGGGATGAAGTGCCAACAGGATGAAAAACAGATGTTTCTATAAAGTTAGGGTACATTCATTCTGTCCCTTAACTAAATTCACTTTAAGGAGGACTTTGTTCCTGTGATATACTCATTTCCCTTCCATTCACAGAAAAAGTTGAGGATCAATGCCACGTCTTGCCTAATGTGCACTGTCTGCAGTCCTTAATATTCATAACTGGGTCTCGGTATCAGAGCATAGCTGACACAAATCATAGCTCAACAGTCGCTGAAGCCACAACATTTTGTGAGTTTTTCTTACATAAGACATGGATAGTAGTTGTATTTTTCTTTTTAACTGCCTCTCACTTCATTTCATCTCCTACGTCTTTTCCACCATGACTACAAATCGTCTGTTTCACACATTTTCCCTTACCCTCACACTCATTCTTTCTATTTGTTGCTAGTTTAGCTTCTCGTGCTCTGAATTCCTCTATGCACATCTCCCTCCTTCTTCCTCCATCACAGACAATGATGCTTAGTGAATATTACGCTCATCCATCCTTCTTTTAAGTGCCGCCATTATGGTTACCAGATGCACTTATGGCTTTTTAGGCCCATTGATTGGCATAATCAATACATCATCATAGGAAAGTTTGGAGACACTACATTAGAGCTCCCAGACGCTCTTAAAGCTTTAAGTAGTAATTTGTATGGAGATGGGTACTAGTTCATTATGTTAATGGTCAACAGCAGGTGGGTTGGGGTGGGATCTGAACGCCTTATGGCTGCTTCCGGTATGTACATTTTTTTTCCACAGGCGTATTGTGGTCAGCATGCTAAATGTTATTTTCTCTTTTCAGGCCTTGTCACTACCATTAGTGTCATAAATGCCCTTACAATCATTTTTGTCACAACTGTCATCAACTGTATTACGGTATTCATAATGAGAAACCACCGCATACAAAGTGGCCAAGACGTTTGGTTCTATAATTATATTAACAAGTGCGACAAAACAGTGAGGAATACATCTTGTGCAGTGCTTAGTGAGGTTCACTCAAAGTTCAAGGTTTATTTACACAAGGGTAATTTTGTTTTCCAGACAGGAGATGAAGCATTCAGAGACAACAACATAACAGACATCAAAAGAAATGTCGTAAAAAAAAAATTATAACATAAATAAAAGTGTTTTTTCCTAGAATACAGCGTATATGCTGAACCTATGCTCTCTTTGTTTTGCATTACAGTAGCTTTTGGGGAAAAAAGCTTTCCTATATCACTTGATTTTGCACTTTGAGCCCCTAAAAATAAAAAGTTAGGGACACATTTTGGTTTCAAGGACATACTTTGACACCTTCTTCAATAGTAATGGTTGTAATGGGTTTTCAACCTTTCCCTGCTTAAAAAGGTAAAATGAGTCATCATTAGCATCATCATCATCACTATGGTTTTCACCACCGTTACAATTTCTGCACAATTAAACCCTACACATCGTTTTGGAATTCAAAAATTTGAAATCAGAGCTTTTATCCTAACAATGTCAGTCTCTACTGTCGAGCACTTGCACTTTGCTACGCCACAGATAAGCTCCGATTGCTTTGCTATCTTCCTACTGGCCGCCAAGCTAATCTGGCATGTCAGGCTCGCAATCAGGCTGAAGCAGGTGACATGTGACTGAATGGCTGAACAATGGGATGGAGCTTGGGTCTCAGATAAGAGAATTAATATTGATTGCACATGCATGTCAGACAGATTGTGCCCATTAGGACTTGCATTGCGCTGCTCAGTCACACTGGAACCAGGCCTTGGCTGAGGGCTGAATGAAGGAGGAGGAGAGGACCAAAAGTTCAGTTATTCAATCAGTCAATCATTCAACTCATTGTTCATTCAATTGTAACTGTTAAAGATTGAAGTGTTTATTATGAAGTGGTTTTTTATGTTGATTTAGGGGAAAGCTTTTTCTAATTTCACAATGTCTGTTATTGTTATTATTATTTCGATGATGAATGTTCCTAATTTCATGGTTTGGACTATACAGTCATTCTGTAAATACTGAAATTTATTACACGTATTCTGTCCTTATTTATTACTGCTAATTTATTTTCTGTGGTCTGCTAATATGCTGCTGACACAGTAAACTAAAAGTTGAATAGGAAAAGTACTCAGTCATTTGCTGACTCATTTGCTTCACTGAGAATGAGGGTACATAAAATGTTCCATCCATTTTCCCAGCAGCCAGGTTTGCACAGTCCAAATAAGGCTGCCGATATCTTCACACAGTCACCTATTCACAGATAAGGCATAAATAAAATCCCTCACACACCCAGTCTGGATAGTGTAAGTAACACCCAAATATAGATCTGTGTGTACAAGTGTGCATATTTGTGTATGTGTGTGTGTGATAGAGGGAGTGAGAGACAGACACACAGAGAGCGCTAAGAGCTATAACTGTGGGAGTGTTTTACAAGCTCAAAGCTCTGTGCCTGCTCCTCTAATTCAGCACACACATTGCACTTTCAGCAGATCAATGATCCCACTGTGCCTCACACACGCACTCTCTCCCCACACCCACACATATGCACATATACCCTCCACAGTGCACAAACTCATGTGCACACACAGCAATACACACAATCCTCCCGATTTCATCCTCCCTTCACTCCTGCTCTGTTTCTCTTACATACATGCTTTCTTACACCCCCCCCCTTCTCTTTTTCTTTCCATCCTTCCTTCTCTCTGAAGCCCTGAGCAATTACTCATCAAGACTCTAGAGAAGAGAGAGAGAGAGAGAGAGAGAGAGAGAGAGAGGAGGGGGGGGGGCACAACTGAGGAGAGAGAAAAGGACAGAAGGATGGATGAAAACAGAAGAGATGAATGTAGAGCGAGGGTGAATGAAGACTGCTTGTCACTCACTGCAAGAGTCTGTAGCTTTTAAACAAGAGCGCCTCAAAACATCTGGTCATCAACGACCAGGGTCAAGGTGTCAAGCAAGAGTGTGTGTGTCTTATCTGTGAAAGTGAATGTGTGTGTGCATCTGTGTGTGGTGGTGTGTGCAGTGTGGGGTTAAGGCGAGTGTGTGTCTGTGAGGGAGGTGGGTCACAGCAGTATGACACAACATCATTTATTCATTGGGGAGGATAATGTGTGTGTTACAGCTGGGACGCACATGCTCTCAACACAACACACACACACAAGGCACTTCTGGAAAATAGTCCAATCAAGCAGCTGTAGCTCTCTCTGCAAGATAAAACACACACACACACACACACACACACACACACACACACACAGACACACACACACACTAGAAACAGTGATGAAATAGCCATAATATACTGGAGAGAAGTTATAACAGTGAATACAAGTAAATTCACTCTATGTGTACATGGACGTGCGTCTCCTTGCCTTCTCCCCAGCCTTCACTAAGCCCTCAGGTTGATCCATTTAAAACACAATGGAGGATTACATTCTCATCTGGCCACTGGCTTCAGCCAGCACAGAAAAACACTACGGCTTTAATACTACCTTGGCACACAGTGTGTCTGTGTCTAAGGGACAGTGTGTTTTCATATTTTATGCGAGCTACACAAGTTGCAGCATACCACTGTGCATCTATCAGCATTCATATGTGTGTTTCTGTGTGTGCAGGAGGCTCAGGCCTGTCACCGCGAGGGCAGGTTGGGGGGGATAAGACCCCTCTCCAGTGTGGAGTGGTTGTGAATTGGTTTTGGCTCCGGGCTAAATCTCCTCACAGACACCTCTTCGTTTTCTCCACAAGACCAGAAAAGAGACTGCTTTCACTCAAGCCTCACACAACACATCCAATTCACTGTGATTTGAGCCAGTCCTTGGCCAAAACGCAGGTGTGAATACACACACGCACAAACACACATAATGTCTCTCCCTCTCTATGCATGTCTCACTCCACTATCTCATTTCCACAACCACGGAATTATTTTCAAAACAATAATGGACCCCCTACACAATGACCCCCCTCCGTCTATCCAAGCCTGTGTCTCATTCTTCCAAAACCAAACAGCTTAACCATAAACCCCTGCTCTCACTCTCACACACACACACACACACACACACACACACACACAAACAGTTACCATTCCTACATACCCGAGCCCCCCACAAAGACGACGACAGTTGCAGTCTGTCTATCCGGCAGTATTCAGGCCCCTGATTAAACCGGTGCTTATTGGTAATTAAACACTGTGCTTTGTGGCAGTATCCAGAATGCTGTAAAGCACTCCACCTCCCCACCACATACACACCCACCCCACCTCCACTGGCACAGTGCCATCCCCTCCTCTCCTCTTTTTCTGCCTTTCAGAGGGCCGCAGGTGGTACAATTGGCAGTAATGTGTTCTAATTGTTGGCAGCGCTGCCCGGGTAAAGATATGTAGTGGGGAGCGGGAGCTTGGCTGGCGTATAGCAGGAGGCAGGAGGCAGGAGGCAGGAGGGAGGAGGGGAGGGAGGAAGGGAGGAATAGAATGTAAGGCGGAGAAGGGGGAGGTAAAAAATGGAGGGAGGGTGGGGAGGAAAGAATTGAGGATATACGTAGATGGATAGAAGGAAGGACGGAGGGGATTAAAGGAACAAGCAGAAGAAGTAACAAGCCAAAGGTAGAATCTGAGGGGAAAAGGTGAGGATGTGGCATGAGAAACGGAGAAATATAAACCAATAGAGGATGCTGTTCCTGTCGTGTCCAAATGTTTCCTTTGCTGTTGTTGTTTTTCCAGGCAGCTTGGAGAGAGGCTCCCCTGGGTTGAGGCTTAGCTATAACTGCAGCAGAGACGGACACAGCATGAGCTGCTGGCTTCATGTAGTAACAGAGAGGTTAGACACAAGCCTAAGTTGCTGAGCTCCAGCCCATATAAACCCCTGGGGTTTTCCAAGTCACTCTATGTATATAGAAATGTCAAGGAGAGAGTGGAGTATTGCAAGCGTAAACCTAATGCCATTGAGTTTATACTGTAGCATAAATAATCCATGGAAATGTTGCTTCTCTCCCTTACTGATCCATATAACACCATAGTATTTCAACCTATATACACTTTATAACATGACACCTAGTGCTTGAAAAAATCATATTTGCACTTACCAAGTGATTACTGGAAAAATTAAAAATAAGGAGTGCTCAATGAGCCTGTAGTTTCATCATCTGTGGTGTGCTGGATTTCATATTAAAACATCAAATCCAGGTCAAAAAGCTTAGTAGCAGGTCTGTATTGTCAGCCTTCATTTCAATGTTGCACCAACAGAAATCATCTGTCCAAATACATCAATGCCATGATGATGCAATAAAATAAGTCATGGTTCATTGATATTCTTTCCACGTCTATTGTGTATGTGTGTGTCTAAGTGTGAGAGTGACTCAGCAGCTCTCCCATGGTGCGACGGCACCTGTTCTTTAGTGCTCATCGACAGGTGTTGCCATCCCTCCTGAATATTGTTAACGTGGGCTAAATCAGATGGAAAGGCGGAATGACAGCCACTGAACATACTCATATGCCATGAGACACTGAAAGCCAGAAATAGTCTTTTCAGACAATGTGGCAAGATCTAAGAATGACAGGTAAGATGGGAGAATGAAATAAAGGTCATAAGCCAGAGTCAAACACACTGAGTACATGGTATGACTCTTAGCTGCCTCTGGCACCTGGATGCCCAAAAATATGTCAAGAAATGCACTATTTAAATATTTAAGGGTGTGGCAATGGTGCTCCCACCAAGCAAAGATGCGCGTCTAGTGATCAAACTTTAAATTGGGTGTGCATGCTGGATGGGTGGCTGTGTGTGTTAGTCTTATCTCTAAAGGCAGATAGGCAAGAGAGAGGGGCTGCTTCACATGAAGCCACGTTGATAGTCACACACCCAATCATGGTTATCTCTCTGGCTACACATATACACAGGCACTAACACACACTTGGTCATATTGCATTTTGCACTCATACACACACACAAACATCCTTTCACAGCTTTCTCCCTGTCCCTCTCTCCCTCTCCCTCTCTCTCTCTCTCTCTCCCTCTCTCTCTCTCTCTCTCTGCAGTGGCTGCACAAGCTGTTGGGTCATCTCCATGCAGGTGGAAACTTTGAGGGGAGACAAAATCCACTGGAATGAAAACTGCAGTGAGCTTTTGAGAAAACACTCTACACTGCAAGGAGCTGCTGCTGCATTACCATGGCAACGGTGAAGAGAGCATGTGTTGGAGTCAGAGTCTCAAGGTTACTCAATCTATTCATGTTTTAATAATACCACTCCCTTATGAAAGGAATATTACATTACATGATGAAAATACATATCAGATCTTTCCAGCCAGTGTACTACAATGAACACGGACAACCTGCCATCAAGGTTAAGACAAGGAAATGAACCGAACATATCTTGGTTTCATTAACCAAGACTTGAGTTGATGAGGCCTGATTTCAGATTATTACATGTGCATACTATTTCGGGCTTAGCCTATTTAAATGGGACAAGATTGGTCAAAACCACCGGTATGTTTCCTCCTTGGAATAGACAAAGCTGGGAGGAAAAGGAGAGAAAGAGAGCAAGGTGGACTTAAGAGCATGTTAAACCACCGGAAACACAGATGAAGAGAGTTTGAGGAGGATGCAAAGAGGGATGGCAGTGTTTATATAAGAACAGGGAAGAGAGGAAACAGAATTCATCAAACAGCAGCTTTCCGTGGTCCGAGTGCGCCCCATCTTTTTCCCCATGTGTTCGTGTCAGAGGTGAAGCAGCAGGTGAGCGACTGGCACTGTGCTGATGTCTGTGGAGGGGTGGGGGCAAGGAAGCCTGCAGGGATTTGAGTTTTCCACCTGATCCATCTCTGGACACACATGTGGCCTACTGAAGCCGGTGACAGTGGAGCTGACAAATAGCATTCTGCATGGAGTTAATGAGGGAAGAGCAGATGTATGCTGTCCCTCTGGAGATACTCAGTGTGCAAGTGCATGTGCCTCAGATACAATTTATTGTGTATACGTGTAATATATGCATGCTCACAAAATGCCATAATTAACAAAGGACGTAACAAATAAACAAGTCACTACAGACTACAGGATACACAGAAACACAGTTTTTTCCTGTTGTGGATAACCTGTGATGCTCCACCCTCACAGCTCACTGTCTCCTTCCTTACAATCTGTCAGTACCAAGTGCAGAAACATGCTAACACAGTGTCATGCTAGCAAGGTGTTTTACACAGAGACATACACATATGGAGCTCCTCGGCACAAGAAAGACACGTGATTTTCACACGCTCACCCATTTACATATGTGTTGCATATGAAAGAATAGCACATACATCATGTACATCTTCAAGCAAGCAGCATAATATAATAATCAACTAAAAAGAGAAATACGGCAAGCTGCACTATATTCCCTTCACTTTAAATAATTAATCAGCAAAGAGCTTTATGCGAGAAAAATGAAAACAGAGCTGAAGAATAATATGTTAAGCAAGTTATAATACAAAGATTTATTTGTTGTTGTAAAGGCAGAAAGGCAAGGGCTGCATATAAGACACGGAGTGGAGTAAAAAGCTGTCTCAGTTATTACAGCTCAGTTTTCACCTTTATTCCTCCACACAGTGACATGTTGTCACTGTTCCTCTGTCCACTGCCTCTTTTCCTGACTACATAAGTTATTGTTTTCATCAACCTCTCTCTCTCTCTCTCTCTCTCCCTCCCTCCGTCTCTTCCATCTGGAGTACAGATGAGACCAGACAATCATGAGTTTATGTCTGTGCTCTGTAGTCTCCAGTCTGCTCTACAGTGTGCTCAACAGCAGCCACTACCACTGCAGTGCTACAGCATTCACTGACCCTTGACAGAATCACTGCAGTGCTACAGAATCCTCTCTGCAATAAATTCATGACGTTAAAGAGATTATGTTAACCCAGGAGGAATAAAACAAGAGTAAACAGTCCCTGCTGTAATACATTTAGACCTTCCGGCCAAATAATTGTGGCAAATTCAATTACGTTTTCAGAGCTGGAGGAACAGTGAGCATTTCATTTATTTTGACAAATACTAAACTAAATCTGCAACTGGATCCTAACAATAGGACCGTATCACGACCACTGGCCGTGGTGCTGTTGATGCCAATCTGAGGGACTTCCCTGGTCCCTGTCCATGGTGCTGATCTGACTCTGAGGGCAAATGTACGCCACCCTCTGCCATTACCGGGGATAGTGTCATGAAATAATTGGGAACATATAACCTGTACATACTGCGTGTGCTCAGTCTGCAGGTTACTTCGTTTTATACAGTAGACAACGCAATCCTCTTCTTCTGTTCACTCAGTTGCTTCCGCAACCCATCAGCTGTTACCAGGCTCAGTTGTAATATACTGCACATCCTCTGATGGTATTAGTTGGCTCTTAATGTATTTTGTTTTCTTTCTTGTGGAAAAAGCCTTCCCTCTTCACTGAAGAATTGATTTGGTACACCATAAGTTCAGACACACTCTTATGAAGCCACATAAACATTAAAAAAACTCAAAGCCTGTGAAAACATAAACAAAAATGTTTTCAGCAGTCAAATTTTTAAGGATATTTTTGGCCTAATTAAGCAAACGTTGGCGGTGGCGCATCAGAGCATGAACCACTAAGACAGGCAAATTCACTGCTCTCTCCTCTCTTCTATAAACTATTAATTGATCTCCGGGGAGCCTTGCTGTTTAAGCTGTTCAGAAATATAGAGAAGACTGTACCACAACCTTTAACAGAGTGTGGGAAACACCCCCATGGGTAAAGAGCTGCTAGTGTGACTGAGTCTGAGAAACCTCAACTTTGTCTCAGCACTGCTTAATGAAGTCATTATCACATTTGTGGATGTAACTCCAAAGTTGTCGAAGGGTGTCAAGTGTATGTGATCTCGTCAAACTTAAGAGGGCAGGATTACCATTGAGAGAAAAACATATTTCGAGGAAGATCAAAACTTTTTCTATGTTCATATGAAATCAAGAAAAGCCTTAATAACTTAAAACCCTTGTGTCGAAATGTAAGTTCAAGATCTGGTTACAACAAGAAACCAACCACCATTACAACTTTGACTAATTTGGCTGAGGATTCTGCCCATTTAAAATTCGGATGTCTCTCCACTTATGAATGATAAATAGGGACTGGGAGGTAATCATCAGTGCTGTGCCGGCCCCTGTGTGTCCATGAATGTGTGTGATACATTATTAATGAGGTTACAGTATACCAAATTTAGCCATGTTCTATAAGCTAGAAGGGAGCAGTATTTTAATAGTAAAAGAGTGAACACTAACCTCATTAATAGTGGAGTTATTCAGTATAGTATATTTGTAATTTAATCAAAGATGTGTTTATGTGTGAGTTTATATTGGAGGTTTATACTTCTAAATGTGTTTATGTGGGATCAACAACTAAAGTATGTGTGTGTGTGTGTGTGTGTGTGTGTGTGTGTGTGTGTGCGTGCGTGCGCGTGCACGCATGTGTGCCTAACCCCTCCCTGGTAGCATCAGCAGCAGAGGTGGGAGGTAAACCAATTCCATCAGCTAAGAGATGCTCATGATGTGTGACGATGGTGAGGCCTGGAGGTCCACAAATCAGCCAGCCACTATTACTCACCTGTCACAAGTAAGAGAAAAGTGACACACCACACATCACAAAGAGAAACTCATACACACTCGTAACAGACAAATGTAAAAGCGTTTTTCTTCAGCTCATGTGCTCTCTCCCTGTCTGAGGCTCCATTTACAGCACGGCAGAAAAAACAGACAAACCAGTTCTAATAACAGTCGAGAGCGGTGAAAGGTGCCATGATGTAACAAACTGTAAACAGATACAGTGGAACAAATCACTGCTTGTCTCAACACGACGGAAAGAAGACAGAGTTGGAGACCATAGGAGAGGGTGCAACTTTCCGTCAGACAGAGAGGGAGAGTGAGTGTGTGTGTGTGTGTGTGTGTGTGTGTGTGTGTGTGTGTGTGTGTGTGTGTGTGTGTGTGTGCATGGGTGAAGGAGGGAGAACGAGAAAGGGCTTGGTTACACCTGCATTCACAACAAATTTCAATTGATTTTAATGGAACTGGAGGTGAAGGGAATTTGTTTATAGTTCAGTTTGAATGTAGGCTAGTCCAGTTAAATTGGCAGCGTTGACCTTTGAGGTAACAGACAGAAGTAGAGAGTCAAAAGTGAAGTAAGCTATTACAAATTTTGTTATGGAAATAAAGTCAACGCAACTCAACTCTAACTCAGTGTTGCACCATCCGATTTAATCCCCGCACTGCTGAACAAGTAGAGCTGTGTCAAAATTGATTTTCGTTTCGTATTCATTTTACCACGTAACGAAACTGGTCACTGTCAATTTTAGCCACTGTACAACCTGCAAGTTATCACTATATCACAAGGATGCATGACAAATTTCTCTGTGCCACTTTCTGGTGTGACCGTTCACTAAAACAGAGTAAGAAAAAAAAAAAAAGACAGTGAGTGAACAAAATTGAGAAAGTGCTCACAGAAACAAACTCCTATGAACCATGATGAGTCACTCCACATTATGTAGAGGGTTGGCAGGAAAGCTGTGTATTATTATTATTATTATCATTTTATACAAAAAAGCATTAAGTGTATATATGCTCCTCAGTCTTCATCATGGAATAGTGGGTCTTGTCTTTGTTAAAGCAAAGTGCTGCTCCTAAACAGTACATGATCAGGCAAGTCTATGATTCATCATCATCTACCATGGGGAACACACACACATACTGCAGCGATAAACAACGGAAGAAGAATCCCCATAGATCACAAAGGGGAATCTCGCCTGTGTGTGTGTGCACATGCAAGCTCGTACACATGTGTTACTATCCCTTATCATCAAGGATCCATCACAACAAGCGGCTGAATAATTCAACACTACAAAATAAAGGAACATCCTTGTGCATGCTGAAGAATAAATGGCCTCATAAATGATGAACGAGAGGATGACAAACCAAAAGGGCTACTACAGTGTAAGCAACTCTCATTTTCTTATGTGACACAGTGTCTTCGTCCATGTATGCATGTGGATCTATCATACCTCTCCAAGTGTGTGGAAAAACTACAAACAACAAGGTGCACACAAACATACACATAAGTGGATATTATACATAGTTTTCTATTTCTCCTTGGGGTGAGTTGCAGCACAAAACAGCTGGGAATTGGGCCAAACAATTTTCTTTAACACAACAACGGCAGTTGTCTTGATAGTTAAATGTAGAGAAGCACTGCTTATTTAGAAAACACTCGCAGATAGAGAGGAGAGAGTTATGACAGAATCAGAGAGAAAGACAACAGCGAAGTGGAAAAAGAGGGAGGGAAGGTAACCAAGAGAAGATCTGAAATGAAAAGACAAAGGCAATAAGGCAAAAAGCAAACACTGGGCTTCTTGAAAGTGCCAAGGTACACACACACAAAGAATCACACACACACAGAAGGATAGAGATGTAGCATATGTCTCCAGTAGTGCCAGCTGGAGACATCTGGTGCCAAAACTCCACAGGTCAAACCAAGTGACATGCTCCCTGAGGCGTGGGTGGTAGTGTGTGTGCATGTGTGTCTGTTTGCCAAATGATTAAAATGGTCATTATGTTTAGTATATAGTATACACATTTGTACGCACATACACACACACACAGTTACTGATGCTTAAAACATTCACACGCAAACACACACTGTCATCAAAGAGTCTAAATTGGATGTGAATTCAAAGTGCGATGTGAACAGAGAAGAAGTGTGTGTATGTGTTTAATTCTTTGTGTTGTGTATGACAGAACACAGATGTCCACCAGAGGGTTGAGAATAGAGGCAAGAGGGATGCGAATGATGGAGGAAGAGAGATGAATTTTAAAGTCTAAACTTCCTGACCAGAGGCCTGGCAGCTTCAAAGGAAAGACCCAATAAGGCGAAGCTGCTTCTAACTGCTGCCTGGAAAAAAAATAACTGACACAAACAAAACAACATTCTGCAATTTAATGGCCCATTCTGAACACTGCTCTCATGGTCATTACACACAGCCAGTTTCAACAAACACACAGTGATGTAGTGGTAAATCAAAACATGATGAACTATGACTCACAGTCGGTGGTCATCATTAAGCAGCAATCAATATGAATACATATATTCAGAAAAACAAGCTTTGTCTGCACTGCTCACTGTGATATACAGTATGCTATAAAGTAGTGATCTAAAAAGTTATGTAAGGCTATAAACAAGCGAAAACTGGTTTATAGGCTCAATGAAAAAGGAAAAGATTGAGGAAAAAATAATACTAAACTACAATAAAGTTTCTTTATCCTCCACTGCTGCATTGCTGATACATTTCTGCTGTTCTTCCAACAGCCAGACACAACAATGTTCTAAAACCTGATTAGTGAGAGTTATTATCAGTACTTAATGTTCTAAAATTTGATTGGTAAGATTTATTATCAGTGTAAATAACACTAGAATTGTTTATCCATTAGAAATATCCAGATGCTGTGTGTGCTACAAAAGACAATGGCCAGTCTGCTGAAATGAATTCACACACACAAACAAACACATAATTACAACCATCTTTTCACTTCATGTGTTATATATTACATCCATGTGTGAAGGATAACTTATTGGGAGACTGGTTAAGAGGCAAAGGGACATAATTATTGGTCTCTACTTAGTAAAAATGTACCTTGTTGAGATTATTTCCCCCTCACACATCACATGAAGTGATGATCCAGATGCTGTGTCTGCTACAAGACAATGGCCAGTCTACTGAAATGAATTCACACACACAAACAAACACATAATTACAACTATCTTTTCGCTTCATGAAGTGATGTGTGTACTGAAGTAGCAGAGAGTAAAAAAATAATCTATGGATCACAATTGAAGGCCAGATGTTGGGAGGGTATCACACTGAATCTCTTCAATTCCAGGAACATCAAAGAGCTGCTGGCCCTCAGAATACACACACAAATCTGGAGACAGGACAAATTTACTGTAGGTCAATTAAGGACAAAGTACTCAAGCAGTTGCACAATATATAGATGAACTCTACCACAAAACACACTCAGAAACACACATGCTGTGCCTCCAGTAGAAATTGCCCAATTTCAACAGAGATCTGGATTTCATCATTCAATTCCAAAGAAATGGCAATGACCTTTATCCTTCACTACAACAACAAACTCTAAGAAACCACAGCTGCTTTCATAATGCTAAACCACTCCACCCATCCTTTTTAGATTCAAGCAGCTTATTATGCCACGAAACAGTCAAAATCACCAAAAAGCTCTAAGGTGTATATTACTCTTCAGCAGGGCTGTGTTGCCGAGGAGTACTGAAGTAAAACAGTGCTCATCAAGCCGTAGAGAGTTTACTGTAGAATTAGCATTGGCTCACAGCTTCTAGTACAAACAGACAAACAGAAACAGAGATATAATTGTTATACTGGTTGTCCAGCATTGCTCATTAGGCTGAAGAGAGATACACTGGCAGGGCCCAATCAAGCTGTGTGTGTGTGTGTGTGTGTGTGTGTGTGTGTGTGTGTGTGTGTGTGTGTGTGTGTGTGTGTGTGCACTTGCAGCTGCATTTGTGTGTTCCACAGAAGTCTGTGTGCTCATTAGACTGCCTGTAGAGAGAACAAGAGCCAGTGGCCAGAAACACACACACACACACACACACACACACACACACACACACACACACACACACACACACACACACACACACACACACACACACAGACAGACAGAGGAGAGACCAAAAGAGACAGAGACCGAGAGAAAGAGAGAGACTGCAATTAGACCAAAACACAAGAAAAGAGACATACTTAAACTACTCTCAACAATGTGATCAAGAAGACAAATAAGGAGCATATAATGCTAGTGAAGACAGCATAAAGCAACATCCCATTTGAAACAGAGTTAAATGTCTACTAAAAACACCATTAAAAAGAGAACCGAAAGCATCTGACATACATAGACAGGCAAGTCGACCTAAACCCTCTATCAACCAGACCTCTTCCCCGAAATCCACACCACTGCCTTCATATCAGTCATTTAAACAGTTAAAACAAATCAAACACACATGCACACGCACACAGACAGTCATTCGGTTTATCATTCAACACCACTGACCCTGTCCTTTGGCTCACTGCTCACACAAACACACACAAAACTAACACAGGAGAGAAAAGGGCAACGTCCATCTCTTGTCCCGACCATCATGACCAAAGCTTTCAGCAGCCATGCCTGATTTCTCATTAGTGCTCAAAGCAGAATGTCTGCCTGAGAAAGAGAAGGGGGAATAAACAGGGAAAGACAGATGCGTGTGTGAGACAAGAGGCAGAGACAATGTTTTGTATTTCAACTCCTGCCAGTCAAGCCACTTTCCAACCAAAGACAAACTCATGCATTTTTAATACCAGCCCTGATTTTCACCTGTTCATACACACTGGGATATGGGTTTGAAGATTTGTTTGTTTTTTTGCATCTGGATTACATACAGTTTTAGAGTGTTTCCTGTTATACCAAGTAGAAAGCCTGACAGAGTGTATGGGACAGGACTGTCACACACTAAATTGGAGTGTTTGAACATGTGAATCAAGGAGAAAAGTTGTATAACATCTGAGTCACCAAACCGTTGTAGGTCACACTGAGGTGAAGCCAGCCGCAGTGCAGTGTTGTGACGCTCAAAGTTTGGGGCTTAAATCTTCCAATCGAGGATATTACAATGTCATTGACTTTCAAGGATTAAATGATGCATGCATGAGAAACATTGAGTAAATATAGTTTTAATTAGAATGTGCAAGTTCATTATTTTTTTCTTTGTTCAATCGACTTAAGCAGAAAACAAATACATTCAATATTGCAATGAACTCAATTACGTGGTCTAAATCTTCCTCAAAGTTATTTTTCATGCTACTGCATTTACATTTCACAATCGGGAGGACAGTGTGACATTTTTAGTTGACAATAGTGTTGAAATGTAATTCCTAACTACATAAGTGATGACTGGAACGACATATAATATACCTTCACACCCTTAAAAACATGACAATTTGTATTCAGGTTGAAGCACAAAGTTTGCAGGTTTGCATGAAAAACATGTCTTTCCAAATTTCACACATAACCACCACAGAAATGAAATGGGCTTCCATTCATGTGAATGATTTTGAGATGGTGAATACTAATGTTACTTCTTTGAAACACGAATGTCAGTAGAGTGATGCTTCTGGGCAGAAGTTTTCTCAACTCACTTGTCACTTCTGCTACAACTTAGTTATCACCCAATAACAAACTGAGATGCAGAAGACTACAACACAAACACACAAGCGTGATGAAAAACATGAATAAACAAAGTTTAGTTAACGCTCTCCTGCTACAACAACCAACCAACACTATTTAGCAGTATCAGTATTGAGTCAGCTAAAGAGTGGATAATGCTCACAGTTTATTAGTTTTAGTATCAAGCTTAAACTGTATGACGATTAGATTAAAATGATCTTTAATTATGTACCCAACAGGATAAGTACAGTGGGGGACATGTTAATGATACGATGAACAGACGGCACCATTGTCATTCCTGTCACTGAGAGAGAGAGAGACAGAGGGAGAGAGGAAGGAAAAAGAAAGGCAGAAAGAGGAGAAAGCAGTGTGTGTGTGTGTGTGTGTGTGTGTGTGTGTGTGTGTGTGTGTGTGTGTGTGTGTGTGTGTGTGCACCCACACCCATGTGGGTTAGAGCCAGTAAGCACATTTGCTGAACCCATCATTAAGTTCTCTCCCCTTGTGGTTGGTGTCAGGGTCTAGACAGGGAGACAAAGCCCGGGCCTTTCCTCCACATGGTACCCAGGGGAGAGGGCAGAGGCCTGGGGGAGAGAGCTGGGGTGAGACAGCACGTCCTGCCTGGGTGACAGACAGGCAGCAGGGAGGGAGGGAGGCCAAGAAAGGGAAGTAAGGGAAGACGTATGAACGTATGGGGACAGAGATGAAACTACAGTATCTTTCTTCTTATTAAGAAGGAGGAAGGGGTGCACACTTGGCAAGCTGGTGTAAGGGGGGTAATTAGTGAGGGAGACACACGTGCCCCTCATTGAGGGGGTCCCCTGGGTGGGGAACAGCTCAATCAGTAGCCAGCTGCAGGTATAAGGGGTTGTGTGTGTGTGTGTGTGTGTGTGTGTGTGTGTGTGTGTGGAGTGCAGGTGCCAGTGTACAGCTGCACTTTTACCCTTTGCACTCTGACTCATTAATTCTTATGCTACATTAAAGGGTTTACCCGCACACATACAAAGAGACACACACATCTCTATTGAATACCGGCTGCCCTAATGGTGTTACTTGCTGTCTGAACATCATACCTAGCATAGACACATTTGATGGAACTTTATTGTGTGTGTGCATGCACGTGTGTGTTTGAAGGGAGCTTATATACTACTAATGCTTGCTTATATGTTTAAGAGGAAATGTAACTGCTGTCTGAATTACATTCACGTGCAACATTTTTTCAAATACACAGGGAGGACATAGGAGTCTTTGGTAAAAATGTGGAAAAAAAACACAGGAGCCCAGAGTTTAGGTCCTACATGCCACGTGTTGTTAGGTTTAGGCTACTAAAATACTTGACTATGGTTAGGGAAACAATGCAGTTTTGGCTGAAGAGTAAAAAAGTCAGCACGTTCGGTCTCATGCTTTTTTCAGTATTTAACCGTCTTGGTTAAATACTGAAAAAAGCACAAGATCATCATGTTGTGTTTGTCCTGTTTTGGTTGCAAGGTGACTATTTTGGAGATATGTTCAGTATAAACACTTTACATTGGTAGTTTACAGATACATTCAGTTACATTAATATCCTTGTTATGTTGATTAAAAAAATACTCCAGGCAGCATTACATTCCAACGAAACAAATATGCTAATGTAAATTAGTTGCATATGAGCGAGATGTTTAGGAGACAGGGTGGATATGCGAGTTGGTAAGAAGGGGTCTCTAGTGGATCCGGTTGGCTCGTGCTGTGCTCTGACAGGGAAAACAGACAGACGCCTGAAAAGAAGGAAGGAAAAGAAAGAACATAGGAAGAGAGATGGGGGAAGGGGAGATACTTGGTTCAACAACAGCTGTTGGGATTACTGTTTAATAAAAGCCGTCATACGCATGCACTCCCTCATGCCCCCCTACAGAGCAGACCAAAAGGCATTGCTGAGCGGATCCCAATAACCTAACATCACAGTCAGCCCAGCACCCCTGGGGATCCGACGCCAAGCACCTTATACCAGGATGCCAGGCCCCCGGATCTCCCACCAGGCCTGCCATGCCCCCAGGCACACCGTATGTGCGTCTGTGTGGGTGTTGACTTATTATGCGCCTATGCATATGTTTATATGGTGCATTAGTGAGTTATGGACCTCTAAAACAGTGTGTACATGTGTAGAACGGTTTTTTTTTACAGCTGTGTGAGCCAGTGTTGTGAGAATGTAAGTTACCAAGACATATGTATCTGCATGCGTGTGTGGGAAAGTGTGTGTCTCTGTCTGTCTGAAGAAGGAGGGGGGGGATTCATCAGATAAGCTACCTCATTTGGGCTGCTTCAGGAGGAGTGAAAGGAGCTGTGGGGAGGCTTTCATCTCTGAGACGGAAAAAAGAGACAGAATCAAGATGGAGTGAGTGTGAAAGAGGATGAGAAGGCGGGTGGGAGGGTGAAGAAAGGGGGGTGAAAGGATGAAGAGAGTGAGATAAAGAATGAAAGAGATAATCCAAGAGGATGTTTACCTTGGTCATGCTGGCAGAGGACAAAAGAGGCCACCAATATGTACTGCCCCCTATAGGGCCACAGGATATTGAGTAGTGAAAGGAAAAGTTTATTGAAGAAAACCCACGTTGAGGTAACACTGTGCTAGGGCCATCACACTCTCTCACACAGACAAACCGCTTAATTAAACATGAGCTAACCAAGTGCTGTCTGTCTGCCTCTGTATGTCTGGATATACGAACGTGTGTGTCTACTGTGCATTCATCTCGTCGTCATAGAAAGCACAAGGAGGCCATTTGCAAGTCAAATTCTGTATTTAATGACACGGGAAATCATCTGAATTTATTGAAAGCCAGCATGGAGA
Source organism: Enoplosus armatus (assembly GCF_043641665.1). Lineage (NCBI taxonomy): Eukaryota > Metazoa > Chordata > Actinopteri > Centrarchiformes > Enoplosidae > Enoplosus > Enoplosus armatus. The sequence continues at coordinate 7,871,124 of NC_092201.1, read as the reverse complement.
GGGAAGGAGCTTGTTCAAGTTTCAGATCAAAAATGCATAAAATTGCCACCCCTCTTTGCCTGCAAATAGAGCTTTGAGTGCTTCTGATTTTAAATGATGGGATGTGTCAAGGTGAATGTGTGGCAGACTGATAGCTGGGGGCTCCCTGGGTGCAATGCCAGACTATATTTGATACAGATTACAGAGTTGAGATCATTCAACTCAACTTTGAATGATTGGAAGGAAACTACTGCATGGGCTAAACTGGAATTGTTTAAGTGAATGTGTCTGTTTATATGCATGTATCTAGTGTCTTAATAGTGTGTGTGTGTGTGTGTGTGTGCGTGCTTATGTGTGTGTCTTGTGCATATGTATGTGCTGTTGTGTCTCATCTGGAATATGCTGAGATTTAGATTACTTAGTAGATTTAATTTTGCTTATAGATGGTCTGAACACCAGACACCTCTAGTCACAAAAAATATTAAAGCCACTTAATCCTCTACACATGACAACAATAAACATTAGAAACTACTGCACACTCTATGTCAAACTGACAAGAAATGTTTGGGAACAAGACAAATCAAATCCTTGTCAATGACTTCAGTGACCTAAGAAACTGGAAAATCAGAATCTCTCTAGGTGGCACAAAGCAGAGCCAAGCTCAATCCTCAAAAGAGGTTAAGGACATTGAACATCCAATTAATAAGTAACATGGTGCAGCTACAACCACAGTTGTTAAAATGCTCCTCCATGGCAACACTCATGTGAAAGCGTGCTGTTGCCATGTGAGTGCCATCCTAGAAAACCATGTTTAAATGAGAGAAAGGAAGAGAGAAAGAGATATGTGGTGGGAGAGGGAAAAGAAGAGGAGCAAGGCAGTGTGTTTGTTATAGTCTGCATCCATCATGCTAATTGGAAATAAACAGGAGCTCATTGTTTGGAGAGCATTAAATCAACCTCTAATCAAGCCTCAGCGTAGAATGGTAAAGCTTCGCCGCCTAGGACATTTCCCACAGAAATAACTTTAATGGCTTTAAATGAGGATGCTTGTGTGTATGTGTGTATGCGTTGCCACGTGGCTGATAACCTTTTATATGAGCACAAAGGGGGCTAATTGCGAATGATCTCACTGGTGAGTAATCGGACAGCACTTCTCTCTACTACACATACAGTGTATCCATCTAAACCTGCGCTCGTTTGTTGATGGTCTTTACTTAATCTACGGTTCTCTGTAGTGAGATTAGCAGGAGACAAATATTTCAAACCGTCTGTCTGATTGCGATGGAGAAAGGACAGAAAACCTTGACAAGTGGCAAAACAGAAGGGCATAGGCAGGAATGGGTTTGAACATTGGGACACAGTTTCATTCAGTCGTGTTTGGCCCAATACATTTGTATTTATTAGGTTATCTTACAGTATTATTTCCTCACCATGTATTTAATCATGATTTGCATAATGCTTGCTATTTGTGGCACTTAAACTATAAACCACAGGCAGCCAACCGTTAAAAGGACAAAATAGATGCTAAAATAGGACGGCAGATGTGCAAAGGGAGCCAGGCAGCTAGACAGAAACTAATGCACACAGACAGACGCCACAGACGGGAGAGGCAAAGAGAGATGCAGAGTTGTTGATCTCATTAAGATTAATACAGTCAGACAGGAAAGCAACCACAGAGAAAGGGAGGAACAGAAACACAGAGGTGTAGCTTTAATGGGATCAATAGATCGGGCATCAGTGCAGGGTCAGTGGCCGTGTCCATGGTGACCCATCTCTCACCGGCTGGATGAGTCACATCAGGAGTCCTCTGTCCATGCCTATCGCACTCACTCACACGTCCCTTATTTTCTCCTTTCTCATCCCCTCCCTCAGTTAGTCCCCTGTAATTCACCTTGATTCCCTATTTAGTCTTATTCTCCCTCCACTCTCTTCCTGCTGTCCTTCCTCTGTCCCACTGACTCATCTCCTCTCCCTACACATGTTTTTCTTCCCACCATCTTCCTCCTCCATTCCTGTTCACAAAACAGCCCTGACTGAGTATTTTGTACCCTACTGCTTAAAACAGCACAGAAGGCACACTAATCAGTTTTACAGATGTCACGTAACAGCGCACTATGAAAATGTAATCCAGCAAGAGAGCACAATTACTGCGTATGAAATATTTTTGCTTTATGTCGATTTTCTTTTTTAAGAAAGCTAAATCTGCAGGTACACTTGTGTCTCTCACTTCTCGTTTCTTATCAACACACACTGCTAAGCTGATGCCCTGACTTTCTCTTTTGTACGTACAGTATTTTGTAACTTGTAATTCCAGTTGACATAAGAGTGTAGCCTCATGTCCTGCTGACTGAATTATTCACCGCGGCTCAGTAGGGCACACTGCACACTGTTACCTAACCCTGCCAGAGACACTGTCACAGCACTGAGAGAAAATAACAACATGTGTGAGGGTGGACTGAGAGGGGAGGGACATCAAACTGCACACAGAGGGAGATGGAGAGAGTATGGAGATGAATGGGTTGTAGAGGAAAAACAGATGAATGAAAAATGAGCAGAGCATGGACATGAAATGGACTGAAGAGTAAAAATAGATGAATGAGAAATGAGGGAACCTGAGAAGCGTGAGAAACAAAGGAGATGCACCGTTTGATGGGCATTATGGAAGATTGGCAAATAAATAAAAGTGAGGCAGATATATAAAAGTGAAGACAATAATAGTGTTATAAAGGACCTCAAAGAGAGAAATAAAAACAACTGGAAATTGTGATAAAGTGAGAGCAGGTCTTAAGTCTCAAAGAAAATTACATCCAAACTGTTGAGAGACATAGAACTCCTTTTGCCTTCATCTCCAGTAATAGTCTCTCACTCGTGTATTGCACTCTATACTGAAGCTGCCAGTTCCCCTTCGCAAAACAAAGCCCCAAAAATATCGCGGCCAACACATGGCACATGCATTTACAGAGCTGTGTGTGTGTGTGTGTGTGTGTGTGTGTGTGTGTGTGTGTGTGTGTGTGTGTGTGTGTGTTCTAGCCTCCATAGCTGTGGGGAGTGAGGAGTTCAGCATGAATAATTGAACATGGGGGAAGAAGCCTGCCGTCCAAAAAGCAAAATGCCAACTGCCAGGCTCATTTTATTTTAGAAGAAGGGGGAGCCAAAGGTGGAGTAGGAGGATGAATAAGGGAGGGAAAAAAGAAAATAAAAGAAGAAACCAAAGACTCAAAAGACACAAGCTCAGACTTGTAAAGCCTAAGTAGCCCATTAAAACAAGTAGCTGCAACAGCTGCACTGCACTGCTCTGTCTTTTTGCCTTGCTCATTGGACAAACAATAATGTTATAACACCAGGGTCACAGGTCAGGGGTCAGGGTACGGGAGGTTAAGGTGAAGGTTGAGGTCAGAACCATTTTGAAAAGCTCAACAATAGACTGATACTATATGACCTTGGCTGGATAAACACATGCTCATCGTAATTGATCTTAACACAGAGGGGAAGCCAACTGCAATGAATAAAGATAATGATATTGTAGAATATTGGAGTCATTGGTTCAGTGCCTTTTTAAGTCTCCAGTCATGATCTATAGCCATTGCTGAGTAAATTGCTGAGTAAATTGATGATTGAGGGATTCAATACCACAAATAACTTAATTCTATTACATTTTCACAATAATGTTCGGAAGAATAAAGGCAAACAAAAGGCTCAGAAATTGAATTACAAAGAAAAAAAACCCAAAACATTAGGGTGGGAGTAAAAGGCAACAAAGTCAGATTTGAAATGCCATTTTATTTTTTCAGAATTACAACCCTTATTCACCCCTGCTGGGAGATCACAGATGTCCTACAATTTTATCTCCAGGATCACATTTTCGCGTTTTTCGTAGAGGCATCAACCATCCACATGCAATACAATAAGGCCACAATTTCTCTCTCTTTCTCTACCTTGGCTTTGGTGGTGGTCGGCTTCAAACTCATTAGTCCGTTTTGATAGATAAGAGGCTTGCAGCTGGAAAGCCACAGCAGCAGTGGGTTTTGTGGGTTATAACAGCGATGTAATCGGGTTTTGGCAATAGAAATCTAAGGAGTTTAGGGAGGGGAAGACTCACTGATTTGTGGATTTGAATTGGATTGAGACTCGTTCAGAACCAGATCTAATGCGGCAAATAGCTGTAATCTGAGGAGGGGCTGTGTATGAGAGACTAAGACGGGGAATGTAGACAGCCATGAGTGACACATAATTTAATACTGGAAAAATATGTGAAGCTCACTGCTTTGCAGCCTTTCTGCCCGTCTTTTTCTCATTCTCTGTCTGCCTCCAACTCATTTTCCCCTCACGATTTCTGTCACTGAATCCCACTCTCTTTACATTTGCCTTTCTCTTCGCTTGCCCTGCCACCATGCTCTCATCTTCTTTTTCTATGCTCATCCACATGATTTTTTCTTCCAACCCCCTTTTTTCTTCACAGTAATCCTCTCCTCCCATCCCTCCTTCTTCTACTCTTGCTGTCAGATCTCTCTATCCACTCTAGGCAAATTACACTTTTCAGATTACACCCCAATTAAAGGCCCCGTTGGTACTCTGTTTGCATGCTGCATCTCGTCTCTGGAAACAGAAAAATGAACTGAGTCTGTGCGTGTGTGGCTGCATGTGTGTGTGCATGCACAGCAAGAAGAGCTATCTAAAATACTAGCGGCTGAAAAGAGCATATGTGCGTGTTTGCGTATGTCTAATCGCAGACGGCAGCCCCCTGCTAAATCCCTATTAATGATCCTATTTACACTTGTTGCCAGATTGATCAAAGTTTAGCAGTTGTGTGATCCGCTGCCTTTTCATCTCAGCTGGTTTGGGGGGGAAGCGGTTGCCTGTGTGTGCATTAGTCTGTGTGTGTATGGAGGGTTGCAGGGAGGTTGTTAGTTGGCACAGTATGGGGTAGTTGGCACAAACAAGGGCAAGACGCCATGATATAAAGGCAGGGAGCTGGGTGGTATTGAGGGCGTTTTAGTAGTGTCTGTGTAGTGTACTTGTGGGGGTGCGGGCGGCTGGCTGAGATCTGAGGGCTAAAGAAAAACAGCCATAACGTCCAAGGCCAACAGGTGCTGCAGAACAAAATCATATATCAAAGTGAATGAGTGAGTTACAAAGTGGAACGAGCCACTGGTCCTGGAGGTATTTTCCCTATAGGAAATCTACATTTTAAAGTTTATTTTAAATCACATCCCCAATGTTCCTTGCTATAAAAGTGTCCTGGATAACTCAAGATTTAAGGGATGGCATTACTTTTATCATTTCGTCTTCATTTTTCCCATCAGTGTGGAGGCGGGCTATAATTACTGCAATACCCAGGAGCATCAGCCACCATTGCTATGAAGAAGAGGCCAGTCAGTGGCATGAGTCAGAATTGTAACAAATTCAAAACACTTTTTGCAAATAGAAGGGAAACACAGCTCTCCGTGGCTGCCACATCCCTCCAAAATTGCCCCAGAATCAAAGGGTAAACTCATTTAAACTAATAAATGCATTACCCAGTTTCTACAAAGTGTCATCTTTAGCTTCTGTATGCCATTAATGGTAAAGGTTTCTTACCAAAACGCTCCTTAAGTCATCTTTGTCTTCTCTCCTTGTGTTTTTAGGTACACAGGTTTGTACAGGTTTTTTAAACATACTCCTCCTGTCTGTTTTTCACCACATTAGCTTCCCCTCCTTCTCCATTTCTCTCTCCCCAACTCGTCTCTCCTTGCATTGTCCCCTCAGGTCTTTGCCTTGTTAATTGTTCCAAACAGAGGGAAACTTTGAAGTCGCTGTACCGTAAAATAATATTGCACTCATTTGTTTACCGCCAGAGCTTTGGCCTGAAGCACCGCAGACAGAGATGAGGTTTGTGAGGAAAAAGAGATAGATGACATGGAGAAACACAGACAAAACAGAGACAGGAGGGGAAGGCGAGAGAAAACGAAGGGGATTTTAGCTACAGAAAGAGAGTAAAGATGAAAGGATGGAGGGTGGTAGAAAAGGGGGAAGGATGGCTTGGGTGTTTTATAGACACTCTCCTCCACTCAGCCCCCTGGATCATTCATCACCTGGACAGAGGCCCTAACAACACACAGACTGATGTGCACACACACGCACACACACACGCACACACAAACACACGCACGCACTCACACAAGATCTCTTCCATTGTCTTTATGGGTGTTCATTTTCCGTAAAAGCACTTCCCTTGCTATGTTTGATTCGCCACATCCACAAGCAAGCATAAGCTTTAGTAAACACACATACACACACACACACACACACACACGTACATATCCATGTAATGTATACAGTAAATCAGTTTCACAAGATTTATGGCTTACCACTGCTCGACATGTCAGGGAAATATCAATGTTGGTCAATTTAACAGTGTAGAAAATATGCTTATTTGATCAAAAATGCATATCAAAACATTTAATAAAAGTAATTTCTCTTATTTAGAGATATAATATGACCCTAATCGCATGGAAACCAACAACCACACTTCTCCTTATCATCAACAGATGCCCATTAAATCCTCCAAGTCACGCAATTAATCCAATTCATAATATGAAAATGTGGAGGCCATCAGGAAAATTTTACAGTTGGTGTCTCTTACCCCACAGGAGGAGGAAAAGAGATTTTCTTAGGCCTGCAAAGAAATTAACTATTCACTGCCTATTCACAGTCCTATTGGCATGCAAATTCTCCACTAATCGACATCACTCATCTCCTTCCCCTGTTCAACGGTGAGCCCATACTGCTGGAGCTGACATTGAGCGTGCCCACTTTGATGATATAATGGTGGCGTGTGTGTGTTTATGGCAACTGTGTGCAGATAGTCCTGTAGAGTGTGTTAGATTGGATTGAACGGTAATACTTTTAAAGGATGGGCTGGGAAGGTCAGAGACTCACCTTTGAAGGGGCTGAGAATAAGAGAAACGATCGACTGCCGACTGACAGGTAGAGGGATAGAAAGGAGGTTTGTGTGTGTGTGTGTGTGTCTGTGTGTGTGTGTGTGAGTATCTCTATGTGTGTGTGGACAGAACAGGTCGAGAGATACAGTAGAAGTCACTCTTGTATAAATAGCTGAGCTCTCAATTAGCACCTGACTTCCCCTTGACCTTTACCAGCCTCCATACCTGCACACTGACAACAGCAAACAAAACGTCTATCACTGTTTCTGAGTGTTAGAGAGAAAGACAGTGTGCTGTGTGCATCTGAATGATTTATGATACTGTCTTGTATGTTTTGCTTTTGTTTTTTGGTCTTGTACTGTATATTTATGCATGAATATGTTGTGGGCAGCAGCTGACTTGCAGCTGTTGTTTACCTCCACAGCAGCAGAACGCTCACACTTGCAACTTGAATATGCATAATATGACACCACATAGTCTACAAAACAGAAGGCCAAATTGTCTGTGCTAACTTCCCCATTGAGCCCCACAGAATCCCATAATAGTAGATAAATAGTTACCTAGCAACAGAGCCTAGCAACAGCAGCAGTCTAGATATGCTATCACAGTACAGGAAACTCGAGGGGAGAAATGCTTCCACTTTCAGCAAAGCAGGCATTTATTAACAGAGGCCCAGGGAAAACATCAAACTCTGCTGAAATGGATCTGCCATCTCAACTGTAATGTAGACACAGATCCCTTTCCTACTGTGTGCTAACACAATGAACGGACTTTGATGAGTAAGTGTTCAGTGCTGGCTCAGGTTTCTGTTGACACACAAACACACTCATACAGCTACAAGGGGATATATCCAAATTAGACATGAGAAAAAAAGGTGACAGCTGTATGAGTACCAGGCAGAGTTTGGACAGTTTCATAGCTTGAGATCAATATTTTTCTAAACTACACTGAGCTGAGCTACAAACAGAGTTAGTGAAAAGAGTTTATAGAGTGTATATTCTGTCTACTTAGCCATGGGCCTGCTGCGTGCCAACAAGAAAAAGACAAAAGCTGTTTACAGTCAAACAGCTTCTTGTCCCTTTAAAGTGCTACACAATGAAGCAGACTACTGTTAGTAGCAGTTAGTTGATTACTCTGGCCTCAGGGTCCAATATCTTAGATGATGACGACTTTAAGTAAAGCCATTTGCTTAAGATTTAGCATTTGTTACCATGTCATAGAATCATCATCAGTTTTGGATAAACAGTATTTACTGAATTGCACTGCATTAACAGAGGCTGTATAGATGGCCTTGAGCACAAGTACATCTCCTCTATTAACTCCAGAGTACAGTTTGGCACGTTCCAGCCCTTTTCTTTCAACTGATGAGTAATTTCACTCCTCATCCATAAATCAATTATGTATAATCCCCTGATACAGAGAATTAGTGGCCATTTAACATGAGGAAGCTAAGTGTTTGAGTGTGCTGAGTGTGTGCACATGAACACATCCATGTGTGTTTATGTGGGAACAGTGTGAGTGATGATTTGCTTAAACAGAAAGAGTTATACTGATGTAGAGTAAACATGTTTTTTTTTGACTGAGGACAGAGTGCTGCACTAGAGAACAAGCTTGGAGTCTCCACAGAGAGCAACACAGATACCATGGACATAATATACTGGGCTATATAACAGTAGTAGCTGTTCCCACAGTTATTTGCTATGGTGATGCAGCAAAAGCATCGACAGTTCAGTTCAGTCAGTGCCGAGCCACTTTTATTTAACCAGTGTTAACACCTTATCACGGTTTACAGCCTTTTGGCTGAAATCATTCTTAGCATCTATCTGCTTATTAAAGAGAGGTGATAAATGTATTATTACTCGGAACATTCAAATATATAGCATCACACCTCAGCTGTGAATTTTCATAAAACGCCCTTTTTGTTACAGACTTCTACTTTTAGAAAGCTAAAGATAATTACCAATTATGGGACGAACCCAGTGTGCATTTATTTTGCTCCTGAAGGGGGAGAAGTAAAAGCATAAGAGTCTACAATCAATGAAGGGAAGGAAATAAAGGATAAGATAAAGGAGGAAGGGTACAGCATGTATCTTCAATACCATTTAACATATTCATAAGCAAAAAGAAAGTGATTTTTTATGAGTCGGAGCTCTAGCACTTTTTGCCGGCATTCTTCTGGGACAAATGAAGCCTAAATAACATTTCCCTAAGAGATGTGAATGCACCCTCCATTCCTCCTCCTCATTTGCTCGTTTTGCTCATTTTGCATATCATCCAACATGCACCACCCCCACCCACCATCCCTCCACCCACGGAAACTCCCAAATTGGCATCACAAGCTCATTATTCAACTACTGGTAGACATGTTGGCCTTATGTGCAAATCAGAAAGGAGTATCTTATCCAGCAGATGCTAGCTGGCCTGATGGTCTTGAGCGAGGTCTGAGTGTGGAATCAAAAATCTCCACTGAGTTGCTGTTTTAACACAGGCAAAGCATGGTGCAATATCAGCCCGCTTGCAGATTATTTGACTGACAAACAGATCAGCCAATCATGTGAGGAAAGCTGCGAGGAGCAAAACAAGGGGTCAACAGCACCTTCTCCATATTCTGGTATCCATCGCTACCTCCCCTATTTCTTCATCCGTCTGGATAGAAGTGAGCGGGTCTGATGTTTCTATTTTGGAACGTGTCTCCCTTGGCGTGTCTTCGTCGGCCAAGTCTGTAGCCCACGCTGTGTGAAACAGGGAGCCTGCCAACACGTTCTAACACACACAGTTACATCTGTAGTGTGCTAAGCCGCCAGGGAATCAGAGCCTAAACTGTAGGGCATTGTATCACAACACAAGGTACTAGTGAGAATAAATAGAGCTAAACCAGCATCCACCTTTAAATGCACATTCAAAATGTGCTGATTATGCAAGATGATGCAAGAATGATGCATGCAGTGTTTTTATGTTTTAAATATACTTGATTGTTTTATTTATGGGTTTAACTTAAAATGTAAAAAATCTAACATGAATCCCCAAAAGTAAAAAGAGTGTGTTCACAGCAGGGTTTCGTCACATATGCACTCCATTAGTCACAACAGTTCCTGCTGAGAATGAATGCACTGTTTGGGTTTTTACTTTTCTGAGACTGACAGCACTTTTCATGTGGCTGCAAAGCTTATTGGACAGGACTTGGAGCTGACAGTTAAGCTGCTATGGCGGACGAGGGCCAAGCAATGATGGTGGCGGCAGAAGGAGAGGAGGACAGTGGTTTGGTTGGTTTGCCAGTTGTAGGAGCGGGCAGCTGAGACTAAACGGCAGTAATGGCCTAACGAGGAGAGATCTGGAGAGCCAAACCAGATGGAACGGCCACAGCCACGTGCCTGCCTGGCAAAGCTTGGGGCTTGTTAGCCAAACACAGACACAGACAGAGATTTACTAAAAGACGAAGACAAAAAGATGGGAGGAATGTTGAAATGCGACTAAGCGATGTACTCTCTTCTATATCAATTTTTTTTTCTTCTCTTCCAGATTTTTGGTTATATCACATATTTAATGCATATCTCCAGTCCTTCCTCTCTATGTGCTCTTCTCACCTCCTCTCTGCATCCTCTCTCTCTCAACTCAAAACCTTTTCTCTGATTGATATTGGGCACATTTGGTGACTAAGCTTTTCCCCCTTCCACTGTGTGCTAAGGGCTTAACTTTAATGAAAGGGGAGAAGTTGATTACATATGGGGAGCAAAAACTAGGCCTCCATCTCCAGGGATGAGTGTAGTAGACGAGATGCCGCACTGAGTTTTAGTCAACAATGAAAGCAGACAGAGAAAAAAGGAATTGGGGTTGGGGGGGGTGCACATCAGAGTGTCCTTGGAAGTCAAATTTCCCAGGGTGCTCAAGTGTCAGGAATCAAGGACGTGGAGAAAGGGATAAAAAATATCCATGTGCTGGCTTTTTAGAGGATTCAGGCAGGTACTACCGACACAAAATCACACTAAAACACGTACGCATACACACACACACATCTCTCAGCATACCCAGCCCCAGTTTATGGAGCTGCAGTGCTACTGTGATGGCTAACCTAAATCCATCTTGCTCTATTACAGCAGTGAGCAGTGACTCAACTGAGGTTGTGCTGGCTGATGTCATGCTGGCAGACAATATTTCGACAGATAAGAGAGGAACACATGGTATTCCCAATGCTTTTTACCCTTTTTCTCACAAAAGAGCATTGTACTCTACTGTACAAAAAGGATAATCTTTCTCTCGCAACTTCTCCCACTGGATCATTTCCGATTTGTTTTGAGCTACAGTAGAGGGAGGAAAAAGGAAGCCGACATTAATAGAACCCCTACCTAAACTTATCTGACAAATTCACTCACATCATGCTGGGTGCCTCTCTTCTTGTTGTATTTTTTATTATAGTGATGAATGTTTCTAAGAGCTAAATACCCTCCTAATAGATATACAAAAACACACACACAATAACACAGTAGGTCTGTTTTGTTATCCATGTTAAACAAACCACGAGTCCAGTCTCACAGCAGGGATGAATATCAAGCAGGAAAGAGCTGGCACTTGCTGAGAGATAGAGTGAGTGAAGGAGAGAGACAGAGGGTGTGTAGTGACTGAGTCTCACGTGCAACTGCTCAAAAGGTGTCACAAACAGTGCACTCTGAGTGTGTGGCTCAGGGGGTATTTCTCTCCGAAAAAACATTTAATGACATGTTGCACTGGCTCCATCCCTGGCTTTTAGTTGGCAGGAGTTGATGGGGAAAGGGAGGAGGAGGACATGGACAGTTGGGGCTGAGTGAGTGTCTGTGTCTGGGGAGGGCACCACTATACAGCACCATACTTGCGGACGCTACTGACAAATGAATAGCTATATAATACTCACTAGGCGGAAGAGGAGACATGTAGTGAGTTAGCCAGTTTGTGTGCAACTACATGTGTGTGTTAAGAACAATTTTTGTAAATAGCATGCATGGCCACACATGTCATCGCATCCTGTGTGAAGGGGAGATTTAGAGAGAAAAAGGAGAGAGAAGAAGGGAGGACGCTGCATCTTTAGATGACACAGGCCACTGATAATGTGTCTTAGTCTAGACAGTGATGAGACCCTGTGTGAACTATAAACTACACACAGATTACAGAGGTGTGATGGCAGCACAGCTGCTAGGTAATAGAAAAGACCACACCAAGCCACCATTAACATTTTAAAAAGCTGAGTTTTTTAACCAGTTCTTCCTTATTCCTTCAGACAAGGAGTGTCTCTAACTGCAGATGGGCAATTACCATTCTGTGTGTGCAGTAGGGGAAAAAAATCCCATAATCCTTTGGGAGCGGTGGTGTAGCTGAGATAAAAATCCACTTATTAAGGTCTGTGTTGAGGATGGGAAAAGAAAGGGTGAGGAGAGGAGGTGAGAGGAAAAGAAGACTGCGAGGATAGGTGTGCAAGATTACAGATGTTAATTTCTCTTTCTCCTTTTACTTGCCTCTGCTGTTTTTTTCATGTCTTCCAGTATTCCTCTCTCAGTCTCTCTTCCTACTTCCATCTCATTTATTTACACTTTCAGTCTCTCACTTTCCATCTCTGCTGTCATTGTGTCTATGAAGCAGCTTCGGTACCTGAGGCACACTTCAAAGTCTTGATGTCAGACAGACAGACCCAGGGACCCTTTTAAAGATGTTTATGCTGGCATCTGCTTAATGGGCGAGTCAGAGTAATCTAAATCGCAACTCACTGACACCACTGCAGCTACATTAGAGGGTGTGTGTGAGCAAGCGTGTCTGCATGTGTCTGTGAGATGAGTAGGAGGAGAAGCGGAGCAATATAAGAATGTGCAAATAAACTGAAACAAACAAACAGGTGCTGGGAAATGCAACTGATGTTTGCAGGAGTCTTAATACATGTGGTGGCTAATAGAAGCTTCCAAACACAGAACAAAGGACATGCACACACAAACGTATGGAAAGAAAGGTCTCATTTATATACACATCCATTCACATTTTCCAATCTGCCTGCAATCTCAACAGGTCTGAATACACCAACGTACATGCAAACAAACGCAACCCCCTCGACGGCACACACTTCCATCAGCAGTCTCTGAAGTCTCCCTTGCAGTTGAGCCTAGCTACAGAGTGCAGCCTAGCCTAGCCTTACCTCCCTGACTGGCTGCTAGAATGACCCAGTTGTGAAGCAGACTGTTCTCTGCAAAGAGAGAGAGAAAGGGAGATAGAGAGGAGAGGTGGAGGAGAGAAAAAGGTGTGCGGGGGCACTAGTTGTCCCTACGGTGTGCAATGATTGGCTACAGGCGTGCAGGGAGAGAGGTAGTGAGAGAAGGAGGGGAGGCAGAGCGCTCACCTGCAGTGGTGTGTCCTCTATTGCTGCACAGACTCAGCCATAAATCACAGAGACTTGGAGAGGGGAGGTAAGTCGGAAAAGAAAGGAATGGAGATATAGAAGAGAGAAAGAGGTATGAGTTGCTTGTAGGAATCCAAAGTATGAGAGATATTGTAGAAATGTGGGTGCAACATGCACTACCACTGATAGAAAATGGAGAGAAAATGGATCTGCTTCAACCAGTCATCCATCAGTGATTTTGAGAAAATCCATTACATACAAAGTGATGAAAGTTTGTGTAGAGTGGAATGAAAAAGAAAGGAGAACATTATCTTGTGTCTCATAAACCAGTCCAGGAATTAAAACAACATTAAACTTCATGAATCCTTGATCATCATGAACCTGAAGTTATGCCTGGTTATGACTGGAAAACTAAATATGCCTCCCATACCTTAATAATGGGATCATAATAATGGTATGGGAGGCATTGATGGGAAATTTAACTGGCCCTGGCAGGGTTACTGCTAGCCATCCATCCACTGAGCTACACAGGAACACACTGTGTGATTAGTTGCCAGACATCGTATTGATTTTCTACTGCTGGAGCACAAATTAACAATCGCCATGAAATGATTACTCGCATACAGGCAAATGCCAACGCATGAAACAAAATTGAAATGATAATTAATACACCATAATTTTGTTGGGGTGCAGCTCCTACAAACTTTTTCTATACCATTTAATTAACGATAAATCACTTTTAGGAATTGTCAATTAAGTGTTGGAGAGCCCACGCTTTCACAGTCTGCTACACAAGAGTAATTAATGCCAATTCAACGAACAGGAATAAAAAAAAAAACAGTAGAGTCTTCCTTCAGCAGCAGCCACAGAGCGTGATTCTTAACTGCTCTGCCACCTTTGACATGAGTCTGTGTAAATGTGTAAGTGTGTGTGTATGTGTGTGGGAGACAGCTTTGTTTGGAGTGTTTCTCTGTGGTTACCTACTCAATGATCCATCAGCAGAAGAGAGAGAAAGCTTGGACATAATTATATTCCAATTTGCTGGCTTGACACAGACTTGATATGGCTGAAGAATGTTAATAGTGATGCTAATTAACTGGGTGAGTAGATCCAGACTTGAAGAGTCAGAACAGGCAAGGTAGAGAGAAAAACTGTGTTGTATGACAATGAACATTTGAGAGACGTATCCAAGCAATTATCTTGTCATCTGAAACATGGCTGTGTTGTCAAATGTCTATGTCAATCCAAAACTATGTAAGTGTGCATTTGATGTGGAAGTCCTCTAAGTATATCTGGGATGTTTGTAGATTTTAGTCCAGATTGTTTTACCTTCTTTACAACATATTCCTTGTCCGTCTTCACACTCGACCGATCCTTCAGTGTAGCTCAGGGTGTCTGGGCATATGTGTACGTGCATGTGTGTTTGTGGAGAGAGAGTGTGTGTTTACTGCACATCTTTGCACGCAGCAGCTTTTATTACAAAGCCAGATTAGTGAGTTGGGCAGCTAACTTTGGGCTTAACTCAGGCTTTCCAGAATCACAAAGCTGGATCACCATTAAATTGAAAAGATTACCACCTACATGGCTAAATTCAGTCATAAGACCAGATCAAAGTGTTTAATCAGCCCGCCCACTAATCAATCAGCTGGCGAAAATAGTCAGTCATCATTCTGACAAGATCCAAACACAGGCAAAACTACTGCAAAGTGACATCAAAACAGATCAGTAGAATCACTTTGATTTCCATTGCTTCTCCCTCTAGATGACTTGAATGCTGAAGGTTCATTGGTTAATCCAGGGTTAACAGCATCAGTTGTAAACTAGCTTTGTGATATTTTTAATCCACAATCAGCAGTGTTAGTGAAGACAGGTAACCCAAAGAGAGCCTGACTGAGTCAAACTTGCTTCACGATATAGGCCCCATGCCCGCCTGGCAAAGCCATCCTCACTGAGCAGCTTGTAAACACACACAGGCTGCCAGCGTTTCTCACTGGACAGCCATACAACAACATGTTAATTAGAATAGAAAGAAGGGGAAGGAAGGAAGAAAGATTGACAAATAAAAGCATAGGGAGGATAGAGAGAGAGAGTAGGATGTTGTGAAGCTAGGAAGAGAGAGACAAGGAGAAGTGAAACAAATTAAATGGTAGAAATTAAAAAGATGGTGTGGGTTTGTTGTTGCAGCTTGTAATTCACCTGCCACTAGATTATAAAGTGTAGTCACAACACCATCCCTATATTTGCTGTTTCTTAAGGGCTGGCATCTTAACACAGCTAAGGTTGCATTCCCCACTATCTGAGACAAGCTGCATGGATATTTAAAGGATCCACAAATTAAGCATTTCCCAGCTTCACAAAGCCAACCCACAATTTTCGCTTTGCACACTGTGGTCTGGCAATGCTCAATAGTCATTTGCTCGGATTACAGGCATTGTCAGTGTGTATAGACCAAAATTACTTTGTAAACCACCACATGAGCTTGATCAAAAATCCAACATTATAAACTTCACAAAAGGTAGGACGACTGTACTGGAACGCATAACAGTTATGTTCATGCCATGTCCACACAATTCAACATATTCACAGTCAAAGCATGGCAAGATTGCTGCAGTCTTTCATTCCAAACAGGGAAAATGTTTAACAAACACACAAACTAATACTCAAAAGTAATTTGAACTGACAAAATACTGTTCTCCCCCAAGGTCTAAGAACTCTGAGGTTTTCAGCTGAAGTACTAGACGAACCATCCACTGAAAAGAGATTTAAAAAAACGACAGGCGCAAATTATACTCGCGATCAAAGCACAGATTCCAGATTCCATGTCAGCCCTTTGATTTGTTTATGTCCCCAGACCTTGACTCATCCTTCTCAGCAGCCAACCTTGAGCCAGCAACGCATCAGAGTCAACTACAGTTCAAACTGCCAGGAAACGGAAAGATCAGACTGAAGTTAGTCATTTTCTCTCTCCAACTTCTCTGCTGGCTCAAGCCTTTCAACTCCACGTACACACGGCGGAGAATAGCCACTCAAATCACTCACAGCTCAATAGGCTGCCACATACTGGTACTCTTCTCAATAGGTGCAGACTCACAAGAGTGAAATGAACATCAAACTCGATTTCACCACTCTCACCCTCTTCCCCCATCAGACTGTCTCCCTTTACCCTTTGTCGACATTCTCTCCATCTCTGTAGCTTTCACCCATCATTCTTGCTCACCAATTTTGCCCTCTACACTTTCAGTCTCTCTCTGCCGTGCTCTCCTTTCTGTAGCTGTTCACCCACTCTCTTCCTGCTTCCCATTTCAGAAAAGATCTGTGTAAATAAAAAAAAAAACTGATTTCTGCAAGCCTTGTGTCTGAATACTAATTCAATTTCATAGGAAGGTTGGAAAAATGTTAAAAATATCCAGCAGCATAACATCAAGTTGACACTGCGAGGTAGTTTAATTTCACTCTGACTAAGAGCTGGTGCAGCTAATCAGCAAGTCAGAGCAAAAATAAACAGCATCTAGGTTGCAAGACTACACGGACCATGATTCATAGCTGGAGGCTCACCTTTGCGACAAGCTGCAACAACACTGGAGCTTGAAGCAATCTAGTGGTTCTGACTTAGTGTATGTGTGTGCAAAAATGGTGTCAACCTGCAGTGAAGCAGCTGGTTACCAAGGTTGGTTGTGTGTTCGTGTGTGTGTGTGTGTGTGTGTGTGTGTGTGTGTTTGTGTGCTCTATTGCCCTGTGCAGCCCCTGGCAGCTCATCAATTATAAAGGAGCACTGGAAAGGAGGGATAAGGCCAAGCTACAGCAATGGCATCTATAAATACACACCTGAATGACACACGTGAGGTGAACAGCTATTTTTGCATACAACCACGTACGCACACACACAAAGGTTGACAGCCAAACAGGCTGCACGTTCATGCAATGTCATCTACCACATCAAGGCACTTTATGTATCTGTTGAGTCAGGAAGGCAGAGTGCACAGTGGCTGCTCTTTGCTAACCTGAGCACCATGTGATACTCTGTCTAAATCTGAGGAGAGATTGCTTTCCTGCTCTTCCCTCATGTCTTTCATCAACTAAACACTGTGTATGGCTGAATGGCCAAATGGAAAAGTTGAGGCGTGGGTGCGTGTGTGCGTGTGTGTGTGTGTACCGTAATGGTCTGGAAGACATGCTCCATCACTCCCTGGTGGGCCCTTGGTTTCCACTTCTACCTCACTCTCTGTTTCCATGTCCCTCCACCTTTTCAGTTTTTTCTCTTGGATTATTTAGTCCTTAGTTTATCTCTGCATCCATCCCTCTCTATTGTCTATTATCTCTCCATCCATCTTTTTCTGTTTCTGCATCATGCATCCAACCATCTGACCTTCTCTCTCTTCATCACCTCGTCTTTTTTTCAACTCCACATCAGTTTCATCCTCCTAACCCCAAACCATGCCCAGTTTTCCTGCATTTTAATTTCTCTCCACCCCATCCTCCCTCCAACCTTACCCCATATTTATCTACAAGCGAACACTAAGGCTTCCTGACTGATTTCAACATGGGCTCTGCCTGCTGCCCAGTCAGACCGCCTGGCTACTGGACTAGGTTTTTTGTGTTGGCACTGGGCACAGCTAGTATTGTGGGGATTGTGAACATACGAGGCAACCACTACCTTCTGATCCTCTTCCCAGGCCATTACTGGACTTCACTTCTCATCAGTTCCTGTGACTTTCTGCACAGAATTGACTAATATATACACAGAGACTCATATATACAAGTACCACATACACACACAAACAAAAAGACTATTTACCAACTCCCTAAATCTAGAGAAGAAATTGGATTTTGGAAGGGGGGGGTACGCAAACATTGTGCACCAAGCAATTACCAGAAGTAGATGTATGTAGAAACAATTGGCCAGGAACAATGGTGCAAAAAAAGAGCTATGAAAAGAAGCACAAGGTGAAGGGGGGTGGCGGGGGCTGCCGGGGGGTTCCCATTGACCGATTCCCCTTGACATGCCATCTCTACAACAAACAGCAGAGAAAAGCTGGGTTATAGACAGCAGTTAATACAGCGAGACGAAAACACCAACACATTAATATTGTGTGTTCAATCAGCCTTATAGCCGTGAGGTGGACAGCACCTGTCATCGAATACCAGCCCACTATCGTCAGATCAGATCATACTAATGTGCACTCAGTCCATTGTATGAGCATAATGTCTTCACTGTGTGTGTAATACTGTGAGCTTCCCTGGGAATTACATACAGAGTGTATCACAATATACTCTCAGATATGTGTACGCATGTGTGTCTTCCCTGCGCTGATGCCTTCTATACATTCTGTGCGTGGAACAGCCTGTGCTACCATGGCAACTCACGACTGAGCATGCTTTAGTGTGTGCTGCTGCGCTAGCTGGTGTGGGAGCAGCAACACACACACACACACACACAGTGCCAAGGCAACGAGGAAGACTGCTGAGGAATACTTAGCAGTATGGGAACATTGACATTCTGGGAATACCGGCTGAATACAGCAGCGGTTTAGACCACTGGCCAGAATGAATCGACTACTGGGTGGGGTTGTAATGGCTCTTGGCCAGGGTGATAGTAGCAGTGTGTGCACCTGCGTTGAATAGCATTGTGTTTATAGCATAACAAGGGTGGGGAGGGGGCTTAAATCATAAACCACTGTCCACACACACGCACACACGATGCCTGCCCGTCCTAAAGCATATTTCATCATTAGCTCTAAGCAGTTAATCCTCTGCTCCACTGACCACGGCTCAGCTCAGCCCATTTCAATAATCTGCATCTGGGGCTAACCAACCCGTCATACACACACACACACACACACACATACATGCAAAACAAGCACACAATCAACCCACAAAACATATGGGACTAGTCCAGAGCAATAAATATCTCAAGTAAAAGCTCTCACGCCCACACACTGATACATCTATCCATCCATAATCTATTGTGCCAACAGCAAAGCCAGAACTTCCCATGTTAATTTATTAGACAGGGAATGCCACAGAAATGCAATGTTAATTGTGAGTGTAATAAGTTCAAAATAATGTAATTGGGCATATATTTCAATCTATGCGTGTCTGCAATCCAAGCTATTGTTACATGATTAGACTGCAAGGTTTAAATTGTTGCTGAGCAAACAAGTCTTCTTAACAATACAAAGCCTTTGAGTAACTAATAGTCTCCTCATGTATCCTCACAGCTCACAACATTTCATTGACGCAATGGTGTGAAATGATGACCTGAAGAAGCTCATATTTTGAAGACTTCAGTTTGACATGTGTGGCATGGATAGAAGGCATGGAAGAGGAAAACAAGAGAGTGGAAAAATTAAACGAAAGATAAATAGCATGTCTGTGATGAGGAGGGCAGCACACAGACAGGGAAAGGAAAAAGGATTAATGTAGCTGCAGAGGGCTGTACAGAGTATGAAACCTGCGATCAAAATTGGTAGAGGTTGAGTCAAAAGTGAGGGTTTAACCTTTCCCTTCTCAACAACAAACATTAACCATTCAGCGTCGGAATTGACCCGTTTCTCGCTCATGCCATCTCTCCTGACAACCTTAAATGACGGATCTCTCTCTCTCTCTACACTACTCCTGCAAGCTTTTCTCCTCTCCTCATTCACCTTTCTGCCTCTCTCCTCTCATGTCATTCTACCCTTTTTGCTTCTTCTTCTTCTTCTTCCCTCATCTCTCGCTGACTGGAACAGACTGAAAAGTAGTGACTGTGGTTGAGAGGTGAACGAATTGTCACAACCCAACACCCTCCTCTTTGCCTTTGGCCAAATGCTGACAAATGCTCTGTGGAAATTTTTTTTTTCCACCTTCTTTTTCTCCCCTCCGTACCATCACTCCAACAAGCATGTGTGTGTCTGCTTTTTCAGACTCTACCTTTGGCAGTGCTTTGTATGAACTGGTAATATCTAGGACACAGAAACACACATACACACACACATTTATCCACTGCGTCTTCGACCTCACTACCTTTGCATGCCATGCCTTGCTCATTTTTGTGCCTCTGTCTATGTCAAGTTCAAGGTTAGCTGCTCATTGTATTGAGCGCCAATGCTCCCCCATTGGGACAGACTGAGCGGAGATGCATTAGCACCTCGGCAGGTGGCCCTCAATCTCATCTCTTCCCGCTCTTTTATCCCCACTTCTGTCCTCCACACCTCCCTCTCGTCCCCTAGTCCACCTCTCCATCCATGGCCCCATGGAGGTACCTGGCCAGCCTTTGTCCAGCAGTGTGTTTGTGGGCTGGTGTGTGGGGGTAAGTGTTCATTGATGCATGCATGTGTGCTTATCTCAATACATGCAATCGTGTGCAGTGTGTGAGTATCATGCATATGTGTCTGTCGACCTGTCATGCTAATGTGTAGCCTGACCAGATGACCATGAACTAAACCAAAGCCTGCAGGGGGTTAAGGCTTTCCCCTTGACCTGCTGCTGTGCACTGACCTGCGGCAAATGGGTTTAAACCTTGCCCAGCCACAGCCTTTTATCTCCATCACATCTCCATCTCCTAAAAGCCACAGACCAACGCACAACCAAACTGACCGACAGACAGGCTGACAGAAGCCATATGGTCCATTCACTTCCAATGGCAGGAGGTAGTCATCAAAGAGCCCTCACAGCAACTCCACTGAGCCATGGACAGAGAGACGGAGGGAGGGAAAGAGATGAAGGGAAAAGGAAGAGGGAAATTATGAGGAGAGGACAAACAGAGGTGGAGAAAGGGAGGGGAAGCAAAGAAATAAGAGGAGAAAGAGGAGACAAGTGTGGTGAAGAGCAGAGAGAAAGAGACCAGGAGCCAGGAGTGAGGTGGAAATAAGCATGGAGGTGGATAGATCATATAAGCCCTGTCTGGTGTGAGGGTTTTAAGCCTTGTGTGAGACAGTAAAGGCCAGGCATGTCTATAGTTTTGGGCATGTGCAGAATTCTACTGATTCAACAGCACTGCCTGTTTTATGCTGACAGGAGAGTGTTATGAAATTCAGCTTAGACTGTGTCAATACGGACTTTACACAACACAGCCACTCAGCATCAGAGACATCTAAGGCTAGGGCTATGTATGTGTGTGTGGTCTTGTGGTACTATTTTAGTGAGGACGAACTTGAAATTGGTAGACCATAAGAGCAAAGAGAGGAATTTTTTGGCTGGTCCTTCCTTCTTCAAAAGGACTGTTTTAGAATGAAGAGGGGAAAAAAGCATTGGTGAGTTCAATATAAAAAAAATATTTTCTCTCATGTTTTGCCTTTATTCTTCTATTGGTACATTTCTGTTGTTTCTTCATGGGCCAAGCTCACTTTCCAGATTTTCTGTCACGTTTGCTTTCCCACGCCCACTAATTCATCATTCTGCTTATCTTTCAGTATGACTATACACGTATACATCCCACTGACCACAGTGATCTTCACATTTTTCCAGGAGAATCACTCCTTCACCACCACCAGCATATAGACTCCAGGGGAACATGTCCCATCTCCTTTTGTCATGGGCCTACATTGCATGAAGATACTCAATGTTAATGAGTCTAATCACCCATCTCAAATATTGGTCTATATCGCCAACTGATCTGGAGTTTAAGGCCCAGGAAATGTATTATGTTAATGAGGTCCTCATCAGTATAGAAGTACAGCCATGTCTGTAGTCTGGTCCACAGGCCTCATGTTAGACTAGCAAAATTTTACTCCCACCCCTATTACATAAAACAATTTCACAAGCAAATTGAGTTTAATTCAGTCAGCTTCCTGTCCAGCTCAACTTCATGATGTCATAAACGTGAGCCTGTAAACACTGTAAATATTTAGCTCACCCAAACACCATTGCATTAAAATCCATCCACTCTCTTTTACCGTAATGCTTATATTTAATTAGGGTGACGTGTTAGTCACAGGATCATAAATAACACTGAAAAAACAGAAAGAGTGAGTGAGAGAAGAAGTGAGAGAAAGGAGGAGGGGGGGGGTTGAGGGATGGAACAAGTAAGGTGGAGGAGTGTATATAAATCAACATCCATTAGCTGAGGGGTTATAAAGTCACTGATGAAGGAGGTGGACTGAAGCTCAGACCTTTTATTGTCTTGTTGTTGTCTTTTATTGCCTGTGATGTCATCTAATGGTATACAGTTAACGACAGGGGAGGGGAAGTATGTACAGGGGAGGGGAGGATGGGGTTGTAATGGGGCTGTGTGCATGTGCCTGTGTTGACACATGCACACAGGGTATTGATCACCTTGTGTCAAAGACGGTGTGTGTCTGTGGGGTTTCTTTGCCTGAATATACCATATGTGCACAACCTGATCTTCATTCATACCAAGTTTGAATGAGAACAATGCCAAAATCCTGCAGACACGATTCTCTCAAGTGCCAATGTGTGGTTTTGAGAGGCATGTCTGGAGAGAGGCCAAGGGAAGGAAGAAAAAAAGCACAAAGATAACCAGGAAAAAATATTGCCTCTAACATCCTGAAGCAAAAACAATATTCAGAAAACTCTGACAACAACTTGAAATGCTTTTAAAACTCCAAGACACTAAATTTCCCATTCCTAACTGGCACTCATCATCACAGATGAGCAGTAGGTATTAAATATGATTACACATTTCCTCTGTTTGAAACATCTGCCTACGTGTTGGTTATTGTCTTAAAGCATGGAAAACCACTGCCTCAACCACTCTGCTCCTGTGTGGAACAAAAACAACAACAAACACAGGCAGGGGCCCATAATCAACAAAAACAAACAACGTAATAAACAGCAATAAAAAGCTCCTGTCTGCCTGTATATCGGTATAAAAACACCTCTTAACATTGGTTTCTTGTTCTGGCCTCAATCGCATCTTTGTTTAACTTTCTGCACTCTGGTTTTCATCATTCTCCCATCAACCGTCCACATACAAACTGTCTTCCACCCTTTAAGATTTTCATTTCAGGAATATAGTCCATCTCTGTCCCATCTTTCCCCTCCAGCTCAACCTTCCTCTGCTTCACCGAGTCACTACATCCTTCTCTCCTCCTCTCTGTGTAATGCTGTTTTCCCCAGGCCTGTGAGCTCACTGGCCTAGCCACCCCAGAATTAGTCTCAGTCATGGCCCTATGATATATATGTGCGTGTGTGTGTGAGTGCGAGAAAGTAGGAGTAAAAGCACAGGAGCTACCACACCTTCTATCGCACCTTGCAGCAGTGCATCATCCCATTAGCCCAGAAAAGGGCTGCCACGTGGGGAAGGGCACAGGGGCACGAGGAAAGTCTAAGGTGGAAGCCACAACATGCCAAAACCCAGCTTATCCAGTGCTGTTTAACTCTGAGGGGACTAATCTTGTTGAGCCAAGGGCTTTGCTGTCACACAGAATGTGACATGTTTTTCAACGGAGAGACAGTTATGGTCAAAGATGTCCACAAACACTACGGCTGACATTCCCAGCTGCAAAAAGAATGCCACAGGTTTTCAGGAGCTTAAAAGCCATCAGAACCCATTTAATTATGTAATAATAATAATCTAGATCCCTCTTACTACATTAACAAATTACTACACAAAATGTCAAAAATGCTAAATTATAAAGAACAAATGTGACTTGCGTGTGACAGACTTGTACTGATACACTGTAATGCAGTTAATTAAACATTTTAATAAATATTCTGGTGGCTCAATTTGCCTCAAGAAACAGATAAGAAACTTTAAAACTCTAATCGATTCTGCAACATGCTGATCTGTGCTGTCTAGCAAGTTCTGCAACATGCTGATGTGTGCTACAATCTGCCCCCAGGGCTCTGGATTTTCTACAAGTCCAAAGTGAAGGAAAAGTACAGCGGATACTCCTGATACTGGTGTATACAAGCGTATGTGTGATATATGGTGCAGTGGATGAGGAGGATGTTGAGAGATACCAGATAGGCTTGGCTCTAGGAATAAAACCCCCTCAGGGGTTCTCCCCCTTCCTCAAAACACACACACACACTCAAATTCTCTCCAGAGTGAAGTACACACACTTCCTCCTTTCACTCTCCATCACTCTCATGCACAGACACACACCTCTTCCTTCTGCAAATACAGCCGACTCAGCTGATTTGCCTGAAAGTCAATCTGCCTTACTACTACTATCCTCCAATCCAACAGTCCCCAATTCCCAGCCCTTACTCCACATTCTGAAAGAGAGAAACCAAATCTCTGCCTTCATCAATTCAGCCCCTGCTACCCTTCATCCTATATTCCTGCTCCTTACCTTCTTGACTCGTCCGCTTTTTGTGCCCACGAAGACCAGCGAGTGGTTCTTGTAGACGTAGCCAATGACGGAGGTCATTTTGTCAACAGCGTCAGAGAAGAGAGGCTTGCCACGCACCATCTCAGACACGCCCAATGGTGCATTCATGTCGAGGCCGCAAAAGTCATCATCAATGGTCAAGAGCTGCAGTGGAGAAGAGGAGAGATTAATACATCTAATTAGACATCTAATTCAGTTTCCCGCATGAACGCTAGACCTAACCCTGGGTTAGGGGGGTCAAAAAAAGGAGAAAGCATTTGTATGTGAGAGACAATGTGTGAGCATTTGTATGCGTGTGTGCGTCTGCTGGTCCACATGCAAGTAAGTAAGAGAGAGATGAAGATGGAAGAAGACTGCAGTCAGGCTCTAGCTCTGTAATAGCGCCAGAGGCTGCTCTGTCAGGCACAATTCCCCACCGTCCACCCAGTGCAACAGCAACTGCAGAAATGCCAGTGCGGCAGGATATTCAATGTGAAATGATTCAAAGTGAACCGAGTGAAATAATAAATAAAAAAAAAGAAGTGCTGCATCGTCACACTGAGGCAAATCACAGCAATGCATCTAAATATGTATTAAAAACAGAATTAGAGTTGGGAGACTCTAATACACCTCTTGATGGAGGTTCATCCGTTATGCTTTCTATGTGGACATGCTCCTGTGATTTTGTGATTAAATACAGATGGGTGTGTTTCATGTTTTGTGCCTCTTTACATTTTGTGTTTGTATGCATGTGTTTAAGCCTGCTAAGGGGATATTCATACCAGTCACTGTGGGCAGAATGACTTATGGGTTTTGATAAGAGAATAATGGTGCTGGGGATTGGTCATTATTCTGCATGTATGGATGGATTTGAAACGCTGGGTTTAGGACTGAAGCAGACATTGCTCTTGATCAGTAGCTAAGCAATGTGGTGGGTTGCTGTGGGGAGAAATGCCTTGGCAGCTGACAGTACCTTTTACTTTCTTTCAAAATGCACAAAAAACGTCAGTAGTAAGATGAGATAGCGGGTATGAGTTATGAAATACAAACATTACTGTAATGACTTGATAAAAAGCAATTTCTTGCAATCTGATTTGAATGTTCAAATGAAGCCCATGTAATTCATAAATGTCAGGTAAAGCTAAACAAGCTAAACTTTAAGCTTGTGGCAAATTCCCTGGGCCTTACAGAGGAATATCTTAACACGCAACCAAAAACTGAGCTTCAGAAGAAAAAGGTGAACATGCACTAATAAGATCTTGGCCTTCATTTGACTTAAAACCTATCAAACCATTTCAAATCTACAGTTGCCTAGTGGTTTGAGCTGTCAGAGGTGGGATGCTCTGGGGGGCAGAGGGTCTTTTAGTTTATGTCTTATTTTCAGTTTTTTCCTCCAGGAAGTACACCCCCCGGGCTCTCGATCAATCTTGCAAGCACCAAGTGTCTCCTCACAACCTTTCACTAAAGGCCATCATCACCATCAGAAGCCTCAGAGTGAGGGATAGAGGAAATATGAGGTCTGCTTTCATTAGACAAATGGAACATGGCTGGTCTAGGCCACAATGAGCTTTAGGCTATAACATGGGGTTATATGAAGTGGTATGAATGATCGATAGAGATGACCTGAATTTGGGTCAAGATCATGTCATATGGTTAGAGGGCTGAGATGAGGATGAAAAGGAGCAAAAACCAAAGACGGATTGGAGGACGAAGAGATGATAGATAACAATGCAAGACTGAAATGCCAAAGAGAGCAAACAAGGATGAATATTGGTGTGCAGCAAAAACATATTTAAGCGGACAATCTTTCCTCCAAGATTGCACCCCCCCCCCCCCGACCTTTCCGTTGTCAAGAATGCACTCTCTGTCCTACAAGTCGTGTGGTGGCTCACTGCTAGATTAATGACGCTCTGATGAGAACCAGGGTCACTCCATACAATCACAGTGAAATATCACTCTGGTTTGCAGTGTTACTCTACCTGTCTCCCCCTTTCTGAGACAACAATTCATAATCAATATGATTCCTCTTCCTTTCTGGTGACTAACAAGCTAACACTAATCTCCACTAGTGTCCGCTTACTGTATGTTTTCTCGAGTCACCAGTGAAGCAGTTTTTCTTTGCATTTATTAATATTCCTTGTTTTGGTGACAGAAAGAAACACCCTCTCCATGTTGCCATCAGTTATAAAGGAGCCTCATCGTCTCAGGGTTCAAAGGTTAACAGGGTCTATCAGGAGCAAAATGGAGTACTTTGTAGTATTTGGGGCCTCGATGATTGAACGCTGCTTTAAAAGATAATAAAAGGGGCAGCCATTTCCCCCAAGATTGATTACTTTTTCCAAAAAAGTAAAAGTGGTTTTCATCATTAAGAATCACTTCACATTATCTGTCTGTTTCTGTCAACACGTTTGTGTGCGTGTCTGTTTAAGTGAGGGGTGATGCATGTGAAGAAAAGGATGTTTTTATATGTGTGAAAATGTGTGTTTGTGTGTTTTCATCTTTTGTCACTGACACATGCTGTATTATTTCTGCCGGTTGCCAATCACAGCTGCCATCTCTGTCCCGCATTTGGCAATCTAATGAAATATACTTTCTGTCTGTCAGCCCTTTCAGGAAGCAGACACATTTTCATTACGCTACCACCAAAACATGACATTTGTAGTTGTGATGCCAAAGACGTCTCTAGTCAGAATACCAAATAATATCAACGTAGCCCTTGACATTGTCTGCCAATAAGACACTGCTGTCACTGCTTCTATCACTTTTTATGCGCCTTTTCTTTCACTCAACCCATCTCATTAATGTGCTTTCAAACTGCTTTTTCTCTCAACCATTTCGGTCTTAACTTCTGACGGCCAGTTCTTCACAAGCTGCCCAAGCATTGGCAAACACTGACTACATGTAGACCTTGAGGATCATTCATTAAATAAGATTATTTGGGCATTTACTTATGCTAACAGACTGCATCCAATATAAGACTCTTTATTTTCTCGCTCTTATCTATCTTAAATTAGTTTCTATGAAAAAATTAATGTGAAAAAGTAAGGAAAAGTGAATAAGGCTCAGTGTCTCCTTTGATGCTGCAGATATATGATTTAAATAAATTATTACTGGTGCAGATGTGATAAGTTGTACACATCTTAATATGTATGCAAAATAAGAAGAACAGCTAGATTAATAACAGCAACTAACAACTCAAATGACTTGAAACTACAGACTCAAGTCTTGCTCAGGTCTGGTAGGTATTTCAGCCAGCGTCCCGCAGCGTAGCAACAGAGGAGAAAGACAGGGGGTTCCTCCCTAAAGACAGAGGGACAGGAGAGCAGAGTCTCTGTATTTGGACAGAGGCCAGGCACTGAGGCAGAATCAGGTCACTCTCAGCCATATCCATCTCTCTGCTTCTGTTTGCCTGCCAGCACCAGCACAAAGAGAGCTCTCTTCTGGACTGTGCAGAGGGATCAGCAGATACAGAGTGGAGAGAAAGAGAGGGGGCAGTGGGCGCACGCGAAAGAGAAAGAGAGTTGCTCAATGCGATTAGTGGGGACTGAAAAAGATCCACTCTCCAACGCTCTCTGATGTATGGCCTAATCTGGGCTTGCACTGTTGTGAGGGCCCATTCCATTGGCTGCAAGTTCACAAAGTTAATGACACACATTAAACCACAGAGACATTTTGCTTTATGTCGCTGCTCAACCGTTGGAGGCTCCAAAGAGTCAATTTTCTTGCACTTCTAGCGATTCCTTTTTAAAGCAGTTATTATACTCCACGTGGCAGTTTCAATGACTTTCTTCCTCAATCAATTTTAGTATGCTGATTCTGCACTTAGATTTTATTGTAAAAAGTCTTCATGCTACATTTGTTGTCCATGATTAGCTTGTTTTACTGTGGAGTTATTGGTGATTACATGGGAAAACTTCCCTTACAAAGAAAGACTGGGGGAGTAAAATAAAAATAAAAAATGTATCCCAGTGGTTGCTCTTTGTATAATTAGCCACTTAGAAATCCAGTATTTCCTCTAGCCCTACTGTGCTAAATGACTGACCTGCCAGAATGATTGGCGGCACTAGAGAATTATGTCATGACAAAGTGGGTTTGCAGCATTCATTGTAAGATATAATGTCAACATTCAATTTAACTACACTAAAACATTGGCTGTATGACTCCTGCAGCAGCAGTGAGTCACTTTGAAGTAAAGCATCTGCAAAAATGGTATTCATTACTTTGGCTATATATCAAGATATGCAGAAGAATGTTTAGTTCACAATGATTAGAAGGCATCTAAAGTATGTCAGCCTTAATCCTTTAAAGGAATAATTTGATGTATACTGAATGTTTATTTCCTATGTATAAACAATTTAATTTAGGATATTATTCTTATTTTACTAGTATATGGAAGTAGACAAATTAGACTGTTTGAATGGAAACAGTTTTATGTTGCCTTAAGCAGTATGTGTTTATGTCTCCCCAGTTACAGAGCAAAGACTTCATGAAGGTAGGATTTATTGCAGGACTGCTGTATTAGACTGCATTAGTTTTAGCTAGTATACCTAATAAACTGGCAACTGAGTGCACTATTTGAGATTGGCTGCAAATGTGATGGTTGGAAAAGACTGACAGACTGACTTTGATTTGGTTCATAAATACTCAAATGAAGTTTATTTCCATTCAAAGTGGAAATTCCACTTCCTACTGTGGTGAGTTATGTAAACTGTACATGACTTCTCTATGTCTGTGATATTCTCTGTGATCGGCTTACATTGCTTGAAAGCTAGCGTCTAGTGCCATTTCTATTCAGCTAAAACCTTTGAGTCAGCAAGTTTAAATGAAGCTCTACCCTTCATGAGTAAGAGAGTGTGTGTGTGTGTGTGTGTGTGTGTGTGTGTGTGTGTGTGTGTTATGTATCAGACGGACCACTGGCTATTGTGCCAAGATGTAGTCCGTCTGATTACTGATCCATGGTGCCCTCCGTCACACTAGCAACGTGTGACAGAACACACCATCACACACACAACATGAAGTAAAACACAGTGTGATGTGCAATGCACAATTCACTCTCCCACTTGTGTCCTGTCTCCATAAATCATTTTCCCATTTCCCTCTTCACAACAACTGTCTGTTTTGGAAACTGTCCAACCTTATACCCAATTGAGCCATCTGAAGGCTCTTCTGCTTTTAGATGCCTGTTGCAGGCAGAGATGCAGAATGCCAAGGGAAGTGAGGAGCCTCAGCATCAAAGCCCTGCTGGTCAAATGTTCTTACAAACACACAGAATTACTTCTGATTACACTGAAAATATATTGTCAGGAGCGCAGGAGCAGTAAAACATTTCTAGGAGGAAATTTATACGAAGCATCCAGAGATTAGTTTGAGGGAAAATCATGTTGGGCAGGTAGGTGTGGCATTAAGATGAATGAGAACCCAACATGGGGATGTAAAATGTCGCATCTAGTAATCACACAAAAAAGAATAGCATGTTTTGAGAGAGACAGGAGCATGCATACACAACACATTCAATGATAAACAGAGATAAACTGGCTAAACTGAAAAATGTAATTAATCTTCAAATCAAATGTGCAGTTTGTTGCCTCGGTAAGAGCAGGAGTCCTTGTGAATCTGTTCCTGATGGCTGGGGCTCAGTGCTCTTTCTTGTTCTGTTAAAAGAGAGCTTTTTTTTTGCAGCATTCTGACTGAATCGTGCTCAAAACTCAGTCTGAATGCACCAGAGTCGTGGAGTACAAGAGCTGTCGTCAAGTAGATTTAACTTCCCCTTTGTATGGCGCCCTGGGGACTGTTTCAAAAACCAGCCACTATGATTAGGACTGAAGAAAGAGATTATATATATACATATATATATACATATATATGTATATATATATATGTATATATGTGGACGCACACACACAGGGCTGGTTGCCTGACAGTGATGTCATCTCAAGGAAGATGTACCATCAGTCTTGGCAGATCAGTGCAGTTATAGAATGCAAAACGGGGAATGATAGTGCGGCTTGGTGCACCATTCATACTAAACTACTGGAAAAAGCAGCACATTTGTGTCTATTGGAGTGTGTATAGGTATACTAGGCAGTAAGCACAATTCTTAGGGTGTTGATTTAGTTGCATGCTCTGTTGGCAGGTTTCAATGCGAGGAGGCAGGCTTTGATAAGCCTGTGATATTTTGTTAATTCATGTTTGCGAATGCTCGCACCTGCCAACCGTTAGCTGAGAAGCTACAACAGTTAATAAATATTGGTTAGGGAAAACAATCAAATCAGGAACTAACGAAACAGCATGACGATTTTGGAAAGAAACTGAGACATCACTAAAGCAGACCCAGGAGAGAAAGAAGGTAGAAGAATGTCAGAGGCAAGATGGGAGTTCAAGAGATTCAGAGATAGGGAAAAAAAGAACAAACCCACAAATCAAACTAGGAGCTGAAAATAGCACTCAATATCATGAAGAGAAAAATGTGTCAGATAACTTCCTAACCCATGTTTTCCACCTCCTCACTGTGTACTGGCAGAAAATCTTTCATTATTTCTTTTGGAATGATTACTAGACATTACCATCTTATTTTTCACCCAAAACACTATTTATTCGTGATTTCAAAAAAAAGAAAGATTAATTGAGAAAAACAAGTCTGCCTATTATACAGACTACACAGTGTTGACAGTTTATTAGGTATACTTAGTTACATCCATCTCAATCTAATACAACAGCTTTTATATTTTCTTTTTTGTTGATGTGTTAGAGAGATGTAAAATAGTGCTATACAGTTCAACAATACAGCACTCCAAGACCGTTTCAAACAAATGTGTGACTATGATAAACTTCTTAAAGGTATGATTTCTTGTGTTGAATGCTGGATTGGATTAGCTGTTGTACTGTATTTCATTTGATATAGAGCTTGGTAAATTTAACTGCTAACTCAATGTATTTTGCTAAATGACTTTTCAAATATTGCACAGTCCTACTCACTGGGGAGTAAGAGAATTAGATAGTGGGAAAAGAGAGACAGAGCTCACAAAAGACAAAAACAACAGGGGAAAAGAAATGAAGGCACACAATTCAGTCGTGTTTTCAGGTGGAGGCCAGCCAGCAGAGTATAGTGAAGGAAGCGAGACATTTGTTTAATCACAGAATAATGATATTGTGATGGATTCTGACCTTTAGCAAGTGGTATCATGTATGGAGATTTAATTAGTGAGTCAGCCAGCAAGCAGGATAGCGGATATGTGGATGGAGTGGGGTGAAGTGGGGAGAGGTGGGGGGAGCAGTCTGGATGCTCTTAATGAATCCACTAGCCTTTCCCTTCCTGAGGATGTGGCCTAGACTGACTCATCAGCAGCAGCAGCCAGCCACTGATTAAGCTCCGCAATCAGGAGAAGGAGGGATGGAGATGGTCAGCGCAAGAGACAACACCATTCAAAAGGTTGGTCACACACAGAAAGAAAAGAGTCAGTAACATGAAAAATGAGCATGGGGGAAGACAGAGAATGCCATATTGGAAGAGGTCCTTTCAAGTGAAGGATGAAACAGGGGAGGGATGAGCACGTGTGTGAGAGAGATCAAGAAAAAGACTCAAAGAAACAGTGGCGGCCGAGTAGAATAATCTAATTAATTGGAGTGAATTCAGAATGTGAAGTCGATAGCACATGACAAATGTGGAAGAATAGCCCGTGGCATGTTAGTTAATGACATGTAATTAATGATCATTAGCAGAAGGGATGAGGGGATGGCCGTGGCCTGTCAGGGACTTACAGTCGACCTTGTAATTTTCTCATCCATGTTTAGAGGGGGGGTGAGAGACGGTACTTTACTGTGTGCTTATGGAAAGCATAGCGAGAGGAAATAAGGGGAGAGAAAGACAGACTCAAGGATGGGGAGAATAACAGAATGAGAAGATGGGATGGCGGCAACTATTTTTATAAGAACATGAAGAGGACAGTCAAAAGGAGAAAAGAGCAGCACAGGCAATGAACAATGAATCAAGGATGAGAGCGAAGAGAGCAGAGAGTGAATTTATTGCGATCCCGCTGTTTTGTTGTTCTGTTTTTTTTTCTGCTGACACAGTGAACATGGAGGGAGCAGGCAGCGTTTTTTTTTATAGGTCACATGCCACTTCACAATGATCTATGGATGCAGGCCCTTTGCAGACTTATACTGTTGAGCACGCATTATGTGGCTCAGCCAAGCGTGGCCATTTGGGGGAGAGAGGAAGCATCCCCCGCCTCACTCCCTCTCTTACCGTCTATGCTCTCTACTGCTCTCTCGCCCATCATGCCACTCTCTGCACATACTTTTTCTTTTCAACTTCTCCCCCTTTCCATCTTTCCCACTCCGACTGAAAGCCTCTTAAAAGACGGTATAAAACAACAAAGGTCTGTGTTTATACTGTCCTGCTCAGGCTTGTGTCCTGTAAATGTAACTGCGTCCTTGAACATATTGATGCCTACTTTGATGATTTGATTATTTCTTGTTCCAAAACATTTGTATCTCAAAGAGTTTCAGTTTTTGATACACTTCCTAATGGGTACAAAACTCATCATCACAGAGGATGAACAACTTTATTGTTAATCTATTAGAGGATTTATTTTTATAAAGGTTGTACAATAATAAATAATTATATATATATATGTATATATATATATATATATATATATGTATATACACACACAGACACACTCTGGTGTGCAGAGTTCCTTTAAGTGAGTTCAGAAATATGTTAAACTACACTTTGCACTAGTATCTATTTTTTATTTTGAACTTTAATTACACAAATAAACTGTATCTGAAAGACACCTGCATACACTATCTACGTACAGTATACATAAAGTAGAACTCAGTCTTAATTCCATCTTTGATCTAAAAATAATCAAACATTCTTCACAGGAAAAAATGAGACAAAGTAGAGCAAGATTGTGTAAGAAAAGTGCAAGAGTTGTAAGAGAGTAAGTAAGACCAGTTTTTGATATTCATGTGGTAGTGTGATTCCTCAATTAGAGTGTCTTATGAGTGCAGGAACCCAAAAAGCACTCTGACTTCCACAAATTCTCTGAGCAACCTTGTTCAAGAAAGAGCGTGTGTGTAAGTGTACTGTGTGTGTCTATGTTGGCCCTCCACACCCAAGGGAAGCACAGAGTGGAGAAGATGTGAACGATGACTTTAAACTACATTTCTGATTATAAGGGAGACACGGCGCTCCCAGTCATGCATCATTTAAAGCAGCAAAGGAATTAATCACAGACTAACAACCAACGATTCATAACAAAATCAAGCATGGGATATTAGAAAGGCAACCATCCATCACAGACACACACGAGATGAGTTTGCCCACAACTCTATATCTTGTAACATGTAATATGTTCTCATTGTGAAACACTCATAGGAAATATATATGGCCTAAATTTACATCTGCTAATTTACTAATGCTCAAGCAATTGGCTCTGATTTACGTGTGTGTTTGTGTCCATGTAAATATGACTCCTAATTTATGGCTGCAGAATCAACTCCACTCTAAAGCAGCCTAGAATTATCTGATCTACATTTTAATAAATCACTTAATAAGCCTTTCATATAACAATTAATTTATTGCTATTCTTCTACTTTATCAAAAGCCTCCCACTGCCTTTAAAAGCCACCATCTCCACCTCTGCAGTAGCCATACTTAGAAGTGTGGTGGCACGTGTGTGTGTGTATGTGTGTCAGAACTCATCTATCTCCTGCAGAGTCCACCGTCACTTGTTCAGCAGGGTCTAATTTATGCGGTGGTGGTGGTGATACCGTGGCGCATGCTGAAATGGCATCATTCCTCAGCGCTAACCCCTGTGTGCTCCCTCACACTTCCTCTCCCTGCTGACAGCTCCACCCCAGGCATGATTTATCAGGCCCTCAAGCAGCAGACAAAGGCGCCCCGGAACGTGTGTCGTGCCAGAGACGGATTAATAGATAAACACTGTGATTCCAGAACCAAACACAAGAGAGGGTCAACTTCATAATGTCGCAAGATAGTGCATGGCTAAGGTCAGAACAATATGGACTGAGCAGCAGGGAGAAGGTCAAATTTATGTTTCTGAAATATGACCATGACCAAAATCAAATTCTTGTTACAAGTATTTGTGGCTGTATAAATGTTCATATGTAGCTCTTGTAGATAAGGTTGACTGGCCTGAGAGAGGAAAGTCATTCAAATGATTATATTTCTTGGTAAAGCTCACCAGTGCATTCATTTAGTCTTCCTGTCTTATGGTACAAAGCTTATGGAGGTTGAATGCACTCACTTCTGCACTATATATAATAGTGTACTTACATAGTTATAGAAAATCTACCACAAATCCATTGCAAAAATTTGACTTTTAGACTTTTAAAAGAGGTCTGTTTTTCAGTGCATCGATCTCTAAGTGTGGTCTGTCATTTTAATCCATTATCTAGACCTCTCTGAACTCAAAATTAACAACAGTAAGCACATGGTTCATCTAGCCATGCTTGCTATGTAGAGGAACATGATAGCGACTGCCCTGATCAAAGTAATTGTGTATTTCTTGAGGTTGGCGGCTTTTATTAACGTAATATGAGATCAAGAAAAAAAAGGCATGAAACAGCTTTGGCTGCTTGTGAAGGTGGTCTAAACATGTAACACCCAATTTAACCTTGTTTTTATGTGCACAAAGTGAGAAATCAAATGAACTGAATCACTGAATTTGTAATGCTGTTATGGAGAATGGAATTATGGTAATTTGGCTGAGCATTCAGCTGCATTGTTTAAAGGGTGAGCGGATTAAAAGAGGCAGTGGATGGTTAATATCTCATCGTAATGGAATGGAGCATGAACCCACCCAAGAACACAGTGTTCATGAAGGCCTCCCGCAGTGCACCCAAGCTCATTATAGTTACATGAGAGCCTTCACAACTGATTTTCCTCCAGAGATGCTCACCTGTAGTGTCCCTTACAAATTATTAAAACAATAAGAAATCATCATCAGTTATTAGTTTTTCTTAATACATTCTGATGAAACACCCTTTTCCTAAATGAGTGGGTTTGATACATTCTACCTTAAACAGAACTGGTCAAGTCCTGCTGTTCTGGTAAATTAGGAGTACAGTACTACATGTTACAGTAGAGAATGTGCATACTTGTGCACGCCAAGTAGGTATGGAATAAAAAGTGTGGAAAGTCACAAAATGCTTGCTTGTGTGTGTGTGTGTGTGTGTGTGTGTGTGTGTGTGTGTGTGTGTGTGTATTCTAGTAGTACTCACCGCACTGCTGCAGGGAATATCTTTGACTTTGAGCCAGGCCAGGTCCAGTGTGCCCTCACCCTTGTAGCACGACTGCAGCCTCTCCTTTATTTTCTCGTTGATCTTCCGCAGAGAAAAGACACACAGAGCAGAGTCCTGCGAGGCCTGCCGTGGACGCCTCTTTTGGCCTTTTGAGAAGACAGCAAACAGAACATCGTCATCCGGTGCCACATCTAGTGAGCGTGCCAGGATAGCACCAGCTTTGGACAGGTAGGCCGCCTCGAGTAATCGATACTCCACGTTGCCACTAATGCATCCAATAGGCACCTCCACATAGGAGTTGAAAGCGGTGTCTGCCTTGCACAGGCGGACTATCTTGGAGGTGTAGACCTGTTCCCGACCAGCAGAGGAGGATCCAGTGGTTGGCCCGCCCCCCATTTCAGGCTGCAAAGTCAGAAAGTAGACAAAGTTCCCACTGGCAAAGCCATAAATGTAGTATATGTCAAAGTCTGGGATGACTGTGAAAGTGTCTGAGGGGATCTTAATCATAGAGGCCACAAACTCATCATGGAAGACATAGGCAAACATGCCATCCTCCTCCGAGTTTCTGGCCAACTTGCGGCTAGAGATGGTAGGGAAGTACTCTGGCTTGCCATCCACTGCTGTGGCTACAAACAGCATGTCTGGAGAGGCATTGCCATATGACACAATGACGCCAAACACAGAGCCACTCTCATTGACACCAGAGAGGTAGTGCTCCTTCTTGTGGAAGGGCTCTCCAAGTTTGAAGAGGTCATCTAGGCGGAGGAGTTTGCAAATGCCCTGGTAGAGGCTGCCACATGCCAGCAGTCTGTTCTCCCGATAGTCCATTAGAAGCATCTTGTTGACATTGTTGGTGAGTGTCAGTGGCTCACTGCAAGGCTGGACAATACGTGGTGGGTAGCACTTGCGGTTATCTTCATCCGGGCCAGTCTCATGGGATACCTGGACCTCCAAGCCAGGAGACAGTTTGTATATGCGATTGACGGCTCCCAAATAAACATTGCCATTGCGATAGTCCACCGCCAGATGGTTGAATGTCCACTCAGGGTTCTCAGCACGAAATGATGCATATTCCTCCTCCTGAAGGGACGCCGTGATCACCTGGGAGCCGGCACTGTGGGCCTGTGAGGCTTGCACCACTGTTTGTGACGTCACAGGAAGTGCTATACTAGACAGGAAGCAGCATACAAAAAAGCAGGTCTGTATCCTGGTGAAGGACGTCATGGCTGTGCTGAGGCTGGGAGTGGCGAGGAGAGGGAAGGTGGCACAGTCCAGTACAGTCAGCCAATTAGGATCAAGCCTTTCTTGAGATGGAGGACATTATGTACCTAAAGAGGGAAGAGACAAAACCCAGTGAAAACCAGCAACATGAACAGAAAGATTACATTATAACAAATGATTAAACATTCAAGTCTGTCACATGGCACTGATAGATATACATTATTCATATGAAGTATCTATTATGTGATCTATGTTCTAATTTTATCAGGCACAAATTAGAGCAGAGCATCTTTACAAAGAATAATGAGGAAAACAGGTGAAGAGGCCACACACTTGAGACTCTAGCACAATCTATACTTAGCAAAGAAATGAGCTAGACAAAAAAAGGAATGAGGCTGAGGCACAGTGGAGGTTTAAAAGTCAGTGTGCAGAGAGAGCTTCAGCCAATAGGATCAGTCCATGGATTGAGAAAGGGGACAGAAGAGGAGGAGTAATGCATTGTCTCAGAGGAGGTGATCAGCATAGCTCTGCACCATCTCTCTGCATGGACCCCTGCCCCTCTCTGCCCCTCCTTCTCTTTCTGCTCCAGCCACTATGCACCTAATTGATTCTCCCCTTGGAGTAGCAATTTGCATGCTTTGGCGATTTCTCTCTTTTCTCCCAATAGGGCAGCTCACCTGCTGACACTGCTGCTAGCAGAGAGAAAAGGACCTTCTTTCTCTCTTTAACATACCTACACACACACACACACACACACACACACATAAAGCAGGAGGTTTATGGGCAAAAGAGGAACAATTAGGGAGGAAATGCAAGTGGTTGCAGAAATAAGCTTCCCTATAGTCCTTAGGTCATTTGCAAAGTCTCAGCATTAGACATACAGCCAAGGCATACAAGCACACGCACACACAACACAACTTATTGAACATTTTGCATGTGGTGTGTAGAACTGTTATATCTATACTGTCAAAGCACCCAGTATAAGACACACACCAGCACAGACAATCGAGGGGACAGCATTTCCTGTAAACATGGTGGTCCCCTGTGTGTGTCATCTGCTCATTAGGCTTCTCCAGTGGCATGCTGGGTATTATAAGGAAGGGTGTTCACCTCCGTAGTATCCAGGTATTAGGTTTACAAAGACACACACAAGAATATAGGTCCTGCAACACTAATCCAAATCACATCTTGCAGTGGGACTCCAGGGTATTATTCTGGTGTGGTCAACCTACATCAAACTGAAACCAATCATCAGATATTTTTCTTACACATTGTCCTTCACGGAAAAAAACAAAATACAGTCTAACATCAACTTTAAAAATCAGAGCAACAGGAAATAAAAAAAGAGGGTTTGCAGCTGTGATCAAGGTATTAATTTGATCCAAATAACCGTATTGCTTACAGTACAATCTAGAAATATGTAAAAAATAGAACATACCAACATCTTATATTTTCAAATTCGTAACAATCTGCAATTTGTAACAATCTGCATGCTGTTGTGAGAGGTACAGGCTGAAAAACTTTCAAGTGTCACTCAAAGCTATGCGAAAGCTTTTCTGTCACACTTCATGCAAATCTCCATCAGCAAAATAAACAGTTTTTCTGAACAATGTCATGGTTGTGTTTTACCTCACGGCATAAAATAAAATAATGTCAAATAAAAAGATAAGAAAATTTCCATTTTCATGGCGTAGCCAAAAGATTTTTTGTCATGGCTGTCAACAAACAATGACTTTTTCATTTCACTTCCTTAATTTTGGTATAACATTCCAATTCTAATTTTTCCATGAAATAAAACTATATTTCTTTAGAAGCTTTATACCATGATCTCTATAAACGCTTGCACCCATAAATGGTGGGGCTACCTGACATTATCCAGCCACAGATCTCATCTCAGGTTCATATCCAAGCAATCACAAGTTGTGGTGGTGTCAAACGCAACCTCACTGCAATCTCACCAATCTCCCCTCCATCTCCTGGCAGGCAGAGAGAGAGAGAAAGAACTGAGCAGACAGCCTCTCAACACATGATAAGAGGACCAGAGAGGATGATGAGAGGGATAAAAACTGATACAGAGATAGAAAAGGTGACGTGTGTTCAGATGTGTGTGTTTCTGCACGGATGAGTGTGAGTTTAAGAGTGATCATTACCATAGCTATGACGCAGACATAAGGGTGAAGGGAGAGAAAAGGAAGGAAAAACCAGCTGTGGACAAAATAATAGAAACACTTGCAATATCATTAAAAAAAACCTGCAGTAAATACAAATTAAGTGACATTATACTGAGTAACTAAATCCCCCAAAACAGGTTGTGTGTGTGTTAAAATCAACACATTTGGGAGTCTGCAGCAGGGTAACTGCAGTGAAAGATGTTTCTGTTATTGTGTCCACCCACTAAAGAGAAAGCGAGTGTAAGAGAGTGAGACAGCAGAGAGAGGTTTAGAGAAAGGAGCTAGTGGAAGCTGCTGCCGCTACTTGAGGAGTAATGACAGGGCAGTGAGCCCATAATGTTCCTCTAAAAATAAAAAGGGGAGCTGCATATTAATCTCATACAGCGAACAGCACTGAAGCTCCCACCTCTCATTTACCTAGCAGGAGGGATGGCCATAACAAAGTGTTCCTCTGAAATTCCCAGACAACTTTATCCAGTTATTATTAATAGAAACAGAGACATAGAGGAAGGAGGGAAGACGCAAGGGAACTAAGAGGGAAAAGAAGGGTGTGAGACATAGTGAGAGACAGGGGGAGAAGCTGTTATACCACCTTCACATCCACCTGTCCTCATGACTATAAACACTACCGCCCTCAAACACAACTAATATCCAAAACAAAACAAAAGAAATTGAAAAGAAAGGCTCCCAGTAGTGTCCCTTAAGCAATAAATGAGAGTTTTGCGAGCATAAAACACTGAAAACTGAAAAAGGGGAAAAAAAATGACACTCTCATCAGTGGTACCCTGCAATGGTAGTGTGTCTGCCACATAAATATGCTGGTGAAATGCAATTATCTTCCCTGACGGGGGGGCAAGCTCATTTAGTTGCTGTTTGCCTTTGCCTGCTGATCATCAAGCGCCATTAATTAAAGCTTGCTTTGGTTCTGAGGATTTATACATCATACGCACACACACACACACACACACAAACACACACACAAACTGGGACTGATTATTCTAACATAGTTTATCTTTATCCAGTTGTGTGCCATTAGTACATGCCTTTTCCCTCGCCTGCTCTTATATATGCATATTAAAATAACGTATGATACTGGTGGTAAGAAGAATAGAAAGTGAAAATGTTTGAGAGCAAGTGCAAATTACGGTATGACAATAAAAGAACTTCTAATTACGTGGACAAAATAGTTCATAATCTAGTTGTGAAAATGTGTTACATCCACAGACAAGCCAGCGAATGTGGCAGATCAGACGCGAAAGGTGAAGAAGGCTTTAAGTTCTGCTCTGGGCTATCTGCCAGATTTACTCAAATACCAAAACACACACACACACACACACACACACACACACACACACACATTTACAGCCCCATAGACATTAAAGAATGCTAATGAATTCATGATTAGCACCACAGTCTTTCCCTGACATACACTTCCAGTATCGCTGGAACTGTGGGCAAAAAAAACAGTGTGTGTGTGTGTGTGTGTGTGCAAAATCTCCATCTGTGAGACTTAAAACTGAGTATGAACGCAGTCTTTAGAAAATAATTGGGATGTTTCCGTTTTCGGTGTGTTCTCAAACGCTGTCAGCAGCCAGCCAGGAGGAATCACATGATGCCTGTAAAACTACAGCCTAAAAAAGGGAGACATAAACTGCATTTACATTTATAAATGTGTGACTTCACCAATTAAGGACATTATACTGTTTTCAGGGGAGACAGTCAAATGTGGTTTCCAAACCGATAGGAGAAAAGAAGAGCTGTTAGTTTCTCTGGATGTGTCTGAGCGCCATCAGGTGAAGTGGCATCATCATGGCTACACACCAGAAATGTGTTGGCAGATAGGTGAAATGTGTTCCCCCACCCTAAACCAGATGACAGTTTTTCTGTTCTGTATCTCACACTTATATGTAGTTTGGCTAAATTATTCTCAAAACTTCAGACAAGACACAAACACCCAGTTCCGTTCAAAGATCAACTGGTACAAATTGCCCTTTTTCAAATAAAGTATTTTGATGCTGCAAAGCTAATTTCAGGGACAACAGTATTAGGCAAAGCTATTATGGATATGTCAGGAGCCATTTTGCTTTGGCAATGATTGTGTAATGGAGAACCCAGGCCAGACAAGACAATTGGAGGAGACACAACAAAAAGCAAGCCTCAACAAAATAATCTCCTGCTATTTACAGTCTGACGGAGGGGAGGCATTTATGTTGAAGAAATGACTTGGAAATGAAGAAACCGTCAAAGTCTTTGGTAAACAGCTTAACTTCTCACAGTGTAAAAACGTTTAAAAATAACTATCACATTCATAAAAACACTATGAGTCAAATGGGTTTAGGAGATTATGAGTGAGTAAGAAGTAGGGTAATTACACATAATCCTTTATATTCATAAAGAAAAAAAACAGATTTTCGCACACTTATCTAAGGTAATCTCATGGGGTGAAAGGAGGTGAATGAATGACTAGCTAGCACACACAGACAACAATTAAGACAACTGCATAAGTCAACAGACTTGAATGCAGCACAGTTATGACAAAGATTTGAGAGAGACAGAACAACAGAATGTGGAGAAAAGTAAAGTTTAATAGGACCAAGCCTGCAAAGTGAAAAGGAAGAAAGGTCAGCAGGGTTTCAGAGAAGTAACAGAGATGTTAAGAGCATGTCTTGCTCCAGCTACAAAAAAAGGTCACTCAGTGCTGTGTCCATTTGCTATGAATGGGCAGTTGGAGGGAAGGATGGCTGGATGCATAGATGGATGCAAGATAGTCGTAATCAGAAAAAAAGATTAAAGTCTCACTTGCATCCAGTAACATTTACTTTATTTCAAGATTATGTTGATTAAAATAACTCTAGGCTCCTATAGTACCTAAATAGCAGGTAGGTTATAGTAATAGGTAAGTCATAGATTATTTGTTTATTATCTTTACTGTTTTCATGGGACCTAGGACCCTTTTGTGGCTTTTGCCCCACTGGGAATGGTGTTGTCAGCCACTGCTGTCTGTTACGGGCATGTGTCTTTCTGGTTGACATGATATCAGCTGGCAAGGGTCAGGGTGGTGGATTGCTGTTGTAGTTCTTTTAACGCTCTCATGAACACTGCTTCAGGCTATGCACCTGCTCTTACGAGACTGCTAAACTGCCACTATAAGATCTGCTTGGCAGCTTGGTTACATCTCTCGCCACCTACTGCTTGTCAACTCACTGGTGAACGTGGGAAGTGGTAGAACCAGTTATAATTAAGGATTGTTGAGGTGTAGGTATTGAGACTCTTTTTGTAATCATCGTAAAGGCCATTGGTCTAGGATATGATGAGTCCTGAGTTCTTTGGGTGGAGGGATTTGGGTTGTGAGAAGGAGTAGTAGTAGTAGTAGTAGTAGTAGTAGTAGATCAGCAAGTAAGCAAAAAACAAGTGAATGAGGGAGCCAGAGAAAGATGGAAAAGACAGAGAGAAAGACGGTGACACAGAGGCAGATGAAAAAAAAGAAAACAAGCAGATAGAGATGTGTGTCCCAGATCAGTGGATGTACTGACTGGAGTAGTGAAGTCCCCCCCAAACCTCCACCCACCCGCCTCCCCTGCTGAGCTCTGGCACTGATCAGAGGAATAAGCGTCACTCTGCATCACAGCCACACACTGGGACCGGAGGAAAACACAGTGTCCCTGCACTCACCCAGCACAATCACAATCACAAATGCACACTCACA
This sequence comes from Enoplosus armatus, assembly GCF_043641665.1. Lineage (NCBI taxonomy): Eukaryota > Metazoa > Chordata > Actinopteri > Centrarchiformes > Enoplosidae > Enoplosus > Enoplosus armatus. The sequence continues at coordinate 7,828,246 of NC_092201.1, read as the reverse complement.
CACAGGCTCGCCAATCTACACACAAACATCCAGACCACAGCACAGCAAGACACACACTCCAACTTGACACTTCTGCATAAAATACACACAAACATAGCTAGCATGCAGAGCAGGAATGCCCCCAACCAACACACACGCGAACTGGCATTACACCTTGGCACCAAAAACAGTACATTATGCCCCCTCCCCCCCCACACACACACACACACTGCATCAACACTGGCAAAAACCAAATTAAAATAGAGCAAAGTAAACTGAGGCTTTTCCAACATGGGTTTCTGCTATCCAAGCAAACGGCTCAGGAGAAGGGAAGAGAGAACCCGAACTACACCACGTATAATACAGTCTGCCAGGAATAAGACAATTAGCAAGGGACAGAGCACAGGAGGAGTCATGACTCATTATTACCATTCTGACAACCTGAACTTACACACTTTCACTCTCACATGAATCCAAGTGTACATTTCTTGAGAGTATAAACAAAAATGTAGTGAATGCAGACACATAAAAGCAATCATTCAATGCTATCACAGGCCAAGCTAGCACACAAACACCCTTAAATTATGTACATGTATGCATTAAATAGGTCAGCATTTATGGCTAAATTATGATAATTTCGCTTAATCTTGTAGTTGTGTAGTTATTTGTCTTGGTTTCAAGACACAAATGTATGCGATTGCATTTTTGTTCCTCAACTTATATTTTCACTTTTTCTGGTGGGGATTTGTAGAAGTGGCAGCTGCTAACAATTGTTTTCATTCTTCTACAATAATTAAAACTATTAGCAAATATCCTTTTCAGGGGAATGACAAACATTAACAACCACATCAATGTGGTAGAATTCCATTATTATGACACACACCAAGAGAAAATGGAGATGTACAATAAAGAATAATTGTGCAGCCCTATCATTCACACTAACACACCAACAAACCTATGAACAGACGAATAGACAAAAAACTTAAGTAATGATGGAGTGATCAGGTCTAACATGTCTATCAGGCTAAGCTAACCCCTGCTGATACACAAAACAGATGGCACACTCATCTCTCTCAGGAAGGCAGCAGCAGAAAAGGAAAAAGAAGAACAGAGGGACAGAGAGAGAGAGAAGGCGGGGTGTCCTTGGTTGCATCAAGTCGTGGATTAGCAGCGTGGATTACTGTCACCAGATACCCTGTCTAGATCGGGGTTAGGAGGTCTAATCCACCACAGAGCTGTTGATATTACAAAGAAAGCCTTAGGATTGTACTGTCAACTCTGTACATATCATATGAATGACAGAAAACTGACGGAGAGTCTCTGACATTATGTACTACAGATGTAGCAATCAACCTAGTGTTTACAAGCATCAACACGCTGCAAATAATACATTATGTTTAATTATTAAAGCAAGCACTGACTTTAAAAACTGCACCTACAATTTTCAAGGGAATCTCCCCATGTTCAGTCTGTTAAAGTTTACCCCAAACAGATGTTGCAGTTCAGCACAGCTGCACAGCAGTTACAATTGACAGACCGCAAATAGGAGGAACAATGCCTATCTTTATGCGATAACTATGACTGGACTGCACGTCTTCAAGTGTTTCTAATCAGATTTTGGTTCATATAGATTTACGCCACTAAATTACATGCAAACAATGGCTTTACAATGGGTTAAGCAATGTATTCACCAAACAGAATGATGATATTGACAACTCTACAAACTTTACTTTAAATGGCAACCTTTATGATCATTCCTTGCCAACATATTTAATTTTTCAGCTCGGCATGGCAACTGCAGTATGGTTGAGGTATACTTTAATGTTTTGTTTTTTTACAGTGAGAGAAAGATCAAAGTCATTGTTAAATATCTTTTTAAAAACTAACGATAGTTAAAATGTGATTGGCTTGGCAAGGTGCCCCATCGATCACGATTGGCATGGTACCAGTGAGGGTCCATTGTCCTTGTTGCTCTACTCACAGAGACCCCTACTGGTTGGACGTGGTTCCTGAGCGGAACAAGGTGTGATCTGGGTGGGATAGCGTGAACATTTGTGTTACATCCTCCTCACCGCCGGGTAAAAAGAAGTAGCCAATGACTGCATGTGTATCGGAAGTCATGTGGTTGTCCACAAACTTTCAAGACAAAAGTGGGAGAGTTAGCAGCAAAAAAAGGGGGCAAAACTACAGAAAAAGTATGTGTCCTGAAAAGATACTGTATGAAAGAAGCACAGCCAATCATAGTGAGTCACTGATCCAGCATAACTGTGTCAAGTATAAACACAATTTCTGTGTCACACATATTTTCTTGGTAGCTTGCTGTCGATCTTTCTGTCTCTCCTTTTCGCTGTCCTAGAGTGAGTCAGAGCATTTCAAAGAAGGGGTCTGGGCAAAGATCCAACTGGACAACCCCTCTGGATTTTAGAGAAATAGCTGACATCTGCCCATCCCCTTTCCTTGCTCAATCTCTTTCATTTTTTGCCACTCCTTCTCTTTCCCTCTTTCACATCTGAGACTTACTAATCCTCCTTAGTAGGATGGGGTTCAAACACTAATTTTTCTAAACACACACTCAGAGTCAGGCCCCTCCAGAATGTTTTCTGTACAGAAATAATAATCTCTGCAATGCGTCTTTGGTTACAATATCACTAGTGGCGTTACTACACTGCACTGAGTCCTTGAGGGAGTACAGCACTCAAACAGTCCTTGGTTCCAAAGTAAGGTCACTTTAACACACACACGCACACACACACACACACACACACACACACACACACACACACACTCTTGGCTTGGGCTGGGCCTTTGTGCAGCGGGTGCTGATGCAGGCTGAGATTGGTGGAGTGTGTTATCATCAGTGCAGATCAAGAGGCTCTAATGTCATTAGGAGGACTGTTGAAGAGCCCACTGGCCTGCCGTCAGCAGCTCGCTCTGATTGGGTTAGACTGCGGCTGACTTCCTGAATAGGAGGGGTCTCTGTGTTTGACGCAGACCACATAACAGTGACCGGAGAAGGCCATTTACAGGGTGAACTTAATGAAGCTCTGGATTCAATTAGGATGACTGAGTTCTAACAAAAGACACAAAAGCAACTCATCAGTGAGCATTTGGGACAGTAATCACACAAATGATGTTAAGAAAATTATTATGATTGAAAGAGCTTCATATGCATTTATTAATTAGCTGTATACAATGCAGAATAACAAACCAATGCATAGTTTAAAACAAAAGAAACTGTAAAAACAGGATAAGCTGATCCACTGCTGCACAGCTAAGTTTGACATCTTTTGACAATAAATGCTATAAACAATCGCTTTCTAAGATGGAGTGTTTTCAAAAAATTCAAATGCGAGTATGAGAAGAGTGGAGCAGGGCTTTAATATTTCCCTTTAATCTATATTTAACAAGAAGCACACATGACATATTTTGTGTTAACAAAGAAGATGTCCTCTCGATCATCCTTCTGAACTGCCCCCCAGTTATAGCCATGTTGTGCCACATAAGCTTGTTCGGAATCAAAAAGGCAGAGATATTTTGCTGTAATTACTATGAATGCAGCCAAGAATCCTTCTTAAATGGTGTTGCTAGGCACTGTCTGACAGCTGCTTTCATACAACAAATTCAAAGCCTCTAGCTCTCTCTCCTTTTTCATTTCTCTCTCTCTCCCAATTCCCTTATTCCCCACACTAACGGGCAGACAGGAATGCAGGGCCGTGTAGACAAATCAGCTCTCACTTCTATCGGCTGCCGACTGGCACCATCTTAAGTCCCAACACGTCCTCCCTCTCTTTCTCCATCCATCCATTCTTACTTCCCTATACCTCTTCTCCTTCCAGCTCTCCCTTAGCTCTTCTGTTATTTCAGAGAGTGAAATTTCTGCCCCTCCTCTCTCTCTTTTTTTATCCCTCTTTGCCTGCTTTGTCCTTTCTTTCTGTCTCATCTCTGGTTTCCAGTATCCCTTTTTCCTCTTGACACAGTAATTAATTATGAGTTGTATTTTGCTTGAAGCTGGAATGACTCTAGATGTTTTGCTGCAGTGTGAGAAACACTGAAACAAGACACGTGAGGGTAGTGTGCTCTGTGTGCTTGTGTGAATGCCTGTGTGTTTTGGTCAAAGAGACAGAAATGGCTTTTGCTGTATGTTACCTTCAAGGCAGGAATTTTCTGTGCTGCTGCTCAACAATCATGGAAGCATCTGTGTCTATCTGAGTTAGAGCCTGACTGTTACATCCACAAGGCCATATTACCAGCCAATTTTAGCATCATAGAAACATCAATATCAACATATGCATTGGCTGATGACACAGAGGTTCATTGCCTCAGAAAACCAGTATCAGTTGGGCTCCAATCTGAATCAACAGAGGGATTCGAAACCTTTGCTCAACACTGACAACTACCCACACAGACACACACATACACACAACTAACAAACTCTTCCAAGCAGGCTTCCACACACATACACATGCATGCTGTGACCTCTGAGATTTTAATCTTCATGCAGTCAGGCTCGCTGTGCTGTGGTAAGACTTGATTTCCAGCAAAGGTGGCATCCTTAAAGCTCTTCTTTCACATTAGCTCTTCCCTGTCCCTCTCCCCTTTTCCCTGCCTCTCTTGCTCAGCAATATCCAAGCATGTCAGTGCCACTGAAGCAGGTAATAAATCAGGAATTATTACACTTCATTTTGCACACAGCACACGTTGGGCTTCCCATCATAACAAACAGCTTATGTAAGACTGTACAGTGGAGGTTATGTGAATGGTGGGCGTGATCTGGTGAAGCCTCTTGACCAAGGATGGAGAAAACCTGCAAGAAGGGGAGGATAAAGGAGGTTGTATGATCAATGTAGGAACTAAAGCTCTAAGTCATAAGTCTTCCCTTGGTACCTACCCTCATTTTAGATTTGGGGTGGCCCTCCAAACACAGAGCTACAAGAGGTTATGGTAAAATAACTTAACTACAACAGGAGCCTACAACAGAACAGAAACCAAAAATGCAAATAAGCAACCAGGCTTGTTACCATTTTCATTGAGCTGTCTGTTAGGTGTAATGGTTAGCCCTAGCTGTTTATAGCAGGACACGCAGACATACTGGCAGACATGAAACTCCCACACACACAAATAAGCTCAGAGCCTAAGGGATGGGTGCAGAAGAGCTGAATAGCTGAGGTCCAGGTTGAGACAAGCCCAGAGACTACTGGTGCCTGGAGGGAAAGCAAATGCAAATTGTCACCATAACATTTGAATAGGCTCAGATCTAAAACATTGGCATCATGGACATAGAAATATGAAAAACAAATGTGTATGGCTTGTATTTAAATGTGGCCACACAGACAGAACAAAGGAGCCCACATAACTGTCAAATGCCCCACAACATCAGTGTCAGTCTTGCACAACAGATGTTTCTATTGTTTGACTAAGACTTACTTTAAATACTTCAGGACAGCTGAATGCCATTGACTTCCTCAAAGTAATCCCTTTTTTAAGACTTCATTTAAAAATGTTCATGATTCAATTAGCCATATGTGAATCAATCAATATATTAACTTGTATGACTCACACTCAGTTGTGCCAAATAACCCTAACTGTCATTACCATCTAGTAATACTTAATCATTCTCAGTTCTAAGACATCAAGACATTGACAACACTGTCTGAATAGTGTTTATTTCCAACTGGTTACAGCTTGTGAGGCGCCAGGGGAAAAAAACTAGAAAAACATTATATCCACATGCCAAAATAACTGCTTCTGAACTCACCCATTGGCTAAATCAGGTTTTCTGGCTGAATCGCTGTAAACAGGATCAGACCTGCCCCAGTTTAGATGTTTCGTCATGACAAATGAAGCTATTAATCACACACTGTTGACCACACACAAGCAGTTTCATGGTTTCAATGGCTTTTTATTCATTCTCTATATCTATCCGTATTTGTCTGTTTCTCCCTCTAAATCCTTTTCAGTGACCTGTCTGTTTCCACCACTTTCCCCGTCTTCCTCTCATACTGTTGCTGAACAGAGCTAAAGCAGACTTGACCTTTGAGATTAACTTCTAAGACATGAAAGCTCGATAATTTAGAAGGCTTTGTGGTGATTATAATAAAACGTTTAACTGCTGCTTTAATTTTTCTCTGATCCCTCACTCTGTTTATACACCTTTTTTTTTCTTTAAATGTGCCTTTCAGGTTTGCGCTGGTCTGTGAAGACTCACACAGTATGTGAGGTGTGCAGGTGTGTAACCAAATGTGTGCATGTATGCTGTGCTGAGCTCAGTACAAAGGACAAACAATAAACAATTGGAAAAACAGTCCTATTAATCCATCCTATCTTATCCCATTCCATTACACACTCTGTCACACACACACACACAAAATAGAGGAGCACCATGCACAGCTGTCAGCCTCATCAGTGCAGCGGTTGATTTGGTTTGCTCGAAGCGCATGGATTACAGCTTTCCCTTATAATCCATAGTGGTGATGAAGAAGAGTCTTAAAGATCTGTTGGTTTACTACGCACAGCTGGATTGAGGTCAGTAGACTGGTCTGTAGTGACGTTTTCAATTGTTATTTCCTTTGTTTCTGTAATTCACGTTTAACTGCCTACTACATTTAGTAAACTCTCCATTAATCCACTGAACCAAGATGAAATCACTACTATTATTATTACTGAAGTACCTTTAATTCAGGGAGAAACTTTAATTCTTCATCAAGGTATGAAAAAGAATCTTTCATACCAAACATCCCACCGAAGTTACCCAATGGTGCATATCTTTTAATTTACACTTGGGAGGAGGGTGGAAAAAACAACAAGGACATCCATAAAATATTATACCAACCAATACAACAACCACACAAATTACCACTCAGTTGAATCAACATATCATTTAACATAATGTCAACAGAAAACTGCATTTGATTTTACTGGTACTAACAGTTCAGTCACAGTGCTTGAGCCTAGCAGGGACATTGATGCACTGTCATATACAATACAAGCATGTCTCTCATCTCTCATGTACCTCTCACTCCGTCTTGCCCTTAACTTTGCAGCCACATATAAATATGACCTTATTTCCAACTCTCCTTTTAGAAAAAGTCATACTTTGTCATCCTTTTCACATGCCCATCCAGTGTAAATGACCTAAGTATGTGGGATAGATGGAGAATGTGGGACATGCTAGTGAAGACAGAATGTCTACACCTGCAGAGACTTACAGCCCTGTGGTAATGGTCTCAGAAAACTGAAAAATGAGCAGTTTGACAGAATGTGTCAAAAGTGCCCTTCCAGCAGCTGAGATATCCCATTTTTAAACACATTCAGCAAATGGTGCTGTATTATAACTACTGCCTGAGAATGAGCAAAGACAGAGAGCGAGAAGAAGAAACAGCTGCCGTGACAAATGAGCAGAAGCGGAGAAGCGGATGTGTCATTTCCCTAAAAGGTCAAAGTAAAAAACGAGAAAGTGTCAAGAGTCAAAGCTTTCACATAGTGCTGAGAAAGTGAAATAACATCAATGTCATTACCATCAGAAATGGTGGTGATGAAATAATGTGATATTTAGGGCTGCTCCCCAAATTAAACATCCTCACACTCCAATTATCTCCCCTTTTATGTCGTTCTTCTACTGTCTAATGAGGAAAGTATGTATCTATCTAAACAACTAAAACCAATATTGGCATGATTCCATAATAGGAAGTAATTGCCAGTAATTGCCAGTAATTGTCAATAATTATAGTTAAGAGTCTCCTTTGGGCTTGTTTTGAAAATGTTAACATTTATTTGATGAGTCGAATGACGCTCCATGGTAGTTGTTAATGCAGCAAATGCATGGCAACCTCATGTCCATTAAGTTGAATTTAAACTAAATACACAAACACATTCATAGAGGTTCTGCAGCCAACATATTGGAGATTAAGCTGGTGTTGCTGAGGGTAATACACACACTAACACACAGCCTATATGTGCTTGACTGCAAAGGGAAGGATCAGAGCTCAGAGCTCAAATGTTCCTAAATGAAAAGAGTGTAAATTGGCAGGTCAATGGAGGTGATGCCCTTGAACTTATAAAAGCATCTAAGCAGTATATAAATACAGAAGCACAATCTGAAAAACACAATGTAATAATCATTGTCAAATCTGTAGGAAAAATATCCAGATAATGGAGTCCATAAGTGAGTTTAAGATAAGGTCTTTAAAGTAAATATCCCTCATGATTACATGTTTGATTTATACCATACGTCACACAACAACAACGTGCTGTTGGTCTCATACATTTTTTAATTGTATTCAAAAAACAGAATAAATGTGTGGGTATGTACACATGTGTGTAAAGAGAATGGCAGTCTATTCAGCCATAAATCGGCTCCACAAGCCTAATGTCAGCGTCATACTCGGTCTGTGATGTCCTGGGGCACACAAAGAGGCATCTGAGAGGAGGAGGAGGGAAGAGAGGTCTAGTGGGACGAGGGCCATGATTAAATGATTCACAGACTCATAAATCCACTCTGTCATCATTCTGGAAGAAGCTACAGACTCATTCACACTTTCTATCGCTTACACACAGATTACAAACCACAAGCAGTGTACAGCATCACACACACCAAATCCCCACTGCTGGCCTTGTATACTAACATCATACTACCCACTACAGAAACATGGCGTAACTTGTTTTCAACTTGTTTGCTGCAAGAGATGCAAATTTACAGACTTCACCTTAGAAACTTGAGTAGTGTTGCAAAACAGCTTTGTTCTGCAGCTGCTGCCATTGGCTGCTGGATATGGTGGGTGAGTTGTGCCCAGTTGAAGAGTTTTGTTACAGAGTATGCAAATGTTTTGTTTGTGGTTTGCTTGTGCCGCTTTCCATCAAAAAGGTAACAACTAACCATGGGCTGGGGTAGTCCTTCGCAAAGCAGGAAAACTCACTCACCAGGAACTCTGCTGTTTGGCTGCCAAAGAAGAAGACGGGTCGAGAATAGGCCTTTATGATGCGTTCATGTCATATGGGATGATGGTAAGATTGGGAGAGTTGGTTGTGTGTGGATTAAAAAGAAAAATCTGTCGTAATTACAACATTGATGTTGATATGAATGCTATTTACAAGTTGGAAACTCATAATTACAAAAACTCCGATGTGACATAAACGCGGCATTGGGACCGAGCTGAATTGTTCTCCAGAGGTATGCTTTTGTATGTATCAAACAGCCAATGTGAATTTATGCGACATATGGTCACTGGTCCCTGGGCTGATCATTACACAATATACTCAACCATCACTCAGGATGCAAGCTTGTTGTGACAGTAGTGATAGCATACAGACAGAAAACTGCAGTAAAAAGAGATGACTTCAGTTTGTGAAGTTTGAGACACTTATTAAGGGTGCATACATATTCTAAGTGTGTCTGAGAATAGTAACGGAGATGACTTTGAGAAGCTCCTTATTGAATGTCATCAGTAGTATAGTATAGTATTTAATTTGCTAAGAAATATTGCAATGCAACTGACAGTTTGACATCAACACTATAATATGAACTCTGCATTTACAAAAAGACATCCTTGAACATCAGCTGAAAATATTTGTGTGTGCCATTTCACAAACTGAGAGGTGGGTAAACTGAGTTCAGGCAGGTTTACACTCCATTACATGCCTTTCCACAGCCCCTCTCTCCCTCCCCCCTGTTTGTCTCCCCTCAAACTTTCCCTCTCCCTTTAACTCCATCCCTCAAAGCCTATGGCATAAACACATCAGACAAGCTTTCTAGCTAGCTATCGTTCACAGTGGCAAGTGAGAGGATGCAAATTGTTATCCAGCGTTTTACCCATCCTCTCTCTTCCTCCCTCTCCTCCTCCTCCCCCGCTTTCGCTTCCCCACAGTTGGTCATGGCCGTTTTTATACTTTGATTTTCTGCAAGCTTTACCTCATCGCATTGCTTTTCCCAGAGACATGGAGAAAAACCTCTTACACACACTGACTTACACATGGACAAACACACACACACACACACACACCACATAACTATCTGGTTGCCAGATTTGCCGGTGGGGCCAGAACAACCCAATCAAAGCTCAGCTGGAAGGACTGCCATGACAATGCAGAACGGATGGACACAAAAAAGGGGGAGGGTGGAAGGAGGGATGAAAACCTCTGTCAGAACTTGTGCTTTCTCCACACTTACATTTGTAGACTCAGAGAGAGAGAGAAGATGGCCTTTTTGTGAGCCAACAGAGAAAAAAAACTGAGGGAGGATGCTTGATGCAATACAACAAAGTGGCTCACCTTTTCTCTTATAGTCTGTCATCTGGGGATTGGAGTAGTGCTGATGTCTACAGCAACTCCCAGTGCTCTGTGTGGGAGGTGGCAGAAGGAGATTTGTGCTCAGCACAGGCTTGGTTATAACAGCCTAAGACTTTGTCCATATAGATATGGATGTCCATATATACTACTGGACGTCTTGCTGCTGCAAAGTTTCAAATTATTTTAAAGCAATCTCCATTCTTTGCCATCTTTCCCCTTTATGTGGTGCATTAATGCTGAAATGATGAGTTGATTAATTAAGTAGTTGATCAACATAAAATTAATCATAATTGTTTTATTATTTACTATTAACTAGCTAAGCTGGTTCCAATTTCTCAAACGGACATAGCATTTACTGCTCTTCTCTGGTAGTATGGTAGGATTTGGGCTTTTTCTAAATTAGAAAAATAAGTGACAGATTCATTGATAATAAAAATTGTTCTTAGTTGCAGCCCTATGGTACATTCTGCTCAGAAATTTGACACAAGACGGAAAAAAAACTGTTGCTGTTGCTCAGGGTAGTACGAGTACCAAATAAGCACCAAACTACAAACACTCCATCAGTCATTGAAAATCACTCAAAATCCAACAGTCATAGTAATCAGTGCTGAGAATGTCAACAAGTATTGGTGCCTTTCTCTCACTGCAGATAAAAATGGTAATAGTGACTCTTCTGAGTCCAGTTACTGTCATATGAAAGGTCACAAGTCCATCACAGTATCAACCCATCACGTCTCTTTAGTGCCTCCTGCTATTTTTCGAGGCAAGCACAGCAGTGTGGACAATTTCTGTGGAGGGGTTCTCAGTTGACAAATCATGTTGCCATAGGAACACTGTTAGTTGCGTGGGTGGCAGGTAAGGATGGTGTGTGTCACTATAGTGGAAAGATTTAATAGGTGCTCCCTACACTGAGCAGCAATACAAGCTTGAGAAGGCAGTAAGCTTTCAGAGTTCAGTTTATAGGATTCTCAGTGAGTAAGAAAGGATGACAGAAATCAAACATATGTGTCAGAGTTGAGGGATGATATCATGTGAGTAAACACATCCTGCAGATTAAACCAGGTTGATGATTCACCAGTTTAGGGAGAGACAGAGAGGTTTAACAGGGGTGAATGGCAAAACGTTCACGTCCCTGTGCAGTCACCCTTTTCCTGGCAGGTTTAATCAAAAATCAATACCCATCAGTGATGAAAGTCCGAGGCTTAAGCAGAATAACAAATGAAACACGTTTTTATTCCAGGAGAGCAACAAACTTCTCCTAGCACTTGGCGAGAGTTGGGCCCTGGCTAAGAGTCAATCACTGCATTCGCACAGACGCAAGCCATTCCAAATCCCATCAACAGAAGAAAAAAAAATACTCAAGAAAGGCAAAATCCCAAACTCAAAAGGGAGTAGCACACACAGAGAAGAATAACATGAAAACCCAGTGTAAGCCTTGTTAAATCTCTCTGTAACATCCCCAACATTATGCTGCTAGACTATGATATATCCTGAGGGGAGGGGGGATACAGGAGAAGGTGGGGTGATGCAGGGAGGGTATTACAGTAAAGCAGATCCTCCCCCTACCCCACTGCCTTCTGGCTATAGCGTGGCAGGGGTCCTCCCTGAGCCCGCTGTTTCACAATTACTGTGGTAACACTGCATACTGATGCCCCCTGACACCACTGACACTCGGAGCAGACAAGAAGTGAGAGAGAGGGGACAAGAAAGAGTGGAACAGAGCGTGTGTGTGGGGGTGACAAGAGTGGCGAGACATATCATTAACTTTAAATCCTCTGGTCATCCCAACAGAGGATCCCTCCTGCTAGGAAACAATATTACACTGTAGAAATATAGTAATCTAACACAGTCATCACATTCTCAGTACATTTTACTGTCAAGACTACTCAATTGCTACAGGGGTCTGAAAACACTTGCCAATGATAGCAGCACTACACCTCAGTAAGGACAAGCTATTTTAAATAACAGCAATAATACAGTAATTCTACATGGCAATTTTAGCATTGGTCTTTTCACACAGCAAAACTAGACAGCCTAATGAAAGCTTTGTGCATGCATCTACCAAAACCTTTTAAAAGTAACGCAGCTGTTGTATTTCTAAAGGAGAGGTGATGCTTTGAGTGCTCACAACCCAAAAAGAAGTCACTGACCTCTTTTAGCACCTAGCAGCGCAAGCACTAATCCTCTAAAGTTCAACTTTTCTGAAATACAGTGCTCATCAATGTCACTCCAGACCTTATACAACCAATAAGGTTACAGCAGGGCTGGGACCAGGGCAGAGTGTCAAGAGCATACACACTACTGTCAATAAACTGACATTAACCTCTACTATTACATGTTGACGGCACTGCAGGCCTTAATGCTCAACTAGCTGACCTGTGGACTCATAACGATATTGTAGTACACATTGCAGTACAAGTGCATGCTTAAGCAACACACTATCAAAACATGGTTTGTTCCTGCAGTCTCACTTAAAGAAACCCTTGCTATTGAAAGAATGGAGTGAAGCGAAAAAAAGCCCTCTCTGAGTCAGAATAAATAAACATATATCATGTGTTAGTTGTATGTTACGTGATAAATATTGAGAGCTCTGAGGTATTGTCTGATATGGATTAATAAAACGTGTGTGCACGCATGCATGCATACTTAAGCATGCGTGCCCATGCTTCTTTGCGACAGTCGGGATGAAAACAGAATTAGGGGCCTAATCCGTGCGTGGACTTAAGGCGTTGGTGCGGGAGCAAATGAGAGAAAGCAAGAGGGGGGAAAAATGCCCTAAGACCGTCTGCAATTTTCTCATCATTTCATGCATCTGAAACAAAACTAATTTACTGCTTGTCATGCTCGGCTTGGCACACACAAACATAAGAGCCAATATGCACAGCGTGTCACCTGCCGCTGCATCAAAGAGAGCGGTTTATACATCAGACTCACGGCTCCATATGAATCATCGAGACCTGGGAGAAACACTTAATATGGTCTTATCAAAAGGAGCAGTCTGGCAAACCCACTGATATGTTGGTGCCTTTCCACGTCTCCCTGATTCCCATCTAAAACAGCAACATCCCCTGTCTCCTTCTCACTTTATATCCTACCACATAGGTCATTCCAATGTCACAACAGTTGGGATTTTCTTACCCAACCCCACAGACAAACACACACAGATAAAGTTATGTGCTTGGCAGCTTAGAGTGAGGCAGAAAGATATGGGACAAGAGAGCTGGAGGCAGAAACAGTCAGAGAGAGAGAAGGATTGAGAAAAAAGATGAAAGGAAGCATGAGAGAAGGCTGGAGGCAGAAAATAAAATTGGTGCGACTGTGATATAGTAGCATGTACATGTATTGGGCCCCATTATAAAGGCACGTGACAGCTTAATAGGTCTCTGGCTGCCAAGATGAAAAAAGAAGTTCTGAACAGCAGGATATGCGCGCACACACACACACATATACATTCATATATACCTTGTCTGTAGGCGTCCCACATATGCTGAGTAAACTATTCAGAGTAGAAAGGTTCTCATTAAATTGGATGCTGTGACATGTATTGATTTCTCCCCATAGAATTCACAACGCCTATTGTTTGGAGATCCTCACTTCAGATCTGCTGTCATTGCTGTGGCAAACATCAATATGCAGCTCTGTTGTGCATTACCAAAGGGTTAATTACATAGTTGTAAGCAATTACTCTCTTAATGTAGCTTAGATTCCTCGCCCCCAATTGCAATTTAGATCAAAACCATCTAGCCATCAGTCAGTGATACCATCTTTCTAATGAAGTGTCAAATAAGACATAATAGACTTTGAATCTTGCATTGCACATCAAGTTTGAAGCGTATTCTAAGGTCAAGTCCATACAGACAATATAACAAAGGCAGAGGTTTTATGTGGCAAGTAAAGGTCTAAGACAAGTGTAATTGAATGACTATAATTCAAAATTTAACTCCAGTTACATAATAAATTGTTAAACAAAAAATGACTTTCCAAATAAACCAACACATTCCACATTTAATTGTGCCAGCAAAAAAAAAAAGAAAAAAAGGTAGCACCACCCAAAAATTATACATCCAATTTTATATTAGCCTGCAACATTGTTAAAGAATCATGTGTCTAACTGTCCTAAATTATGGGAGACAGGTTATGATGGGAAGAACAGTTGGTGACACGGAAATACAATTTACAATCTTCTTTGTGGTATTTGGTGGCATGGGAGAGGAGGGGGGGTCTAATTGGACACTAGCCTGCGTCTGGTAGTCCTGTCACAGCGCAGAGGGCTGTAAGTGTGTGTGAGTGGGAGAGAGAGAAAGAGAGAGAGGGACATCAAGTGAGAAAGAGAGTAACAGAAAGGGAATGAGAACAAACAGAGAGCTCCATTCAAGCCCAATCCACAGACACATCATTCAGTCTGACATGACGATACATCTCTGTGACCAGAGTATTCGTATAGGGCCTCGCCAGGCCAGTCACAGATGCATCATTCACACCCACACACAGACACACAAACGCACTTCTGCTGAGTCTTGCCTACATTGCTACCAGGCATTTATATCACTATGGAGAATCTTTCTAAAATTTCCCATTCACACTCATTCACAGTTTCCCCCTTGACGTTAACACACTGCAAAGATTTTCTATGGAGCTTCTTCTTGTAAATGCACCGCCCCCAAAATGTAATGAATGTCTTTACTGCCAAGGTTGGAGTGAGAGTTTATCCATTAGCAAGCCATAATATTGACAGGGCCGTGCTCTCCGGGTCCAAACTCCAGCCTTGTAGCCGTAACATTGGCCGACAGACAGGGGGTAGTATGTCAATGTGAGGTGCTTACAGGCCGATAAAGGCTGCTGTTCCAATTCCTATAGGCAGGCCTTGATGGACAGCACACAGGGAGAGAGGGAGGGAGAATCGTAAGGGAGAGAGGGAGACTGAGTAGTGCCAAGTGCTCTTACACCCTTTAAGAGTTTAGGACTGAGCTGGAATTTGGTGAAAGGACAAGGAGGCAAGACACAGATGAGATAGGATTATCAAACTGCTCAGGGACTAAATGTTTTTCCCTTGAGACTTTGACAGCAGCAGAACACAAACACACACGCATACACATCTTCTAAGAGGACAAGCAAAGTGGAACATTCAGGAATGAGTGGAGATACACATTAACATTGAAAAACAGACACACACAGTCAAGCTAGCCTGCCAGCCAGTCACACTGGCACAGACAAGCAGAAGAACTGCGGCTTTCAGTAAAAAACACTTTGCCCTGTGAGTGAGCTACTTTCCTTTACGTACCTCACAATTGCAAACTACACACAGTTTAACAGCAACTAAAAAAAAGCCACACATCAACCACCAGTATCTAATGTTTGTTTGTTTTCAGCTGTCCACCAAAGAACCATCCTTCTCTCAATGAAAAAAGCATGAAATCCAATAATATCACAATGATTTTCCCCACCACCCCAAAGCACATTTAAACATATATAAATACTATAAAACATCTTCTATGGAAAGATGCTTTTATAATTTTCAGTAAAATGTGTTACACATGTTAATAATATGTGGATGTTTTTTGATTAATTATCCAATAAACACACCACACACAATTTTACTGTGCCGTTGAAACAAAATCAAAATTGATGCCAACAAAAGCTTAATATATGGGATCAATCTTCACACTGCACCAGCCTGTGAAGCCACACTGCCCCTCATGGTTTTTCCAGGATACAGCCTCGTCCCTTCAGCCACACTCTGTTGAGTGTGCACTAAACACTAGTATGTAAGCCCTTTGTTGGGATTGTTAGCCAAAAAAATAAGGCACACAACTCAAAATGTATCATTACAGTGGTTGCAAGATATCTGTACAACAACAATAACACAATGGTGTACATTAAGAGTTATACCAGACATCGTTAGGAGGGGCGACACTGAATTGATGCATTGAGTCTGGAGTGCAGGTGGACAGAGGGAGGGAGAAACCGGCAGAGGGGCTCAGAGTACTCAGTGTGACTGCTGTACTAGGGATCTGCATTTTGCATAGGCTGGAGCAGCTGCTTTTTGTGCATGAGGTGTAAGAGAGGGTGGGAGGAAGGGGGTTGAGGAAGGAGGGAGCGCTGGAGCAGGAGAGAGACAAAGTATAAAGTCACATTTGGAGCCAGGGACCTCCATCACACTACATGGTTAAGACTACAGCGTGTGCTGAAGAGCCTGCACTGTTACTTCCCCTTCTTAAATGTCTAGAAATCAGCTCATGCTCCAACAAACCTTCCCATTCAAGTAGAGATGACACTGATGCCAGGAAATGACACACAGATACGCTGTGCCAAAGGGGATGATTAACTACAACTAGAATGTAGGCAAAACCAAACGTGTTGATAATAAAGTAAGACACAGCGTACAGAACAAATGCAACGCTTTATGATTGTGTTGACTGTGACAATATCTCAAACATTCAGCATCACCAAGTCTCTTGGCTTTCTCTATGTGGCACGACTCCAACACAGGGAAAAGTGCGGAGCAATAAAGAGGAAGGGGTGAATGTTGTCCATCCAAATACCTTGAAATCGTCCCAGTAAATCAAAGTTACCAAATTTGTTTAACTGTAATTTGGCAGTGCTGTTAAAATATAGCCGAGTGAGTGAATATTCAATACTCAATATTTGAATAACAAAATTTACAGACCACCACAACCAGGTTTACAATCTACTCAGTACTGAAGGACTTGAATGACATTCATGAAAATAGTTAAGTACACAAGCGCAAATACAAAAATTCACAGACATTTGGCTTCACTACTGTATCAAAGAAAAAATCCTTCAGATGTTTTTCAACAATCTGTAAAAAGAACAAGTTTATCCTTAAACATGTGGCCCTAAAGGATACAAAACCATAAGTAATAAAATGCCATGACTTAAGATAAAGTCACATTAACCTCAGAAGCCCACTTCATACCATCCTTGGGTCAAGTTCAAAAGCTTTGAGAGGAGACTGCCATATCACAGCGATCCTGGAAGCCACACGGGGAGAAATGCTCCCGTTACAGTTCATTTTGCATCAGGCAACGTGCGTTTTCTACAATTTACAAGACACAATTGACACAGCTATTCCTAAAATGATGAATGTGCGGCTACATTGCGAGCTCTAAAGATACCCTGACACTATAAACAACCCGTTTAGAGAGGTTCTTCATAGGCTACCATGCGTGCATAGTTTCAGGATACATAAAATCATTACAACGTGGATCCCTACAGATGCAGAACATGCTCCAAAACCGCATGGATTCAAGAACTTTTCTAAAAGAATAACGCTGTGGTCATTGTTATAACAAGCCTCACAATGTTTTCCCATTAACATTTTAATTATAATATGTTACAATCCTGTCAAAACCATACGTAGTAGAATACCAGATAGTTGTGTCCATTTCCATGATTTACAGCCGAGCCACGGCTGAAATCCCAATCGCAGTCCGGGAGTCTACACGCCACTCAGTGCTAGTCCTATAGGTACTGGGTTTATCCCCTAAGGCACTGCGTAAATCCGCCGCGGAATCCCCGACAAATCTTTCAGTTTTTAACCTTCAGAGTTTATCGCTGCAAGAGGAACAAGCACAATTTGGGCATGCAGCTCTCTCTGGCTGAGAGTGGATGAAGGGCATGAATGATATGAAGCGCCAAACGGAGGGAATCCAGTCAATATAGAGTCCCAAGTTGAGAGAAATAGCAGGTCATTAAAATGTCCTGCAATTCTCCCCGGGGCTAGTTAGAGCCGATCCAAATGGACAGGTTCGAAGTGAAACCCGCCCGATCTCCGGGGTGCGCAGAGCGGGCATGGCGCAGCTAGAACAGGTGCAACATGCCACCGTCACCTGGCTGGTGCAGTGGCAACCTCACACCCAAAACCTGGCTATAATGGCACCAAAGCACCCATAAAACAGTTCTGGTTGTGGCAACTAACGCCGTGACAAGCATCTTTCCTTACCTGTAATCTATGCAGATATCACTTCACAGCCGCAGCCGCATCGACACTGCGGATAAGAGGCACGTCCAGAGCAATCCCCAACTCCTTTTACTCCCCCCAAAAAATGAGAAATGCTTAGAATAATGTTATATCCTGATCAAACGGCTTGTCCACTTTAAATCCCCGGTAGAGGTGTAGTTAGAAGGCGATTCCTGCACGGGAAAGAAGAAATAGCAGCAGACTTCCAGCAGCATCCCCGATCAGCAGGAACCTACTATGCCGCTCTGAGCGCTCTGACAACCGGGAGCTGCACTTCCCATCCCCCGGCGAGGACGCACTTGGTATGCCGCTGGAAAAGCCGCTGCGCCGTATGGGATACCGCAGGAGGCTGTGCTTGTGTGCGTGTGTGTGCGTGTATGTGTGTGTGTGCGTGTAGAGAGCGTGTGTGTATAGATGTGACTCAGTGCGGTGCTCCTGCTCAACTGAGGTGCTGAGGGTGCTGCAGCGGAGTGCGAGAGGAAGAGAGGGAGTGCGGGAGGGACGGGGAGAGAGAGAGTGGTGTGCTGCCTCGGAGTTTGCAGCTTCGCCGCGGATCTTGAGGCTCGGGAGGGACTGAGTAGATGGCGCTTCGCCCGTTGCAAAAGGCAACTGTTTTTTTACCAAGGATCCTAACTCGCCCGCATAACATCTCGGGTCTGGAGGGGGCTGCGTTGGGGTTACATTTTCAAGTCCCTGGCAACTACCCTGAGCACTACGCTATACAAAACAACAAACCATTTCGGCGTATTACCATAATCATGTTTTATGATCTAATTTCCTTTAAAGACAACGACCAAGTGCCAGTTGAAGTGAGATAATTCCACTAGTGTCCAATGCAGTTTCACGTTGATTTTTAGTGTCAACGTCTTTAAACAATCGTGTTGACCACTTTTAAGATCAAGAATTTAAAAAAAATAAGTTGATTTTTGGGTTTAACAGTTCCACACTTTGACGGGTATTTTCCCACCCAAGAATACAAGAATATGACAGAGCATATGAGATTAAATAGAGCTTATGCTTTGTTAAAATAGAGGTTTATGCAAGGTTTATGTAATGCATCTATCCCGTTGAGAATGGGATTTGGCAATGCCAAAGGGGAATTTACACAAATACGCTACAATGCCGGGGTGAAATGATCAGATCATCGGATTTGAATATCTAATCGCAGGATCATTTAAAGATAGAGATTAGGCAACAGAGTAACATAATTACGACACTTGCATAGTTGTAGGGGATTAGCATCTGCATTTTTGTTCTTTGATGATCTTTTAACATGCTTCAGGAGGGTATCCTCCCCCCATACATTTTAAGCAATTAATATTCTAAAAGGCCTAATTATGTAATCATGTATTTAACGAAATAAGCGGTGTGGGGGTACAGGAATAATGCCCTTTTCATAAAATAGGCTATTAAGCCTACTCCTTATCTTCATATAAAGACAACTGAAAACAAATCCATAAACTAAATATCGTGCACCATATTGAGTCAATCTTGAGGTTTGTTTTATTTCCATCATGAGAGAACTTCCAGATTAAGCCCCGCTGGCGTGTAATATTAGTATTTCAAACAGTCAATGACAGGATAGAGGGTCTGAGGATTTGGTAATAGTCTCAATGAAAACAACTAACTTTATGAAAATATTAGCACGCGCCCCTGACCGTTTATCCCATATCCCTGAGCAGGGGAGGGGGGGTGTCTTTGGGGAGGAATCCGTGCCTGCTGCAGCATCCTCTCCCTCCCTTCATCCCTCTTCCCTCCCTGCTCTCACTAAGGGGTTCCTCGCTTTGAAACACTGCATCAGGGCCCCACCTACAGGCCAAAGAAACTTTACAGCCACTGACACTGACAAATACAAACCGAGGCAAAGTGCACCACATGCTCTGCAATGCTCTGTAACCATTTGTGACCACAATGCTCTGTAACTTCTTCAAAACGTACAAGGACAACTGTCCAGACCGAGACAGACAGATATGATACAAATGTGGCATCACAGAAAAGACAAGCCAGATAAGTGCTACAATAGACCACAATGATATACTGTCTCATTAAGTATTCATGCTAGTAATATTCGGCCTTTAAGAAAAGAAAAGAAACATGATGGAGACCTACTATAAAGATCACAATGAAACAATAGGCCGACTAGCAATATTACAGGAATATTGGTCATGCTATACCGTGTGTGGCCACTGGTCTCTCTGGAAGGGAAGGGCGACCAAAACGCCAGGAAGTTTCAACATGCATGCTACTATTTTAAAGCCGAGAAATAACAGCAAGACGACTAACATTGGCATTAACACAGCTAATTTAGTTTGCGTGTAAACTAACAAGGACCAAAATGGCGCAGAAGTGTAAAGGAAAGAACGCGAAAACAACCACCAAAAAGTAACGTTTTAAAAACCTCACTCACCTCGAATATTTTTCACAGCTGTCCATCAAATAAGTAAACTCCTGCGTACAAATGCATGTCTAGCACTGCTTTAAACTCGGGTTAAGGCTTAAAAGTAAACAACTTTGAGGTTTAAGCAAGTTAATGATTGTAAACAAACAGGCAGTGTCAGCACCAGGCCAATTAACGCCAGTTTGGAGTCACGTGACTATAATCTCGCCCACTTGTGTATTCTTTGTGCTTCAACGACTACAAGCTCACTTCTGAAGTTGCTGCAAAATGAATACATATTGTAAAATGACCACAAAGGTTCATGTGATCACATACTAGGTTATAGTTATAACTTAAAGAATACAGCCCATTGATTTGTGGAAGAACATTTTACACAAACAGGCCTGATAAACATGTATAAATGAGCCTGACATAAGTCTTACTTTGTTCTTAGGTTTCTTTAATTGTTTAGAAAACGCCACACTGTGTGCAATATCGGGTATTCTCTTTCTGTTTGCAACTAAGCTGTGATGGCTATTAATGGCCTCAGTGTTCAATCAAAAACAAAATATAGATATTGAGTCTTAAGCCTGACATAGTTGATCTCTTTGGAAATTTAAGGACCCCTTACAGAATTGTCCAGATGAGACAAGGTGGTCAAGGTGGTCCCACTGGTGGGATTGGAAGGGCAGTCTGTTTCTTGACAGGGTAACACTTGGTGGCCTTGAACTAAGATGGCTTTTTGTAAACAAATAAACACGTGACAACAAACAAAATAGGTTTTTAGATCTAACAGTCCAATGTCACCTCTGAGGAAGACTGACCCCTTGTAAATCAATTCACACAATAAATCAACAATAGCTGCATGTTTGAGGGTGGTCGCTATTTGCCCAAATCTATTTGACAGGTCATTGATTTCAGTATGTGTCAGATCTGTTCATTTATTATACTTTGGTCCGTGCGAGTCTTGGAGTCATTTCAAGGATAAAAATGCATAGATATCAACTAACCAATTGGCTTCATTTAATTATCCAACAGAAGCGCAGGGCTAAATCAACAGTCTGTGGATCTCAATATCAGATAGCTTTCAAAACACAGCAAATCAATAGTGCTGCAATCTACAGTGACAATAGTCGTTCCATGAAGGGTCAGGATTGCATGACCTTATGAAATTAATGTTAAGGTCACCGGTCCATGTGTAGATCAAACATGCTTGGACCAAATGATAATGAGTCTGTATAATTATGTTTTATCAATGGAGTTCCATCCTATCTGTGTGCATGAGCATAAATTAATTAAATCCAAGGACACACAGGTTTGTCTTGAACACACAAGATTTGTTTTTACTTTATAGTACACTTGGTGAAAAATATATAGATCAGATAAGTAGAAAATTTACATGCATGTCAGGCATGGCATTAAAGAAAAATATTTTAATGTCCATTGTTCTTTCTGACGGTAAAAACAATGATATTGGTCATTCAAGACCAAACACATGAGGGATGCTCAGCAGAAATACCTGTTACTGTGATTGTTGCCAGCTTAGAAGCAAAGACATTTCAAAAGTAGTTCACATTTATTTGTTGCTTGGAGGTGAATCTCTATACAATGTTTGTTTGTTTGTTTGTTTGTTTGTTTGTTTGTTTGTTTGTTTTCAACAATGTTTCCTCATGTTTGCTTCTTGCCCAATACTAGTTAAAGAAATGTGAGTTGATATAAGGAGGGTTTGTAGATGTTGGCAAAACAATCTGACCACAAGGTCCATTAGGAGCTGTTTTGGAGCTTTCAGTAATATGACAAGAGTTTCCTCAGCAGATGGTTTTATTGTAGGTGTTAAAATTTCGATTTTTCTTAGAATTTCTGAGAACGCCCATCAGTAGCTGGAGCGTCCTCAGCCAATGAGGTTTGTCCATTTGTTGGCGTTGTACATGTTCAAAGTTCCATTTGTTCGAGCATTTCGTTGTTATCTTAAAAGTTGAGATGAAATTCTTGTAGTTATATACTTACTGTACATTAAGCCTAGAAATAGATTTAATCCCACCACAGGATTTTGACTGACATTGATACAAAAAGACAATAGTATAGTGACAAATGGCAACAAGACCTGCAGGGTTATTGTTATACAGGTGTTAAAGCATAAATTTGAATGTTAGTATATTAAGAGTTCAGTAAATGTGGTCCTGCTATGTTAAAGCCTGCGTCTGTGACGGCAGAAGAGGAGAGGAGGACGTTAGCACGGTGCTTGGCTCTTTATTAAAATGCACTGACCAATCTGACTTCCCCATTTGTCTTGCAAATGAGATGATGACTTATGGAGGCAACATGAATAGCTTTGATGAAGCCTCCTTTTTAATGCAGTCAAGTGGGTTGGAGGGAGGTGCGCACGTGTATCTGTGTGTCTGTGTGGATCCTGTTGCCAGCTGGCACAGTGTTATTTCAGCAGCTCTCCTCATCTTGCCTGTGTGTGTGTGTGTGTGTGTGTGTGTGTGTGTGTGTGTGTGTGTGTTTGTGTGCATGTGTACATGGGTATGGCAGCACATAAGCCTGCATTGCATCCTTGTGTCCTTTTGAATTAACTCGGTGAACCCCTTTAAACACAGCTGTACATGGTTTATCTTGAGCCTGTGGGGATACAGAGATCACCCCACAGTGGTACACTGTTCCCGGGGGTCTTCCCCTTTCCCCCTACAAGCCCCAACACACACCCTACATACACACAGACACAGACATTCATCACACATCTGTCATTGTATATCCCTCAATGCAGCAGGCTGCTAAATCACGCATACAAAGCGTGTATATATCCGCTTTATGGTCAATTTACAAGTCATTTCTATCCTGGGGATGATAATATTTATGAGCTGCCAATGGTGACTCTGGATTTAGTGTGTCCATCTTCATAAAAGTGTCTGCCCATTCCCTTCAAAGGCTTATTTCTCCCTGGTTTAAAGCGCCCTGAAACACTGGATATGTCAGCCTCATCCATGATATCTCATTTTTGTAGAAAATCTATTAGCGTGTCGTGAGCTAATGAAGTTTTATGAGCTGTATGGACGCAATGAATGACACTCTGATATCCCATTGATTTGGATTGTAAATAGGTTTTCAATTTTCTATCTGTTTTGTGAGCTACTGGATAGTAAATTATATTGAAGCTGACATTTCTGTAGATATCATGTGTACGTGCATGGGAGGCTGCATGTGGGTGGATGGACGGGTGTGTTGAATATGTCACTCAGTCATATAATTAGTTAGTTTGCATATTGATGACTTACTGCTTTTTGTGTAAATGTGTGTTTCAGTTTTGTCGTGTGTGTGTTTATTCATCCATGTATCATCTCCATCAGCCTCCCCATCAGGCTAGCAGCTGCCTGTCTGTCTGTCCATATAGCTGTGTGCATGTGTGTGTGTGTGTCTGTACCAACACACTCCGGGGCCAGGTGAGTCAATGTTTTGCCAGCCATTTCTCCAGAGATCCAAGCTCATGTCCGTGGAGATCCAAACCAAGTCACCCCCACTGTGCCTCTTTCTGTCCCCCCAGAATTAAACTCTTCCGTTGGGATGGGCAGTGCAGATGGTCAGGGGGTTGGAAACTGGGGACACATATTATATATGCAAATAACCAAAAATAAAGTGATAAAATGGAATCAGGCTCAAAGGGAGCACACGGTTATTCTGCTAACATAGTTCTCTCCCTCTCTCACTATAGCAGCCCAGTATCCCTTTACATCCACTGCCAACGTCCAGTGCAAATACAGGAAGCAGAAAGTAAGGGTGTGGGTATAACCACAATCTTTCCCTAACCCTAACCAAGTGGTTTACTTGTGCAGCCCTAGCGTTACCTTAACCTCAGTTTAGCATTTCTATTGGATATTTTAAAAAATGTCATTGAACATAATCCAGGATTTTGCAGAATCATTCAATATCAACCTCAGCACTAGGTATATTGACTACACTCTGCAAAAACTACAAATGATGGCCAGCTGATCTCGGACATGCAGGTATGTTTTGCGCCTGGTGACAGGAAATAACTAACCAGTAGTGTGTATTAGTAATCCAAAGAGAATTGCAGAGAAGCATGGCTCAGTGGCACCAGGCAGCCCATACTGTTGGCTTGGTGTGTCATGGCCCCAAGATCTTTTTTTGCCGCCAACAAAATGATAACAGTGTCTTTGTATCTTTCACGAGGCAAGGTAGACTGATAAGGACCAAGCCAGACTGTCCAGTGTGAGAGGGCACTTGTATTTCACTCATCTATCCACTCTTTGTCACACACAAGTAAACACACACATACACACAGTTCTGGGAATCCATTGCTGTGGTCTGTGGCTATAATCTATCGACAGTATGTTTCATCATTTGGTCACCAACTTGACCAGGAGCTTTCAGCACAATATCGACTGGCACCGTTCCACAATACACTCCATTTTCCCTTTGGAGTGCATCCATTGGCCACATTTATGTGTGTGTGTTCATATCCTCGCTCCGTAATAGCTTTATTTTGTAGGCCCATGTCTTCAAATATACTTGTCATGTGATATTTATCTGTGCTGATATTCTTGGCTTTACTGAATGAGTATTTCTAAGGATGTTTTCGTGCATGTAATGAGTTTATTTTGGGTCTTGTGACCTGCAGTAAAACCCTCTTCAAACTGCGGATAAAGCCTTCTGTGCAAACTGCAGTCTGCATACACAAACATGTGTCTCTTAAAATCAGCCTGACATGTGTCTAAATACATCATGTTAGATATTCAAAGACAGGAAAGGAAAGGACATGACAACACAAGCAAATCACAGACCCACATGCACACAAGTTTAGTGCTTGAAACACATGGATGGAGAAATGAAATGATTAATCCCTCCCAATTCCTCCATCCTTGGGCCGCCATCCCACCTTCTCCACTGATCATGGTGAAATATGGTATGTATGTCAAGCATACCTTCACTGAAGTTTAAAATACATGCCCATACACAATGATGCATGATGAGCGCCAGTAATACGATGGAGGAGGGAGGAATAGGAAGGGAAAACATTAAATTACCCACAAATGTTATTTTCACTGTTAATTGATTGAACACGGAAGGAACACATTTACATTTTAAATTGATCATTGTCTTCCAAGTCTGACAGAAGAGCTGTAAATGGTGTAATTATGCATGCATGAATACATGTCATAAATACGCAGTGTCACTGCACTCTGCCAGAAAGTGCTGTATGTGTTACCATAAGCAATGAGTGACAGACTATATCATATTCATTTTGCATGCAGGTTTTGACAGAAGGACTGCAGCACCTTGTTAACAAACAATAACTGAGAAGGCTATGGCATGTAGACAAAACATTACAATGTTGCTATATTTGACAATAGTGTGCGCCAAAGCTACGAATATATGAATGAGGACAAAACAAAACATCATGTTGCTATAATCTGTCAGTGCCGAATAACAAGAACACAAACATACTATGCAGACAAAACACATCTTTGATTTGCAAAAGCTGAGTGAGAGCACATAGCAAAATGCACCAGAACAACACATCCAGGCCTATTTGTCAAACAATATGCGGGAGAGCATCTTTATTAAAACATTTCAATGGATGCCCATGATGCAGCGCTTGTTGTTTGCTCGTGCAGTCACAGTGACTGAAGAAATCCCTTTTAATGCGTACGTCCTGGATCTACCCTACCTTTGATAATCCTTCATTGAATCGTTTGTACTGTAGTTGTAGTAATACTTTATAATCCCACTCTGCATTGCTTGTGATGTTTCTGCGATAGAATAAATCTAATAAATAAATGCAAGAAAAAGCACCAAGCACACAAACAACAAACAGTATACTTCTGTGTCTAAATTAAGGTCAGGGGGAAAATCCATTCTGATCATTACACAATGACATTGCAGTAGGAACAAACTGTTCAAACACGAACATGAATTGGGTGGAAGCAAATGAGTACATTGTGACATAAAAGCTGAGCCTTTCCTGCATTACCAAGCCATTCCTTTTCAATTCCAGCAGCTCAAAAGGAACCATAACGTGATGTTTTTAAGCATTTTTACTTACAGGTAGAGGAGATGTGCGGCAGTAAAAGGTGAAACAGATGTTTCAGTCTGTGGTTGTGTCACAAATGAGGGGTTAGAAAATAGCTTCATCACAGTTTATATTGCAGAAGGAATTATGTAAACTAGTATAAAATACCTGCCAGCTCCAGTGAAAACACATAGCAGTTTAGTCATGGGCATCTGATGAGACTGGCACCACATTCAACGGAAATACAGGCCCATATTTGATACACCTACACAGACAAGAGATATGCATACAAACACATGGACACACGCAAATCCTCGCTATCCAATGGAAGTGTCATCAATGTACAAAGGAAAGCAGTCTCACATAAAGGATACCCACTGCAATGCAGGGCTGCTGTGGAGGGTAAATGCATGAAAACGTTTCTTAACCACCTGTCAAATTCTGAAATAGCATTATAGCAACACTTACACTTACACAATGTGAGCATTTCTGCATACTTTAAACCTCTTATGGCACTCAAACTGGGTAACCTCTAGCAGCTTCTGTTGCAAATTCTATGATTGTTAGCTTTGCTTCCACTGTATCCTTTGAACACAGAGCAACCATCAACCCACCTCCCACTCATGTTACACAGGAATTAAAACAAGTGCACCCCCCCCCCCCCCGACAAGATTTTCTGTAGCTGAGTCCGTGGAGCAGATGAATGAAAGACCCCCAAATAAGAAGCCAGCTGTCAGCCATTATGTAAGGGTTAAGTTTTTTGGATTAGTGTTGTTTTAAGTTAAAATTACAAATATTGAGAACAGTTATGGAATAGCTAGATGAATAACTTTGGCACAATTTGTAATCCAAATGTAAACAAAAGGGTAGCCACACCAGCAAAATTCAAAACACAAGTCGGAAACCTACTGCAGCTCCCAAAATGACTGACAGACCTTTTAATTCAGGGACTAACACTACACAAGAACTATATTTAATGTTTTCTGAGTTGTTTACATCGGTAATTACTGTAAACATGGTAGCTTTGGCCAGTAGTTTCAGTTTACGATCATTCAGGGAGGCACACAAAATACAAAAAATACTTTTGTTGCAAACCCTAGACCAAATGAATTAAAGTCCAGCACTTTGTATGGCCACCATCCTCCCCAAACAACTCTCTATGATGTGGCGCCTCATTCACCGAAGAAAACGTTGCCTGTATAATCCAGGCAGTGATTATATTTCCCAACAAAACATAATTGGGAAAACAAATGAGTATTATGTAAACATACTTTCTAGGAGACAGGGTTGACTATACTTGGGCTTTAAGTTTAAACAACATAATAATTCCATGTTAGTCCTTTTTGTTGTTCTGTTATATGTAGTAGCTGAGATAAGGTAGGGTTTACACCACAGCCCTGCTGCAAGGGAAATACTGTATTCATGACTCCTCAATATTGCTTCTATTTCAGTAGTTCAACACTTCGCAGTACACACCAGTCCTGACATCTTGCAAAGAGCGTGCACATAAACACACAAAAACACACAAAAGAAGAAGTGGATGAAGGAGAAGACTTCAGCAAGCTGACAAGCAGAAGATTAATCCATCTTTCCCAGCCAGTCACTCCCACTCCCTCCCTCCTCCCGTTTCTCTTTCCAGTCTCATTGTTTTCAATAAAGTGTCAAGAGTGGCCATTTTATAATCACATTTGTGACTTGGGATCTGGGATTCAGATGCAATCAATGTCTATTAGAATCACAGGGTTATTGATTGAAAGAGGAGAGATGGTGTGAGCGATCTCTCACATTTCCATCCTCACTCTCTTCCTCTACATATTTTACACATATTTACATAGTGCCAGAGCTGGAATCCGTACATTCCTGTCTACAGGTTGCTGGTACTTTACTGGCAGTAACTGGAGCCTCTTACTGTTAGGACGGATGGGAAGGAATCAAATATCAAAAAGTACATCCTCCCTCTCCATTTGTTAAGTTACTGTTACATGACTGAGGATATTTGTCATATCAGTGTACATATTTTACATAAAAGAGTATTTTGTTGGATTTGTGACTTTTTCGTCATCAATTTACCCTGAATTCAAGAAATGGTCATCATGGAAGGCTGTGTTTCTATTACATGAACTATAGTTTTGATTTAACTGTGTGTTTGACAGGCAGAGCGAGCGAGCAATTCAAAAAGTGTGTATCTGTGTATTTATGCAACAAATAACACAGAATGTGGAAAAAAAAGCATTGATGAATTAATGAATTGATTTGTGTTCTTCCATGTATTCCTTACAGCACATAGTATCAACCCTATACAACTCTTTCTGTGTGTGTGTGTGTGTGTGTGTGTGTGTGTGTGTTTCCATACAGCAGTGCTTGTCAGCCAGGGCCTGTGCAGCATTTCCACAAGGTGACATTTAGGGGACAGTTTCACACACTGAGGATATGGCTCCTTTAACTGCTGTTTATCACCTGCTTCTGGAAACGTCACCCAGCCTTACAATAGCTATATATCAGGATACGTGTGTGTGGGTATAAGAGCGAGGCAGAGGGAGAGAGAAAGGGTTTTCTATAGGGTTATACTTTATTCTTTTCTGTTGATTATCAATGTGCTTGTGTCAAGTATATTTTAGATTTTTTGGGGGTGCAGATGGTGTCTATGGGAAAGCTAGAGTGTATGATGTCACTCCCTCACAACTTTTGTAAGACCATCCAGCTCACACAGATGTATGGTGTTTGAATCATTTGGCTGCTCCTCAAGAAAGAGTGTGTTTGTGCGGATCCAATCACTTCTCGCCAAGGCACTGTCCTGACAAATAAAGTTGGTTAATTGGAAGAGTTTAAGAGAGAGAGAAACAGTCAGTCTTTATCAATAAAACCTACCAACAGTTTGTGTGTGTTTCACCTAGAAAGGTCAAAGGTCTGGTTAATCTCTAAAACAGCACAGCTGGAGCTGGTAAGATCCAATATATTTCCTCAAAGGCACTTCATGAGTCACTGACACATTGGCCTGAAGTAGAGCTCTTTTCATGCCAGCTTTATTGACATTGGTTTGATCAGATGGGAATTTTGTTCTAAAGATGCCAATTATCTGTTATCTATTATCTCTATCTGGCAAAATAAATAAATGAAATAACATGCAGTGCACAAAGGTCACTGTGAGCTTTAGACCTTGGGGAAAAAAGTGGGTAAATTCTGTCCTTCACTTCTTGAAAGGGCTCTTTGAGGGTGAAGACTTAAGTGTTAATGAAGTTAGGATACAGGTTGGGATTCAGCTTGTAGTTGGGATTGATAAGGTTAAGATAAGAGACTATAGGGAATTTATTATGTCCCTGAGACTCCTCACAAGTATAGAAGTACAAAAAGGCATGTGTATGTGCACTTCTGTGTGTGTGTGTGTGTGTGTGTGTGTGTGTGTGTGTGTGTGTGTGTGTGTGTGTGTGTGTGTGTGTTTAACAGCCTCAAGTCCCAGGACAACTCATTAAGTGTGTAGTCCTTCCGTAAAAGAATAAGGAGAGCAGGACACTATGCTGCAATCTGCACTCAGCATGCCAGTCACACACAGGAACCTGTGTGTGGGTGGGTGTGTGTGTGTGTGTGTGTGCGTGTGTGTGTGTGTGTGCGTGTGTGTGTGTGTGTGGAGGAGAGACATACACATCCAAATCACAGTTGCATGGGCTGGTTTTTTGCCTCTCACTCACATTCTCTCACACGCCCAAAAGTGCAGACACACAATCACACTGTGCAAGACACACACACAAAACTTACAAAGGCTGACATGGATTTATGTTCCCCACTGATCAAGGAGACAAGCCTCGGGAAAAGGGACAAATTCAACCAAAGAATAGGAACACCCATTGTTCAGAATGACACACACACACACACACACACACACACACACACACACACACACTCACCCTTAACTGGAAATAGCTTATTGACTGTGCAGTGTTTAAAGCAGACTTGTGTGTGTGAGAGGCTGTTGATTTAGTTGCTGCATGCTCCTGTGCACTGTCTCCTTAATGGAATAATTGAGTCTATTGACCTATGCATGCATGTAAAACAAAACACACACACACACACATGCTCATGCTGATAAATGCTGATGGACAGAGAAATCTGTGGACTACATTCACTGTTATCATTGATAAGCATCCCTTGGACTGTTATTTGAATGGAAATGAAGCATAGAATTATGTTTGGTTACTGTCTTGGGGTGAAATGTGTGTGTTTCCATGAAATGGAATTTGTGGAAGTAATTTGTGAGACGACTGGGGACAACGAGGTTTTAATGAGCGCTTGTTTGATTTGGGAATTGGAAACTGGAAGATCTTTTCTTCATGCTGATTTGCTCTGTTTAGTAATAAAGTAAATACTGTGCATTTTTTTCCTTTCTTCTATCCATCCTTCTTTCTGTACCTTCATCTTCCTGCCTTGCATTTTTCTTTTTCATACTTTTTTATTCAACATTTCTTAGGGTAGAGGGTAATTGAAGGAGAAATGACATGAATCTTTTGTGCGGCTCTCTTTCCACACCAATCTCCCCTGCAGTCGATGAACGAGAGACTGGGGAAAAAAACACAAACGAAAGGAAAATAGGCTGTGCTCCTCCATCTTTCCTCAGCCTCCCGACAACTCCACGGCAATCGATAATCAATCCCTAATCTCTCTCATCTCTCACCTCTCTCTCTCTCTCTCTCTTCCTCTTTTGCTCCATCCTCTCTTTCCTTTCAAGCCCTTCCATGTCACCAGCTAAGATATTGAACCTGCTGCGAGGATGTTCGAGTAAAAACAAATACAGCAACTTTTTTTTTATACCTCTGTTTTTGGATGGATTAAACAAATGAGATAAGACATGTTAGTGAGCCTCATAGGTGCTGGTAGGCAGATTTTGTTACCTTTGGACAGAGCACAGGCCAGCTGTTCCCCCCTGTTTCCAGTCTTTGCTCTAAGCTAAGCTAACCGACCTCTGGCTGTCGCTTCACATTTACTGTACAGATATGAGTTATTGATTCTGATCCAACTCTTGACAAGAGAGCAGATATGTGTATTTCCCAAAATATTGAACAATTCCTTTAAAGGCAGATAAGGCTAGCCACAAAATGTATATAATACAAACAGAATATGACAAAAATACAAGAAGGAGACTCAAATATAGTTTAAATCACCAAGAAACTCAATTAGTCTCCAGAGCGCTGTCCTGTGCTGACCTAGATTTGATTGATGTTTAAATCAAGTGTCTTTTAAGGAGGATATTAAAATTATACATTGTCACCCCTAAATCAAAATATAAATCTATTTTGTTTAAATATCCCAGGAATCATTTTTAATTTGGACAATTCTATGCCTTACGATTTAGGTCCAATGCCAATGTCAGGCACGTAGTGTGTCCGACCTGCAATCAATGTCTGCTTTTAAAGTGTTGTTGTTGCCAAGCCTCAAACATATCTGGGATTTTGAAAAATGAAGGGAACATGCCCTCCCAATCTCTTGTGGAAATTATGCCTTTACACACAGATAAGAGATGCACACGCATGCACACACAATCTGTCTGTGGCCTATAATGTCTGTGTAGCGGCAGCCTCGACTACAGAGTCTAAGTGAGGCAGAATCAGTCTCCTCAGTGCCTCACCCCATGAAAAACTGCAGCCACACAAACATACAGCCTGTATACGGAGCTTCGGGGTCTGCTGCTCAAATACAGAGGCAATAAATCTACCTCTCCTTTGCCTTCATGTACCTTCACAGGTGGCTATTGCTTTAGGAAATGTTAATCTTGCCCATATGGACATGATAGAGGAGGGAAGAAATATCTAAGAGATTAGTGGTTGAAGGTAGAAGGGAAATGAAAGAACAAATTGGGAGACAAGAGAAGAGGGATTGAGGTTGCCAGATATCGAGTAGCATTTAATCCACCTGCTTTTGTAACCATATGGACCCCCGCTGGCCTGTGATCAAACCTACCATCTCTTCTGTACCTGCCGCCTTACTCCACTGTGTCTCAGTCCTGATTTTTTTTTCTCAATTTTGGAAAAGTGCTAAAAAAATATTTAGTTAGAAGTATAAGAGAGAAGAAAAAGTGAAAATGGCTCTCATGTCGGTCCCTGTGTTACATACCTGAGTTCCAGTGTTGACCGAACATTGAATATGAACAGTGTACCACCTGCTGTTCTGGCACAGGTGTGTGTGTGTCTGTCTCAGTGTCTGCATGTATGTGTGTATCCCCTGCTGGGGTTATTAGGGATGAAGAGGTGTCCCACTCAACACCTGTCCAGCTGCTGGCTACAGCAAATTCACACTCAATTACTTGGGGAAAAAAAAGGACAAATAAGGAGATATTACTATTTAAGCCCAGCTACCTTCACATCTTGTAGGGTCTATTAGTCGGTGTGTCTGTGTGTAATGAGCTTTCACCTGCAGGTCAGTGAGCATTAAAACAACATCTTGCGTCTGTGTCTTTCAGTGTTTCTTTCTCCATCTTGGGTCTATCTTCCTTTAAATCTGTCCATTTTACAAATAATTTAATTTCCCAACATAAAGATCTGTTTGAAAGCCTCTTCAAGTAAAATCCTGGTAGGGAAATATTGAATCTTTTATTTCTTTATTTGGCCTAAAGGTTGTCAAATTTTATGTGCGTCATCGAGCAAATACTGCAATCAGCCTTTGAAGTATCCACAATATCAGTGTGGGATGAAATTTCACATGTAAAAATATATGAAAAGGCTCATTGGGCCCATAAACTGCAAACAGCACTAAATAAAATTTGAGTTTGGCCTACTTGCAGTCTCTCTCTTTGGTCAAGTCAAGTCAAGTTTATTTATATAGCACATTTCATATGACAGGCGTAGACTCAATGTGCGTTAGTGTTTCCTTTTAAAACAAGTTGTGTAGCCTGTAAAATAAATTTCATTCATCGTAAGTGGCATTAAAGACTGCCATCCCTAATATAACATGATCTGTAAACAATGGCACTGTGAAGTCTGACATGGCTGCATCTGGTTTTGTATCTGTTGCTATGGGAAAGGACATAAATATAGGCAAAATCAGAAAACTAATAATGTTTTTATCCACTTTCATCCCTGAGGTTGTGCCTTTTTTGCTTTTAAAGGCGTTTAATATTTCTTAAACCTTAAAAGATGGCTTATTAAACAGCTAAGGAACCTTGTTTGCAAGGTTAGCTTACAAAAATAATAAAGGGCTACCTGTGTGTTGTTTTGTCTGTGGAGAACAGAAGACAGTGTTGTGGCCAGGGGTGATCACAATCTCTGCGGGATCAGGCGGTAATGGTTGGAGATCCTGCGGGATCGAAGGAGAAAAAAGAAACATTCCCGCACAAACCTCTGCAACAATGACTAAAACATCAAAAAGACAACTTGAGATTGAAAATACTTCTGCACCTGCTCCCCCATCTCACTCTTAAAGACAGAGACAGTGAGCAATACACTGACAGCAGACTTTTCAATTCCGCCTCCACAAGTGGCATGAAGTGAGGAGGGGCGGCAGGAGTCGCCGCAAACTCTATCTGGTCCTTTTGGCTTTGTTCCACGGTCCCACATCTCCACTTACTTTAAATTCCAAATGTAGGCACTTAAAACTCAAATCTTTTATTCATTGGTCTGATTGTGAAACACGTAGGTGGTTTGAAGTGCTTACGGTCACTTCCCAAACGGCATTTAGTGATTACAAAGCCGTGAGACAGAGTGGCTGCTTTCAATCAGGTACCGTGGTTATTCAATAACTCTTTTTTAAAACAATTTTCTTTCTCTTGCACTCACACACAAACATACACACAAATCCTATACCCTGTTTAATCAGTGGGATGACATTTTATGTTGAATCTGTTTTTTTCCCCCCACACAGTCACGTGAATAAAATACATTACTTCTGGTATGATGCTAATTCAAAAGCCTGCATTGTAATGTCAACCTCTCCTTGTCTTTTACAGTCACACAACTGCACACTTTCTCATGTTCATCTCTCTGTCACAAACGCTCTCATACACCTACCCAGAGAGACAAAGATGTGCACATTGTGACAGGAATGGCTTTGCAATGATGTATCAATTGCCAGTAGGAGTGTTCAAAACTCAACAGACCTCATCATCATCCTAATTCAATTTATAAATGCACACATACACTCACAAAATATACTCATCATTCTCAGCATTATATTACAGACCATAAAAGTGTGATGTGTAGTATTCATTCAGTATGTTGTCATGGTGACTTCCTCCGGGCTTGCTGTATTAGCTATTAGAAAATATATGCTGTAGTTCAAATACAACCTACATTTTTGTTCCACTTTTCATAAGGAAATCTAGAAAAAACGAGAGTGCATTCTTGCAAAGAGAAGCTTCAGGAGACAATCTATAAAGTGAGCTTGTGCGTGGCTTCACACATATGT
Organism: Enoplosus armatus; assembly: GCF_043641665.1. Lineage (NCBI taxonomy): Eukaryota > Metazoa > Chordata > Actinopteri > Centrarchiformes > Enoplosidae > Enoplosus > Enoplosus armatus. Next base: position 7,793,212 of record NC_092201.1, on the reverse strand, counting down.
GAAAACAGCATATTCAATCCTGTGGCAAGAAAGAGATGCTCTTACAGTGTATAGATAGCTCAACCATAAAATATCAGTGGATCAAAGAGAAACAGAAGTAGCAGCTTCCTAACAGGAGAGAAAATAGTTAGTCAATGTAAGTTTTTCAGAACCAATCCAAAGTACTTACTGCCTCAGCAGAGTGGTTAAAATTACCTATTAATGTCATTATTAGTATGCCATAAAATCAAATTTACTGCACATGGATGTGTGCATTATTCATTTCTGTCATGTAAATGTGAGCATGACACACATTTGTATTCTATTCTCAAGAACATGGAGGGCAACGAGATGGATTATGTAGAACTAATATATTATCATATTCAAAACCCCTTAGATTTTTGTTATCTTGCCACCCGCCATGCCATGGGATCCAACGTTTGCTCAATATTGCAGCCAATTATTGTAACATCATATTGTAGAATAATGCATTCATAGCCAATAGTGCACAAGAGGCTACTCTTATCCAAATGAAATAATTAGATCGGATGAAAACAGTGGAGTACCTTGGGCAGTGCATCAGTGCTGCTAAAAAAATTGGGGTTGAGCAGGTTGGGGGAGGTAATTTAAGAGGAATAAAAAAAAGTCCATGCAGGAACTCACTCTCTCAACATATTAAATTGAGAGAATAACAATGACTGATTAATGGTTTTCATTAAAGCACCACACCACAATAATCTTTCCCTCGAGCAGAAGATGTTTATTATTACCCCAAAGCACGTGTCATTAGTATAAGGTTCTGGTATCTTAAACAGAGAAATTCATTTGGTGATGCTGAACACAAGTAATAAGGAGCTGTGTCTGTGCTGATGCTACAGATAGTACCGGTGCACAGGAGGAGAAGCTGTTATCCTCTGTGTCCTCTACAATTAACCCACAAGAGTGCTACAAGTGCTGTGCTATACACGAAATATCCTATAGTAATGAACCCTTTTGCCTCTGGCTCTGTGTGAGTATGGGTAAGAAACAATTCAAGTCATAAAATGATGGTCAGCTCAGTGTGTGTGTGTGTGTGTGTGTGTGTGTGTGTGTGTGTGTGTGTGTGTGTGTGTTACAAATAACAATTCAATTTTGGTCATGATATTCAGTCAAACTGCTGAGCTGACACAAGCCAAGAAACATCCGTTAGTGTTTATGGACCTGCTTCTATTACCTTCACCCCTTAAACAAAATGAGCTCACCACATTGATAAGATATTATCCACTGTCCCCTCAGGCTGCCCAAACAAACAAACACACACACACACACACATACACACACACACACACACCTCCAGGATTAAACTCCTCCAAACACTTATGAGCCATTCACACAAAGCGTTAACGCAGCACCATGTCTGCTCCATCAAAATCAATAATGGCCCCGGGGCGAGTGTTGCGGCCATGTTTAAGAGCAACAGCACAACATCAGCAGCAATAATAACCATGTTAATGAGCTCCGGAGAAAGGTCAAGGCTAAACAAAAGAATTCCTCCTTATAAATATTTAAGTCTGATTAGCATTAGCAGTCCTAATTAAGCCATCAGTCTTTGCCCCGCAAAAGGGGCCTTTGATTAGCCAACACTCAGGACGCCTCACTCCACTGAAGAGCAACTCTGCAGGGCCTGATGGGGAAACTGTTGAGAGGAGGGTGTGTGTGGGCTGGAGGAAGAGAGGGTGGTGTTTTTTCGTTTGTTTTTGTTGCAGACTAAATGTGGCTCATGTAGTAAGACCAAATTATGAAATTGTTCTGAATGGTGTCCTTGCCAACAGCCTCATCTTAGTTAAAATAACACATTTCATGGCAGAATATACACAAGTTTCAAGGATCAGTGTTCCCTGTATTCTGAACCCTGGAAAGGATCTATTTTAATCATTGTTTTGGTTTGATTACATGTTAACTGGCGTGCATTAGGATACATTGGCCCAGCCATTATCCCTGAACGTTATGTTATCAATCATTATGAAATAAGTTGGAAAATAAGGCAAAGGCTGAAATAGACAGTTTCATAAGTTAAAGGGAAATACTAAAACATATAGAAAAAGGAAAAGAAAACATACCGCTTTTCCAAATGACAACAAAATCTCCACATAGCAACACATTATGTAAAGACAGGGACTAAATTTAGTTTTGGGAGGTGGAGGAGCCCTAAGACCCACTCATGTATGATGCAGCAGGGGAAAATGTCATACCTCCAAAATACCTGCCAAGTTGCTTTACACAGCGAGCTCAGACCCTATTTACCATCAAATTAACAGATGTTAGTCTGTGGACATCACAGGGCTCAGTGGTTGGCACGGTCACCACACAGCATGAAGGTTCACAGATCAAATCTTGGCCCCAGACTCCTCTGTGTGGAGGTTGTATCTTTATGTAGAGTTTTTGATTTCCTCTTACAGTCCAAAATCATGCAGGCCAAGTAAAGTGGAAGCTCTGGATTGCCCATAAGCCTGAATGTTTTTCTATAGCCTTGCAATTGAGTTATGACAACTTGTCCAGCATGTTTCCCCTTCCAATTTATGCTGGGATAGCCTTCCCATATCACCCTGAAAAGGAATGAACAGTTATATAATTTCAATAGGTAAACAAGCCCTTTCTAAGACGATACAGATTTGAATATAATGAGTGTCAGAGAGTTGTTGTTGAAGGAGTACGATATTCTAATTTGTTAAGTGTATAATCCAGCTAGAAGTTACACCAGAATGTTGAAGTGGATTGCTATTATTGCTTTAGATTTGATGTCACATTTACAGTATATATTTATTTGAAAGCTACTGTTTTGGTGTTTTTGGCCTAATGTATCTACTGGATATAGAGTAGATTTATATGGGAGGTGAGAACAATCTTCAATATGTGTGCCATCACTACTAATGGACACACACAACAATCAATACAGCACCAAAGCTCAATGCCAAGTTACAATACTATAAGTCATGCTTAGAGTGTTGACCATGTGTTAGTGTCCCGCGCGTGTGTGTGTGTGTGTGCATTTCTGATGATGACTCCATGATGTCACCCATCTCAGTATGACCCAATCACAGACATCAAAAGGAGATAATCATGTTTGAGTGCGTCTCTGTTTTGTGAATGCCTCGAGGCACCTTACACAACCTTTGAGGAGGTCTCAAACACAAAAGGATGCTTGAGTGTGTGTGTATGTAAAATGTACCATAGTGCCTGTTTGCCCTCCTGTCCTTTGCTTACAATGTGAGAGTGTGCATGTAAATAATAAATAACAATGCATGTCTCTTTATTCACCTTCCGTCTCTACTTGTATTTATGTGAACAAGTGTACAGGTGTGTGTGTATGTGTGTGCTTTTGCTTAACCTCAACTGCATTGTTTATGTGCTAAAGCATCTTACAGAGACAATAAAAAGGCTTCTATAAAGTACATTTCAGTGTGTGCATGCGTAGGTCTCAGAGGGACAATGTGAGCACACCGTATATAAATGGGCCCCCGGTCAGCCTAGTGTACTGAGCTTGAGGACAAAATTAACAACAGAAATGCTCCAGGCACAAGCTGCACACCACGTCGCAGGCAAGCCACAGCACAAGTTGTAAGTGTAAAGTAATTTAAATCCTCTTCTGAAGGATGAGAAAACATTTTTTACAGTTGTGGGGATTAGTCTAAACTGGCTTCTCGCAGGTCACGGATGGATAGGCTTATGCGGGGCCATGTAACAGGTTTAGTAGCCACTGGCTTATGGCATAGTCATATGCTTCTCTAACATGTAGGGAGTATCTAACCTTCACATGTGAGTAACTTACTGCTTCCGGACATCTTTGTTAGGCCTGTACTCCATTCAGTCTGTATCAGCTGATAAAGACTACATAGAAACCTATTGTACATGTGCTTTTCTCACTTTCAGGGGGTATATCATAACAAATCCCCACCATGTAGGGTTGGGTGATATGACAATATACACCATGATGTGATAGAAGTTCATCAACTGCTGGAGATACTGTGTTTAAAGGACTGTCAGTGTGATGATGTACCTGGATTTTTAGTCATTAAAATTATTACATTGGTTTAAATGAAATGTAAACATCCAACTGGCAGTAGACCCAGGGGTAGACCCCAGCCTTGCTTAGCCTGCTGCCATTGTGACCGGGCCCCCGATAAAGCGCATTCGAAAGTCAGAACAACTGGTTCCACTTTTGTTAGTTAAAAAGGCATCAGAATACAAAAACTTGAAAATCAACTTGAAAATGTACGAGGGAAAAATTCCTTTATGCAGTAAAAGTATAAAATAACAAAGTTTTCCTTGTCAGTGACAAAGTGAAAGGTTTTTCTCATTACCAAACTATCTTATTAGTTTTCTGACATCAGCCTTCCAGCAAGCCAGTTTTTCAGTCGTGCAGCCCTGAAACAAGAAAGATTTTTGCAATATGGTGAGTATTGCCACTCTAAAAAAAACACAGACACACTTTAAACCTGCAATCTGTTACTTTCCTCACATTAAAACTACAGTAGTAGTCTAAGTTATTTCCCCTCTTGCAGTGGAAATATCATTGACTGACCAGGTAACACAAACCTGAATTATGGTAAATGGACTGCATGCACAGCACAACACCATCACAAACCATGGCTTCAAACATTCCCATGAAGTTGAATCAACACTCTTCTGCAAGTCTCGACACACATTTAATGAAAAAAATATATGTTGAAAAAGGATGATGGATTGTATAATATTGAACTGGGGGTCTATTTTTCTGGTCACTGACTAAAATAACTCCATTACCATCACAGCACCATGGCACTTCTTTGTAAGTGAAGGGATTTTTTTTTCTCCATTTAGCCTCATGTATGGTAATAATGCACACAAGGAACAAAAGTGTCAGCTTCCAGTGAACTTTTACAGTCACAAATTGTTTGATTGCTTTACGTTTGTGGATACGAGCATGTGTTCGCGGTCTTCAAGGTCATCCTCGTCCCCTGGTGATCCCACTGTCTCCTCAGCGCAGCAGCTCGGGGCCTCATTATCGCTGACTTTATCTCTGGAGGGAAACAGAGTCAAAGCCAAACTCTCACTCACTGCCTCTGTCTCCCTCCACACACACATGCACGGCCATCCATCACACCACTAACACCACCAGCACAGACAGCTTTCATGATATGGATCAACCATGTATTTGTTACATTCTTTCCCTCACATTATTTGTTTTTCATCTTCCTTCTCTTCCCCTTCCTTTGCTCTTATTCTATAACTTATTCAACAGATAGTTATCTCCGTAGCTTTTCCACACCAGGACAGCAAGCCTGTGATTTATACATAATTAAAGCTCAATTAACTGACATGGTGTGCTTGTTGTCCTCATAACAGAACTGTTACCAATTAAAAAAGCTGTTGCAGGGTCAAATTAACCTCTGGCAAGAAAAGAGAAGCACTTAAACTTCCTTATGCAATCTGCTGAGTTTTTTTCATTGTATATGATGTTCGTATTTAGTTGCTAAACTATTCGCACAACAGACACTGTGTATTAAAAAGGGATAGATAACTTTTTGTTTCCTCCTTTTCTAGTCTTTCATCCAAAAACAGCACTTGTTCATGGATATCCACTCCTGCTGTGTTCACTGCTGACTTTCCACCCATAGGCTACCGTAGTCATACATAATTAAACAGGAGCAGTGATCAATTGATACCATTCTCATATCTCTCTAGTAAATATATAGCTTCAGCCAGCGGCCAGTTAGTTTAGCTTAGCATAATGACTGGAAATGGGGGGAAACAGGTTGGTAACAAAATGTCCCTACAAGCACATCTACAGCTCACTAATTAACATGTTTGTTTGTTTAATATGATGTATAAAAACGAAACATTTTGGTTTTGCAGTGGGTTATGTGCCGGACTATTTCTTGGCAGGGAGCAGTAACTTCCTGAGGTCTCGTCGTCACTGTGGAGACAGAAGTTACTGCTTCGGACAGGTTAGCGATTTACCCGTTTCCAGTCTTTATGGTGAGCTAGCTAAGCGAACCAGCTGCTGGCTGTAGTTTCATATTTAGTGTACAGATATTAAAGAGCTATTCATCTAATCTCTTATCTTATATAATTCTCGGTAAGAAAACAAATTAGCATACTTCCCAAAATATCAAACTAGTGCTTTAGGAATTCCTTGTTTTTTATACATTTTTGATAAACGTACACCGCAGTAAACTGGCTTTGGCTCAATAACCACTAAAGTTTGACTCAGTCCAGTGAGACTACCTCTGCCACCAAAAAGACAGGAAGGTAGCAGTGCTTTCTAACATAGAGCCAATAACTCACTCCGCAGCAGCAGAACTTCTAGCTGGAATGAAACAACCTTTTATGGTGCCAAGCAGACAGACACCAGCAGAGACTGAGAGAAAATAAGAGAAGAGGTGCAGACTAAAACAAAAAAGTACAAATAAATAACAGCGAGAGAGAACAGCAGAGGGGAGTGTGAGGGAGAGAGAGCTCTATAAATTGTAGCCCGGTGCAGGGCTGCAGGGAGGGCGAGCAGCCTGATGAATAGAGCCATCAGCCTAAGCAGAGGCTACAGAGCAGCCTGCCATCTGCCTGCCCATTACTAGAATAGAGTGTATGACGGTCTACTCTCATCTGCAGGCCCCACTGGCATCACTGGCAACCAAGAACATTCCTTTGTGTGTGTGTGTGTGTGTGTGTGTGTGTCTTCACTCTTACTGAAGTCCAAACAGGACGAGGTGTCCTTGCCTAGACAGAACCATGACCACATTTCCGTTCTGTCTTCTGTTGTGTTTTTAATTTGTGTAGGTGAATGCATTTGCCAGGCTTGTATCTATTATGAGCATATTGTGTGAAACTGTGTGTGTGTGGACGCACAAGAAGGGTGAGGGTGGCCCTCAGAGAAGAGTTACAGCAGCGTGGCAGCCGCTTCACACCTCATTGGCAAGCAAGAAGAGCCAATCACCGCCAACAGATCCGCCCCTCAGGCTGCCGGCCTATTCCTCAGTATCCTTGATGAGTTGGAGTGAGAGAAAGTGGGGAAAAAGTAAAAGGAAGAACAGAGGGAGAGTGAGGCAGAACAAAGGGACAAAAAAGGAGTAAATGCAAACACCAGAATGAGGATAGACTGTGTGGAGAGACACTAAAAGGCACAAAGAGACGCACAGACGGATAAGAGCCGGAGTGAGAGTGAGGGGAAAACTTTAAAGTTTTTTTTTTCTTCAGAGAAGGTCATTAAATCAAATGTGATTAGTCATCATGGTTGAGGATGTTGTCTTTTGTATTGCAGAGTTGAGTGCATTCTGGTGGGTTTTTTTTTCCGAGTCAGCTTCTTTAGAGAACAGAGGCACTATAGGAATGAAATATCATAAAAGCATTGAAATGAAAATGTAGCTTTATCCTTATCATTTTAAACAGTCCAATACAGGAACTGGTGTTAGTGGTAAAGTTTCACTACACTACCTTTACAGAGACAGTTGGTACTGAGCACTTATAGAGACAGTGACAGCCATGCTGACAGAAGCTCATATAAATAACAGTCAAAATAACATATAGTATGGGCAGAGGCGCACCATGAGATGTGTTGTACATTAACGGCACCTACAATATGAGATAGTTATAAGGAACAGAATGAAAAGCATGAAATTATTCACAGCATCACAGTTGCACACAAACATTTTTTTTTTATTTCCAGAGGCTTTAAAATGGGCGAAGTGAAAAGTCTGAATTGACAATGTGGTGCAGATACTTTAACATCATGCCAGAGTGTGACAATATTGTGAGGGTAGTCAGAAAATAAGGAAATAGGTGAGTGTGTGGGGATCCAGGAACAGGCCTGTCACTGATTTGAAGCATTGCAGATCCTATAAGTTTGTCTCTGTTCAATTGTTTTTCTGTGATGGCTTTGGAGTAAAACATTTCTGTCGGGGTCCTAAAGCTGGTTGCAAATATAAAGGTGTCTGAATGAGCATCCACTCCTTCTGTCATTAGTTTTGTATGGGAGTTTCCTCTGTGCATTTATTTAAGTTATGAGTTCTTATGCCTCTATAAAACATTGTACAAGATTTGATTTAAACACTTTGAACCTAGCCTGAAATAGTTCTCAGTATTTTGTTATACCGTGAAAAGACTCTCCTGGCGTCTCCCAGACGTCTCAAATCAGTGGCTAATAACGAGACAGACCTGTCCTCAATGTGTGACAGCAGAGCTGACCCTCAAATGTCTTCCTACACGTGCCCTTATCTACCAAACTAAATGAATTATCATAATAATTTCTATTGATCATGCAGACCATCGTGAAAAAGAAGGTTGGCAGAGGACATAATGTTGTCTATAAAGTGGGGAAATGTGTGAGTCATGATAGTGCTGAGCGCTTCATTTATGCACGGCAGACAGACTGAAGAAACAATCAGAGAAGAATAAAATAATCCAGTGCCTTTGCAAATGCTTCAACAAGCCTTAGTTTTGGTTTACTGCTAAATATATTTGGATACAGATATTTTAGATTGGTGTTAAAAGATCATAACCATACTGTTGTTCCCTCTCTATCTACTGTCATTTATGATTAGTTTCTCATTTTGATTCAAATTTTCTTAAATGTCGCCCCACTAGTGAAATCAAACTGAGAGCAGAGCACTCAAGTAACTTGCAAAACATGTGAACGGCTGCTCCGAGGTCACACAGTTTTGATAAATAGATTTCCTGGAATGAGATTTGTGTTTTGCATCAGTTTATTTATTTTTTTTATTTTCACCTGTCCATTCTAGGAAAAACAACTAAATGAGAGCCAAATTTGATTCACCTTCACATGAAATACCTGTTACCCCTCATTCTCCACCGCCTCCATCACCTCGGCTGCTCAAGAACTCCGACACAATTTGAGCACTGCCTGTTACCATTGTGCAGCTTCACTTCAGTGTTTAGGGACAACTCTGCTACACTTGTTGAAGTCGCACTCAGATGTAAAAAAAATTTTGTCTGTTCAGCTCACTCTGTTATTATGAACACTTATTCCTTTATTTCTACAATCTTCCCTTCATTAAAATTGCTTCCACCACCTGATAAACGGTAGATTTTAAGAGGCTTCAGGAGGCGTGTATATAAATTCCAGCTAATACAGCTCTACATTCATTTTGAATACCATTATGTCCTTCCCTAACATACCATTTCTCAGGAAATGCATTGAAGTCAAGAAGAAAAATGCTCTCAAAATGCTTCTTCTTTGCAAATTTATAAGAGGAGAGAGGACAAGCAACTCTCCATGTACAAGCTATTGTTGAGTATTTTCAAAGAAGCTTTGCAACTTTAAAAGGGTTGTTGAGGTCGTGGCGGAGGCCTTTAAAAGGAAAAGGTAAGCCCCTTGTTTGGATCTTATGATTCTCTAATCATCCTCTAATTATATTAGAGGGGATATAATCTCATTACAGACAGAATACACCGTTAAATCACTTATCTTGGCTCGGAGGTACTGGGTCAGATAGAGGAGTCATGCAGCAGAGTCACAGAGAGAAAAACAAGTGGGGGAAAAAGAAGGAAAAAAAATAGACTTGGTCGGCTCTGTGGAGAAACACCTGCCATGAACCCCAATAGCCATTATCCCCAACCTTTAGAAAACCCCTCCGACACACACACACACACTATAATAGAAGTCAACCCCTCACCCCATTGAGACTCTAAAAGTCAAAAAGCAAAAGGACAGCTGACTGACAGACAGAGGGGGATTAGTCACAACAAATCACATGCTTGCACGCACACACACACACACCCTGTTTCTCTCACTCACTCTCTCGCTCTGTCCATCACACACACTTTCTTCTTCTGATGCAGAATTAAGATAACGTCTCCTCTGCGATCACCTGCCTCCACATCAAACCCAGACGGTGTCCCTCAGACGTCCATTCACACACACACACACTGTTACTCTATAAAAAGTGTGTGGATGGCTGCATTATTACCCCACCCACACACACATACGGTGTCTGTCTATCCACTTAAGCCCAACCCAGAGAGTCTGGCAGAGTGCAGACAGCGTAGAGAAGCCGTCTCCTCCAAGGCAACATTAGCCTGGGAGAGTGAGCAGAGAAGAAGGAGGAAGAGAGGGAGAGAAAGAAGTAGATATGTAAAAGGAAAGAGGGACAATGAGGGGATAAGGAAGAGGTAGCGCTTGCTGCGCTTTCACTGAATAGCTAGAACGCACCAAGGATTCACACAACAGAGCTATATAAAGAAAGAAAAGACAGACAGATAGAGGAACAGAGAGAAAGATAGATTATGAACCAGAACATCTGGGATGAAAATTTCCCCCACGCTTCAGTCCCCCTCTCTTGGGCTCATTCACTCCGTTTGGCAAAATGTCGTCGTGACAACACGAGGGCCGCGTATCCATCAAAGATGTACAATGCTTGCTGCAATTAGCATAAAACACACACACACTCGAGAGACGGAGAACACTGAATATTTATGGAGAAAAGTTCAACAACAGTTCCTGCATCGTTTCGTCTTTTATTTCTTCTGATCAGACATTGTCACAAGTGTTGGTCTGGGTGAATACTCAACACGCAGATCGTTACATTATTAACATAACACAAACTCACAAGAACAGATGCAAAGAAGAAACAGATGCGTACATGTGTATTTGTGTACAGGATAGTGCACTAGGAGCAGGAAAATAGTGAATTATGGACAAGAAAATAGGACTGACTTTTATTCGTAAAAATAAACTTTTCTTTCCTGACGGTGTTGGAGTGAGATGGGATGGATCCAAGTGGCCTGTGACAGAAGTGGTTTTCTTTCTTGTGGTTGTTCCGTTTAATTTTTACTGTCCTTCTGGCGGGGTCAAGCTCAGGCCTGCTGGGTCCCGTCGGTCCCGGGTGTCTTTCCAACACGGCAGATAGCCTCACTGCCTCCCTACATACTCACAGGAGAGATAGACAAAAGGGAAGAGGGGTGGGGAAGGAGATAAGGATCGAGGGGAAAAAGTGTCTATTGCTCTCTCAGGGTGCTGTGTTCAGTGCCTCTAGGCGGGTTTGGATCGGTTCTCCACAGGGTTTTGAGGGTGTGTGTCTTGGTGCTGACTCATTCCTCCACTCCGGTTTGGTCTGACTGTCAGTCGGTCGATAATAAGTAATCCCACACCATAAACTCTTCATTGCTCCCTCTTTCTTTCTCTCTCTCTTCCTTAACCCCCGGTCCTCAACTTGTTCTGCAGACAAAAACAGAGAGAAAAGAGCATTAGAGAGAGCTGGAGAGGCAGATAAAAAAAAGGATCTAAATAGACAAACAAACAGCAAAAAAATATATTATGACACACAGGAGAGACAAGACAGAGAGAGGGAGGCTTGAGAGTACAAGAAAAGGGAAGAGGATGGAGTGAGTTGGAGAAGTGGAGAAAAGACCAGAGGGCGATGGATTCCATGTTAGCGATAAGTGCAACCACAAATCCCCAGCACTCCCTGTCAATAACCATTTGAAATGGCCTGTTGCAGCCACTGGACGAAAACTGCCGAAGAGTTGAAGAGTGAAAGAAAAAAAGGAGAAGAAACAAGGGACATAAGGAAAGGAATGAGGTAGAAAGAAATAAAAATATCTTCTTCCTTGCTGACCAACTTAATGTGGTGTCGTGGTGTTATGTGCAAGATAAATCCATGTCAAGGAATCTTGAGTTTATTTTGTGCACCATTGATCTTCCCATGAAATGATTATTGACAACGACAGTCTGAGAAAGAGTCTTACTACACTGTGAAATCCAGGTCAGGATAAGGGGCAGACTTTGAAGAGATCACTCAAAGGATAATTCCAGTTTATAAAACTTGGTTCTGTAGTACATGATATCATTGTATCTGCAGTCCCAAAGTAACTGCTGAGATCTGGGAATATGGAAACATAGCTACGAAGAACTCGGACAGGGCAACTTAAACTTAAACTTTGACCCACCATACTTGCCGTAGTACACACATACGCAACGGGGGATCTTTATTGACATCTCAGGTGCCCTCGCTTTCGGTTTTTATCTCCAAATAATGTGGTTTAGATAAACTGGCTAAACTGTTGACTTGTTTACAACCCGTCTCATCATCTCATGTCTATAAGGTATTGCAGCCATACAACTTTTTCTCTCCCAATACTGATTCTGATACTTCAGCTCAGGATATCTACCGATACCGATCTGATCCCAAATTTAATATCTGCGTACCTTGCTGCTCATTGGAGTTACTTCTATCTAAGGTAAGATGAGGCCAGAGATTGTTGAGGCCCCGCTGTACTGAATGAATTTAACTGAAAGCAGAAACATTGAGGGGGTAGATTTACTGAGATGTGACGCATTCTGTCCCAAACAGATGTGCTGTGTATTTATCAATAAGATCATTTGTGCGAGTGTTTGCAAGGTGCGCCTCTCTCCTCGTTGAGTATGCATTTAAGGGAGAAGAGAGCGGCTGATTATGTATTCTGCTGGATTTACTGAGGTCACGCTATGTGCTACTGTCACTTTTGCGGGGAAAATGTTCTGCCTTTGAAAAATAGGCGTAAACACAGCGCAGACGCGATTAACAAGGAAGATTGGAGTGGGAAAAGAAACATGCTTTAAATATAGGCTTGTATATAACTAAAAACTGATTATTAGAAACAAAAATTAAGCAATTAGGCTCTTATTAATGAACACAATATCTGAGAGATGGCCAAAACACATCTTTGAAATCAAAAGCAAAAATACTGAAAACATAATAAATATACCATTAAAATAGACTTCATTGAGAGCACTTCTGATAGAAATGTCAATGTTAAAGATGATGTTGAAGCAGTCATATGAGCCAGCCTCCTTTTTTATTTCAATCCTTGCAAACATAACACCCGCTGAAACCACAAACAGGGATCTAGTCTGGTCCTTTGAGAGTAAAAGTGAGATGGAAGGGTCAGTCTAAAAAATGAAGTGGAGACGGAAAAGATAGGGAGCAAGAGGCGGTCATGCGGCGAGAATATGGAATGAGGAGGCAAGCAGTGGATGGAGAGATCGGCCTCCATGATAAACTCTTTTTCGTAGAGGGAGAGAGAAGGGGACTTTATCTGTCCTTCGACTGCCTCTTCTTCACAGTTTGTTATCTGGACCTGTTAAGTGCTGAATGCATTAGAAATGTGACTAGGGATGAAGGGATAGTGGATGGAGGGAGTGAAGGAGGAATGGTGGCAGGGCACAGAGGCCACAAAAGAGAGCGAAAGTAGGTCTAAATGTTATCACTGACTGTGGCGATAAGACCGCTAATTATCGGCGACAAAGGCCGGGCTGCTGACAACGGCTCTGTCTTGGCTGACTCCAGTTGAGGGGTCAATATTGTAAAACTGAGATTTGGGGGATTTGGTTTTTATCCTCAGCGAGGTGGCATCTTGGACATCCCTATCTATACCCATGGTGCCGCAGTTTTTAGTGGAATTTAAGATTTGAAGGGGAAGGACAAAGACGGGGAAAGAGATTTTTGCCGTTTGAAAAGTGTCTGAGCTGTGCTATCAAGTGTCTTTGACAGAAAGGGCAAGCAGATGAGAGACGGTTGTTAGGGGGCACGTTCGGATCATCTGACCTCCAGAGGTCAAAGTCACGTCCTTTGACATTTGTTTTTGGCGCAGCTTCCTGCTCTGCTCTGATAAAGCTGTGTAAACACCCTAATCATGAAACTGCATCAGCTCATATCAATCCTACTTCATTCCTTCCCCCTATTTTGTCAGCTGTGTAATTCTGCATATTATTCCTTTAAAGCCTTATCACAGAACCATTTTTTTCCCCTTTTTTTTTTTTTTTTTGCACCTAATGACTTTAAAAGCAAGTCTTAGACAGATAAGCACAGACGAACAGGAGTGTGCTGTGATTGCCGCGGGGTGATAAACACAAGCGGATTACCATATCGTCACAGGCTTGCTTCCAAACAATTTACAACATCATAACAGCATCCGGACTGTGAACGTACCCTCGCTGAATCTTGACGAGGCTACAGGTAGCTCTCTTAAATACACATAAACCCACACACAAAATGAATAAAACATTGGGCAATTTACATGATGTATAGCTTAAAAATCTGCCAGCATCTGACTTTTAGATCTAATACTAATACCCACGAGAGTCAGCGAGAGACACAAAACTCCTCATTTCCGGCAAAACAATGCACTTTAAAAAAAAAAAAAGAAAATCTAATAGAAAGGCTCTATGAATGTAAATTGAGCCTTGTTGGGGCCAATGGATGTTACATACTGCAAACTGAGAGAGGGGGAATCAAGTTAATATCAACCTGAGTGACATTACTATTACCATACAGTGTGTTGCCGTGGGAGATAGACATTTGCACTTGGCAATGAAAGGAGAGACCTCACGAGAGGACAATGGTATCCAACTAGCAGCGGCTACTCCCTTGGTCTTATTACATTAAAACACACACGGAGACAGCCGGAGGAATGCCTGTGTCAGCAGGTATTATGGAAATAGATTGTAAGGTTTAAACTGGCTATTTAGACTGAGCTTTATTCAGGCGCCAGTAGGAAATTATATTCTCCTGTCTAAAAGCAAGGAGCTGGCGCATGTAAATGGATGCTAGTGTGTATGTATGTGTGTATTATATTAATTCATTTAGACATTTAAAAAGGGAAGGGCTACTGTAACTACCATACACAACTATGAGCCCAATGACGTATGCTGTAGCTAACACACATGGGGCTACTTTGTAAGACACACATCAATTCAACTGAAAGCTACACTACAGGAGTAGGAGGCGCAACAACTTACATATCATCTGTCCATGAGGGTGCATGCACATACTTGTCATTCTTTTCGGAGGGGAAAAAATGTGTTATGTTGGATTTTTTAAGGATTCAAGTTCAAGTTTTAAGTATTTTCCTCACGTGCAAAGAGTACGGTTGCACACAATTAAATGCTCATTCATTTCACTTAACAAGCATGCAATACACATATACATAACATTCATATGCAAAAGATGCTCGTAAGTGTAGCAAATTATGTCCAAATGAGATATGAAAAGTGATAAAAGACTCTTAGCTTAGTTCAGTAAATACGCACCTGTTTGTTGTTGTTGACACACTGAAGGTAAAGGGCTGCTATGTTGGAGCAGTTGAGGGTTTTTCCAACGTTCTCTTTGTAGCACGCGAGGATCTGGCCCTGCAGGTCTGCACACACAGGATACATCTCATAACGCCTGAGGTGGGAGAAGGGGAGAGAAATAGTGTGAATACAGGGAAAAATATGGAGGATGGGGCAGGAGGAACAGCCTGAGGGATGAGAGTTAAGGGAAAGAGATACAAGTGTAATGAAAAGGAATGAGTGATAAATGGGTGAGAGAGAAGAGTCAAAGGTGGACAGAAAATGAAGAATGCATAGAGCACGGGCTATGCAGAGGAATTTACAAAATGAGTATGAGATATAGAAATCCAGAAGAAGAGGAGGAATAAAGACTTATTGTTGGAAAATGAGTACATCGATGGTCATTTTTTATCTCAAGAGAGCCCACTGAGCTACACTGCAGTCGACAGTGTGTGTATTACTACTGTCAGTCCAAAGCACCTGGAGCCAGAATCAAATATACTGTATCGGCAGGAAGAAAGGTCAAAGGTCAATCCAGCCTCCATAACATGCTCAATGACCATGCCGATGTTTGCATTACAACATATCGACAGAGAGACAATAAGAGGTGTCAAATAAAGCTTCCAACAATGGCTTCATCCCCTCAAAAGGGAGATTCATCAGTGCTATGGGACTACATAGAAAAGAATCTAACTCAGCAAATCAATGTGTACGGCAGAGGAAACTAAAAAATGGCATTGGTTTCATCTAGACAAGCAATAAGGCTTACTTGTTATGATGTGATGATTATAATGAGGATAAAATTACCGGCAAGGAAAGTGTAAATTAGACCTAGTTCTTGTCTTACAGTTAAAAACGCCTCGCAGAAGAGAATATTGATCACTCTACTAGGCATCAGTGAATCCATCCATTGATGCAGGAAGGCTCCCTGAGAGTGTCAACCATTTACATACCGGCTAGCTGTCACCTTGGACTGGTCTAAATAGGAAATCCAATCTTTTAGCATCCAAGAGGAGGTTGTTGTTAGACTGTGAATGCTAATATGTCTGGTTACAGGGCACACATCACTAGCTTTGCACTGTCCTTGAGGATCTGCTACATCTTTAGTGCTGCTGATCCAGATGCTAGCACTTCTAATGGTAGACGCTAAACTTCAGTGCATTTAAATGGGACTCTTACGTTAGATGTATGCAAGGGTTGGATCCTTTAGACAATCTAAGCCGTGGAATGTACCACCAGCCCTGGTGCCTTGCCCAATGTTAACTGCTTTTGTCTGTCTCTTCACACACCCCATAAAAACCCATAATGATGACACATGCACATGCTAGAGCTATTATGCTAATGGCGGTGTCATCGTTTTGTTCACACCAGTGCTCAGGACACTCCATCTGCCTCAATAAACGCCTCGCATGGGTGTGAAAGAGAAAGAGATTTTGCCCATCAGCAACTCTGGAGATCTCAAAGGAATATTGTGGGTGAAGCTGAGCCCCTGTAGTCAGAATCAGATGTTTGATTTGCCCCCTGGAGTGAGAAATTACACCCCGTTGGATACAAAGCAGGGGATTGGTCGCATGGGTCATTACCCAGGGTGAAATGCAGCAGGAAGCTGGTGCAGTGGAGATGTGTACATATGTGCATCGCCACATGGTCATATTTGTTAGGGAGGACGGAAAAATCCATAGTCCTTGTAAGTGCAGGTCAGTGACAATTTGTGACAACAAGAGAGGTGCCCCCTCTCACACCTTCAACAACTTCAACAATAGAGTGACGAATCAATACAGTTAATCATTCACCATCCAATACAGTGCTCAGAGGCCAAACAGGGTAAGTGTAGGGAATACTTCAAGGAATAAAAATAGTCAATTAGGACACTTAAAGGAATAGTTTTTGGGAAACATGCTTATTCGCTTTCTTGCCAAGAGTTAAGTGAGAAGATTGATATCACTCTCAAGTCTGTAGGGTAAATATGAAGCTATATACAGGAGAGAGTTAGTTTAGGCAGGGACTGGAAGCAGGATAATTCATTGGCTGGGCACAGTGGCTTCGTTGAGTGTTATCATTCCCCCGTTTCCAGTTTCTATGCTAAGCTAAGCTAACTGGCTGATTGTAGCATCAATATTTACTGTACAGACATGGGGGTGGTATCCATCTTCTCATCTAACTCACGGAAGTGAATAAGCAGATTTCGCAAAATGTCGAACTATTTCTTTAAATGTTGGTTGATTCCACGGTAGGTCTTCTTACTACTTTGAGCACAGACTGGAACATTATGCTGTTGGGTGTAGAAAAGGTTCTGCATTTGTGGACCCACTGGGGAGAAGTTCAGTCATTTGCTAGGAGGCATGACAAGGCCATTCCTCTGTGTCAGGGTATTGAACGATGACAGCAGTGCTAGCAGAAATCGCTGCCATCCTATTCCTATGGATCCTGGCACTCATTTATTACACCGCCTATGGGCATCTACAGGGACGAGGGGAGCCACATACACCCACTAATTACTTTCTTAAGCATTCGCGTTAATGCCAGGTGCATCCTGCTGATACAAACCGCAGTGTTTATCACCAGTAATGGCCTCTGAGAGAGAGAAAGGAGGACAGAGGGGGGGAGACAGAGGATGGGGGTGGTGGACAGAAATGAAGAGCATTTCTTGATGAGGAACTAGACAGTGGTACTTCTATTTTTGCTTGCTGTCTGGTTCTTTCTGTGGGGAAGGGGCTGAGGCAGTGGTTGAGTTAATCACGGAGACAATAACACTGTCACACACACTCTGTGGCGGCACGCTGCATCCTCTATCATCTATCATTAAGATTAACATTAAGCTCCTGACACCAACCACACAGAGCTAGTAGGAAAAGACTACAACCCTCCCTCCTCCTCCGTTTTACATTAGGTGCCCTCGTGTCATTTACTACAGCATGACTGCTGTAGTGTTATGCAGCAGGGTGAGCTGATGCAAAAAGGATAGACATGTCATATCATGAATATGCTATAAACCATAACCATCAGCATATTACCCCTTTTTTTATCTGCAGTGTATGAAATAAATAACATACTCATGTAACACATTTCAAAACGTATACTATCTGAAAAGAGAAGCTTTCTGTTTTTTAATCAGTTATTGGTCTCAGGTAATCACTAAATTCTTTCAGGCTAGTTATGGAAATACACAAGTTATTGTACTCAGCTTTAATTACAATTTGCACCAACAATACGGCCCTACACAGCTATATTAAATACCACAAAAAACAAGACAAACATCAGGCTCTTCATGCTGAATTCAGAGCAAGATCTAAGTATGAGGAGTAAAACGCTGCAGAGTGGATACACAGTAGATTCTTCCACTGTGGGAATCACAGAGTGTAATTATAAATATAGTCAAAAACAACTATGAATCACCCAGTTCCCATGTAACCTGAGCAGTAAGGCATTCATAAACATTGAGACTGTATCGCATTCCCAAACCAAACCTATTTTTTAGTTAAATGATTTACAGGAAATAAAAAAAGGGGTGAAGGCCAGAGGCATTTTGATATTTTTTTTCCTGGTTTGGTCTGAATGTGGAATTCAAGTTTTGGTGAACAGGTTGTGATGTATTTGGCACTGTTATCAGGAGAAAAAGACACAGTGCTCTTGTATTCCTGACCCCTTAGATCAACCGTGTGACCCCATCTAGGGAAATAAGCCCTCTTGGTGACACTGCTGCTCTTCACCCGTATAGTTTTCCCTTTATTAATCTCTCCTTTATTCCCTCCCTCAATTCCCAGAGGTTCATGGGATATTTAATAAGACTCCATGTGGTGGGAGACACTGAAACCAATAGAGACATCTAGCCAGATACAGTTGGTTATTTGTTGCACTATGTGTGCGTGTACTGCCTCTCTGTACCCCAGAGACAGTAAATCTAAACATAGTTATATAGGGGTCTCGCCTCGTGCCATCAGTAGCAGTAAAGGTCTCTATAACAACACCTTATCAACCACACCCTCCACCCCCTCACATATACACACACCAAGCAAGTTGCCCTATTGCCTTGATCCACTGATAGGAATGAAAGGGAGGAGTAAGGCTGGTTTATATATCTACATTACAGTTTTTCTGCTCTGCGTCATAAATCACAAAGCAGAGAGAGGGAAAGAGTGAATAGAAAAAGGAGAGAGGAGAGAGAAGGGGGACAGATACAAGAGAGGGGGGGGCTGAGAAGGAGGCAGACAATGTGTGTTTGTGAGACAGAGGACAGAAAAGAAGAGAAGAAGAGGGATGTCAATGGAGAAAGAAGAGTGGAGACAAGAGATGTGGGAGAACCCGAGAAAGACCCTCCACAAAAACACTCCTGAAGCTCTCTGCTCACTTCCTTTGTAAAGTTTTCCTTTAGGAGTGAACAGAAAACGAGGTTGAGAGGAGGAGCAGGAATTATATGAGAGGGTGAATGTGTCCCATTTAACATGTAATAAAGCAGAACCGATTACCACTCACTCTCACTGTCTGTCTCGCTCCTCAAGGTGTCCCTATATCATTTAATACAATCCCTTCTTTCAAGCCGCCCGCTGCACAAGTCAGCACAATTCCACGGACGGGGACATATTCCAGCTACATTCTTCAAAGAACATATTGACTGCGAGCTGGGGGACGAATTGAGATCGATGTTGGGATTTTCATATAATATGCATTCGTTATGCCAATAGACCGAGCGAGGAACATAAGTACATTTTTCAAACCAACATATATTGACCATGACTACCATCTGCTGTAACAATGTGGAGCTCTGCACTACAATGACATTCATAGATCTCTGTTAAGGATACAACGTGCTTCAATAGTTGAACAAAGTGTGAGATACATCTGGAAACATGTACGTTCATCTGTCATAATTTGAGATACATTTCAACACCGAACAGAGACAAAGACACGCAGATACACACACAAGTGCCCAAAGGGACACGCAGGCGCACAGACAGACAGACGTTGTCCATTGCAATACTGGATAGCATTAAACTGTCCCCTGCAAAAACAATTATTGATTGCACAAACTGGCTCCAGAGGATTGTTGAAAAAGGTTTCACTCCAACTGCAGTAAGTGCACTGCTTTCTTCCTCAAACACACTAACACATCCAGCAGTGGATGAGCAGTAATAAATACGTAAAGGCTACACTCAGCTAAAAAGATGAACATAAAGATATGAAGATGAATAAAGCTATATTTTAGATTAATGCAGAAGCTGTACAGCTGGTGCTAATCAGTCTATTATTGCTGGATAGGAGAATGTGTGTGTTTGTCTATGGATGTCATTTGAAATTACATATTAAAAACTCTGATACTAGTGCCAAAACGATACTACAAGGTTTGGTACCCCAAAGCTCAAAGCTCTCAAATGTTAAATATATTGTAACAAGCAAGAACTTTTCCTTAATCAAACTGTCTCTGAAATTGGAAATCTGATCAAACTTGATCAAAAAATAAATAAACAAGGTTACCAGTCTGACAAAATATTTGCCACCAGCTTTGGTACCCAATCCAGGGTCTAAGGATAGAGGATGTCATATACTGTACAGATTGTAAAGCCCTTCCAGGCAAATTGGTGGTTTGTGATACTGGGCTGTATGAATACAAATTGACTTGACTACCAAAAAACATTAAGGTTCAATACCCTTCTCTACCTTCTCTATACTACTTAAGCTTTTAAACGTGTCAAAACACATTTATCTTGGTTTTTTAACAATAAACGAATATGTTTTAATTTAATTTAAGTTGTTGCAGTGAAAAGTTGCTGCTTTCCTCTTGTTATGGAAATGTTCAGAATGTAAAAGTTCCTTTTTGCCAAGTAATCCTATCCTAGAAGAAGCCATTTGGTGTGCCATCATATGACTTTACTAATGGACTTATCTTTCCATTATGATTAAAAAGCACTTGACCAAGAACAGGAAGAAGCCATTTTATGGTATGATTTGGTCAGATTTCACACATGTTGCCAGTATTTATCTCCCCCTCTGTCCAACTCGTGCATGCTGTAGCTCCATCGCCAGTATGGATTACCCTCGCTTGCCACCAGATTGAGTTCCAAATCACCACATTTTCTATTTATCATCATTTGGGTCCACTTAGGGGTTAATAGGGTTAAGGGTTGGGTGCCGGTTCCCCCTTAAAAAGCCCTCATGTTCTCTCTAGTTAAGGCAGGCGTCAGTACAGAGGGAGGTAAATAAATACAAATGATCCAGTTAAGGAGAAAAATGACACACATTTCGCTCACACTGCGTTTTAAAAGCAGACCTGAGTGACCCCCTGCAGTGAAATCCATCAGCATGGATAAGAGATTGAATGAGAGAGAGAGAGAGAGAGAGAGAGAGAGAGAGAGAGAGAGAGAGAGAGAGAGAGAGAGAGAGGGAGGAAGGGACAGAAAGGGAGACTGAATCAAGAAAAGCGTGAGGGATAAAAGACTGACAAAGAATGGGGAGAGAGAGAGAGTATAAGTGAGTGAGGGAGGGAGGCAAAAGCAGACGATTACAAAGAGCAAGTGAGTGAGAGAGATTTAAATTAAGACAGAAAACCCTGTTCCTAAGTGAGCAGTGAGGGGGACGAAGAAGGATGAGTGGGTGAGAGGAAAAAGAAAGGGAGTGTATGTCCTTTCTGACCCTTCTTTATACACACTCTTACGAGGGGTCTGGTCTCGAGCAGACGAAGACGAACATGTTGGAGATATTTCACAAACAAAAAATATATTGAAGCATGCAGCTAAAAGATGTCCACTGATTCAGGGATGCTTATTTGTTAGAGACACCTTGACATTACAAGGCTCATCCAAAACGGAAAATATGCGGTACACATTTTCTGCATATCCAGCTACATGTCAGTTCTTTTCTGTTCCATCATTCATTTCACTGCGCTGTTCACAATATGACCCCCCGCCCAATAATATAGAAAAGCAATAAACATTGTGAGTGGCTTTCTCAACCATTTCTAATGCAAGGAAGTCACTAAATCAGCCACTAAATGGTGTGTGTGTGCATTTCGTGTCTGTGTGTGCGCCTACGCAGGCCGCTCAGACTGTGTGTGCTTTTTACAGCCAGCACAGCAAAGCTCTTACAGCCAAAAGAAGAGCTTTTAAAGCAGTTATTGACTTCTGTCTCCTCAGCTGACCACCATCATGTCCCCGCGCCCATGTTGCCTAGCTACAAAATTGTGGTTCACCCTCACCTGACATACGGGTCAAAGCGCTGCTCAGTCTGTCCTGCCTCGATGAAGACTACTTCAGAGAAACACATCTCTATGATTACAGCTACAAGTACTTTGAAATAACTTGCCTGCTAAAATTAATTCCTGTCATTTTTAGTAATTAAAAGTGCCGCTTGGCGCAATTAAACATCAATAAATCATTACTTCATTAATTTTGGGACATCAGTATTATTCCCTTAAACACACAGGAGCACTGCCAAGAAAATGGAAAGCCTCTACCTGCCTCTTCTCCTTATTAACATTTTGTAGCAGCAGGATGGATTTAGCAGGAAACCTGCTGGATTTTCTCCAGAATATTTATCCTCTTCAGTAATGTGAAAGATAAAACAAATGCAAAATGCAGTAGTCCCGAAATGCTTTGCTGCAGGGCTATGTGTTGGATTGCATTAGGTTGCACGGGATTTTCCTGATTTTGTGTCCACAACCTTCATGACAAGAAGCAATGGTTTGTAGAAAATTAAGGAAATTTGGTCAAACGTTAGTGCCACTATTGGCAATAAACGTGACCATAGTCTTTGTTTACTGTAATTAAACTAAAAGTATCACAATTAATTTAACAATAACTTGTTTAAAAAAATGCTGCACTGAAAACTTAAAAAGCAGCAACTAAATTACAAAAGAGTTTGCTGGTAATATTGTGCAATGTATTAATGATAATACATAAATAAAGCAGATGAGGGGTTGTTCAAGTTGTTGGCTGAAAGGGGGTGAGTGGGCTCTACTTCCTCCCACATGGTATGGAGAAGACAGGCTGTCAGGTGTGGTCTCTTGACCGAGGCAGTTCAGCACACCAGTGTTATGAAGAAAAACAACGAGCCATTTACATTCAACAAGTTTTGCTCCACGCCTCTTCACTCCACCTTTGTGTGTGTGTGTGTGTGTGTGTGTGTGTGTGTGTGTGGAAAGAAAGTGAGGACTGCTGCTGTTGTTATTGTCAACTGGATTCAATTAAAAAAAGATATATTCAAAAGAGCTGAGCAAAAAAATAAACAACAGACAAAAAGGGAATGAGTGTGTAGCCTTAGGGAGGAGAGGAGTGACAGTGAAGTGACAGACTAAAATGAGATTTTATTCTCTATGGCCGACTGTATAGGGAAGAAACCAAAACTGCTTGGCTTAAACACTCACATGCAGCCTCAGTCACAAACACAAAAGCGTGAAAATACGTTGCCACTTCTGATCTTATCACAAATGTCACCATCAAGGCTGAAAGCTTAGAGGAATCCAAGTTTTTGAGACCTTAGAAGGGGGATAGAGACATAGGAGATGATGGTCTCAATCCTCAGTGTTACACAGCCTTGCCAGACTCACCCATTCACCAATATAAGATGTGCCCGTCCCATCTCAATTCTGCAGGGACCCTGGACAAACACAGAGTGACCAGCTTCAACAAAGAAGCCCAAAGCCACACCAAAGGTTAGCACTGACAGGAGGCTTAGGACTACGCCACCGTTCTTTCATTCCCCATTCCATCTTTTCGCAGAATCTCACATCTATCATTTTCCTCCATGCCTGTCAGCTTGCATTTCAAACTAAAGCCCATTGGGTCACTGCAGCCAGTCGAGACACTGCACGCACGCACACGTATATGCAGGCACACTCGAATGTATTCATCGTCACAGACAAAAGCATGCATGCATATGCACTCTTACATATATTTGGTGCAGTAAAGGTCACACATTCAGTGCTGGACAGTGTGACAATGCATCAGACTTGGATAAACAAGTAGTGGTGAACGTGGCAGGATATAAATCAGGCACAGGGAGAGATAGCCTCCTTTCCACAGGCAACTGGAAACTCTTATCTACAGTCAGTGTCACAGGGAATGTGAATAACAGTTTTGTATCTATAGCTGTGTATATGCTTGTGTCTAACATACTGTATTATTACATTATCTGTTACATGTTGTATGTATGTTTACGTATATGTGGAAGAACTGGCCACAAATGTCTTTTGTCGAGGTCGTCGAGAGCTGGTTGATACCCTGCAGCTTATGATTCACAGCAGACACTGGAGTGGCCTTTTTACAGTTTTAGCAGTATTTCTTCACAATCACTTCAGATAATATTGTTCATTCGTCCATAATTTGTCCAAAAAAATGTGAGAAAGTGTTAAAGAATGTACACGTGTGTATGTTTCTTCATATATACTGTATGTGTGTGTGTGGTGGATGTAATGAGGTCACAGTGATGCAGTAGTGTTCCGGTTGGGAGAGCTCCATCATTCCCAGAAAACTCTGGCGGGAATACTGCAGGAGAACGACAGAGAACAGCTGTAATGCACAAGTACGCAAACAACTACACACATTCACAGTCTCATATTGCACACACACCCTTGGGTACCTACCTCTCCCTCTTTTTAATTTATTTCTTTCAACATCACCAAGAAAAATGACCACACTGTACCTCTGCAATGGAAAATATGCACACTGGCTACTTGCTAAAGCCTATTTGTACCACCTATTTATAGTTAAGCTACATGCTTAACTTGTGTACATCACATACCATAATGAAACTTAATTCACCCAAAGAGGCAAGACTATTACTGATACTAGAGAGACCCATTCAAGAGGGTGACCAAGGAGTGAAATATTCATGTCAGTGTAATTCACCTAAATTGTTTTTTCTGCTATAAAGAATGTCTAGTCCCAATTCAATCACTTGCACTCCTGATCCTGTTTCAAATCAGAGTAATTAGGCCTATGTCCCATGTTGACTATTACAGAATATTAACCCAAAGGACCTGCATAAGAACAGGTGCTGCATATCGGTATGACACATATGTTCCTTCCAAATCCCATGCACTCTTGAGACCTGATTGTTCTGTCTTCCTATTTTGTGTCACAAAGTAATAAAAGTTTCATTCTATGGAAACCCCACAAAGTCCCAACTGATATGACGTCATATCCACATGGTAAACTCAAACCAACCAACAGTCCTAATTAAAACTTCCAAAAGCACATATACAAATGTTATAACCCTTGACAGACAGCCTCCTCTGGTCCCACACATCTTCTTCTCCACTACAATAAACCGTAACCTAATACCAGCTAATCAATCCCTGGAGTACTCTCAGTCTCTTCAGAGGCACTGACATGTGCTAGAGGGGGGGAAATGAAGACATTCTAATAAGAAAGATGTCATCTCCCACACTTTATAACATCCTCACATTAACATATCAAATGTTAATTCTATCAAGTATGGATAAGGCCTCGGCTTTTCTTTTTTTTTATCTCTGGAGGACATTTTCAACTTTGAGGAAATCAAAAGCCTGTGTGAGACAAAAAAAATATTTCCTGTTATTATTCAACAGAGGCCACAGATAGCATCTTATCTTTGAAGGGTCTCTGTCATAAGAGAGGGAGAGAGAGAGAGCTTTGAGGAAAGGCGCACACACACACACACACACACACACACACACACACACACATTATGTTCACAAAAGACGTTCAACTTATGAGTTCATACAAACATACCCCATCACACATGAACTCACACACATAAACAAGGATGGGCCAAACACGCCCCGTTAAATCCAATTAAGCCTCTGCTCTGATCCCCTCAGTGCATCCCTGACCCTGTCTTGTAACACCAGACCTTCCCGCCATTTCATTAGCACACACACGCACATGCACAGATACTCCCCCCTCCTCTACCTTTCCACAATTGTAATCCAGTCACAACTCTGCTAATGCACCTCCTATAATCCAATCTGCCAATCACTGCTCTTCATGCAAAGGCCTGTGTCACATGACTACCCGCACGTTAGCCCAACGTTCACTTGCAGTTAGCACTGTCATTTGGCACTAATGTTATTCTAGCGGATTTTTTTTCTTCTTTAATGTGATTTGGGAAGTCTCAGCTCCGGCTTCCACGAGTCTAGCGCTAAACCCCCGGTGGGCTAGGCTAATCAGTTTCCAGCATTTCTGGGGGAGACAATGATCCCAGTGTTAGCGCTAGCTAATGACAAGCTAACACAATTAGCCTAGCCTCCCTGGAGGAGAGTTCAGAGCCAGGGCCCATTCTTGCCCCACCTCCTGCAGGCTCCTCATCCACTTTCCCTACATTACTATGGAGCCTAATGGCCTCTTATGAAGAAGACAGATGGAACACGGATGGGCTGGGATTCGGCATCTTCTTGAGTTACATATATGTGTCGGATATGTGCTACGTCCATGGCTGCTTGGATGCTTAACATTACCTCCTCTGTTAATAGCTTCAATGAAGTAACCACTCTTTTCACTGCAAGGTGCGGCTGTAACCTCTATTTAGAGCACAGTGTAGCTCTATGTGTGAGTGAGGACCATAAATGCACTCATGATGAAACAATGCACTTTGGATAAAAATAGGTGCCAAAAATCTTATTGAGATTTCTTAGACTACAAAGCCAACGTTTAGCAGTTTGCAATATAAGAGAGGACAAAGGAGTCCGAACAATTTGAAAGCCAATGTAGACCTCTTTTCTGCAGCACAGAGTTTATCTTATAATTTCTGTCTTGATGTGGCAAACACTACCCATGTTTGCCCCAGGTCTGGTGGAAGATACAGTTTTACAGAATAAATTATACTCCTCCAACACTGAAAAATTAAAAGAGTACAAGAAAAGCCCTGTCAGCTATCGTCAACATGCTATCAGGCTTATCAGTGAACCACATCGTCAACATCAGCTAATGGGATGTAGTTTACGATGCGGCTATCATAATTCAACAGTGTGTTCACTGGTCCACATGGACCACATAATTACTATTTAATACTATACCTACTAAAAATGTTTTTTCTGTGAAAAGGTAATTTAAAAGAAACAAGAAAGCAACAATGAAAGTTCTATTTTTGGAGGTAATTGTAAAGAATATGTAAATATGTAAAAACTTGTTGTAATGCAATTTAAAGCCTTTGATCTACTTTTGTTCTACTGTGTCTAAACTTACTTGAACTTGGCATTCACTTGGTCGGCAGCTTTATGGTAGTTCTCTGTGGTGACCTTGTAGAACTGAGCACTCTGCAGAGAGACAGCGAGAAAGAGAGAAAAGCCAGCAAGTGAGATAAATGCATGAAAATGTGATTGCAATCTCTTATATAAAGAAGTCCATCCAATTTATTCACATCTTCCCTGCTTTCAGGTTGAAGCTATTTAGGCAAAAGGAAACATTTCAGCAAAGTGACGCCCCTTAACGGTTCAGATCTGATATTGCCCTACCTACGGTGCAGCCGAGCCTACACAGCCCTGACATCATCTACCATCCCTCAAACTCCATTAAAACTTTATGGAGAGAGATATTAAGGGCACAGATCTATTACCAGTTTGGCTTATTGTCCACAATATGGAAGCTAACTTTGTGATCTGTAATGTATATAGGCTGTAAGGCAGTAAGTTGGGAGTATGTTTGTAGGTAAGAAGTCTGCAACAATGAGAATTTTTCTATTTTGTTGTGTGTGTGTGTGTGTAGTTTGTAGTGTGAATTATAGATATTTGTGTGTTTATGTGTGTGTTTGTGCTTATCCTCTCACAAACGACTGCTGTAATAACAGGCAGCAATCCTGTAAGGTCAGAGGGTCACTAGTCAACAACATACAGACCACCCGGTCATAATCCTCCGGTGACCCATAGCAAATGAACCCATAGCAGGACCCCTCAACCTGAATTACCTCCTCAAACATGGCCATATAACCTAGCTCCTACACCATCTATACTACTCAAGGAAGATCTGGTTTGTCAGCCCTCAGCGGCTATTTCTGCACATTTATGATCAAATGGTGAGAGGTTATAAAGTGTGATGGATGGCTTGATTAAGAGTCGTATGAGGTTCGATCCAGGGGCAAATTTAGGCAATGTCTACCATTGCCAATGTCTTCATGTGAAGGACTCCACTTACTTACTTACTTAAACTAATACTTTCACTAAAAAAGCCTAAAAGTATTTTCTTCACACATCAGACAGATTAGAGGTTTTGTGCCATCACCTGTTCGGTTAATGCAGAGCTACATAATTTACACCATCAGTACTGTATGATGTAGTGCTAGGTTAAGGACCTCTCAGACTGTAATTAGCCAAAATTATGAGCAGACCTTCACAGGGTTCACAAAAAAAAAAAAATCATGCATTCAGAAAAAAGGCTATAAATGTGCAAGCAGGTCTTGCAAGTTGGTTCTGGAGAAATTTAACAAAGAACAAAACAAACAATTATGTTTGAGCCACATACGTCTTGACTATACATACGTCTTGACATACATGACAATAACCTTAGGCTAAGAATTTGTCATGCAAAAACACAAAATCAGTGACCAGCTAACCCATCAACATTACATTCACTGGAAACCAAACACTTAAATCATCTTGCATAAATTACAGATACACTAGAAATGATAACAAATATAAACCTCTTGGTCCCATCTGCCCCGCCTTAACATCCTAGCAGGGAAGAAATTCATCATAGTTCAGAAAAGATCAATAGGAATGAACTGCGCTGCTGAAAAGATCAATAGTCATGTGTTGTAGAGCTAACAGAAGATGAGACATGACAACGCTGACAAAAGGTCTGTTACAGATTTGAGCCCTCTTCATTTGGATGGACACTTACACTATTTGCAATGGATTCAGAGTCCTTCACGTTTTCATATTCTTTGGAGTTACAGTTATAAACTATATTTATTGACATCTTTATGCAGAATGCTCTCGAAAACAACACAAAAAGATATATATATAGATAGATAGTATCTATAGTATGTACTGCACAGATTGTACATGTACTGAACTGTAATAAAACAACTACCTTATTGACATACAGTCAAAGCCTTTCCTACGACACTTCAAATTTAAGATACATTGTGTTTCCTTTGATCAGTCTTAAGATGTCTCAAGTCCACATGTGTCAAACTTAATTGATTGGAAATGATTTATGTCTATGCAGGTTCCCATGTCCCATGAGTAAAAAATTAAGTCATGAACTCCAAGAAACCCTTCTTATAGGTCTAAGATATATATACATGTTCAGGGAGACATTTGCAGAGGGATGTAAGTGACTGATAGAGAGAATTATTTATTTATTTTAAGATTATGGTTAGGCCTGAGAGACAGGAAAGGCGGGAGACAGAGAGGGAGAGAGATAGGGGGGATGACATGCAGCAAAGGGCCCAGGCCGGTGCAGTAGGGACTCCTCCTTCATGATATGCGCTCTACCAGGTGAGCTGCCCCGGTAGCTCACCTGGTAGAGCGCATATCAGCCACAAGAGAAACAATTTTAATCATTTCAAATGTTTATAAAATGAATAAAACAACAACAACAAAACAACAATATGTGGAAAAGGTAAAGGGTGAACCACTTCAGATGTCCCGTAGGCAGACATTAGTTTGTATGTAAAACACAATAAAGGAGTATGCCCAAAGTTTAAGAGTTAACTTGTAAGCTCATGCTGTATCGGTGCCCTCTTGGCCTTGAATCAAGTGGTTTTCAGCGTAGACAAAGAAACTGTCAAGAACTAAGGAAAAGGATTTAAAAGAGGAGCTTATTCACAGATAAAAAGACTAAAAAGAGATTTTTGGGGCTGCTAAAGAGGCAAGAATAAGACTTCTCCTGGGTGCGGAGATTGAGCCATTGGAAGAGAAAGAGAGAGTCTGAAAGAGCCGGATTTGGGTCTCTGTCTAGAATACTAAGTATAAGGTAATAATACCTGCCTAAATGGCAGAGCTGGCACTAATCAGGAGACTAATCCACCTGGGAGGACAAAAGGCCATGTGTGACAATGATTGCAGCACCACTTACAATACGCGTACACTCACACAAACAATGCAGGTGCATTCACGCTCACACCTACAAGGTACTAACACACACAGCATGGGTATATGTGCGGACATGCTGCCAAAATCGTCTACACATGGTGGCTGGATATAAGCAGTCACTCACTCGCTCACCACCAGACGGAGGAGAGTGTAATTTGTGTGATTACTGAGTGGTCTCAAATTGTGATTTCCAGCTGTTGCCCCAACTGATTTAGAGAGTAGCCCTGACCTTTTGTTAGCCCGGTTTGGTTGAAAACATTCCTCCCTGAAGCAAAACAGAATCTTTTTAGGGGCTGCAAAACACAACCTTGTTTTAAATCTCACTGATTTTTTGTGATTGCTGTCGAGCAATTCTTTGTCAAACAGAATTGTGTAGCTACAAGAACCTGGTACTATGTACACCCCATGTAGAATCAAGTAACTACCTCTAAAACAGTGTTTCTGTTTATTTTCATTAATTTATTTACTCTATTTGGTTTCAACTGGGTTTTTAGCTCATCTGGAGCCAAACAAATTGCTAGTGGGGGGTGTCATAGACAAATTAAGTCATTACTGCTAATGCACTGCAGCGATATGGAGAAGATAGAAGCTGCACCCCAACACAGGCTCCAGCTTAATTTAGAGAAAAAGCCTCCAATTTTTAATGAATAAAACAAATAACTCCCCGTACTGATGGCTTCTTTCTCTTATCTGCTGCTGAGCAGGAGGGCCGAAATGGGGAGAAACCCCACCATGGCCAACATTACGGTTCTGCAGAGCTGGAGAAAATGAGACTTCTGCTGTGTGACTCAGTGCAACTTGCTCATAAGGAGAGCAAAGAGGGTGGTAAACTGCTATTGAGCCTATCCTGCACACAAAGAATTGACTAAGCATTTCAAGAGTTGCCTTAGAGGGCAAGAAAACATCCTGGAGTGGAGATGATGAATCAGAGGAGACAACCAGAACTGTCCATCTTTGTCATTAACATGTTAAACTCCTAAAAGGACCTATTTTATCCAGGTAGCTAAATCCGCCAACCATCACCTCTAACCATGTGTTCAGACAGAACGCAAGGTGGCGATTGCATACAACGTCAATGGAAAGACGTAATCAGACCCAGGTGCCCAGGGTGGCACGACACCAAGAATCCTCCCCACAGTTTGAAATAGTTTGTATTTTGGGCAAAAAATCTGGGCTTTATAATTCTACTTAATGAACATACAGAGACGAGAGGAAAAAGAAGAGAGACTTGAGGAAAATAACAGAAAGGACTGGTGTTTCTGGTGAGTTCTGAGATCAGGGGTAATGTGCCAGACTATTTCTTACTTAGAAACCTGACAGATTTTGCCTAACAGTTTCCCCATTTCCCGTCTTTGTGCTAAGCTAAGTTAAGCTAAGTTAACAGGCCGCATATTTACCGTAGAGACATGAGAGTGGTATTAATCATCTCATCTAACTCTCGGCAAGAAAGCACTATGCCCATAAAGTTTATTTAAGCAATTCCATGTTTTTATTTCTTCATCACTTTTCTTGCAAACCACTAGATGTTTTATATATATCAAATATTTAGGTAATGCAAAACAAGATACTTTCATGGCTAAGTGAAATGTGTTCCTTCCTCATTTTCATATGTGAGGAGAACAGGAAAATAAACACCTTTCAATACAATAGCAGTCCAATACAATACCACTCATAACTACGGCCTAGAAACTTATCATAAGTTGAATCAACATCTTTGTGACTTAGTTTTAACAACAACTGAGCCCTATAAGCTGACATTTCAAAAGTTGTGTCTCAGCATTATTATTTTAGCATGTGAAGCATTACTGCTGGAGGATTCTTTTTTTCCCCCTTTTTAAAAAAAAAAAACATAAACGAATGTGCCGCTCTGTTGTTGTGAAATCACCATTCCTTGAAAAGACTTCCCGTTAAATCCCTGTGAATCCCATCATGCGGCTATAACAGCAAGCAGTCTCAGACACAATAATTCAGCACTGCAGCACACTGTCATGTCTTCACTCCGGATTACTGTGTCCCCTGTTATACAACTAGCAGAGCCACAGAGACTACATTGATCGCTTCATGGTGAAAAGAGGAATTCTAAAAACATATTTACTGCTACAATACAGCAACAAGACGAGCAAGAAACAACTGTTCTAATTTTCACTTTTTCAATTAAAATTTTTAAACAAACATAAAGGTACTTGAAATTTTAGCTCCAGTCTCCAGAAAGAGACACAGAGGGCAAAAGAGTGAGAGGCAGAGAGATAGAGAGAAATGACAGACATGACAGGGAGAGATGAAGATAGCAAGTCAGAGTCAGAGATAGAGATAGAGATAGAAGCTATTACTGTTTTTTTAATGCTCTTTCCTCTGTATTTCTTCCTTTCACAGTGCTATGGAACTTTGCTATGAGACGGCAATTGCTGCAGTGATTGTCCTCCATGGGAGAGCAGAAAAATCCAATTTCATCGATATACAAGGCGAAAAGAAAGATAGAAAAAAAAGACGAAAAATCCTTTCCAAAAAAAAGAAAAAAAAAAGAAATTGAGGTATGAAGAAGAAAAAACACTGAAAAAAAGGAGAAATATAGAGAGACAGATATGGCGGGGAGGGAGGGCTGGAAAGAGACATGGTAGAAAAAAAAAGAAAAGAAATGGGCAAGTTGATTGTTAAATATGAGATTGTTTTACAGCGGGCAGGTATTGAGTGAAAATGTAATAAATATATAGATATTGTTTTCAGGGGCTATTTGGTAGCTGTGGCCCCAATGAGCGGCAGCAGCAGAGGCAGCAGGCTGAGCTGCCTGGGAGCCTGGTGATGGCCTGTCACTGGAAGCCCCTCTGATGAATGACCATGTTGGATTGGAACAGACATGTAATATATATCAGACTGATATTCTCTCTCTCTCTCTCTTTCTCTCTCTCTCTCTCTTTTGGTGCCTCTTTCTGCTGGTAGGCAAGAGGCTGGGGGAATCCTGAGGTAAAGGGAGGGCACATGGAGGGAGGGTGAAGAACGTGATGGGAGATAATATTAAGCTAGCAGTATACTCCAAGTCAAAATCTAATTTAGTGTGTTCTGGCAAAATGGATGGTTTGCAACCAAAAAGGAGCGCAGCACTGGGCTTTTGATAGCTTTGATACAGTGTGTGCAGAGGAACTACAGCCCACCAATACACCATGACCTGCGACTGATCAACATTGTCATGTAATTGATTCTGGGTCACACTTCCTTTTCTTCCTTAAATGAGTTTACCTCATAGTTGTTCATAAGAGTTCACAAGAGTTTCTATACGGACACAACTTATTTCAACACTGGTAGGTGCTACAGAGCACTGTGCCATCACTCTCATAAACATTTAAATCAGCCATGTGACGTCTCAAAATAAACCCTTTGTGCTTACACTGCAATACAAATCATCTTACTCTACTCACATATAGTGTAATTCAGACATGGTGCAATAACGTGTGCATAACAGGGCTGCAGCTAACGATTTTCATTATCGATTCATCTGTTGATTATTTTCCAATAATTATTTGTTTCGTCTATGTCAGAGCCCAAGGCAGTGTCTTCAGATGTCTTATCTAGTCTAACCAACAGTCTACATCCCAAAGATACCCAATTTACATAGATTTAAACAGACAAAAACAGCACATTTGAACAGCTGGAACTATAGAAAGTTTAGTATTTTTTCTTGTCTACATCTAAGCAGACTGCATATACTTTACATATACTCTGTCTCCATCAATAGATGCACATTAACTACCTTTGTATATAGATGAACTTGTTTTATTATCCAAACAGTATTTAGTGTTCCTTGCACTGCTTGTATAGTACAGGAAGAACCAGACCAAAACCCTTAATATAAAGTATACAGAAACAATGTGACCTGGATGTGGATCACACACTTGCCTGTATGTAAGCTTCAGGATTGCTTATCTTTGTTTAGCTCTATCTCTGTATTTGTATCTTCCTGTAAATTTGTTCTCTGTACTGTCCAGTTGTATTGAGGTCTTTCATCTGGAGCGGATGCTATTAACCAAGCGGGAGTTACAGTGAGTACACAGGAACAGAACATGCTAAAAATGATTTTGTTTGGTATACTGCCAGGCTGACGTTAAGTGTAGAGAACAGGGAGTGATGAGAGCCTGGACTGAGTGCCAAACGGGGCACTGTGGCCTGAACAAGAAAAAGAAGCGTTATTAACACAGTCCAAATAAACTGCACCCCCTATGGAGTCCCAAGCCGCTTGCTGCACAGTAAGACAACATGCAATATGCCCACCATTGATCTTCAGTTACACACAGGATCACACACCATCACAGGAAACGTACACATGGTTGCCACTTCTGTTGTGTTTTGTCTCCACAGGCCACAAATCACAATATAATTTGCAAATTGAAATGAGTGCAAATTTTGAGGACAAAGTGCTTTGAAAATATAATTTCACATTTATCATTTAATTCCTGTGCATGAATCAATAAATAAATCAGTGTTCGTATTCACAGAACTCTCTTGCATCTCACGTTCCCCAGTCTCTCACACTCACCTATTTTTTTTTACTATTCAGAGAGACTCACTCATAAATGTCACTTTATCATAATTTCTGGTGATACTTTCTCAGGAAGAATGCATCTCCACCTGTCCTGTCGTTTTTTCTATCCATCTATCTTTTTTTGTGTTGAATCTCTTGTTTCTCTTTTTTCCTTTAGCTTCTGTCTTCAATACAGTATCCCTTTCCTGGTTGTCTGTCCGTCCCTCTCTCTCTCAATCTTCTGTCTCTTTCTGAGGTGTGAAGGTGATTTGTTGACACTTTGATCTAAGGAATATTGACCAGAGGGCAACATGGCTGATGGATGGCCAGTGCCTGAAGTCGATAATGCCTGTGTTAGTTGGGACTCATCATTTCTACCATCAGCACTCACTTTTGCTCCTATACAAGGCGATGCAGTGGAGCTACACTGTCCACAGATGTATTAACGTAACACGAGCTGAGGAATTGAAAGGGGGTTAGGGTTAGACTTGAAAGGGAGAAGCTCAGCTAGACAACTGGATGTGTGAGGTTCAAGTGCAACAAGAGAACGTTTAGGTCTTTTACCAAGCCATCAATCTGCTGACGAAAGTCTGTAAAAAAGTTATAGTTGTTTTCTTTGCAAATGATCCATCAATTGATTCACACCCTACCTTGACGTCAGCAAATGGTGTCCTCGTCACTACTCAACCAAAATTGTACAGACCAATGCACCTCCAATTACTGGAAGAGGTCCACTATCACTCAATACCCACTGGCTTGGCTCAAGAATTCATCCTCAGTGAAGGAAGGAAATGTTCACTTATGGACCCAAAGGGAGAATTGTCTTGTGTGTAATGTGAACTAACAAATCCACACTAAAAATATTAAAAGAGCGTGGTCATTGCAACAGTGAATTATTACAATTGCTTGTTTAATCAGCTAGGAAAAACATTAAGAGATGGCAAAAAAGAAAAGTATATTCAAAGCAATGTAATAATGATGTGTGCACACACAAGATAAGATCTTTTCACCAAGAAAATGATTTGACATCAAGGTCATTTTGAGGACAATGTGCCCACTGAGTATGTGATATTTTGCCATCCTTGTATTCAAGGAGCTTCTAAGAATTTCTAAGTTCTTATTGGAATAAATTTGGATTTAGATTCTTCTATGGAGGGCATTTGACTTTTTGCACCCTTCAAAGGGGAGAAAGCTCCTTCCCAGTATGAAGGCATCATTTTAAGCACATTAAATAGGGCATTGTATCCTTCTTAAGATACACTTGTGATTTGAGAGCAGCATGAAGGTGTCCTTTTTAACACACTTTAACAGGGCATTTGACCCTGGTTCCTTGCCTTGCAGGCATCTCTCACTGGGACCAGCATGGTGCTGCCAATTGAAGTGGGCTAAGCAGGGCAGCTGACCCTTGTCCCCCCTCTGTAGGACACTGGGTCGACAATGAACATCACGGTAGTGTCATTTTCAGGGACAGGAGGACACACACAGGGATGAATGAGATGTAACCTTTTATCCTTCAGACCGAGGAATGGTGGGTGGAAATTAAAGGAAAGAGGAGAGCCAGAGAGCAAAAGAGCGGCATTGAGACAATTACGGAGAGGCACAGGACATGAGAGAGAGAGAGCACGAAGCACACCACACTGGGGAAAGCATGCAGAGTTTAAGTTGAAGGATGATAACAAAAACAGTGGGGCAGAGGGATGAAGAAAAATAATAAATGTGACTGTACTTTGGCTGAGCCCAGTGGTGACCAAGCCCACTGTGTTTGCTGGCTGAATTGTGTGCATGAATCTGTGTATGTGTGTTTCTGTGAACACTCGATAAATGCATTATACATTAATAGAGGTTGTTATGAACACTTTTCCCCAGGTAAAAACTAGAGCTGCAGTGCGTGATGTGTATGTTGTTGAAAATAGCAATGAAGTCATCTGGCTGACTGTATAATGCAGCATTGAGTTTTAACGTTGTCTTCTGTTGTAAAAGAAAGCTTGCTTCATCTTTAGAAACTGTATTCCCCACCTTGGATATTCTCGTTAGTTGTGCTTTGGTTTCATTCTATTATTTATCTTTCATATCATTCTTGTTATGTCTAGAACAATGCGTAAAACAATGGCAGGTTGGTTACCATAAAAACGTTTAAAGTTGTTTTGCTGAAAGCAAGTTAGTGCCCAACAGTGTGCAATGAACCAACTTCCATAAGCACGTAGTTAAATACGCATGTATAGCATGTATAGCTCTACATAGGGTATGTAGCTGGGCCCTGCTTATGTTATCAGTTGGTTTCTGCCTTTTCAAAATGGGTTGGTATCTGCATTCCCAATGTTAAGAAAACCACCCTGTCATAAAAGACACTTTGGCTGAGAATTGAGCTTATAAACGGTTATAAAAGGTATATTGCTTAATTATCTTAAGATGATTCACATATCATCACTTTATTTCTGCAGTAACTGATAGAGTCTAGTTTTGTGAGTTAGGTTACACATTAATGTCCATATACAGGCATTTTTCAGGCTGGTGTATGGTGCAAACTGTTTCTTACCCTCTGCTCCAGCCGGGCCACCTGCTCTCTATAGAAAGCATCCTGCTTCTTAAGGTCTGCTTCTCTGGCGTCCAGCTGCTTAGCCTAAACACACACACACACACACACACACACACACACACACACACGCACACACACACGCACACACACACGCATACACAGAAGAGAAGAAACACCATTACTTATGTGCTCAGTGGAGCACTGACAATTTTAACAACCGATCACAAAATACACACATACAAGAGTGTACATACAAGTGAGAGAGACCCACGTGTGTGTATAAAGAAAAGACATATTATAACACAACACAAAAGCCTTCTGTTTGTTGGCATATATACACCAGACTGTGAAACACTTTGTGAATTATTTTTTAATATAACAGTTTATGATATGTGCGCTGTGCCTGCCTGTATATGTGCACATTTTGCTTAATGTGTGGAAAACACACCTGTGTGTGTCCATGTGTGTGAGACTGATGATGCCTTGACATGTATTGTATGTGCTTCTTTGTCCTCTTGTGTTCAATCTTCAGCCAAACCTCTATCAGGCCAAGAGGATAACATCAGTTTTCAGTGCAAAGGCGCACCATGGTCTGGCGTATATAGTTACCCAGTCTACCAATCTCCACTGTCCTCCCCTCTACTGTGACCTTCAGTAAACGTACGGCTGACTCTCTTGGTGATATACAGAGCAGATAAGACCTGGATGTATCAGCTCCCAGAGAGGAAAAAGCAGACCTTCACACTGGGATGGAGGGCCAATGACTCAAATCAAAATGGAGATTTCAATTTTATTAATCTTGATAGAGGTTCAACTCTGAAGGACAACACAGTTTTGAGGGCCACTTATTTTAATTGTGGAATTACTTCTCATCATTTACTTGTCAAAGCCCATGGGTATATTGATGGCTATGGATGGGAACAATAAAGGGGGATTTATAGACTGGTGGAATTGGGACTTATATCAAGCAAATCAGGTTTTGATTAGAGGAAAACATTTGTGGTATTAAAAAAAAGTGTATAAAAAAGTTTTAAAAAAGAGGAAAACCTTTAAACAAGACAGAGCTGTGTTATTGCACAGTGAACTTGAGGACCTAACCAAAAGCTTTTAGTGTTACTGCTCCCTTCTGTTAATAAGTCTTCAGAAACAAGCTGAAATCATCATCTCATCTATAAGTCTACAAAGCATTTGAAGCAAGAGAGCTGTACAAAAGGATCATCAAACTATGGAGTAGCTGAAATACCTGATGGAGAGAAAAATGTCACATGTCAAAGAAGCTGAAAGAATGAAAGAAAGATAAGAAATCCTTGACTATCATCGACTATCAGGCAGAAACAGTGA
Source organism: Enoplosus armatus (assembly GCF_043641665.1). Lineage (NCBI taxonomy): Eukaryota > Metazoa > Chordata > Actinopteri > Centrarchiformes > Enoplosidae > Enoplosus > Enoplosus armatus. The sequence goes on along the minus strand of NC_092201.1, from coordinate 7,754,778 downwards.
GACAGAACTGTAGAGTCCAGGAGAAGGTAAAGACCTCGAGACTTACCTTGCGTCCAATCTCCTGAATAAGGGGAGCATTGAAAGAAAACAAGAGAGAGAAAGAGTGTAAAGAGGCACTGATTCATCCATGAACTTCTTCAAAGCGACATTTGGAAAGGTTTAGTATTCAGAGGCTAGGGGTGACTGGCTACCACACTGTTCTGCTTGAATACTCACACTTCATCCTCTCAATCTTCTCTCTCACTGGCTTGAACACACATTGGTGCATTCACACACAGTACATGTATGGTATATAACCATACATGTGTGTGTGAGCCTGGTCTGTAACCTGTTTCCCCAACAATAAGCCCCCGATCACCAGGGACATCAAGGCTCTCCCGAATGGTAAAAAAAACTGAGCCTTTGGGGGGGAGCTCAAACTTATTCAGAAAGAGGTAAGGGCCAAGATCAAGTAGGGCAAGGACATCAACAGGAGAAAGATGGAGGCCCGACTGCAGCTGAACAACACTTGGGAAGTGTGGGGAGGCATTAGGAGCATCACTGGCTATATCTGCCACGCAGAGAAGCCTTGAAACCTTTGCTTTCAGCACTATAGGATGTTGAAGGAGACAGAGAGCGAGTATGAAGAAAACATAACGTATGGAGAAAAGAAATTGCATTACCCCATCCAATCTCTTCTACACTGATAACCATCTGTGTTTGGCTACTCAATGCACTGCAAGCAGAGCTGCGTGCTCTATGCATTGTGATGAGGAGCGGCGAGGAGTGTCACCGAGGGGCTGTCCTCACAAGAGATGAGTGGGGGAAGTTTCAAAGTCAAGGGGATGCTCCAAGCTTACCCACTACACACAATACAGAAACCTACTAACACCTGCACACACACACAATGTCATCTACAGATCCAGAGAAAAAAAAACACTCCACAGCACCACTTTATCACATTCCTGACAACACTCAGTAAAGCTACGCCATGACCAAGTTGCTGTTGTCTCTGCTGTCCTCAGCACAACCTAACATTAACCAGCCTTATTGTTGAGGTCAGACAATTGTCTCCATTGTGTACCCTTAAAGGTCTGAAGTGCTATTGTGTGGTCAGTGGTATACAACAGCTAAAGCTGCCTGCAATTCATGATGGAATCAAGCTGAACTTAAACCTAAATGATAGTCCTGGGTGAATGGAGCCTGAAGGACACCTTTAAAGTATGATGTAAGTACACTAGAAGTCGCACTATTATGACCTTTAAATGTGTTATCGATTACAAGCATGCAATCAGGGCTTCTACGATAGATTGGCAAAGTTTTTGAGAGACTGGATTAGGTTGGCAGAGGTGCCAAAAAACTGTCTCCCACCAACAGCTCAATTTAAGAGGAGGAGAAGAGGGATGATAGGATGGAGGGAAACACAGAGGAGAGGATTGGCAGGGGGTTGTGTACCGTCATAAGTGTGTCCAAACTCAATGTTACGCTGATAGGTGGTGACTGAAGGCTTTAGCTTTGAGAAAGAGAGGACAAAAGATGCACACAGACGCCGAGACACAAACAACGGCTCAGACACTGATCTGAAACGCACACATCAGCACATCCACACACACACACACACACACCAGCCGGAGCAGCTGTACCCACAGAGAACGGTTGGAGAGATAAATGTGCGCTGAAGGCGAGACTAAAGGGGTCATTAAAAGAGGAGAGGTTGTGACAGCAATGTGTGCCTAGGGATTTTCCTTTTTTGCTCACTTTTGTGTCTATATGTATGCGTACATGCAGCCGTGCATGTGTTCAATTTCCATGCGAGCAGGTTGGCCCAACACACACAGGCCCTGACACACACACACACACACACACTATGTCAGGATTACTTCCGACTGATTAAACCCATTCAGGAGACTTTGAAGATAATCTAATCATACTAAAGGCCAAACAATGGGACAGACTTCACCACTGCCCATACACCTTTTGTTCCCCTAATGAAGAGGTGGTCATGGGTGGAGGAGGAGAGCTGGGGTAAGGGTGCAGGGAGGAAGAGGAGGAGAAGGGCAGAATTAGGCAAGAAAATGGAAAAGAACTTGAAGATGGAAAGAACAGCAAGATAAGAGACATAGAGAGAAAGAGGACAATAAAGGTGATTTATCATTGGAGGTGTCAAGAATGGAGAACTGGCTGTTAGATGGAGCCCGGGCCAAGCGTGTCTCTAACTTTAGAAAGAAGTTAAAGAGAGAAAATGATCACAGAGTACACAAAGGAAGAGACAAGTTAAGTGGAGGAAACAGGGGGAAAAAAGGGGGGGGGCAACTGAAGCTCTTACAACTTCCCAGCTTTGAAATTCAGACTTCTCCCAGACAATGATTTCTCAGCGGAAGTGAAAAACGACTGTCAATCACTCTCATGGTGAAATACAGTTTTCCTGATTTTATGAGACATTTCAAAACTTTTTAGGTCCAGAGAATGATGTAATTCATTTTGGCTAATTCACAAAAAAAAAGTTAAAATACAAACACTCACAACAATACCCTGCCACAGAGTCCACACACTGCTGTTTGTAGCCCAGGAAACCACATTAACATCAACAGCAAAGTTTTACACCCCCCCTGTGTCCATCTCCCCCTGGTCTCATATTAAGTACAGTAGCACAATGGCTGAGGGTGACAGGCGGTTGAGAGTGAGACCGTGGTGGTCAGATTAAACGGATCATTTAGGCGAGGTGAACGCCTCTGTGAATATCAATTAGCCAGTCGCTGAATAATTAAGAACAGCCATGTTTTTTAATTAGCCGACTGCCGCAGTTTGAGCTGGGAGCGAGGGCGGAGGAGAAGAGGAGGGGAAGATGGAAGAGGGATGAAAACAGGTGGATTTTGCTGTGTCAGGCCCTCCACCCAACTCCTGTTCTCTCACTGATTTGCTCTCATACAGTCTATTTTCTTTCACACCTGCTTTTTTTTGTTGAAAGTGCTCTCTCTGTTCGCTTTCTTCTTTTAACGCATTCCAAAAGGACTGAAATAAAAATAACTCTTGCCTGCAGCGTTCAGCAGGGCAACTGCATGTGTGTGTATGTACTGTGTGTGGCTACGTATGGGACTCCCTGTTATAATAAAAGACATTTATAGGTGATAACACAATTATGTCATATTCGCATTTCCTGTTCTCCTTTTTGAAGAGACACTGCATCATTTCAAGCCGTAATTGAGAAACAAAACACAACCATACAAACCACCAGACTTAAGCATTCTGCTGTCACGCTTAGTGTAAAGACTTAAACCAGCGGTTCCCTGCCTTTTTGGCTCGTCTCCCCCTAAGATATACCGACAACCCCTTGTCACAAGTCAGTGAGCAGTTTAACTAAAGTCATTTTCCCTTCGTAAACCGTTTACTTTGAATAAATTATAGGGCAAAAGTATCCAATGGTTTACAAGAATTAGTATATTACCGTATTAGAGAAAAGAGATTGACAGAAGAAATACATCTTAGATCCTCTCCTATCCCGTTCATCACCTTTTTACAACTCCCCCCCTTTGGGGAGTCCTGACCTGAGGTTGAGAACCACTGAATTAAAACAAGTGGATCTTCTTATGATAGAATTCAATCTATGACAGGTCTACAATACTAGTTGCCAACGGCATGAATTTAGGCTAGGCACCACGATATCACAAACCAAAAGGAAGACAATTTCTCATTGCTTAAGAAGAAAAAATCTGATTATGGCTACAAGCAATTCTGTACATATTACATTTTTCATTTCACACCTCAATGATGGAGACCTCTGTGTTGTAACAATGAGGTGACTCACTGTTACACTGTATGCCCACTACGTGCTTATAAATCATGCTAGAAGAAAATAATCTTGCACGATGCCATGATCGATGGAGCACAAATCAAATCTCATCACATTAACTAACAGCCCCTCATCCATAACCTCGGTCTCTTTTGTCTTCCCCTACCATCACCATCTCAGCCCTGATTCAACTCTGTCACGAGTAGCATCATAATCAATGCTCCCTCACACTATCCAAGTGAGCGCTGCAGCATGATGGGTCAGAGCTGCTCACCAGGGCCCATCTATCACAGACCTGCGCGACAGGGCTCTGTGACAAACTAATACTAAAGCCGCGGGCCTCGGGTCCTGTGTGCTCCGACAGGCGGAGGGGGGTCAAAGGGCAGCACAATGTGACCGTGCTCTGGTGTTAATTGGCACGGCGGAGGTGTAGGTGGCATGTGGGAGGTTAGAGATGGATGGAGGGAAGAGAAGGGAAGTTCATGGGGTAGAGAAGATGAAAAGCAGGGAGAGAGATGGGTCAATGTGGGGATGGAATATGGATGACAAGATAGTTGGAGGGAGAATTGGGTTTTTGACAGTTGTTGGGAGAACTGTCATATCAAGCTTGGAGATAGGAGAATATTTTAAAAGTAGGGTTTCATGAAAAACACTTTCTTACTTTTTGCCACCACAAAACTAATATATACAAAGCTCGCTCTCTCTCTCTCTCTCTCTCTCACACACACACACACAAAACTGTTTCAGACACACATCCCTCCTACAAATCTTGGCACATCCTATAACTACCTCTAAAACCATTGCAACTCTATCTTTAAAAGCTATCACTGGCAGATCAAATCTAAGTGATGGAGTGTAAAATGATATCACCTAACACAGACCTTACTGCCAGTGTTACGCATTACCCTTAGAGTCACGAATAAAACATAAGTCCTGGTAGCAGTAGCTGTAAAACTCGACTGGAAACCATTCACTTTGGCTGGTTAATTAGCATCATGGGGTTTCACTGAACGGCAATAACACTTTGGTTCGAGGCCAGCTATTAGTCTCCACGGGAGTTGGTAGGGTTATGGGCGATGTAATCGTGTCAGATATAGTGTGGTCAGTTAATGGGCTTAACCTTGACTGATAACACTAAAAGGACAAACACACTGTCAAACAATTATGCACACAGATACTGACGGCTGAGAAAAAATTCACTCCTGCAACAGGGTTTAGTGTTCTCCGTTGGGCCACTGAGCCGGAGTTCAGCTTGTATCTAGTAAATGTTATTAAAAGTGCTGTATTCAAAATGAATGTAAATTATTAGTTTCTGAAAAATTATCAAAAAGTAATACTTGATTGTACATATTGAAACTTAAGGCCAACCCCTTGAACTTACAAATGAGCCTTTACTTAACTAACTGTCCACACTGTCCATATCTTTGGTTATCTCATTCCTTTTCTGTTTGGATTGATTCACCTGAACCTTAAGAGTTTTCTCCTTCAGTTCAGTTAGGCTTCTGTCCTGTTTTGCAAAAGCCAGATGTGCTTGAACCAAAGTAGTTTGTACTGAATATGTCTGAAGGTAAAAGTACTTATAGCTGTTCAGAACATCTTGGAGTGGCGAGTTATGTCAATGCTAAAGAGGAGTGTATACTTTTGGACAGTCTCTCCTTGAAGGCATTCATGGTGTTGCATTTGTTTGCTCACACAAAAAGTGACTGCAATAGTTGAATAGCAGAATGAAAAAAGCTTTCACCTCCACACAACTGGCCAATCACTGCATAAAGGTGGCAAGCTTATGGGACTGTTGGTTTTGAAAAGTTACAAAACTGTCAGAAGCTGTCCCCCCTCCAATTCCAGTCAGAAAGGTGCACATGGGGAGATTAAGACACTGTTCAACGATCCAACAAGCACTTGTTTGATGCATACCATACTGAAGGTAGAGACCTGATTGGTCTTGTGATCATAACAACCATTTTTAAAATAGTGATTAAGTATCAGATGTTTTTGTTTTTCCCCTTGTAATTCTCGAACCAAACAACCAAAATCAGTTTAAAGGTAATTTTAGCTGATGTGAAATCACCAGTTTTCAGTCACTACTTAAGATGCTCTTGGATACATTTTAAAAAGATGGTATCTTGACTTGATCTTTGACAAACAAATGACTGAAGCATGGAGCATCCTGGCAGAAAAAGACAACCAAGCCACAGGCTGCAGATAGAATGACTTTCCCTTGGGGATCTCTTAGTACAGTGAGTAATGATTCAACGACCTGGTGGGTCAAAGGGCTGACCTACACAGGACAGGGGCCAAGGGGCCAGGACAGGGACCAAAGGCCAAGAGGTGTAGGTGGTGAGTGTGGGTGTCTCAATGTTTGTGCGTGTATCTTAAGCACTGGCTGTTTAAGGGCACATTAAAATGAAGTGTCCTTGTGGAGTCTGTAGCTCATTGACTGCGAACAGGGGTCAACAGGGGGCTTGATCTGATCCAGCTGGTCTTAATGTGTGAGTGTCAACCCACTCACACATTTACATCTCTTTTGCACTTCTCCCAAACTTGTAGACGTTTAAACAATGTACTAATTTATTCTAGGGAAGAATAAAAATAGTGAGGTTTATAATAATCATAAGCTTATCAAAAGAAAATATGACTATGCTTCTTTTAAGATGTTGTCAGGATTGAAAAGCAGCGAATAACATGGGAAAAGCTGGATGAGAAAAGATCCAGTGAAAACGAATGGGACTAGTGAGCCCACAAAGCTTGAAATCCTGGTAGAAACATGAAAAATCACTTTCCTTTCTACTCCCAGACACTTCAAGCCCCTCAGCCTTTGTTGGAGTCACCACCTCCACCACTCTACTGCCAGATCCTTCGCTGAGGGACAGCAACAACATCTGCTGGCTCAGAGATTGATTAATTGGCTGATCAGGCGCCCGCGGAGTAAACTGATTGATTGATCATCTTGTGGTTGGAGTTGCCTTTATCTAGAGCCCTGGGGAGCGAAGCTCTGGAGGTTCCCAGTCATCTGTCATGTCCAACACACAGGGGAAGACGAAGGAGAGATGAAGAGCTGTGGGTTCATTACCGAGACATGGGGGGCATGTATGGAGGAAGTCTCAACCAAGATGGGAACAGGGGGCATGCCGAGACAACAATGGGAACATGGGGACAAAGGGGCTGAGGATGAAATGAAGGGAGAAGATACACTGGTGCTTGAGAGGGAAAGATATAGACATACATGAAGGCAGAAAGAAAAAGGAGTGTGGCCAAGCCAAGAACAACAACATAAGGAAAATGTTACAGATGAAGTCATGATAAATTGACTAATTGGAGTTGGAGTGGAGTTAGTACTAGCTATGGTTATTTGCTGCTTCTTTTTCAGGATCCAGTGTTTTTTTGGGACGTACAACCTCCACTCATTTATAATTCCTGACCACATCCCGGTTTAACAGTGAGCAGAGAGAGTAGTGGGATATAGGGAGAAAAAGGAGGAAGATCAAAACAAGTGTGGAGAATGCTAGTACGCATTCAGTCAGACACATAAACTGATGGCAGAAAATTCCTTTACTTGACGGCAGAGGACACCGTGAATGACCTGAGAGTGGAGAGAGGCATATTGTCTTTGGACAACAGATGTCCCTAGGGAGCAAAGTGGATGAGAGAGAGTTGGTGGAGGAGAGAAGAGAGGTGGAACAACCTATAGCAGAAAGAAGGTGAGAGGAATGTAGAAGGGAAGACAATAGGGGAAGACATGCAGGGAGAAAAAGAGACAGCCTGAGGATGTGTTGCTGACATTGGACCTTATGGACAAGTCAAGCTGCATGTGCCTGACCTGTCTGTGTGCATGTGCCTGCAGCATGTGAATCCTCTCCTGGATCCATCTGCATGTTTAAGACCATCCTAGTGTATGTGTAAGTGACTGAATCCTTGTGTGATTTCGGCTGTGGGCATACTGTACATTTCTCAGGGCACGTGTGCTCATGCTGTGTGTTAATGCATATTCATTCCACCCAGCAGCAGGTGGTCTTCTCATGCCTGATGAAGCTAGGAGGGGGCCACAATCAACCTTCAGCTTCTGTCCATCAAGCCCATGTCAGCAGACTCAGGGTCACCTCTAATCCACTCACATCTTAAGCTGAATAATGCCCTTTCCCCTTTCCTTGATGCCCTACTTGCCTACTGTTAGCCGTCACAGACAACTAACTTTAAAGGGATTCACAGAAAAGAGACATTTTGATGTTGTTTTCTTCTCTTAAATCACAGGTTAGCCTGTTCTTTTATATATGACTTTGTGAAGTTTCATGATTCTTTCCACCAACGTCAATGAGGAAATTATACAAAAGATACATTGCTATGCTGTTGTTATTCCTCCAGTTATCTGACTTTTGTTTAAAATGTACACTTTATGTAGTTTTAAGTGCTGTTGTGGATTGGTTTGTTTCCTAATTGGAGTCTGTAACCTTGTTTTGAAAACTGCTTTGTGAATCAATATCTCTTGTCTGCTCTTTCCATGTGCCTCTATTTATTCCCCCATCTTTTATCCCCTTTCCATTCTCTCACTGCTTCTATATCTCATCCAGAGTTTCTGCTGTTCGCTGCCTTCTTGACTCCCCTCTTGTCTTCTTTCCCTCCATATGTTTAAGTTCTTTTCCATCGTTCAATCAAAATCTCTACCTCTAGCACCATTAGCTGAGCAGACTGTTCACTTCTATAGTACCTCATTAATACCGCTCTCCTGTCAGAGCCAAGAGGGAAAAGACACAGACAGACCAAGAAAAGGGAGAGGGACAAGCTCTAAAGAAAATACCTGTCATATTACACATCCAATACATCTAGTGAGCCACACGCACACAAAACTTTGTTGACGTTAACTCAGGATGCTTGCTTTTCTAACCTTTGCACTTCAATGTCTGGCAAATTAAGTCTTAGCTAGGCCAAGTGAAAGAGAGGGCAAGAAACAGAATGGAAATATTGCAAAATTTTCTCAATATTCTCAATAATACTACAGGCTGCACAGAGGTCATGACTATCAAATTCCCAACTACGGTACCACTGACATTACAGTTTTATGAGAGAAAAGGGGAAAAACCATGAAAACTCCATCAGTTAAACCCTGCTAGTTAAACCCCACTAAAATGATAATTGCTCTGCTTGCACTGATCACTTTGATCAGAAAAATAAATAGATTTTTCACTAAATGACAGTTGCTGTATGCGTGCATTTAGCTGTAATGACTGTTTAAAATTCACAAGTAAAAAGCTCTTGTTGCATTCACTAATATGAAGGTGGAATATGTAGAGGAGAAAGAAAAGTCAAACTTAAAACACTTTTTGAAGCTTTTTTTCTCGCTTGGCATAAAAGCGCACAAATAATTTTCAGTTATGCATAATATGTACTGGAAGTGTTATTAGGTAATTAGTTTCTGTTTACACATGTCAAACGCATTCATTGTTCAGACAAAAGGTGAAAAAAAGCACACAGCACAATAAGACAATTCTAGTCAGCTTTCCAAAATGTTTAGAACAAATGAGAAGGAATACATACATAAATACATACACCGCCCATTGAGGCTGAGGCAGTAAATTGACTGTACAAGCTCTCTTGTCAGAAAGACGCTTTCCTGACACCAGTATCCATCCATCAATCGAAGCGCTGCCGTATCCCAGCCCCAATGCTGGCCGCTCGCAGTGCCAATTAGCTGACAGGGTAAGGGCCTGGTGCAGAGTGCCAGCCACAGGCCCTGCCAATTAGAGGCTGACCTCCCGTCTAACCATAATACTGGCACGGTGTGTGGGCACCACACCCTGGGCAGGGGTGAGGTACGGCCGCCAATATGTAAAGGACGGTTGAGTGGACACCCTCAAAGACGTGAGAAAGAGAGAGAGAGGGCATTGCAAAGACAGGAGACAGAAAGAAGTGGACACATGTATGTACAGTACACTGTCAGTAGGAAACAATTAAAAGGGCAGTGGTGCAGACAGAATATCTGCTCGTTTAACTTGACCTCTTCCAGTACACATTTAATTACATTGTATCTATTGCACAAACAGACAAGCATTCACACAGAGACAAAACAGGCCTCTACCTGAAGACACTGAACTCTTTACAAAACTGAGGAGAATAAAAGCTTTGCATTTCCAAAATGCAACTTTCAGGAAATAAGGAAATAAACAGGGTAACAGCTGATTGTCATGTCTGTACTTTTTCACTAGCTTTTATAAGTCATCATTATGGAGGGTATTTAGTTTGTAAGGTCCCATGTAAATGTAATAATACATCCACAGCAGATACATTTCCCCTCCAGGTCTATTAGTGTCTTCCTGTTAGATCTGTAATTGTAGCTCCCCCTCTGGGCCAGTCAAAGAAATTCTGATATTTCTAGGGAGCAGTGGTGCCATTCTTTTCTTTCTTCTTTTTGTTTTTTTAATTAAGACAAAGTCAAAATCAAGTCAGTGTTGTCTGAAATATTGTTTGTCATTGATGAATAAATCATCAGTCAGTGGTCAGTGGTGCCCCATAGGATTCTCTCTTAAAAAAAAAAAACAGAAGTACAGATTTAGTTCAGTGCCATAGAATATTTGTTACAAAAGCGTAAATATCAGGTATATCTCAGATAGGATGGTACTGTAAGTTTAAAGCAAACATGCCAACAGTACCTTCCAGCAAATACAAAGGATATATTCCCTTGGATGTTTTCATAAACATTCAGAAATAGAGCAGACATAAAAGTCCATTCTTAATTGAATGTTTGTGGTAGTTGCAAAAATAGGTGTTGAAGATTAATATAAAGTTATCATTTCACAGTAACGGAGTTTTTACTTAATTCTTTCACAGCTAAATAAGTAAATACTTAAATGCTGTAAACAGTAATGAAGTATCTGACAGGAAACAGGTACGGAGGCTGTTCAATGCCAGTAGATATAAGCGTTTATCTAAAAAACTCTCTGTGTGGTAAGAATGGCCTGAGGGGAAGGTGAACTGCATCAAAGCAATGCAAAGATCTGGATTTTATCCCAAATTCCAACCTTCAAGAGTGCGCAATTGTGTTCTTTTCTTTTTCTCTTTAACACATGAAGGATTTTGATATCACCATGTAAAATACTGAAGGTATTGTGGAACTAATCAAAGTATGTAATAAAAGTAATAAATCAGGTCCTAACTGGGGAAATGTTCCTCTTCACAAACTGGAGGAACACTCTCATTCAGCTTCTGTGGCATGCTTGTGGTCTCATTTTTTTAAGGTACCTTGAATTTTTGGTGTAAACCCAACCTGTGATCTATGCCACCTCACCCCAACCCTTTACGTAATATACCTGCAGAGCATACTAATCAAAACAGACTGACAGTTCTCTTAAATCCAGTTACATCAAGCCTGGCAGGGGTTGCTCTTACAACAGCTCAGAGAACTGGAGTCAAAGATAGGATGCAATTTGTCCTTGGCGAGCTGAGCAAATCCAAAATATATGTAAATCACAGTGTACCACTACCTCGCTTTATCTCATTCAAAAGTAAAAGACATGAGGACCTTTTCTACCCCCAATCTTCCTTATACACTGTGATGCGGGAGAAAGAATAATAAGAAGGGGGAACAAGAAATGTTTTTTTATTTTTACAATTTTTCTTTTAAATACCACCAACGGGCACCAATTCAAAACCCAGCAAGTCTCCTTTAATACCTGGGAAATTAAATTGTCGCTCTATTATCAGCCGGGTCCAGTCGGCTGTATCTAAAATGCAACAGCGCACAACTGAAGTACACAAGGTTTTCTTAAAAAAAAAAAAAAAAAAGCCGGACATTTGCTGGAGACTGCAGTTCATAGAGGGGTGGAAGGAAGAGGAGTACCGGGGTGAGCAGAGGGGGGGCTTGTTGCATTAAAAATGTTAAGCTTTACCCAAAGTCATTTTCAAGCCAGCCAAGCATCAAATGGAACACAGTTTAAGGAAAGAGTAGGTACTGATTTTCTCCAGGAGCTCTGACAGGATGGACATGGTGTGTGTGTGTGTGTCTGCCTGAGTGTGTGTGTGCGTGTGTGTGTGTGTGTGTGTCTGCCTGAGTGTGTGTGTGCGTGCGTGCGTGCGTGCGTAGGGAGCAAACAAACATTCTTGGTATGCTGTATTATCCCTTGCTGTGAAAGCAGAGGTGGTGGAAAAATCATGGAAAATCACATTAGCTACTGGCATGAGTGTGTTTGAGAGAGAGATAAAGATGGAAACAGGGGGAGCGACAAAAGCATGATAAACAACTTAAGGCTGATAGCTGGAACAATTCTCCGGATTGAACAGAATCAGCACATGTCGCACTCCGTTTTTATTGGGCCTCGTCACCGTATCCGCAAACATTTCTGTCACATTGAACTAATGTCAGTATGAGAGGAGACAACAGACACAGTGCCAACAGCTTTTAACAAAGATGAGAAACTAACAAATAAATGGACTACTACAACTAAACACAAGTTGTTAATGTTTGTAAACGCCTTAAGGTTTGATAGGTCAGAGGTCTATAACAAGCCTATATCTGAGAGACACAAAAATGGATGCTTTAACTATTATGTGTGTGTGATTTATGAATTATGGCCTGTACATTTCCAGATAAAAAAGTTTCTCCATCTGTGTCCCTCCCAGCTTCTATTTCTATGGTGACCTTTCTTTCTGAGCATGTCCCTTTAACATACAGTTAACAAAATATCTGCAAAGAAAACAAGACAATTATACAAGCTTTTGGTTTGATACATATCCTTCTTCTGTATGTTTATTTACCCTGTATTGCTGCCTCGTCTCTCAATCAGTGTTAGTGTAGAGTGTTAGCTTAAGGTTTCATATAAAAAAAAAAAAAGAAGAAAAAAGTAAATGTAAGAGCTGAGTGTTTTAGACGAGTTGCCCACAGTAGACAAAACCATTGCCGCCAGGTAGACCCCACCCAGGCTACTGTTTGGAGCTGGGAAAGATTGATGATTCTGGGGTTGATTGAAAAGTTTGCCTAGGGGTTAGAGCCTGTGTCTGGGTGAAACGCAGTGGCCAATGATTGATTGGCCACTGGGCCAGTTTGGCTCCGTAGGGAGCAGAGTCGTTGAAAAATCAAAAGAAGGGACGGTGGAAGTCTATGATTTCATTAAAACACAGATGTGTGGACTGACAGATGGATGTAGACTGTGAATAAGAGAGTTACATAACCCGTTCATGTCATGTGCTAGTACATCTCTCTGTCAAAACTCATCATTTGTTAGTACATAAAGACAAGATTATATCTATATGGAGCTCATTCATTTACTGATGTTTTCTGTTTGGCCTTCAGCCGGTATCCACTACAAAATCACATATTCCTAATTGATGTTGCTGGGAAATTAAGCACTAATTGACCTGTTATCTAATTAAGGGTTTATTTGTGTTTCATGAGTCTACTAAGTAACTCCTTGATGAGGCCATCTTGACCACATAAAGCCACCAATCAGAGCTCTTCCACACCAGGCTGTCTACTCATTAAATCACACTCACCTAGAAATGGCTCAGAATGTCCACATGATGAGAAAATACAGCCCGTCTTTATCAGGTTGCCAAGCGTGTTGAAGACAAAACATTGCAGTGTTAAGTGTTGCAACTATTTTCTTTTCAGTGTGAATTTTAAGCTTTTCCTCCTCTGGACAAGCCGACATGATCAGCATAAAGAAAAGACTATGGATCATCAAAAGGCTCATTTAAATGTCAACCATTCAAACAGGAATTATGTCTGCTTGTTTTTCTATTCTCCCAATAGCTGATCAAAGAACACAAAAAGGTGAAACATGAATTGATGCAGAAAACTCAAATATACTGTTGTGCTTTTAACTACCAAAAATCCCTTTCGCCCCTTTCCTTTACTGTGGTTCCCCCTGAGTGGCAGAACATGTGTGAGCGCTGACACTGAACATGTTCCCCTCAGACAACAGAACCCCAGGAACCTAACAACAATGACAATGACAACACAAACCCCTGCCTACACTGCTGTGAAGTTTCAATTACTGGTAGACTTGGTGGCTGGCTACTGCCAGTCAGCATGACAGGGAAGGGAGTGACTGGTGGTGGAAAAGCCTGAAGAACAAGCACTCCCAGCAGGGTGGTAGGAACCATCTACGGTCCCAGCTAACCTTGACACCACTGCCATTTATATTAAAACATACTACGTTGCATTAAGATGCCCAAAACTGTGTGCTACAGGAATAGAAACAAAAAATAGTTGGCTTCGACATACTTCAAGCTGAGCATAACTGCAGCATAACTCTACAGAACACAGCTACAGTAGTCAAACCAGTGAATATAAACAGACTGCTCATGTAAAACAAGTAAAAACATGTAGAACAGTGGAAGAGAATGGTTGCATTCCTCTTATTTTAGCTATCATTTATGACAAATTACTGTTAATAGCCTCCTACAATATGCTGAAATTAAAGGTGGTTTAGCTTTCCACATAATTCAGTTTCTTTTAGTACTTAATATGGCAAGAATCAGAACCAAGATACAATAAGAACCAGAATATATAAGCGGAATCTAGATCAATAAAATATAAACGATACCCAACCCGAGTCTAACCCCATGTCTCGGGGCAATTCTCCAGAATGGGTGTCACTGTAATTGGTGCAGCTACGGTTGCTGAGGTTATGGCCATTATAGGTGAGCGTGGGGAGGCATAACTGCTCACAGCATCGCTCTCATTGTGTGTGAAGTAGAGGAGGGAATGTATGAGGCCCTGCTGCTCCCCGTGACCTGTATCTTAATGAGAAGGACAAATCAATACCACGCTGGACAAAAGAACACAAGAACTGCAGCTGCCATAGACAAATGTTTTTTCAGTGGCAATGAACATGAGAGCAGGGTGCAGGTCAATTCACATTCAATTAAAACAATCTGAAGTGGGATAAAATCCCTGATGCAATAAAAACATTTAATTTCTGACTAAATATTTAACACATTTTGAGCTTTTCCTTTCTCTGTCCTTACAGGAAAGCAATGTTTTTATCATCTTCCATAGATCATCTCATAGTGTAAGATAGGAACCTGCTTCAATATGCCTTTTCTTACTGTTCACATTTCAAAAGAACTTCAGGGAATCCTAGTAGCCTAGACATACTGTCACTACAAAGTCCCTGATTCAAGTCCAGTTGGGGACATTTGTTGCACGACATCCCCGTCTCTCTCCCCATGTTTTCTGTTCATTTTTTTCCCGTCTATATTAAACCAACAGGGGGAAAAAAATAATCCTCCACAGTTGGACAGATAGATTGATTGATGACAGATGCAATGTCTACTCATGTAGTCGACACTCTCCTACCTTTTTCACTTTCCATAATATTGAAAAAACAAACACTTTTTTGTGTAGTGAGATTCAGCCCAACAAGCTAAATATTGTATGAAAACAAGAATGAAGAGACAGTCTCGATAAAAGACACTGACTTAATCTTAAAACCAAGAACATAACAGTGCAGCCTATAAGATAATACATGAGATGTTGACAGGTTTACTGGGAAAGAGGATTGAACAAATCACCTCTGAAAGCTCGATCAGCCACCAGATTAGGAGCTTAGTACAACAAACCACAACCTCTCTCTGGAGCTCTTTCTCGATCAACTTTATTGACTTTGCCCAGCAATCAGGACCAATTTTACCTCCCAAGTACTGATGCTTATGTACTCTACAACAATGTAAATTACATTTTTCTGGGAACATATGCAGAGGAGGCCTTGTACTTAATGAAAGGGATAGTTAAAAGCACCTTGTGAAAATTTGCATCGTCTAAATGCTCATATGCACATACTTCAAGTTGAATATCTTAGCAGGTCTTTCAGGGTTTTTTTTTTCCTTTTTGAGTAAAAAGAAATAAAGTCTCACATTAATACACAGAGGGGCAGAAAGACAGACAGGCAGGAGATGGACACACACACACACACACACACACACACACAAAAGACCTTAAAGACTTGTTTTATGTTCCATCAAAGATGAGTTCACTGTGGGTAGCGGACAATCCTGGAGTTTGACAAACACATAGTGAAATGACAACGGGTGGGGAGACGTCTTGGGCGAGAGGCTGCTTTTTAAAATGGAAAAGTCCATTTCCAGTTGAAAAGAACAGAGGCTGTGTGGAAGCGTCTGACTTGACAATTACATGAGTGGTGCGAACGGCACTGCGCCTCCGCTGATAACCCGTCGGATTCTATTAAAACTCCAGCACTCCAAAAGAATGCTCAAACTGAGGAAATCATCACACAGGCACACATACACGCACAACAGCAAAACCTTCTTTTGCTGCAATATATGCTTTAAGGAAACAGAGACAAACTGGAGGGATAATAGAATCAACTATAAGTTCAAAATATAAGTTTCAGACAAAGAATGAAACAAAGACTGTATAGGACTCTGTGTTTATGCTCAGTCTCATACTGAATGCATAGCCACTGCAGTTCTCATCTGTAGTTTCAAAGGCTGCTAATGCCCGTAGGTTAGCCTTGGGGCCACAAGCAAAAGCCTCATAGCGTATAGGAGGAAAAGTTCTCTAAAGTACAGGGAGTTAGTGCTTCAGGAGCATGCAGGCAATGACATGCACAGGGACCCACTACCCACGATCCTACTAATATATTACAGATACAAAGCAGGCGTTACATTCTTGCCCTTCCTCCCCCCGTTTGGCCTGTCTCCCTCCCTTTGAAAAAACAACAGAAATTAAATTACAGAAAACCTACAACTGAAATGGCTTTCTTCACAGATGCTGAAGGGAAAAACACACCACATGTCTCCCTCCATCGCCATCTCTCTCTCTCTCTCACCACCTTTTTTCCTTTTGATTTGATCGCCGTTCCAAATGAGGAATCCCTCATACACTTGTCCTGCGGTGTGGAATCACGTCAACGCTCCTCTCCTTCTCTCTCAACAAAATGATTCATTTTTCTATTACGGCGATGAGCGTGTGAAATGAGCTATATAATCAATAGCATAGGTTTGTAAACAGCAGCCGCACTCCAGGGAAAATGTGTTTTCTTTTTGAAAACAATACACTGCCTGTGTGCCTGTGTGGTAAAGAACACTCATCTGACAATGTTTACAAGGGCAATTTACAGGAAATAAAGACACAGGCAGCCCAAAATGAAGGTAGCTTTCATAATACAGCAGGGTGAACAGGCAGAGATATTGAAGAGGACAAAAATATCGAACTACAAGATGTGGATACAGAAAAGAGGGCTTTACTTACCGTTTGGTTATTAAAATGAACTTTAACTGTGCTCTGAGTTTGTATTATGTAGATAAAGATTTGATGTCTTGAAAATATCTATGAAAAAACTATTACATTTACTGTGCGACACAGTCAAGGTGGTTCTATGAATAACTGCTCACAGCCCTGACATTTATCACTGTACCAGGCATGACCTGTCAATTACAGCAAACAGGTTCACTTCTATGTGTCTGTGTGATGGAACAGGAATGTGTGACCGAATGGGACCCGTCTGTCCATGTAAAAATTGCTCTCATCAGTCTGTGCTTGCAATGCTCTACACTTAAAATGTTCAATGTCTGTTTGAGGCTGTGGTGCAGGTTTATCTAACTGAATGTTAAAGTGTATGAAACAAGAGAAAATGAGATGGTGAAGTTCACCGTAGCTGCCATACACCAACGCTGTTTGTCGACAGACTTACAAAGAGTTGAGCTCGGAGCCTCTCATCCTCAGTGGCGATCCTCTCTCTGATTACGGCCTGCTGGAGGCTCTCCTGGGCCACGGCCCGCTCCACAGACAGGATCCTGGACACATCATCCTGGACCCGGGACTGGGCCTCAGACTGAGCTTGGGATGCTGCCCGGGTCTTCTCTGCTTCAAGCCTGTTGGAGAATCAATATTTTACATGATTAATACACTTTTTAACCCATTTCAAAATGTCACATGTTGATGATTTACAAAAACACGGTACAACATGGTGCATCTTCAGACTGTACTCAGGGTACAATAACAACGCACCTCATGGTACAGGACTACCATATATACTACCCACTATTCTTTCCCCTACAGCTATCTCTATAATGCATGACTGGCTACTCAAATTTTCAGTGTACAAAGCTATTGTGTCCATAGTATGTTGTACTGTCTACTGCACTGCAAACCAAGGTCCTTTTGTGATGCCTTAGTACAACACGTCTGTATACTTGGTGAACCATGAGCTCTCTTTTGTAGGTTTCTTAATTTCAAACCAATATCAAGCTACTTTGAAACTAAAAATGTAAACAAAAAAACATACAGGTATCGCCTGCTACATATTCAAAAACTTAAATTACATGAAATGATCATCTTGTTAAGCACAGAGAGTGAATGGCCTCATTGTTTTTTTTATGGTAATTTTCTAGTACCTTTGAAGTTTGTAGCACCACCCACGTTCATATGCCTGCTGTACTGCATGCTGCAGTGTTGCAGTGTCCCAAAAGAATTAAAAGGTCACAAATGCGATTTCAGTGCTAATGAAGCTTAGATATAGGCCAATATACTTGTATATAGATTTTTTTGAAGCCTAATGTCAGATTCATCCATACACATGTCCATGCTATTCCACAGCTTGCAAAGAGGGGGCAACATTGAGAAGAAAGTTAAACTCTGACTGCCCCAGTGTCAAAAAAAATTATGTACCACAGTCAGTTAACATCTGTCAAGACAATTCAAATTCATTTATATCATTTCCAAATCATTTACATTTAAGAGTGATTTGACTATCAATATGTAACAGACTGTAATAAACACTACCATTTCCCCAAAACAAGAATCATCAATCCAATGAAGCGGTGCTATAGACAGAAGCAGTACGCTCTCTGCAGGCACAAGACCACCATTTGAACCCTGTCACTGGGTTCTCATAGTTGCCTAGCAACGCACTCCCCACTAGGCGACAGTGTGCTTGATTGGAGAAGAAGAGGAACGTCCCTGAAACCCTGAAAGTCTTCCTCTGCTAGGAATCAAACAGTGAGGGCAAGGTAAAATAAACACAGAACAGACAGAGCAGGTGCCTGAGTGAATTATGACGGACTGAATGAAGACCGCGTGGATCTTAATAAACTTCTGCCCAAGAAAAAGCCTAAGACGGCCCTGATGCGAAGTAGGCTGCCCAGGCTGGGAGCGATGGTGAATGTTGACTGGGTTTGTGACCTATTCCACAGATAGGAAAACGGTTCAATACGAAATGAGTTGTTTGAGGTCTAATCTATACATTTTTGAATGATGTCTATAGTGAAAACATGGTTTTAAATGGTGAATTATTAGAGTAACACATTTTTCCATTTTTTTCTTAAGTAGTTATTTAAAGTTGGGACATGTTTGTTTTATTCATGAACACTAAAGTTAAATGCATGACTCATTTACAGCCTCATTAGGTGTGTGCATTGCTCATTATGATAATCTAAGTGCATCATCCTGGTTGTCAAGTGTGTGGCAACAGGCATAGATACAGTATGTGGCTTTTTCCTCCTCTTTTTTCTTGATATTACAAGCACCCACTGTTCAGTCAATGTGAAGGGTCTTCATTTTTTATTCCATTCCAAAAATCCCATTCATCTCTTCACTCACCTGTGAATATACCCAAAATTTAGACAGTGAGGAATCGTGATGGGCAGACTATTCTAACTGATCACCATCCCATGCCTTCGGCTTTGAGCAGATGACGGGCAAGTCTAATAAAAATATGTCTGATGTCTTAAAGCTGCCATTTGCCCCGCAACACCACTAAATGTCAGAGAGCAAGACAAGCCGGGGAGACAGAGAAAAAGAGAGGGAGGAAGGAGCGAGAGTGAGCGGTGGCGACATGACATGTTTGGCCCTGAGGAAGTGAAGCAAAGAGGGAGTGAGGCAGAGAGTGGGAGAAAGAGATGGAGGGAGACGGAGAGAGACCAGCCATGTCCAGTCTCACAGTCCACTGGGCTGCACACGTCAGCACACTCCATCCATCATCTGGCTCCAACTCACGCACACACAGACACACACAGAGAGCCTCCTAATGGCCTTTTACATTCACCATTTCCCTACAATCCTCGCCTGCCTGCACTGCTAATGCACCTAAGCTACCTTTACTCAAGAAGTTTCAGCTGTTGCTATTGCTACTACTATGACGGAGCGACAGTATACAGGGTTTTGGTAGAATGAATATTGGACCCTTGTTGTTTGAGGCAAATGTACAATTATCACTACAGTAGTTAACAAGTACTGTAACTAAAAAAGCCTACAAGAGATACATTCTTCCAAAGCAAATTTAAATATACTGAAGCTTTGTTACAAATACTTTGCCTGCACTCATTAAATTATTTAATGTGAAAGTGTTGAAAGTGTGCAGATGTTTTAAGGACAACCAGCTTTCTCCTACGCACCTGTCAGCAACACTGACACTCAGGAGTGCAACAGCTCCTTTTGTTTACCCGTTTTGTTTCGTAACAGAAAACATGACAGACAGAACTGAACCAGGCAAAAGCCAAACCATAGTAATAAAAGGGTATACTATACTTATTTCACCAAATAAATGTAATAAATGAACTAATTAATAAATGTATGATTTTGTTGTTCTTAAGGATACGAATAAATTGTGAAAAACATCTCAGTATTTTTTAATGAAAAAAAAAATGGAGCTTTACTTAAAAGTAAATCAAAACATGTCAAGTGTTATGGTGACCAAAAGGTACAACCTGGACAAGTGAAAGACACGGGGCAGAGAAAATAGACAGCCTTGCAAAAAAGTCCTTCTACTGACTTCCTCACAAGTGCTAACCCAAGCAAAGACTGCTATCACTAGCTGGATGCTATCTGTCTGCTTCACCTCTATTGCTTTCCAGTCATTATTGCCCTGTCCCTGGGATATTGGACGCATTTTTCATTCGACCGGAGAAGATTGGCACTGGGAAGGAAAGGAGAGCTTTGAGGTTGAGTCAGAGAGAGAGGAAAAAGACAGCACCTACATATATGTAGGGGAAAGAAAAAATATCATGCCGCAGGGTAAGTGGATGATGTTTGGCCTGGTACTGGATAGAAAGAGAGGGTAATCTTGGCCCAGTAACCTGGGTTTTGATGGTTCAGTGGATTGAGCCTTGAAAACAAAAAGATGGAAAGACAGAACCAGGAAGGTATCATTAATCTGAAAAGGAGCGGAGTGCAAGTGGGTCAGACTGCCGGTCTTTCCAGAAAAGTAACCCACTGTTTTCAGGAGGTGACCTTGAACAGAATATACTTGGGAATACTTCAGTTCTTTTAGGATGCTATTTTTAAAACTGACAGAGATTAGATCTGTGGCCGTTTATATGAAAAATTCATAGGTTGAGTGGCTGAGATGCTACACTTTAGGGTTAAGTGACTGTTGTCAGGGCAAGCTTTACGTGTGCATATACACACTTTCCAATAACAATAGGTAAATGCAGACAAAAATGATGTGCGGCCAATACTGCAACAGCCAATTCAAATCCATTAAGCCATCATCACCTGGTACTCTACAGAGAATTTCATTTCAAATATCATTACCCTTGCACAACCATCAAAACAAAAGAAATTACAAATTCATGTCTTATTCTACCTTTTTCCCCTTTTCCTCTTTACCTCCAGTCTCTCTCAGCTCTTGACCTATTAATGCTTCCTATTGTTTACCTGTCTTCTACACAAGATGTGTCTCAATACAGTCTGGATGGATTCTCACAGACCTGCGTACAGTAACAGTGCAGGCTCGACCCAAGTGCCTTGAAACAAAGGCATTTAAAGGGCCAATGCAATATTGATGTTGCGAATAATGTCGCTGAATGCTGTCTATGAATATTTTATGGAGCTATGCACTCTCCCTGACACACATGCGCTAACATATAAACACATGCACACCACACCTGACTGTGGGTGCTATGAAGTGCTGGGACAGAGTTAAAATTAAGTGTATGGGAAACACAGGACAGGGCAGTGAGAAGATGAATTTAGAAGAGCCCCCACTCTGCAGAAGGAACATAAAAGCTATTTTGTACTCCCCCTCTACTTGGCCCACTACTATGAAGAGATGACTGCAATGTTCTTAGTGCTACAACCAAGCACACTGTCAAAAGTGGCTATCATTGTCCCTCTCATCTCTGTTGCTGTCTCTTCAAATATAATATCTGTGCGTGAAGCTCAAATTCCCAACATACAGCCATGTAATACAATGAAAGAGGTAGAGCACATAGTCCCTCTACTTAGCAGTGTGGAATAAGGCCTGATTGTTATCAATCTGTGTTGCTACCGGGGTGTTTTATGGAGCTTAAACACTGGGATGATATTAGAAATGACTTTAAGTTTGTATTGAACTCCCTCCAACTGATTCTATCTACAAGACCAGTTTGAGTAATTGACAAAACAGGAACAGTAGATATGCTAGGAGACTGGACGGAGTTAATAACCATTACTGTTCTACTGAATAGGTCAGCAGCAGGCTACAGTACTGAAAGATGCGGATTTTCTTTTCCAAAACTGTGTATTTACAGTTCAATGACTGTGTGTTATTCTAACACTTAAAATTGCCTTTTTACTGGGGATGAGAGCATTTTTACAACACAATATGACCAGATTTACGAGAGGCAAGAACCATCAACTGGAAGAAAGTGCTTTGTTGGGAATTACATCTATTCATGTAGGCTGTAAGATGATCACATCACACACATATACAGATATACCCAGAAAGAAAAGCAACACAAAAATCTCTGAATGTTCACTGCTGAAGCCTGAGGGCTTGAGGGTTGCATGTGCCTGCAAGTACACCTGTAATGTAACAACGTTATTTGTACATTTAGGAAAAATTTGAAAAGGCTCAATTTTCTGAAGGAAGTTCAAGACGAGACGGGGAGTTAGTTACTTGCTACATAGCTACAAGGTTAGTCACTAACTACCCCAACACCAAGGTTAGGTTGCTACTATGCTTCTATGATGTTCTGGGTGTTTTGTAGGATGTTGATTTTTGTCATGGTGCTCAATGTAACATTTCCATTTTGAGAGAGTGCCGTAAAGTTGCTGGGGTATAGTATATTTTCACAGTAGTCGCAGTTAGAATATCATGAAGAAATAGCAAATGCAAGCGCAGTCAGAGAATCTGATCAACGACTAACAGTGTTGCTGATTCAGACAGAATCACAGAAGAATCACAACTCCCCAGACACAATCCTGACTAAATCAGGTTGGATTCAGGAACTTTTTGTTTTTAATAACCTCCCAACTTTACAACTCTGTTAAAAATGAGTTGGAGGTTTCTTGTGTGCGTCAGTGTGAACTAAAGATAAAAGACAAAAATAAACAAAATGTAAAAATCTGTAGCCTGGACTATCTGTCTGCGGCTGACCTGGGAGCAATAGAGAAGTTAACAGGCTGGCTGGTTAGCGGAGAGGGAAGACAGAAGCTTTGAGAGAAGGTCAGTGTTCTCACTCAAAAGTCTGACATGCAATTATATCACACAAGCCAACACAAGCTGCTTGACCACATGCTGAAATAATGGGAAGAAGTTTCACAACAACAACTAACCTTTAAGTGTTAGAGCTGGAAACGCAAACACATGCATTTCATTCTCATGAGGAGAGATTGAGAAAGAGGGAGACATGAAAAAGAGGCAAGAAAATTGAATGAGAAATAGAGAGAGAATACTGAGAAACAGACAAAAGAGATGGCTGGAGAAATACAGGAAATGTCAGGAAACAGAAAGGAAGGAGTTAAGGGAGGACTGAAAAGACGAGACAGGGAAGGCAAGGTGGAGGAAATCCTGAGAGAATAACCCAGAGAAGAAGAACTGGATCGAATGGTGACACAGGATGAGTTAGGTTGACAGAGGGGAGACAGGATGGTGGGAGAGTTCTCTCCCCCCTCATCCCTCTCATCCTTTTCTCTGAGTCGTTCTGCTCAGATGCCTCACAGAGAAACGGCAGAGGCAAATCTGCTCCCTGCAGCCGCTACTTGCTACAAATGAGTTTAGGCTGCACCCAAATGAACTCCTCACAGAGCCCTTACTTCACTCGTACCAGAGCAAAAACATGCAAAGCCAGATCTCTCAAGTTAACTTATGGCCCTAAAGCCAAACAGAATAAATACTGCCTAATCTAAACATCACTGTTCCTCAAAAGTCCCTAGATCTGGGTACCCTATACAGCAATATTGCATAGTTGAGAGGAGGAATTATACTACATATGGAAATAATTCGATTTGACACCACAGCAAATTGAATGTGTTGTGGTGCCTTACGGGGGTCTAATGTCCTTTAACAAGACATAATTTTTAGGCTTATTGTGGCAGTTACCTCCCTCTTACTGCTTTTCAATTTAACGCTCTTATCCTATTGAGAAATAACATGCATGAATTATTCATGTTTTTTTTTTCCAGCCTTACATTCCAACATTATTTTGGGCTAAGTGCTTGGCTGAAACAAAATGTGACCATAACCAGAGAATAAAAGAAATATATAGCACAGGATTGACCAGTGACCTTTGTTGCATGTCATCCTCCATCTCTATGTATCAGTTTAACAGATCTTTGTTTTGTAATCTGCATGATCTATTTGGCAATGGGGTGGACTTACAGTAGTAGTAATGAGCAGTAAGAATACAGTGTATTCCTTGAGGACATTTTAACAAAAAAACAAACTGCAGGAGCAATTGTTGTTGACTGTGGTTGAACATGACCTTGAGATTGTGGCCTCATGTACCTCATGTGTGTGTACATGTATGTGTGTTCTTTCCCAATGACCTGGGGTGGTTCAAATGTTCTTCCATTTCCCTGTGTTCAAGCTGTGCAGCAGTTTCACTGCAGGGTTCTGTAACTAGCGAGGCACCGTGCAGCCTTGTTAGCTGAGCTTTGATACACTCACACATACAGAAAAAATATTTTACCTCTTACTTCAATTTTGCAGCAATAGTTATCCAGTCTCCTTGCTGTGTATTCCAACACAGCGAAGGCCACAATTACTGAACCTTGTTTGCCTTCAACAACCAAAAACTCCCTGTAATTACTGCCTGCACTGCGCGAAGGTAGAATACCATTAAAATGTATATGGTTTGACAGCCCCAAAAAGCACTGTGTTCTATTTCAATTAAAAGAAAGCATCTGTCACCTTCATCTGCAGTAACTACAAATGAACAAAAAAGTTCAATTGTGGTGCCAAAACAGAAGGGCAAGACATTTTCAGTCCTGAAGGACGGTGGCGTGTTAGCGTAAACAGAACGTTTCCTTTGTTGGTTTATAGTTTTATTCCAGATACCTTTTCAAGTCATGAGTGATGTGTGAGCTTTTTTGTGTTTTTGCAGTGTTCAATCCAAGACTCTGTGTTTATTATTGTATGTTTTTATCATACTGTATTTATATTTCATACTACTCTCTACATATTCCCTTAAATGTTATATACATTTTTTTTACATAATACTTTTAGTTGAATTAGTGTTAAGTTGAATGTGACCAATAACCAACAGGCCAAATTATTTATTCACAAACTAACGGGGATGAAAAAAAAGTCTGTGTCATGCTTTTGTTTTCTTCTATTTTATGTGTGTAACTGCAGTGATTGTGTGTTGGGCTCTTTGACCACTGCAAAAACGTGGTTGACCTACATTCAGCACTGTGCCTGAACACATCCTGTGTAGACACAGATGGAGCACTGAAACAAGCATGTTGCTTTCGCTAAGCGGGCGGTAAAGACATCAAACATCTGATCCTTCATGGCTTTCATACAGGAGTCCTGTAAAAGAGGCAGGTCAAAGATATAGACTATTGTCATGCAAACTATAGTACTTTGCAATCTCACAAGACCAAATTGTTAGTACTGTCAGAGTGATGGTCACAGACAGTACTGTAAATGTGATATGAGGTGAATTAAAATCAAAGGAAAAACGAGCCAGTTTATATGAATCTTGAAAATCTGAAAATGGTCTGACTGTTCTTTTAGTAAACGTTTTAGTGCTTTTTATTTCATCATCATTACATTTTGTTTTGTTTTCTTATACTTATTGATTCTAGACGAAACACACAACTGAGCAGCAAGTCTCCTTGAATCCCAGATTGCACCTTGATGGCTGTCCCATGCATTACTGCCTGCCAAACTATTATCTAGGTAAATGAACACATGCACAAATACATACTCACACAAACAGAACAAAAAATAATGTGACAAACTGAGCAAAAGAAAGAACAAACAGCACACAAGGCCACGTGAAAAAAACTGATATTGATATGCACCTACACACAAGCACATACATACACACCAGTGCTGGCGAACTGATAATTGCTTATTTACCATTTCATGTTCAGTTAAGTCTTCTTAAGTGAAAACGCAGCCCACGCCAAGCACAAACAAAAATTGAGGGCTTGAAAGCCACCATGATTTCAATTATTCGCTAGGAGGGCATCATTTTGAAGCACTTACTCCTCTGAACAGACATCAATGAGTGAGCTGCAGGAAGCGGTTACACCAAAAAATAAAACAGCCGGGCAAAAAAATAAATAAATCAATAGACAAATTATTTCTCAAAACCACTCGTCAATTTCTCTCTTCTTGAATAAGCCTCAAAATTGAGGCTAATCGTTAGGCTAACACTACCTCCTCCTGGATATAGACAGGTTGTGTTTTTTTCCCCCCATACAGTACAAGAGTGCATTTAGTGGCTAATCACAGTTGTTCATTCACCAGGGTCTGCTGGAGATCATCCAGGCCTATTAAAGGGGGGGAGCAACACAATTATTGGAGATTATGGCACATGCACCTGCTTCTACAGGGTCAAAAAGAAGAGGAGAGAGAAGAGGAGAAATGTACTCCTTACATGAAGAGTGTGTTTCTTCATCAGGCAGGGCTAATGTATCACCGACTCAACACCCAGGAAATTACCTCAGGATAGCGCCCTCCTTTCTCAGGCATGATTAATTGATCCGGAGAGAACAAGAGAAGGAGGGAAGAAGCACAGATAGAGGTAGAAAAAAGTGCTGATGTGCTTCGGAAGAGAGGTAGATTGGAAACACAGTGGGGATCGGAAAGACTGGTGCTGACCTTTTTGACTATTAATGAAAGCGGAAAATGGTCACATCTGAAAATGTCTTCGGTTTCTAATGAAATCCTGGAACAGGAATTGACACTGGTGCAGTACCCTGATTCAATCTATCATGATCCAAAGAAGGAAGGAAGGGGAGAGGGGCAAAGAGAAGGGCAGAGAAATGCACACCACGCAAGGAACACCAGAGATTCTGACTTTCGGCAAATCCACAAATCTTGATTTCATCTCCAAAACACAAAATATAGAAATCAATTTACTTCTGAAATAAATACAATAGTTTGAAAAACCAAACAAATTTGTGGAGGGTCATGAACAAAAACTGGTTTATCATTCCACACCAAAAGACTGTGTGTGTGTGTATGTGTGCACGTGTCTAACCAGGCTTGCAGCTCTTGCTCTGCCTTGGCCCTCTCCTGCTCAAAGCCTTCATGCAGCTCATCAGTGATCTTCTTCCTTAGGGCCTCTTCATCAAC
This sequence comes from Enoplosus armatus, assembly GCF_043641665.1. Classification (NCBI taxonomy): domain Eukaryota; kingdom Metazoa; phylum Chordata; class Actinopteri; order Centrarchiformes; family Enoplosidae; genus Enoplosus; species Enoplosus armatus. The sequence goes on along the minus strand of NC_092201.1, from coordinate 7,727,547 downwards.
TGGGGACAAAAAAGAGAAGGGAGAAAGAAAGTTGGAGAGAGAGGTTTTTAAGTAAACAGCTATTGTTTGCTAACAGGCATATTGTGTTTGTTGGGACACTGAATAGAGTCATACCGTCTAAAAAGAGAGATTCTTCAAGCAAAAATAAGCCAAATACACACAAATGACTGGAACTGTTCCTCAGTCATTTGTGTGGATTTGCTGCTCTTGTGTGATAGCGAATTAAATATCTTTGATTTTGGACTGTTGGTTGAACAAAACAAGCAATTTGATGACATCACCTTGGGCTTTAGGAAATTGTGACACACATCTTTCACTGTTTTCTGATGTTTTATAGACCAAACACACACACACGCACACACACAGAGGCACACGCATCTTCCATCCTCAAATCACAACACCGTCACCCTATCTACATATATTCATGTCAGGGACATCATACATGTATGATTCCATGTCTCCACTGGTCTATCTTGGCAGGTAATTAAGCATGAAAGTAAAGACGGCAGCCTGCGACCAGGCCAAAACGTGCTCTGAAGACAGAAGTGCCATGCGGTGTGCTGCGACACTGCAGTGATGTGGGGAGTGTCTGCGTGTGTCAAGATTACTCTCCCACTGCATTAGTTAGATGGGATAATCCCTATTGTCAGAGTCCATTATTACCTGTTAACAGCAGGCCAGTGGACACAAAAACCTAATTCCAGCTAAATCAGATTAACAATAAGACCTAAAATGTGCAAAGCCATTTCTTTCTTATCATCTTGGTGTTGTAGCTACTGTTAAACAAATAAAAAGGCAAACAACACTGACTTATGCTCCAGCATCATGTTTAGTTACATTGCCTATTTTGTGATTTTGCAAGTGTGGTGCTTGAGGGTCATTATAGTCATGCTTTCATCTGTGCCTGTTAAAGTCCAACATGTGGTGTTGCTTCACATCTCAATCATGTTCTTTGATTTCAGTATCATAACTGCAAAATGACAGACAACAAACAAACAAGTTTAACGTGAAGTTAGATTGCTTTTTCATCAGGCACCCTCAGGATTCGGATTCAGATCCCTCTACTTTAGTCTCCAGATCAACATCATAATATAATTAAATGTTTTAAATGTTACTTGGCCCCAAAGCCCGTTCACCAGTTGTGTTGGATCTATTAAAAGGCTTTTGAGATACCTTGTGGACAAAAAGACAGAATGACAAACTACAATTCTCTCTCAGGGAAAGAAAAAACTAGGTCTACGATTCTTGGCTTCCAACTGATATTTTCTCCAGCAGTGGTGGTGGCAAAGAAGGAGTTTCATTTTAGGAGATTGAATTTTCTTGACTGGTTCTTGCGGTGGCCTGAACCTCAGTGACTTCGATGTATTCTGCTCTTTGTGAAGACTGAAATAAAGATCCACTTGTAATGTACCTAACTACTTAAATACATGAAATTCAAAATAAACTGTCAAATATTTCAGGGACATAAAATGCATAAAAAACATGAAAATAAATTAGGTATACTGTTGAACTGATGGACATTAGTTACTAAAACATGGCTACAGTTAATGCAACTGGTGTCATGGATACATATAAATCCTTTCTCTGATTTCTAACCTCTATAGCCGTTTCTTCTCTGCTGCAAATGGCAATAACTCACAGCATGACATCTACTTGGTACAGTTAAGAGAATAAATAAGCGTCAGGTAGAGGGAGGCCTGGGTATGACAGGGCTTCAGAGGAAACACTAGTGCAAACAGAGGCTGGTGATTGACACTTGACAACTTTTTGCTGCATAGTGTATCCTCAAAGACAGAGACTGCTGTCACCTACTGTCCATAGTGTGAGAAAATAATATCCATCATGTCTGACAGCACTCAGAAACATCATTCATCTCACTGCAGAGGGGAGTCTAATTACAACTCTGTTAAAAAGTACGACAGAAAGACAACATGTGGGGCTAAAATCCTCTGACAAAGGGACATCTTTCAGGGGACATCCTACTGTATGACAATGTTGTGTTGAGCTTGATACCACTGCCTTCGCCAAAATAAAGTATTTTATTAATGCAAATAAAAGCTTTAATAATTTTCTGAACTTACTAGATAGAGAGTTACAATGAATCCCTGTACGTGTACATCATTTCCTCATACTAATATTTCATTTTATCTTCTGAGGACACCAATGGTCAATCCCTCAGTATTGTGACATTAGGTAAAAGACATTTTGTCAACATTGCCTACACCTGGGAAAAAAGATATCTTTTCAAGCATTTCTCTCTCACAACAGGGCTCTACTGAAACAGCCAACTGCTGCTTCTTGCCATGATGAAACTTGTGATTATGAGTACAAACAGTACTTTAGCTTTAGGCCACTATGAAACTAGCAGCTGTCCTACAGTGCAGAATCTCTTTGATGAAAACTCCTCAATTACTTACAATTCCCTCCAAAGATCCTTAGAGTAGATGAGTACACTGTATACTGCACACCAACTCAAGTGGCACTTTAAATCAGAGGTCAAGGCCCGGCCATTATGAACTTTTTCCATCAGGTAAGACTGGCATTTCTGTACCAACCGGCCTTTAAAATATCTCACACTTATATAGAAAATATAAACCCTTTAGCAATGTACAATGAAAAGTACAATTTTAAGAAGTCCTCCAAGTTCAGGCAAGCCTAAGCAACTCCTCATTTATCACCACATCCTCTCCAGCCCTGCAGAGAGGCTTCAGATAGCTAGCAGGCCCGCAGGGTCAGCTAGAGAACAGGTTCTGATATGATAAACACTGTCTGGGGTCCTTGAGGGAAGCTGGTTAGGGTCAGAGACAATTCCAGATCGACAGAACCCGTGTCAATCCTGAGTAGGACATGTAAATGTTAAAAAGATTAAAAACTCATCATCTTTTTAGATGTGTCCCCCTCCTTTCCTTTCCCACCAATCACTAAACCCTGTGGAAAAACCCATAGAGGAGGAGAGGCGGTGGAGCACAGGCTATTGGCAGTGGAGATAATAGACAAAGGCAAATTGCATTTCTCATCAGAAGTTTCATTAACCCCAGGACCTGCATGGAGGGCATAATCTGTAACATTACCACTTCCTCACGTTTCTAGCTCGCACTTAGTCGAGTCACCGTACACGTTCCGCTATGTTGAAAATAGGAACGAAAAAAAAGAAAATAAAAGCGCCAAGAGCAAGCTTCCAGCCCTGGCAGGCAGGTGCCATTTCTGATTTATTCTTTCATTCAAACGTTTTCCTGTTAATTCAATCTCATGTTGTGAAATAGGATCTAACTGATCATTTCACATTTTCACAAGATAACAAGAAAAGTCAGTTTCAAAAGGAGAGTGATATATTTCACAAGTTTCATACACATTTATGCACACACACACACTAAGTCACCCACATTTCTCCTATTGTTTTCCTTTGTGTCTCCCACTTTCCCATTCTCTCTGCTGCACCTAGGAGACATCTTTAAGAAGGCTATTAGTCCAGCGCAGTGTGTGGGCTATGGCATATGAATATTTATAGCACACTGGAGAAGGTGTAGGAGGTTCAACCTTGACTATGGTGTAATCAGCACACACACTGACTCAGGCCATGATTTAGAGACAGCCGACCTGCTGAGAGCCTCACTCGATACCCAACTCTCATGGACACACATAATCAATGTCCGCCTCATTATGGTCATACCTTTTCAGGATTGGGCTGAACTTTGCAACTTTTTAAAACAAGATTCACATTCACATTCATCTTTTTTTGTTCCTTAAAAAGACAATGCCTTATCAATCATCTAAGTTGACTTTTTTTTTCTCTCTCTCTCTCTCTCTCATAATACTTTTTGAGCTTGTTACATATTACGCTGTGAGGTGACCTTGCAAGCAGAGTATATACAATACAAGAGTAAATGTCAACCGCCATAATTGTTGTGTGATACTGTAAATATGAGGGCCAATGCCTGACAAAAGTCATCCATGAACAAAACTGCAAACCGTGGTGACTACAGCAACAATTAAAATACAGCCAATACAAAGACACACTCACAATCCTTAATACTGCTGATATGCTGTGCACACAAAAAGATGTCCTGAAACACCATTGCCTGCTTCTCAAACTTTGAATCAGCATTTCTATACAAAATGAATCAATGTCCTTCATGTCCTCAAACAGAAACTGTAGGACTTACATCCGTAACTGACAGATCAGTAGATATGTAATAATATATAAAATAATAATTACACTCAACACAGTCCACACCTCTTACAAAATTAAGTGATACATTGTTGTATTTATCTTTTCATCGGAAGACTAATTAGCACAAACAAAGGAGGAATAACTTTATTCAACATGGAGGAAAAATGAAACTGTTGTGAAAATGGCCCCAGGGCTACTGGAAAAACAGACTGACAAAGTGTTTTTGTGGAATATACATGAATAAATTCTATTAATTGTCCAATTGTGTTAGAAATGTGCTTAAATAAAAAGGCAGGTGGCTCACACAAAATTCAGAGTCATATCACAGAAGCCCTATGGCCAAATACAAACACACCGACCACCTCCTTCCCTTAATGAGGCCGGGTGGTTTGTTGTGTGAAACTGCGGAGGTGTCGTTTTAATCACTGGAGTCAGTGTGGCGTGGCATAAGTTGGCCTTTTTTAATTACCTTACTGATTGAGCACAGTCAAGGATGGGGAAGCCTGCCCACAACCTGGATGTCACCCTCTGAAGAACCAGCACCCACGCCCCATTCTGTACTATGTAATGAATAGGCAACATTCAAATGTCCTCTGCTGGATATGTCAAGAGATAGGGGACGTGCACCCACACTAGAGAGACAACAAGGCTACAAACTTTGAGAGAGAAGTAGAAAGATAGAGTGAGTTTGAGTCCTCACATACACGTCTTTTCAACTAGAACAATGTAACGCAATTAACCCTGTAATATCAGTGTAGTTTTATACTATATTATCTATAGTGACAGGATTCACTTTGCCAAATTTTCTTTCATATGACATAAAATATGTGATTAAACTCTACCCTAAAACTTAAACTCCTTATAATAAGACTTAACCTTTTATAAAAGGTTTAACAACAAAAAAAGACTTGTGTTTCTGTAACTTATCTGTAACTGCAAAAAAACTAATCTTGAGGGAAATATCTGCCTCTTTAGCGGCTAAAAGCTCACTATGTTCACCAACTAGTCACAAACTTTGTCTGTCTGACGTTTGGTGCTGGACAGGTAACGTGCAGTGGGTTTTAATAGTTGTCTTTGCTGTAAATGGCTGCCTGCTGCAGCCAAAATTGACACTGATGAGGGCAATGTGAGTGAACCAAAACAGTAAAACTGAAAGAAAACCATCTGAAGGACGTTATAAAACCCTGTAAAGCTGACAAGAGATGCAGAGTCAGGTGATCATTTTATGTGGGTGACCCCTTTCACATATAAGTTGTCATTGTTTAAATGAAAATATTGATTATAGCTGCTTTAATTAAGGGGAAAGTATCAAAAATTGAGAAAAAGAAAACCCAGATAGATAAAAAATGAATACCACTGCTGAGTTTAGTCTCACTATTTTGAGTGATCTCACAAACCGCAGGAAGAAGAAGAGTTATCATGACAGCTTGAGCTCCACAGTGACAAGGCAGAATGGAAGGCCACTAATTACAGCATCAATTTTATTAGCATTATTACAAGAAATAATTAATCATTTCATTAACAGTTAGAGAATGGTAATGAATCATAATATGATCAAGGCTACTGTGAGGCCCATTTTAAAAATGAAGACTAATTACAAATTGCATGAAAAGTTAGAGACAAAAAAGCTTAAGGTGACTCAAAGAAAACACAAACACAATAAACATAATTAAAATTAAATGTAGCTGGACTTAAAATAAATCCTCGGACAGTTCATTCCTTCATAACCTTTGCCTTCTAATTAACCATGCTACTGGAGAAGCGCCCCATACATTTTAGAATAAAATGAGCGATTACCAAGAACAATGCCTTTCTTTAGTTTTTATAAATAAGCATTCACTACTGTCTCTTGTTCGAAGAAACAAAACACAAGTTTGTCCTGCCGCCTCCTAGGTCAAAAATCACAATTCCACAAATCCAGTAAAAACCAAGTGGAAAATGTTTCTGGTCTCCAACTGTGTAAGCTTTAAAATCAAAAAGCATTTCGTAAATCCTCACACAACTATTCCATCATCCATCTTACATACAAAGACAGATCTTGGCAAGCTTGTCTATGCCATAACATTGATTTAGCTACCATTGATCGCCAGAATATTATACAGTCTCAATCAATACCATATTACTGAACAACATATGTCATAAAACAATAAATTTAGTGAATTTCTTCTTTGCCACAACTGCTTCCATCTCAATTTGTCAGGGAAATGTATTACAAATACTGATTTTCAGCATACTGGCATTAAACTCACCTGGTGGTGCAGCAGGAGGTGGTGGGACCGAACTCAACTCAGGCACTACCACTGGCTCAGGAACAGGAGCAGGGAATACTGGGTCCACTGGGGGCTGAGGAGGAGGTGCAACTGGTTCACAAGGAGCAGTAAATGCAGGTATGGGAGGTGCAGCAAATGGCTCAGCAGGCTGTGGGGACAAAGCGTCCCCAGCAGGATGCAAGGGTGGTGGCAGGATGGTGACAGGCTCAAAATCAGGAGTGGAAGAGAGGGGTTCTGATTCAGGAATAAGGGGTGCAATGATGGGTTCAATCTTGGCAGGGAGAGGAGGTGGTATGGGTTCAGCTACAGATGAAGGAGCAATGGGTTCAATCACATGTGGAGGAGCAATGGGTTCAATTACTGGATGAGAAGAAGCAACAGATTGATTTATGGGAGGAGGAGATGGTTCAATTACAAGGGGAGGAGGAGCAAGCGGAGTGATCTCTTCCACCACAGTGGGAGCAGTGCAGGGAGCAGGAATCAGGGGAGCAATGGGAGGAGGAGGAGGAGGGAACAATGTAGGCAAAATTACTGGCTCAGCAGCAGCAGGAGCAGGAGGAGGAGGTGCCGCCACAGGCTCAAAAGCAGGAACAGCGACAACATTAGCAGCAGCTGGGGGTGATGAGGATGGGAGCACCATGTCGATCATGGTGGGTGCTGCTACCTGTTCTGTAGGTGGTTGAGGAGGAGGTGGTGGAGGAGGTGCAGCCACAGTCTCTGTGGCAGATGGAGCTAGAGGTGCAACAGGTTCTAAAACAGGAGGGGGAGGAGGCAAGGAGGTGATCGGGTCAAAGAGGGGAGGCACTGGCCGCAGGAGAGGAGAGGGAACGAGGGTAGGCGCCATGGAAGGTGGCGGAGGGGGAGCATGTTGATGTTTAGGAGGAGCTTCAGGTTCCCTCATGCGGTTGATGACATTCTCAGAGAGCTGCAAAGAAGAGTGAAAGAAAAGTTTCAGAGGAACAATGAGACGGATTTACAGAAATAGTTCGACATTAAGTCGTTGTATTACAACCTTTACATTTCTCTTTGTGTACAGATTGAACAAATGTGTGAATAATTGAGCTTTAGAGGTGCTGGTAGTGTGAGTGGTATAGCTAACGCAAATAAGAGTATTTCCCGTAATTGGTCCTATGGAAAACTGTACATTGTGTTTAACTGGAGAAGACAACGCTTTGTTTTCAATCTGTTTATGCAAACATTGCTGCATCGGCATAAACAGGATTACACCTCATTGAAAGATAACATTAGCCTCGCTTGGTTGGCTTGACAACTGAGTAATACTAGGCAGAGCCGTGCCAACTAAAGTCTTATCTGATCGACTAAAGCCTCTCAATCTATATTTAACATCAGCTGACAGTGGCACTGGAGAACTTGTAACACCTCCCAACATTCACTCCATTTTCGGTAACCACCCACGTTACCCATCTTTAAACGAAAAGTCCCGAAGGATAACATTATCTGTAAGCAAGAATGCGACAGCCTGTACACAGAGAGACAGAAAGTAGAGCACGAGGTTTGTGACGTCAACGTCAACATTCCCACAAGGACATTCAAAAGTTTACTGTGTCTAAGTCTACCATAAATTACCTATATGCTGTTAAATAGTATACTCCTGTACTATCTTAGTTTAACCTAACGTTATTATTTTGCTTTCAGAATGAATGAAAGTCAAAACACCAAGAGTCTGCTTTCAACAACTTAGCATGGATGCTTTTAGACAAGCCGTAACTTAAAGCTCTCTTGTTAGTCTGGCATTTACGATACAGCCTCATACACTGATTATAACTGATATCGCTTTAAGGCAGTCATTAAACACCTGTTTACTCAACACTAAGCAGGTTTGTACACTGTCACTTACCCGTATGCCCTTCACCACAGTTATATTCTCGTTCTCATCTGACTCAAACGACACGCGACGGGTGCTGTTGTTCGCTCCCATTGTCAGTCCGCAGGTTGTCAAAGTGTCACTTATCTACATGTAATATGGAAGACTGACATTCACGTTTGGTTTTTGCACAGTTTATTTGCGTCAGAGCCAGGTATACCTGGCTTTGGCCCACACGCCGCTGCTTCAGCACGTCCACACTTCCTTAGCATGACGCACTTGAAGAACGTGCGAGTTGATTGGACAGAGGCCTCATCGCGTCCTTATATCAGCGATTTTGATTGGTTACTGTCTGCAAGCAGTCGCGTGGGAGTGTGACAGTGTTACTTGTCTGACTTTCTCCGATTTTCCAGTGGATTTCCAGAATATTGACATCATCAATATGTTAATTTTTTGATGTATGGTTTATTATGTATGGCTTATAATGGCTTAATTATTGTATTAATTCTATTACCCATTATCCCTGAAGTAGGCTACAACATATATTGTGATAAGACTTAACATAGTTATTCTGCTTGCTGAATATAAACACATAAGCCACAACGCCTTTTTTCAATCAGAAAATATGCTTAACATCCCAAAATAATTACCATTTTAACACGGACAGCTGTATAAGAATTTTGCCTCACTAAAAAAGTTACTAAAGGATTTAGGATTTAAATTAGGCAAATCTGACTATGCATTTGGTGTCAGCTATTCAGTTTAGTACTTGACAGTTTCAGTACTTGGCTACATGCTAAGGAAACAATTTGGTCTGAACTCAAAAGTATTGAGGTTTGGTACCCACCCCTACATGAATCAAACTGAATAAATTCGGAAATCACTGGCTTTAAACAAGTTTCTTAATATATCTGATAATGGTGTAGTATATACTTGCATTTCAATTGTTGCATAATGACTACCACCACAAGAAATCCATTATTTAAGATGTTTTGTGCTGTCAGAAGACTTACAGATAAAAAAAACTTATAAAATTATAAACTTAGTGTTTGAACTCAATACAAACACTGGTCTTCTTTTTTTATCTGTGTTGTTGCTCATCTTGAGAAAAGAGCAAAACTATAGGATGAATATGAGAAATGGAAAGACAGGGAGAAGAGGAGATGGGATGGGTAAATTATGCGGTCCAATTGATGGAACAATATCATCAGATTGACTTTAAAAATGCAAAAGAATGAGTTGCCAAACCCATCAGGGAAAGCAAAGAGAGCTCCTGAAATGGAAATTGAGCTGCAATGAGAATAGAAGGAGAAGGAAAAGAGAGGGAAATAGAGACTCTTTACATGTCCAAATCCAGTGGCCATATTCCAATTGAGAACCTTTGCTTCAGGACTGGTCCAACATCCTGAGACTCACTCTCATGCTATTGAATCAGTTGGCAGTCGGATCATTTTTCTGTCCAACTGTTATTATTTTTTTCGTCACGTATACATTTAATCAGTGGTTGTTCTTCCTGACAAATAAATAACTTATGGCCTTTTGCATCACTTCAAAATTACTCTTCAAAATGGTGACAATCTGTGCAAGCTACTGCCACTGAAGTTCATCTACAATTTCCATATCCTGCTGTCTTTCTCTGTCATCAATCGATGATTTCTCTGCTGAGCTCTCACCAGTATTTTATTGATATTTCCCCCAGTTCGTGTCTTTGTTATTTGTATGGCAGAAAATCTAATCCTGGGAATTAGTGTGTGAACAACAAATGCTGATTTTCATTTTCCGTGATAATTATTGCTATTCATTTTCTAAATCTGCCTTCTGCTGTCAGTAGAGGAGACAAAAGACTCACTGTCAGCACCACAGGTGTGGACAGTTCCTGGACCCAAAAGTGGACTCATGAGGCAGAACTGCAGCCAATCAGAACAGACAAACACGTCCAAAGAGGCAAGTGGGTAGATAATCAAAGACAGAAGACAGATCAAAGGTGGTAGGGGTTAGCATGCAGTAGCAAACTTTAGAACACTTGAAAGCAACATAGACAATCTGACAGACTTCAGTGGTGAGCATCCTGGGGAGCTGTTGTGCAGCAGCAAATCAGGGTGATCAGTAGAAATGCTAAACTTGACAGGGATGACTAGTGGATAGGCAAGACACAGCATGGTCTGGAATGACCAGCGATGTACATAATGCAGGAAACAACAGGTGAGGAAGAGGAAAGTGAAGGAGCTTCTATAATAGAGATGTCTTGTTCGAGATTTCAGACCAAACAGGCCATACTGCTAGGGGCTTTGGAACGCATAAGCCTCTGGTAATTATTGTCAGCCTTAGTACCACAAGGAGCAGATGCTAACTTTGTCCTGTGCAGAGACTGATATATTTCGGAGATAAAATATAAAACATTCAAGACAACAGGACAATGGACTGTATACTTTGTTGGTGAATCACAGACATTTCAGTTGTTAGTTACACTTGTTTGCAACTGCTTACATTCTGCTATTAATAATATTGCCATTTTGTTTTTGTTTTCTTTGTTATCTCCTCTGTGAAACATGACAAATGAATGAATAAAAATAAATGAGAAAAAAAGCTATTAAATCCTACTCCACTGGAATACCTGATACATGAAAAGACCCAAGACAAAAAGCGTGTTCCCGAGATTCAATTATTGTATTGTAAGTATTGTATGAAAAAAATAAGACTGAATATACTTTTATCAACAATTGTGAATCAAATGACTACAGAAAGGTCAGGTTTACCAGCTGAACATACATCTTAAGCTTCATCATCAGCAGAGATTTTATCAAGTAGTCAATAAATCAGATAGATAGAAAGTGTTCAACTATAAGTGTGTTAAGAGAACCCAGATTTTCTGTATAATCATTATAACTTTCTTTGTTTTTGTAATAAGGTATCCATTTCAAAAACTGATACAGCCTTGCAGGTCATAAAATTGCAGCTGGAAATTTGATATGCCTCGAGGAGAGAGGATATTATAAGGAATGACAGTTCATAAGAATCATCCTCTAAACTTGATATATTATACACACACAATAACCTAATACAGTTTTCTATAATGCTTTTTTCTGCTGATTTTTGTGTTTTTGTGTTTTCAGCATTGCGTAGGTTTGCAGTGCTGTGCAAACATAAATCAATCAAAACCTTTTTAAGAATTCATGGTGGTTGTGTGTACTGTAATATTGTTGAGAAATTATATACACAGAGGATTCACATTCAAATCTTCTACACAATATAAACCTTGATCAGATACATATTTTTAATATAAAACTACGCACCAGTATGGCTGATAGTGCTGTTTGTGCAAAAAGAAACATATAAACTTCATATATGTGGTAGAAAAGAGTTTAGAGTGAATTAGAGGATATCAGTCACAGGGAATATGGTGACATGAGGTATGGCTTGAATGAAATTCAATTAACAACAGACGACATGAAGTGGTTATTCCAACAATGAGAACAAAGAAGGTAAAAGTTTAGATAAGGTAGAGATCAGGTTTGCAGGGCAGGATCACGCCCTGGAGCCATGAGGCCTGAATGAATTAAAGTCAATTTAGACAGACTACAGTAAACAATGTATGTGTATTTGGATATAGTTATACAGACTTACACACAACACAGTATAATACAACATGCAGATCCTGAGATTTTATTGATTTCTCATTTTCTGCGGCTTTCTAAGATAATAGGTATTGAAATGTTTTGGTGTTTTAGTGTTGTCATATTGTCATGAACAGATATCCCCAAGGGAATCCCTCACCTCTACAACAAGTCTATCGTGAGCAGATTACATAATAAAGAATTAGAATGTGCTGTAATGCCCTGAGGGCACTCTATGAATAGCCTCAGGCTGTGTTGAATGCAGTGCTTATAGAACAGACACATGATTGAATAGAGTGTGGAAAAGAGCCGTGCTCGTGATAGAATTATTATTATTATTATCAAACAAGATTATTATCAAGACTGACCCCTGATTTTAATACTGAGCAATTATGCCACCATGTGATCTGGTTAATCTATTGGTAATGTGTCATTCAGTGATTATGTGCAGTGGAAAGAAAACTAGATTTTCCTGCATCTTCAGTGGCCTTACTTTTTTTTGTTACTGTCACCTAGATGTCTGATGATGTGAATATAATGTGCATCATTACTTATCATCATCTTGTTTTCATGTCCCGCTTGTATCAGTTTATACAAATATGTGAGTCAGTTTTTTTTTGTTGCTTTTGGCACACCAAGAAAATCGTCAAGTTGATCACTAGTCTGTTACTTAGTTCCAGAAAGTTGATAGTGCCTTATCCTCTTCGCCTTTATGTATTACTATTACTGCTTTTTTGCAATATCTCTTACTTTGCCTTGATCTTGTGATATTTGAGATATCCACAATGTGATTCCACATTAGACATTCATCAATCTTTATCTAATTGGGGGTGAAACTTAAAATATAAAGTTTGCTGTGCTGTATCTTAATGTAGGTGGTGCTTTAAGTTGGAGATATGAGACACATGTTTTGTTTGATCCAAGTCAAGATTATGTGAAAAATCCAGAGGGCATATAATAGATGCAATGTTTTGCTGTTTTCTGTAATCACATTTCCATGGAAACAAGACGAGAAATATCTTTTTCTTAATCACCAAGGGATGACATCTTGTTACAGGTTTCCAAGGGGTGTCATTGGAAAGGTAAAAATACTATATTTACACCACCCTTTTATCTTTCCTTGTATTGCTCTCACAGTGATTATTAAAGCTATTATCATACATTAACAGTGACTCATCAGTTAATTAAAACCCCCAAATTACATCCAAATAGATTCCTAAGACCAAAGACATGAATTATTTAATGATCACAAGAACCATATCTGAGGGAAAGCACCTGTTCAAATGCATGCTTTTGCTAATAGATTTCCTCTTATCCTAATCTATATCAGCTGCTGTTTCTTCAATAGCCACATGTGTATTGAAAGTTAAACAAACTGAGTTGTTTTGGTGAAGTGCCCGCACCATTATTCAACGTGCCATAAAAGTCGGCTCCTACAGTATTTATATTTTCTTTACTGAACATTAGCTGAAGGACACAGAGTGACTGAGATGCATTTGCATTTAGATCTATACATTAACAGATCATAAAGGCATGTCCTACGAAAACCTTATCGCCCTTGTATTCAATCCACACACAGGTCAGTCAGTCAAAGCAATCACTTAGTGTCCAAACACACATCAAGCTGAAAGAAATAACCTTGGTGCAGCGTTATTGGAGAAAAGAAGCCCTGTACGTTAGCTGGACATAGGCTGCAGGGTGAGGTGATAAGAACTTCAAAATTAAACTTGGACCTGGGAAGCTAAGCGCCTTCAAAAGAAAAACAGTGGCTCCTGCATGACACAGTGATTGTTTTTTTTTTTTGGAAGGGACACAAAGATCCCCCACAATGTTATCTTATCAGTCCACCAGCACATCAATCAGGGCCCAGGCTGCTGGGAATCGACCCCCTTTGCTCCAGAATCAATGCCCTCTCCCATTCTCATTGGTACAGCAGAGATTGTCAAAGATACAGCGTAGGCGAGCCCCGCCAAATCCAGCACCATTTGTTTTAAATGGGGGAGGCTATTAACTCACTGACACACACTGTCTCTCTCTTTCCTTCTCTGCTCAACCTTTCCTTTATCAGTCTCAAGAGGACTGGGTTTAAAATGTTTACTTAAAATTACTTAAAATATCAACATTGCATTGAAGTACCTTCTTAGTCCTCGTCACCACACCACACAGCAACTACAACCAGTATCATTAGCTGTACTATAATATCTGGATGGCTTATTTGTCTGCCGAATATTCTTATAACAAAAAAATAGACCTGTAGATAGATATTTTCTACAGTCTATATCAACGTAGTGACACCATACGTTTCACATTTGTGACTGTAACTAAAGCAGAATTCAGAGAAAATGTGCGCCACTGTTGCGGGAGCTACTTTCCATGTTCAAACTACAACTCCCATAATTCCTTGGCGTAACCTCGCGCTTCTGTCTTCCTGTTTGGGTGCCGCAGCTGGAAAAAATGGCAGCTGACACAGGGAGGTACAGGAGTGCAGTTACCAAAAACAAAGACCCTTCTGGTCTTCTTATCTCTGTCATAAGGTAAGATTTGTCACAGTCTTTATATCAAGTTGACGGCGCTGCTAAGACGTCTGACAGCTCTTCAGCTGTGCTCGCATTTGCTCTCAAACATGGATTGACAGCCAGCTTGTATGCTAAAGCTACACGTTAGCAACATCCTTCCTGTATTGTTGATTATAAGCAATTCAAGCTCACACATTTGCTATTTCTGTTAGCGATAATATGTGTCGGTTAATATTGACAGCAGCTGAATTTATTCCTGAGGCAGAAGAAAGGGTTGAATATTGGCCACAGTGTGTACCTCTCCCAATTTGAAACTCATCGATTATTCGTGTCACAAACGGCAATATTTTCCTAAAAAATCCTAACAACTTGACGAAAAATATGTTGCCCGATGTGCAGAAAAGTACATTAAGTATTTTTTTTATTCCGGTTGGCCCAACGAAGATTGAGTCTCATAGCAACAGTTGCTACGTTATGTGAAACGACTTGTCTGGGGTTTTAAGGAATTAAGTTTGACTTAGGTTTAGTTTATTTTGTAGAAACGCAGAGGCTAATCTTATGTTATCATCACCGAAAACTCTAAAATGTAAAAAAGATGAATTACATGAGCGGCACACACCGTGACTCCTGTAACAAACAGTTTTGACAGCTGTAATTAACTGTCTCAAAGCCTTACTTCCTCTTGTAACACTCTTTTGGAGAGAGGAAAAAGTACAAAACTTCACAGGTGTAGGGTTTCCTAAGTGGAGGTCAGGCATATCCGTGGGGCCCTGTAAGTGCTGAAGCAAGTCCTTAGTATGTAATACTGGTAATGGTTTAATTTACAGAATGTAAATAAAGGATCACTTTTTTTACTAGAAGGATTAAATAAGCATCTGCGGCCAAATATGTGAAAAGATGCTAAATTTGACAACATCACTATTTATGCTGCTGTTAGATCCATTTGTTACTGCATGAATGTACCTGTTCATGTTGCCTATACTGTAGTTGTATGTTGGCATACAAAGTCTTGTACTGTCACTGTGCCTTGTACTTGTACTGTTTTTCTTCTACCTTATGCTGCCTCCATGTGCTTTACATAAGCTCCTACTGAGCTCAAACACAGCTTGTAATTGCCGCTTCCTGACAGTCTATGTTCTTCAGACTCATGGTGTGGATTTAGTTATTGAGTTGAATTCTACCTTTCCTTTTCCTCTTCTCCAATGCAGGACTCTGTCCAGCAGTGATGATGTACAGGACAGGGAGACAGAGAAGGGGCGTCTGGAAGAGGCCTTTGAGACATGTGACAGGGATCTAGATGAGCTGATTGTGCAGCATTATGCCGAACTTACCACTGCCATCAGGACCTACCAGAGCATCACCGAGCGCATCACCAGTTCCCGGAACAAGATCAAACAGGTAGGAAGGAGAGACTTGGACACTGTACGAAATAAATCTGTAGGGTTGTGAAAACCATCACTAGAATTCATGCTTACTGTTTCTAATGGATTTCAGAGCAGTGACTCTAAGCTGTGTAATTAAAAACAAAACACGTTTTTCATTCATTTTCATTTGTCTCGTCATACATTAAAAGGCTTTCTTATCTCAGTTTTTAGGCTTTTTTTATTCTCCAGGACTGGAAGACTGACTTAATTAACACAAATCCTGTTCACCCAAGAAGAAAACTGCCTACTTAACAATCGTCAGCTGAAGTCTGAATCCTTAGCCCCCTGGACATAATTTTTTCTATCAAAAAATATTGAAAATGTTGAGGTCAGCCTCTCGGTCCCCTTAATGAGCAAGCTAAAACAGACAGCCAGTTTCCTAGTGCTTTTTCTTAGCCGGATAAAACTGAATTTTAAACAAGGTGTGCTGGCACAGTTCTGTCTTTAAATGATGGCTTAAGAAATTATTTTTTCTTTTCACCATTGCAGAGGCCTTTTTCACAGCAGACTTTTTGACTTGTTATAGTAGGAAAAGCACAGGTGTTACTGATAACATTTGTGATGGTTCTGATCTATTCAAGTATCCCAGTAAGCCATGAAGGTATGACAGTGAGACAGTATTCTCAATACCAGGACCCTGAAATTGAAGCAGCTAAATAATAATAATCTTATTACTTTGAACAACATTTTTCAAAGCAAAGGATTCTCCGATCCTCAAAGCTGAGGGTCCCTGACTGCAATTATAATAATAATAATTTTATTATTTACACCTGTGATTTTCATACTGTAACGTGTCAACATGTCATCTGAGAAAAGGCCTATTTTGTAATGTGTGTTTGTGCCATTTTCCCTCTGCTTTAATGTCTGCAAACTCCCAGTATAGCTCTGCCCCAGTTCAACCTGAGGTCTAATCAAGTCAAGTGACTTTAATCAGCCAGAAGTGGAAACACCTGTGTAGATGTGCAGGGCTTTTAATGTAATTGTCTCCACGCACTTATGTACTAAAGCAGAAATATAATAAGACTATATAATAGAATTGACATATTAATGTCTCCCACACGATAGTGGAACCCTAAGTTTCAAAATGTTTCAAGGGATACGATTACTTACTGCCTTCCTGTATTTCACCTGCATACATATATTTCTTTTAGGTTTTTACAAGTTGATATTATTGATGTTATACAGTTTATGTCACCTCTGTTACTGGAAATTTAATTTCTTTGATGAAATGGTTTGTTGCAGGAAAAAAGGGGGAAGGTTAAGGATGCATAGCTGTCCTGGATCTTTCTTTAAAGCTCTGCCTTTTAGTGGTGTTTCATTAATAGTGTCTTGTTAGTATTTGAAGTAATGGCTTTATCTGAAATGCTTTTGTTTATAGGTACTGTAGCTAAAATGTGCCCATTGGAAGTATTGTGTCTTACTTTTTTTTATTTCAACTCACTCCTGCAGGTGAAGGAGAACCTCCTGTCTTGTAAGATGCTGCTGCACTGCAAAAGGGATGAGCTGAGGAAGCTGTGGATAGAGGGCATCGAGCACAAGCATGTCCTCCAGCTGCTGGATGAAATCGAAAGCATCAAGCAGGTGCCTCAACGGCTGGAGGCCTATATGGCAAGCAAGCACTACCTTCATGCCACGGATATGCTGGTGAGTAGACTAATGGCCAGAGATGTGGTTGTATGGGAGCATCTTTGTATGTCTGTGTGTGTAAGTGTGAGCTATACAGTATTTCAGTTAGATAGAGAGGCAGACAGACAGAAAGAGAGAAAAAAGAAATAGATTGCCTGATAGATTTGGTCTTCCAAATATGTTTTGTCCTGTCTTGTGGTTGGATGGATGGTAGGCAAGTTGATGAAAGTGAGAAATGGAAAAAGGAACAGGTTGTTGTCTTGTTTTTGAAGTTGTGGGAAAACCTATTGACATATGTAAATGCGCACAGAGGCAGTACGGTGCTTCTGAGACCCATGGTGTGCACAGTACACATACATAAACACCACTGTCTATGAAGTCTTGCTGCTAAGATTGATTGCCTGGCGCCTGTCATCCCTTGAAAGAATCCTTTTCTAGCCTTGAACAGTCCAGTGGATGCAACTCCTTTACTTCAAGTGAACATCATCTAAGTGCAGTGAGGGCGTTGCAGGTGTGTATGTATGCGTGTACTTCTTGTTCTTTTGATGTGTGTTTTGCGGTATGCTCGGCAGGGGAGCTGGAGGATGGCATTGAGCACTAAACGACCAGGCTCTGTGATCTCTCTGTTCCTTTCCTTTCCTCTCTCCCTTCCTCTGTCACTCCCACACATCTTCTTTCAGACGTTGGTAATAATTAGTTTGCTCGAATGGGGTTATCTGTGGAGGAGGGAAAAAGAGGGATGATGGTACGCCCAAAGGACCATGAAAAATCCTCTTTGTGGGGGTGGAAAGAAGTGGAACTTCATTCAACCTGTGCTCAGTCAGGCCAGCGCATTTTGAAAGGTTGTGGAACGTTCAAAGTCAGTCGGACGCTTCGCCTCTGTCTTGCAAACTTCAAATGCACTTTACTTGATCAGGATTCATTGGTATGTAAAAAGCACACTTTAAAGCACATTTTATTTGCGTCTACAGATCAAAATGCTGTTGGATGCATTCGTTCTACCTTTCGCTTTGGTGACATATTTATGCAATTCATGAATAAATAATGTATAAAAAGTCCACTTTAAATAACCCACACTTAAGCCAAAGTAGAGGATGTTGGTTATGATTGTAAAATGGCTGAATGACATCCTTGAAATAGCATATTTGGTTAGTTTGTGAATGATTCCACCAACGATCCACATCTAAACTTCTGCACTATTGACATAATGTACTAAATTAATTACAGTCCATACCTGCTGGATACCCAAAGGTCAAACTGACCATTCAGTGCACGTTGCTGTTGAGCAAGTTGATTAAGGGCTTCACAAGGAAAGTTGGTGTATTGTTTACTCAGTAAAGCCATGTGATTCAATGTAAACTTGTTCAAAACATTGTTGTTGTTTTTTGGAAGATGTACTGTATACTGCCAAGACACAGTCACACTGTCTCTCCGCTGTAACATCAAACTGCTTGTGTCACTTCTCTACAGTCCCTGATGTGTTTATTCCCATCATGCTGTCACTCATTACAGCGCTCATCTGTCAGATTAATGTCTCTCTGGTGTTCACGTGCGCCTTCTGTTGCTTCTCCTCTCCTTATAGTCCTTCTACTACTACCTTATACTACCTCTCTCTTTAACAAAAGTTGTGCATATTTTGTGCTTACAGACTCATGCAGTATGTATCTTTGTTATTATTCTGCCCAATAGTGTGGCTGGTGTAGAGTAGACTAGCCAGGAATAAACTTCCTAGCCTCTCTCTCTCTCCCTCTCTCTCCCTCCCCATAACATTGTGTGTGTGTGTGTGTGTGTGTGTGTGTGTGTGTGTGTGTGTGTCTCTGTGTGTGTGTTTATGTGAGGGTTATCTCTAAGGGTTGACAATTAGAATTCAGACTATGCTCTCTGTCTGCTATTGAATGGCAGTCTTAGACCTCGTGGGGTTGGTTAAAAACGAGACTAGCTTTGGTTCCAGAAAAAGGCCTCTCCTCTTCTCTCCTCGTCTATATATCTTCTCTCATCCACTTGTTCCTGTAGTATCACAAAACCCAGGTGTACACACATACAACTGCGGACACCCCCCCCCCCCCCCTCCACCTTGGACCTCAGAGCTTAGTGATAAACTGTCATATTCTCTTCTCTTCTCTTCTCTGTCCTTCTCCCCATCTCTCTTGCTCCCAAGCAAATTCACTAGAGGCTTCATATCTCTCATTAAGCTGACAGCCCTGGCCCCCTAATGATGTTAACCAGCCTTCCTCTGTTATCCCAGCCCAATGGTAATGAGATACCCCCCACTCACCCATAGACACATAAACGTTAAATGATTTACAGTCATACAATCACCCACATATAATCATACATAAGCACATCTGAAAGGTGTACACACACACACACACACACACACACACACACACACACAGGACACCCAAAGCCTTGCAGGCATGCCGAGTTATTCTATTAAGCCAAAGGGGGCTGATCATGCAGCACATTAGCTCATCTTGTCGCTAATGTGGCTCTCATTTGCATCAACACACACTTGACCCATGCCCCCTGCCCAGCGTTCTCCCCCCCGCCACCCATTCCCTTCTGCCGCGCCCTGGCCATGCAAATATTCTTCACAGCACTATCATATGGCCATTAGTGCCCTTGAAATACACTAAAAAATGCACATACATACACATGAATACCCACATACAGACTGGCACATTTTATTTAATGGCATGAAGATGTATTAATTGCAAACATTCCACAGCCGCTGCTGCTCCTGCTAATAAGAACTGAGGAAGGAGGGAAGGAGGGAGGGAGATTGGTTGAATTTGGAGACATAAAGAGCATGACTCAGCACGGCATGAGGAGACTTTAGATCAGTTTTGGGAGAGAAATAGTGATTGGAGTCTTGGAGTTGGAGATGGACCAAAAGGGAGCTTCTTGCTCAAGTGTCATGAATTGAAGAACGTTGAACACTGCCTAACCTAATAAGGGAATGATGGGGATGAATAAGGCTTTGACTGAACATTCTTGCTTCTTGATAACCACCGTAACCACCATTACTATTTGTCACCAACAGAGGAATGCTAACCATAGTGGGATGATAAATTGAATTTCCTGTATTTGTATAGCCCTTATTCAGTTATTGGTGGGTAAGAATTCAATATGACCGTTCAGAAGTCCTTGACAGTGGGTTTTCCATTATGTAATTGTCCAGTATTTGTAGGGTTGGGTTTTGTGTCAAGCAACAATGAATGTGCCCACCTCCACTCTCCAATGTTGGTTGTGTTTCACTAGCCATGAAGGTTTTATGTAAATTGACAACAGACTACTCTCTCTCTCTAGTGTGCATGTGTTTTCTGTGGTGGCAAATGCCAGAAGAAAATTTAAAAACAAAACACAAAAGAATATCATCATTCACCAAAGTTTTAAATTGTCTTAGTTGAACTGTACAACAGGTAGTCTGGCTGCAAAAGTTGTAAGATCAGACACTATGAAACTTGAAAGGCACAGCTAAGTATAACCGGTGATTGGCTGGTATGTTGTCATATGCAGGTGTCAGCCGTGGACTCCTTGGAAGGCCCCCTGCTGCAGGTGGAGGGGCTTGGAGATCTGCGCCTGGAGCTCCACAGTAAGAAGCTCAACATCCACCTTGTACTGATTGATGAGCTCCACCGACACCTCTACATCAAGTCCACAAGTCGTCTGGGACACAAGAACAAGGACAAAAATGCTGCTCGCCTTGCGGGGTAATGGACAGTTTCTTGTATTTCTTATATTATATTATTATATTATACTTTAGGGGGCTTCAGATGTCCTCACAAGGATAAAAATGTAAAAATAAAACTTCAGTGTCATCAGGGGATGCTTGGCCATTTACTTGATTGTGCATGCTTTAAAACATTCTGATTACTGTTGTATTATTGCTGAACTAAGATGTATAGTGTGTGCAATGTCAGCATGATAGAAGAAGAAAAAGAAAAGAAAACTTGAGGGAATGAGGGTAGTGTGAAAGTAATGGTATGATAATGTGCAAAACCAGCATAACAGAATCACATTTCATTTCATTTCCTTTATTAACACCCCTATTAGCCTCAGAAAAGCTGTAGTTATTATTTTACGGGTCCACACAACAAACATTCATTCAATTTTATTTGATTTTCTTACAGTCACTGATATACTATATAAACGTGGGCAAGGTTGAGAGAGACAGAGGGAGTGAGGTTGAAAAATGTCAGACTTATATAAAATACATCTTTTAGCCAGTGAGTTTGGTCCGAGGTACCAAAGGCCTTTATTGTTTGCCCATTATGTAGTCAGCAGAAATGTAGCCTTCAGAGTGCTTTCTTTGAAAAGTTTAAACGGTATAAAGTAAAGTTATTCCATTGCAGGGACAACTTGCCAATTATTTACTGGAAACCAAGCCAATTACTGACAAAAACAATTAGACCTTGTGTAACTTGTTGCTCTACTTCTTGTTGTCATGTTTGTGCTTGGTGCTGTGAAGTTCCAAAGAAACAGACGAAAACACCCCACATCATTTATTGTAAGGAGGGACACATCACTAATTCACTTATAGGGAATTAGGAGGTATGCACCAAGAGTCATGATAGGTGCTACTGAACACATTGTGTTGTTTAGTTTCCAGGGAAACCTGGGAGGTCAGTTGCCAATTACTTACAGCAAGTAAATAAGATGACAAAATTCAACATCCACAGTTTCTATGTGACACCAGTGAGGCTTCAAATGATGAAGTAGGTATTGCAGCCACTGGGAAAATAACTTAAGCTATGCCTCCATGACCCAAGGGCCAGTTTCTTAGTTTCATGATCCACTGGTATAACTTGTTAGGGATAATGTGGCACAATGGCTTCGAACACTCTGTTGATGCTGTTGTGTTCCGTGGATGGCATTCAGTTTAAATGTTGTTTGCACTTTTACACATGTGTGTCCGTGTGTGTGTGTGTGTGGGGTGCAGTAATTATGGTGGTGGTGGGTTGGTGAGGTACAGTGATTTATTACTGAGGGTCAGCCAGTGACAGGTTTTGGCCTTCCTGTATTGGGTTGCGTCTAACAACAAGCCAGCCTCCATACACCCCACTCACTTAGCAGGCACACTGTGTTTATACCGCCCAACATAAAGGACCTGGATTGCTTCCACCTCCGGCTTAAGGCTTGATAAATGGCTCATTGGAAAGCAGCACCAATCCCACCCAGAGATGCAAGACTTTTTGTTATACCAGTCGATTGTTTTCGTTAGGGAAGGGCAGGTTTGCGGGTGCATTTCTGTTAGTGCATACTAAACTTTTATATGTGTATAAGAAGCTATTACTCCATATGTCTGGAGTTAATTTGAGCCTGTTCCTATCATGCAGTTGCAATATCATGTTTTATATGAGACAGAAAAAATAAGATTCAATAATAATATTTTTTTTTTCTCTTCACAGATCCACGGCCAAAGACACGTCTCCAATGCCTGCAGTGGATGTCAGCAGCCTGTCAACCCCACGCAAGCTTTTGGATTCATCACAGTTCAGCACACCTGGATCCAGCAGTGGTACGGTATTAGATCATATTAGATGGGGGAGTAAGAGGGAATGATGGACAAAAAAAATGGGTGGTGGCTTGGCAAAAAGAAGGCGAGAAGATGATAGTGAAGGAAAAGGGAAGCAAACAGAAGTGGGAATTTTAAGTGGGTGTTTCATGAAAAACCACAAGTTATATGGTTTGCTCTCGATTAAAATTGCATACATTACTACTATACTGTAGAGATAAACACATCAACAAAGCAGTGTTGTTGGGTCTCTTTGGATAACAAAGTGTGTGGATTTAGCTTTGTTTCACTTTGCAGTTTTATTTTCACTGTGCGGATATTCTTTGTGATAATGAAGTCATTAGCATCACTCTGGCTTACATCCATTTGCATGTCATTATTGCCAACCTTTCTCACACACATACACACACACATAGTAATGTTGAATGCAGACAGAAAGTGCTGATCTAAACTCTTGTACAAAGGACTAAACACACCGCTGATGCCTCTTTGCACATACTGTACACACACACAACTTTGCACACAGGCACACACCCACGTTTCTATCCTTACGGTATATGTCATAACATCATCAACTATGATCATAATATACATTTCCTTCGCTAACATTATAATCATCTTGTCTCCCCCCATCCGTGCCATCAGTCACCCAGCGTCTCTGCCATCACAGCAGGGGACCAGCATTCATTACGCTCAAACTGTTAACCAGCGCTTTAACAGGAATAATGCAGACTATAACCGTATTCAGGAATGTATGAATCCTCTCTTGGTTGTAGGGGCGTAGAGTCAGCACCGCATTCCTTCCAGGCATAGCACAGAGGAACGCAAACAAGAAGATAATGAAAAAAGTTAATCCTGCAATAACTTGGTGTTCCCTTGGAGTTTCTGAATTTTTATATTAAGCCTGGCACTGTTTTCACCACCCACTATTGGCATTCTAAGTTAGCGACTCACTGTTTCTTTTTAACTCTGTGGATACCAAGCAACCAAACGCCGTACTGTACATACCACTCAGTATCCACAGAAGTATTAGCTTATTGCTGCTGCTACCTTACTAGTGTGGCAATGACGGATTAACAACATTAGCATATGACTGGATCCTGAAAAGCAAGGTTTCCCTAAAAGCCATCCTGTGGTTGTTGGTCATTCTCTCTGTCATTCTCTGTCTCAGTCTCTTTCTCTGTTGAGTTTAGCTCTTACTTCACTGAGGGCTTATGTCAGCTACAACTGTCATTTCAGTTATGTGTCTTTTACTCCACGTATTTTTATTAACTCAGCTCAGCTCATCACCATGAATGTGTTTTCAATGACCTCAAACATACAAATGTACAAATTACCACTAATACATAATAAATATGTGCTCAATACACCCACCCTGTAGGCCTAAAAGTAAAAGCTAAACCACAGTTTTCCCCACATTATGCAAAGAGAACACTGGCAATTAGTTAGCACCGGGTGCTAAGTGCCTATGCACCATCATGCTAACAAATGTGGTCACGACACAGCAGCCATCTTCCATCAGTGGCCTAGCCATTTTGTCTAATAGCATTAGAGCACCCCATTTGTAGCAAGTAATTATCATAATGATTACACAAACTACAGTTGGAATGGGGGAAAAGAGGAAATACACCCAAAGTCCATTAACTTGCCATAAACATTAACTCTCTTAACGTGCTTTGATGGGGAATTGGGAAGCCCCATCTAATGGAAATTAGAGCATCATTCGATGCTGCCACTCTCAATTTAGCCGCTAATGTGGCTAAGTCAGATGGAGAGAGCACGGAGGGGGGAGGATAACAGGGTAGGTGCAGGTGTGTGGGTTTAAAAGAGAAATCTGTATGATATTAATGTAGTTAAAGCTATAATTGTTATATTATAATTGTTATAAGTGTTATGAAGGTGATAGTTGCATCTTGGTTGACAAGTGACATGTTGTGTCTCCAAGGACTTTCAAGTTAATTTTAAAGTTAGACACCAATTGGTTTATAAATGTGCAAGTACAAGCAAAACAGTGTGTGGACTTTTTATTTCTCGTTATTAAATAATTGCATCCCTATACCCCTATCCCTATTTTGTTAGCACTTACAGTATATGCTAACCTATGTGTATACATATTTTTATACTTTCTTTAGTGCGTGAGCTGCAGCAGGATGTGCGGGAGTTGAACCAAGCGGACCTCCCTGAGGTAGATCCAGAGGAGAACAGTGCTGAGTTCATGGGCATCCTCATCAAGGTACATACATGAACACTACTGAACACTACACACACAGTTCATTGGAAATTTTCACACCTCAATTTTGTTACATCTACCCTTGTGTTCTAAGTTGTTATTTCAGTGTTTCTGTGTTCTTCCTTCAAGCCAAATGTTTATATTGTCCCTTTTCTTCAGGCTCTGGCCAAGTTGAAGAAAATCCCTGAGACTATCAAAGCTATAATGGAGCGGCTGGAACCTGAGCTGAAACAGATCGTCAAGAGGTCCACTACTCAGATAGCAGACCATGCTTACCAGAGAGGAGAAAACCTGGCCCAGGAGAGCCAGCCAAGGTACAGTAATGAACAGGAAGGGTTAAGGAAGGCCCAATGTTGAAATATCATGGCTTCCTGAGAGTGGAGAACAATTCCCTGAAGAGCAGAGGATTGCTACAGATCAGTGAAAAAATTGAGAAAACAGAGAAACAGTGAAAACTGGAGGTAAATAATAAAAAGTAAATCAATAGGGAAAGGGAGATACAGTAAGTAGATAGCCATGAAGAGGAAACTATAAGCAATTCTGTGGAAAGATGAAAGCCATCTTTTTGAAATGATAATATTTGCCTGATAGAAAATACAGTAACATAAGCACTGTTTCCAAAAAGTGGTCATTGTAAACAGCAGTATGCCTTAATAAAGCTGTCACTTGTAATCCACTTGTAATTGGATTGTATCTGTGCAAGAGTTTTATTAAAGCAGCCTGCTTGCTTATTCTTCTATATTTATAGTATCCCCATTAGAATCAATTCTCCAGTGTCATTAAGTACAGGGTGACCACTCTCTCCAGTGGTTGTTAAAGGTTAGGAATGTATCTACCCTCCCTGGTGTTTATAGATACTCGTATGGCTTGGATTAGTCACCAGTAGCAGTCTAGCAGTAGACAACATGTTTTGAATGCAGTCCCAGGGTGTTCATAGTCAGACAGTCAACCAGGTATGAAACACAGTAAAGGCTAGGACTGGAGGCACACCTGCCTCAGACCATGAAAACAGATACTCTGCTGCTTTAAACCTTGACAAGTCATGGTTAAACACACCCATACACACACAAACAACTTCACAGCTGCCGTGGAGGACTGCTACATTTTAAAAGCAGTCACATCAGCTCCTGCAGACATACACGTAGAGTGAGCAGACTTGGGAAACACAGGTCTCAGTCCAGTGATCCTGAACCATTTAAGAGGAACGTCTTGTTTTCTGTCAGGGATGTTCTCTCTGGCCTCGTCTGCCTTCCTTCTCCTGTTGCCTGCTGAATCTCATCTGACCTCAATGTAATAGGCCACCATGTAGCTCATTCCCAGCTTTACACCTTACAGATTGTTTAAAGTCTGCCTGCGTGTGAGCGCTTAACACCACATTTATGTCAGAGTATTCGCATTTGGGCGAACACTTAGAGGTGTGTTTGTGTGTGTGTGTGTGTGTGTGTGTGTGTGTGTGTGTGTGTGTGTGTGTTTGTATTTGGATGCATGCACACCTAGTTCTGCCTATGTTCACTTCAATTTAAAGTCAAGGCTTGTTGCTATGGAAACTCCTACCAATGTACCACTTGTAAGGAACAATGGTCTTGCATATTGCACACTATATTTTATAGCACTGCAGACTAGCAGGCAACACTTAAGCACTTTACAGCATATACAGCAGTGTGTGGCTTGCTCTTGAATGTTTATGTTCTCATTCACGTCCTCTCAGCCACATTGAAAGTGCATTTTCATTTCCACCTCCT
Source organism: Enoplosus armatus (assembly GCF_043641665.1). Lineage (NCBI taxonomy): Eukaryota > Metazoa > Chordata > Actinopteri > Centrarchiformes > Enoplosidae > Enoplosus > Enoplosus armatus. The sequence goes on along the minus strand of NC_092201.1, from coordinate 7,700,611 downwards.
TTCACTAGATTTCACTTTTAGTAAGATACAGAAGAGGTTCCCACTCCATGCACCAAAGTTATTAGCATGCACCACTGATGTGTGGTGCTCAATTTAATTTATATCAAATCAGACTTGTTGAACTCATATTCCCTTTTTTTTCCATTTTGCATCACAAAAACAGAGACGTATTTCTTTTTGCTTTGATTTTGGTATATAGGAGATTCTGAATCTCATCTGACTCCCTTAGTAAGAGAGCTGATTTAAAGTAGAAATGCATGAATGACCAAAGAACATTAAAATAAATGGCTAAGTACTTTAAATCCAATTTAAAAACAAGAAAAGCACATTGACCACGAGATTGATTGCTTGTCTCTTTTGTACTTTTTTTCTGCCTGTTCAGTAGAGTGGTCCTTGGAAATGTGTGGGACAATTTGTGTGAATGTGTTTCTACTCTTCGTCCATTTGTTTATGACCACAGGATGACCTACCACATTTGATATTTCAAAAGGGTTCCTTAAACATTCTGTAGACCCCAATTTAAAGTAATTTCATTATCTGTGGCTGGCAACAAACCTAATGATAATCTTATGTGGACACTATCATCGTCCTCTGAAAAAGAAGCAAACACACACTCACACACACACACACACACACACACACACACACACACCAATGTACTGTTGGTCAGTTAGTCAAGGAGTGTATGTCCTCGTGTGTGCTCCCTGCTGTCTCCCGGCTGTTCATCAGCCATGTGTGTGTCAGCTTCGATCCTGAGGGGAAATGAGAAGTGAGGCCTCAAAGAACAGACGATATGGATTAGGATGGCCTCCACTGGGAGATAATGAGGAGGACTGGGCTGTCCACACTTTGTGTGTGTGTGTCTGCCTATGCGTATGTGTGTTTTTGTGCATTTTGTGCGTGTCCATCTCTATGCATGCATACGTGATCATGTATTATTTGTCCATTTCTGAAAGTTGGTGTTCACTATGTATCCTTTTTCTTGTCAGTCCTTCATGTTTATGCATGAGAGAGAGGGGGAGAGAGAGAGAGGATTCGTTGACTCGTTGGCATTTCACAGCTCCTCTGTTCGTCTCACGAACATCTTCCATTCGCTAGAGTTATAGCTCATAGTGATTTGTGCCTGCTTTCCTCTCCATTAATAACATTTACTCGCTACTACTGCCAGTGTAGTGACAGACAGCCAACCAAAATGCCCCCTAGTGAAACATCCATCTTGCCTCTACATTATCCTTATACCTTCCCAGGAAACCTTGGCCACTTCCCAAAACTTTCAGCATGCTTTTTTTTCTTGCAGCATTTAAATCTGAAGTAATTTGTATTGACTTGGCATTAATGGGGCATGGGCTCAGGTGCTTTTGAGTATACTTAGAAGATAGTTTGTTTGTGGCGGTCACAGCTTTCTGGTTTGGAATCTTAACTTATATTCTGGTTAGCTGTACTTCGGGCTAATAAAACTTTGTTTCTTAATGGAATCAGCAGAAAAATGTGGGTTAGGTGCAGGGACGATAGTAGGGAACTATGTCACAGTCTGTTGGCAGCATAAGTTCAAGATTTTGAGCATTATCATTCTTACAAGGTGTGTTATATATAAATTCAAGAGTGTAAGATTTGAAATACAGCTATTTCTAAGACTTGCATAGCTTGTGTGTTTATAAAATCATGAAATAGTCCAGCTGCCCATAAGGGAAAGATATATATATATATATATATATATATATATAGAGAGAGAGAGAGAAATATAGAGAAATCTAGGTTCATCAGGGACTTAAAATTCCAATATTGTGAACTTTTACGGAAAAAAGGGTCTCACTTACTACCAATTTAATAAAACCTAATTAAAATGCCAGTAGAGAGTACTAAAAGACCTGTGTCAAACAAACAGTGTCAAGATGCTCATATTAACTGTAAAATTTCCACTAAAATAAAGTGGGCACTCACTAGCATGGGTGCACTGGGTACTCAGTCAGACTCAACTAATGTAACCTGTGGTCCCTCTTTACTTTTAAAGCTCTATCCTTGTGCAGAAAGCAGGTATAGCAAAGTCTGTATGAAAGCATTAGCGTAGATGAGGCAACTGTGAGTTTCCAATCCAAGGCGTTGCACTCAGATCAAGTGGAAGGTCTGTTTGGTTTTGGCCGCGCTCTCTTCTTCAGCCAGAGCCATTTAGAACTAATGAGAGTAGCTGCTCATTTGAGTCCAGGTTGGGCAGCTCGGTACATTTTCGATAGCCAGCCCAGTTGCTGGGTTATTACTGTAGGTAAAATAGCTGGGAGTATCTGCTGGATAGGAAATGTGAATGAACACAGGGAACTGCAATACCTAATTGGTACTATGAAAAGCACTTCCCTCATTTTCTTCAGGATAGCTACAGTTTTGCCTTTACGTGACTCCTTACATCAAGCCATAAGTCGAATTTATACATAGCAGTTTTACAGTTACATGTTTACCTTTATTATGTAGGTAAATGAAATGGAATACTTTGATTAATTTCATCCAGAAGTAGAATTAATCTCTATACATATACACCCTCCTGGTGGCAGTGAAGAGGTAAACTGCTGGAACTGTGTCAGAAAAATCATGTTGGGAAAAAGGGCATTTGGATGCTTTTTACCATGATACATTAAATGATCAAAGGTATCAGTGTTTCTCAGCAGTTTTAATAGATACCATGAATTTGGAGGTAAGGAAAAGAAGCACACAAAGCCGTCTCTAACCCAGGCAATACTCAGGGAGTGTAGACTTTTTATGGTCGTTGGTGGTGATAGGAAAAAAAAATGTTTGTCAACTGGTGTACCGGCTGGCACCAGCAGTCACATGTCACCCTAGGTCTCATTTTCCTCTCTTTCTAATATTAATACAGAAGCTGAATTCCGTGGTGGCTCTCTGCTTTCTTTATATAGAAATTCAAGGCCAAGTGATTTACTGTAGGGGTAGCGTATTTTCCTAACCAATAAACTGTAGAGTGAATGTTGTGCTGGCTGTGTTTCTTTGCTCCTTTATTAGATTGTGAAGGACTAGACCATGGGAAAAATGCCTAGGAAATAAATGTTTTTTTATTCCAAAAGTGAAACAAATTTGTCACATCTATTTTGTTTTAATGGAAGTATTACTTCTCATAAGTTCTCTTGACCCCCCTTCCCTCTTCTCTTTCTGTATTTACTCCCCACTCTCCTGCTCTCCATCGTGGTGTTGTTGTCTGTCTTGTTTCTCATCTTCTCCCTGCCTTTCTGCTCTCTCTGGCTCCCTCTACAGGCTGCTGGAACTGCTGGAGCTGTTGTTTGACAAGTTCAAGGCAGTGGCCCAGGCTCACAGCGTGGTGTTGGCCCACCTGCAGCAGATTGCAGTGCAGTGCCCGGGCGGGGCCCACGAAGAGGGCATCAAACTCTATGAGCAGGCCGACGTCTCTGCCAAGATCCAGACGGTGCTGCAGGTCAGATATGAGCAACAGTGACAGAATAAATATTCCCAGACCACTGATGGATGTGCTCAGTCACATGAAAAAAAGGTCACTAAAAAGAAGTATTAAAACCCTAGCGATCAATTAAAAATGAAACTTTAAACATCAACAGTTATAAAGATTATATAGGAATCAAATGTTGGTGATATGTGTGGGGAAACACAAAGAAAAGTTTGCCATATCTTTCAGTCCGGTAGATTATGTATGTGTCTGTGAGCGAAAACGCGTATAATCTTCGAATCAAGCTTGCTTTCATGTATGGTATTATTCTTCTCTTTTAGTGTCCACTATATTTACCATTGCTACTTTAAGTACAGGGCCATATTGTAACACTCCATCTTATAACAAGATGCTTTCATGATGAACTCAGTGTTGTTTGTTTTGTCTACCCTTGCCGGCATACCCCCAGGCTTTTATTTGTCCTCCACTGCTGTGGAGATTTGTTCATCCTTGATTTATTTTCCATCCAGCACTTTTCTTAAAGCATTGATTTAATTCACCTTCTCTTACAGTAAATTAATCAGTAGAGAAACTGGCAGTGATGTGATGGATGGCATTCAATCTGTCGGCAAGAAGCAGCAAGAGAAAAAGACAGAAGAAGCTTGATTGCTTGGATTAATTTTAGGTTCTTTAATTGGCATGTATTTAGGATGGGTTCTTGCCCCCTGCTCCTGTTTGATTGGCTGAGGGGATGAGCAGCTGTTAAGCTGACCTATGGTGAGTCTCAGAGGAAAATCAGTGGCAGTTGTTGCTCTCAAAGCGATCTATCTGTGTGTGTGTGTGTGTGTGTGTGTGTGTGTGTGTGCGTGTGCGTGTGCGCGTGTGTGTGCGTGTCTCCCTATGTGTGTTAATACCCCAAATTTCCCTGATGCTCCATCGCTGTTAGACATTTTTCTGAAGCATTTCCCATGTGTTTAACCACATTTTAACGAGCCTGAATTTGTTAAAGAGGATGAGGTGCTTCTTCTTTAGATCTAACAGGCTTTTCTCACCTACCCATGACTTAGATGTATTGTATATACAAGATAGATAAGATCTTGATATCTTTTTTTAGGGCAGGAAAGTACAGCAGGAAGCAAATTTTCTCAGAGGACTGACCTGAATGCTTTGATAGTCACCATGGTGATCAATAGCAAGATCAGTAATCAAATGTGGGGTTTTGTTGATTTTGTTTTTTCTGCACAGACCAGTATTTTTACTGATCATTATAGTGTAAAAATAAATAAAAATGACAGAATGCTGTTGCTTAGTTAAATAGAAAGCCCATCTATTTCTGACTCACGCACTATGGCTCTTCTGCTTCCAGTAACTTGAGTTTTTTTTCCCCAGCTGGCATGCATGAATGCATAAATACAGGAGTGATAAGGTGTATGCATGTGTGTTTCTGAGGGTGTGATTGTGCATAGGCATGTACTGTAATAGCTCTGCTCTACCAGCGTAGTTATAGAAGGCATTAAGCCATTCCCCAGAATGCGATCACTGCCAACACCCAGTTGCCAGGGGCTCCACTCTCCCCTGTCTCTGCGATGTGAGATAATGTAATCTCTTGATTAGAATACTCATTACGTGAAATGAGGTTTTCTTATTCACTCACTCGTGTTATTATTTCCTGACCGATTGTATCAATATGAAGGCCCCTCGTCCATCCCACCCTCCTTCTTGCCCTTTCTCTCATCTCTTGCTTGTTCGTTCGTCTTTCTCTCCCACTCTCCATTTCCATTTCCCTTGCTCCTTCCTTCTTCAGCATCATTCCCGCTTTGAATTGCAGTCTCTCAGTTTCCCCAATACCTTGTGCATACCCCTCTTTGCTCCTTGTAATTTCCTTCTTAATCTCATTATCTTGCTTTCTTTTTCTCCCACAACTACCACGCTCCCTTTCACCCCCCTCATTTAGCCCACTCTGTCCTAGAGAGTCACATATCAGCAATGAGAGAAATTAAATTCCTACAGCTCCCACAGTGGCTCTGTTAAATTTTTATTGGATAGTTCTTATCTCACATCTTAAGACCCTCAAAGGGACAGGAACCTACACAGCATTGGTCAAAATTTGGTTACGATTTATGTTAGTCCTTCATCATGTATCTCTTTTCAGTTTGTTTTTCTTTAGTTCTGCAATAAGTACTGTAAGTCTTTTTTAAAATTCCCAAACATTAGTTCACTATTGCCTGCAAAACATGCAGTTTAAAAGTAATACGTCTATAACTGGTATGAAGGCTTGAACAGAAGAAGACTGTGTTTTAGAATCTTTTTTTCCCCCTTTACAGTTAAATCATTTGAATCACTGCCTGTCTTGCGCCTCTTACATATTGCAGTTCACATCTTTGACATGTACAGAAACCTCTTGGTAGGTGTTATTTTTTCCCCACTTTGAGAGGTGGAGAAACCAGGTTGACCTTTCCACATGACATACCAGCAGACAGATGCAAGAGCCGACAGAAACACCGGGTGCACCCAGTTACAAGGCCTCGGCAGAGAAGCGCTGTTTGTCAATGTGTGACTGAGGCCCGGCAGGCTTAGAATGGGGGAAAGTCAAGATTCATGTAATGGTTCTAATCCCTGTTCAGAAATGCTGGAGATGCTTCCGTTGGCTGTTTATTTCAGTGTGGATGTATTGATTCAAAGCATAAAAGACTGGATGATAATCAGTGGTATTGATGCTGGAAGGAGTGTTTTAATGCCACTTAACATTTTTTCAAGTTTCTGTTGAATGTGTGTGAGTATATCTATTGATTATTCACACCATTATTGAATTTACATTTCTTAGTATACACCACTGCATGCTTTTGCTACTCTTTTTTTCCTTTTTTCCCATCAGAAACTATCCTGTTCTTCAAAGCAGCCAGTTTTATCAAAGAAATCACAGTGACTGGAATATTTGTGTATGCATAAATGTTTAATATGCTTCTCTTTCCTCTTCAAAAAATACAGTATAGTAGCATCACACTATTAAGACAGTCTGTCAGCCTGGCAAGTTAAATGTGATGTTCTTTGAGTTAAAATGTTAGTCAGAACAACATTGGGTGCCAAGCAAGAAGCAAGAAAACCCACAAGTTTTTATTGAGTCATTAATGAGATGGAAGTCACAATACGTTATCAGGTAATTGGGTAACATGGTTCATAAAAGATCACAGTTCATAAACCCCTCCATGCATTCTTCATTAAGACTGCCCAGTGGGAGTGTTATTTAATGTATATTTGGCACAGCGCGTCTCTGGCTACTGATGTCCATCACCCTTTGACCTTGTTGGCTGTTTGGTTTGAGGCGTGCGAGTTTGTTAATTAGCTCGCCATTTGCGCATTCTGCGAGGATTTGTGGCTGGGTGACTGCTTGCCATGTACGTTGTCTGCTGCAAGTGTGTGACCAGAGTGCAAATGACACTTTTAATGAGTGGCTTCCTTTCTACTTTGAGCCCGCATTCAAAAATATGGATAGATGCTGACTATCTGCCTTCTGAAAGAACTGATTCCTCGATCATAGAAACTTCACCAGAGAGCTCGAACTTGTGCATATTAACATTTTTCTACTGTAGCAAGAGATAAGAAAGCGTGCAACAAGGCTGAGCTCTTTGAAGAGTAAAATTTTAAAAAGCAAACTTTGATAAAATTGACGCTTATGTACCTGTCCCTGCTTTAGAATACGCTTTGTGGTACTAAACAGTAAATTCCTCTCTCTCTCTTTGGTGCTTTGATTTTCCTGGGCTTTGGGGATATCTTTTAACACATTGCTTCCATCCATTTCTAACAGAAACGTCTCATATTAATAACTAATATTCCCTCCTATTTTCATGTATTCCTTATCACCTTCCTGCTCCTCTCTCTCTTATTTTGATTCAGTAGAGAGCCTATAGCTTAGTCTAAACTTGCTTCATACATGAATCATTTCATTGCCATATATTAACCCAGACAAAGGAGGGGTCTTTTGTTTGTGCCTAAAGATATATAAATATACAAGTGTCTTAAATATGCTGTGCCTGCTCTCGCCTCATCAACAGAGTGAAAACGAGGTGAATTGAACTGCCAGAGAGCAGCCAGAAGACAATGATCTCTTTTAATTAGATATGAAGCACAGACATTGCTATGTTGTTCTCGCCCAACATTTTAATCAATGTGTCACATTTATTCTGCCCTCCAAAGCGCTGTCATATTTACATATCGCTGGAGCGCAGTGAAGTCTACCGTCTCCTTGGTGTTGCATAGTTTCTCCTCTGTCAGCTACACACACCCCACCCCTCACCCCACCCATATCTACTACATCAAAATCACTGGAGACTTAATCAACTGCTGGTATATGTTTTTGCAATCATTTCCTTGCCTTGTTGATACATTTTATGACTCTGTGTTGCATATCATGTACCCTCAATATAATGTCCTGCACAGTAAACGCTATTAGATGTTGTAATGCGACTGGACTTGCCAGGTGTTTTTTACATGCACAGTTTTAAATCAGAGAATTCAGTGCTCTATTACCATTAGTATTTTCAGATATTCCCAGACATACAAGGTGCTATTTTGATGGCAAATAAAGAAACGCAAGTGTTCATATGTCACTTAAAACTAGGCTTAATTTACTGTGTAGTTACAATTAAAAGAATTCAGTAGAAGATTACAGTGTCAGTGAGCAGCAACACAGAGAATCTTATCTTTTAACTGAAAGGAAGTTCACCCATAATTTAGACCAATCATGGTGAATAGTAATGTCACTGGTCTATATTTAGTTTAATCTGCTTTGACTTATCCTTTTCTATTCAGTTAAAACATAGAGTAATCCTTGCCCTTTCAACATATTCACTGATAGTTTGACTATCTCATAGAAATTCAAATTAAAAGCAGGCACATTTTTCAAGGATAGTATCCATAGAAACAGCATTCAACACGTCAAACAATTCTATTATTCCTCTTTCTTCTTTGTTTAAAACAATAAATACACATATAAATGTTTTCATCATAAAAAACACATGCTTGGGATGCAGCAAGGACACAGAGAGAAATAAAATGGGTTTCAGTGAACACACAGGCACATCTTCTTTCCTCTGTCAACAAGATAGCCTTCAAAAGATTGACTAGATGTGGTACGCTCCAGGTGGGAACCCCCACTGGTTAGCGGTAGTTCAGTGCTACGAGAGTAGTTGTGGCTGAAGCTCTGTCAGAACTTGTGAAGGTTATTGAAGTTTCTGGAACACAATCAATACAGGGTGCATAAAGAACACTTTCTTTGACGGCCAAGGACACTCTGGGCTTTAACTTCAAGCTAGCAGCGAGGGATATCAGTCAATATGTTTTGTGACAAGACACCAGCCAAGGGATTTAGTGGGAAAATAGAGGATTTCAATAAAGCCTTGAGACAGGAAGAAATTATTGAGATTGTTCTCTCGGATGACTTAATAAGAAGTAGAGGATGGAAACAAGGAACGACCAAATTAAGTGATATTTATTTCTTTAATTTGAGCCAATTGACTGCCGAGTTCATCCAGTGACAAGTGCTCACCTGCAAAGCTTTGAGTGTTGCTCTCTTAATTGCACTGATTTGTTGGGTGTTAGGGCCCTAATGGACAGAATGGAGGATGAGTATACACTTTCTCTATGCACAAAGGGTGACATCAGGACATTTGGTTTGGAAGAAATAAATAGGAGTGCTGGTAATGAATAACAAAGGCAGACTTTGATGAGGCTTTTCTCCTTTTTTAATAGAACTTAGCTCTCAGCCCAGTGGACTGATTTAAGTTTGGGACGGGACCCAAACCACTCAAGTGCAGAACGAGATTGGTTGATTGATAGAATCACATTGAATAGTTGTGGTGGAAATGATTGTCTTTGTCAGGGCAGCCCTTGAGAGAGACATGAGTTTTGCACTCACACACATAACCCAAACACGCACACACACAACCCAAACACGCACACACACACACACTCGAGTTGATGTGAACTCTTGAGCTTAGTCTTAGTATCTGGTGTGAAGAGCCATTTTCCATGTCTCACATCTTTACATACCTCCCCTGCTTTCATGCACTGTATCACAGATTCACCCATGAATATTGATTTTTTTTCAGCCAGTTCTTTTCCTCCTCTCCTGTTTCTCATCAACTCTCTGTAACCTTCGAGTGGAAGTTACAATGGAAATTCTCTGAGCTAATTTAGTGTGGACATGCTGTTTTGCCTAAGTTATCAAGATCATTCTACACTTGCTAAGAGGATGCTTTGATGTTTAAGTGCCAGATTTTTGAACAAAGACGGAATGAACAAAGAGACATGAGTTTGTTTCCATCTGGTACTACGTCGATATTAAAGGTGTTGAGAGGGAGAGAGAGTGTGTTAACAATATATTTGCGTCCCCCGATAGCAGAGACAGTTTCGTCAGACGTTATCAGCGCTTCTGGTTTTTCTAAATTAGAACTGGCTGCCATTTGGAACCAGGCTCCGGGGGTGCAATCCCTAATTACTATTGTAGACCAATGACTTTGTTTGTTTTCGTCACTTGTGGATCCATGCTGTTTTGCACGGTGGTTGATGTGGTGCTCTGGGTGCAGTCACAGAGGCAGCTCTTGCTGCTGTTCATCATTCCTAAGCTGGCCGTGGCAGAGGGACCTCTCCCTCTCTGCATCACTTTTGTGTCCCCATTGTCTCCTCATTACAGTTTTGCACATGTCTCAATGTAACCCTGTCCTTCATCCTGTCTAATTTCATATTTTGGTCACTCTTATTCTTTGCAACACAATTCATTCTGTCCTTTCACCTTGTTTGTAATCCAACTCCTTTTGACTAATTCCTGATTTGTTGTCCTTATTTCTGATACTTCTTTGTCACTTTAAAAGTGCGCCTCACTGATGAGTTGTCCGGTCATCCACAGGTGACAGTAATAGGATCTAGGTCTCTTTGTTGCTGGAGTAATAGCAATTTTAATGAGACTTGATATGCTTGACCTGGTGGGTAAGAGGGAGGAGGAAGGAAGAAAGGGGAGATTGTCTTATTCACTGTATGGAAGTCCGGTACATCCAGGTCTTATGAGTAGTCGTGTTCCATTGTTTTATTAGTGATTAGAAGACTAGCACAATCTTCCATAAATAGGAGGGATAACTTTGTATCAAACAGAACAAATATCTTATATATATTATTTAATTTAATGTATCAGACGTATTCATTCTGATACAAATCTGTGTCCATAAAATGCAGTTACAGCACATTATTACAGAACTTTGAACTTTACTTGTAGGAGACAGACCACCAACACTAAAGCTATCCCCACCTGTAATGTTTTTTATGGTGCAACATTTAGTAGATTACTGGCCACCTGAGATGTAGGTATCAGTTAAATAATAGTGTGCACGATTCCCAGCTATATTTGCAATATTCGATGCCAGGCAAGTAGCAGGGGAGTGCAGTGTGCGTGATAATACTTGTGGGTGTAGTTTACGTGTAACAAGTAAAGAGTGTAGTTTGCTAATATTAAGTCCCTTGGTGACTTAAATGAAATAAGATGTTGCCGTGATGCATTTGTAATTGTAATACAAAAACTAAGACATTTCTTTTCTGTCTTCCGTTTCTGAAATTGTTCTGTTATTCTCATAATTAGGTAATTCAATACAAGAAGATATATTTAGTCATTGCCATCCTATCCACTTGTAACAAGAAAACACACAAATCTGCAGTAGTTTAGATTTGCAGCAAACTTTGTTAGGAACAAACACGTTATCGAGCACTTGTTATCGAGGCAGCTTTGAGGTGACATTAACAAAAACTTTTGGTGTTATTAGTTCTGTAACTTGGTTTGCTGCTGATTGGAGGTAGATTTGTGAGACTGTCTACAAAAGGCTTGTGTAGTGGTGGGGAAACCAACCCTCTTTGTTTAGCTTCACTTAGAGGTGTTGAATCAGCAACAACTGGATATTTAACGTGGTCTCTTGTGCTCTGTCCTTGTCTTCTTTACTTTTCTCTTCCTGTTCCCATTCTCTCTTTAGCATTCTGTTCAATGTTCATTCTCCACCTATAATCCTTTGCTCTTTCTATTCTCCCCAACTCTTTCCCACCTTTATCTCTCCCTCCTCCTTTTCTCTCCTTCTGTGTTACTTTCTGCCTCCCGTTCCTCTCTCCCTCTATCTTTCTCTCTGTCCTAGCAGTCCAATTAATTGCCTCCAAAGTTCACTCTGTCTCTGGGCTAATGCAATTTAAGTAGGGTCGGAGCCCCTTCATCAGCCCAGTGCTGGCATTTCATTAAGTCTACTTGGGCGTTAGCTTGCAAGCAAGTGGGGGTTTCGCTCCATCAGCTCATCATTAGTAATTAATACACTGATAGGATTAGCTGCAGCATGAGGCTAGTGGCAAGTGGAGGCCCTGGTGTTGGCAGTTGGAGAGGGCGTGTGTGATATGGCCTTCAGCGCTGCCTGCAATGTGGGGAAATGTGTTAGAGAGTAATTACATGTGTGGTAGAAGATTGTGGGCATGTATTTAACTTGCATATTTATATGAACATTTGTGACCACGTGCTATGACAACCGGCTCATTTAACTTTACACCAGAACGATTTTAAGTTACAAAAGAGATTTTATTATTTTATTATCTTTTTATTATATTTTTTGTTGCAATCCATCTGAATGCACTTATCAATATGATTCTGTTTTTCAAACAAAACATTTTCCACAGCATACCTGCTTATGCATTATTTTTTCATGGATGTGCACTTGCATACATGTGTGAGCACTTGGATTAACGTCTAGCATGTGAAGGCTTTCCCATGCGTGACGGGGGGGGCTCTCCCTAGTTTTAATTACATCATTATGGTCGGGATGGATCTCCATCTGCTTGGCCATTACTCCTGTACCATTCTGGGCTGACCCACACGGCGCCTCAGAATTAGACACACACAGGCTAAATGGCCCTGCTAAATTATGAAGCTATTAGATATGGGAGGCTATTTTAGAACATACGTATTCACACAGAGAGAGGAATGAAGAAGGGTGAGAGAGAAAGGGGACGATGAACTGAGGTAGACAGAGCAACAGAGAGAAAATAGAAATGTGAGAAATGAGAGACGAAGCACTAAGAGATTTTGAAAAATGAGAGCCAATGAAAGCAACAGAGGGAATGTGCAGATAGAATGATCGAGTAGAGGAAGTTAACTTTCTCTGTCTGGCCAGAGTTTCAATGTGATTGTCCTCAGCTATTGTTAGAAGTTGATAAGATTTTTATGAGGCATGATAAGACATTGATGGATTTCACCATGGATCATGCAGACAGATGAGGGAAATGGAGGAGAAGAATTGTTACGGCGGTCATCAAAAGCACCCAGTCATGTCAGTGGCCTTTCTCTACCTCAAAGTTTGGATTTTCTTTTGTTTTTCCGGATTGGCTTTGTAGACGGTGTCTTGCCATAAATTGCAATACATTGTAATACTACAAGCCACGCTAAATACAAAACCTACTGCTAGGGATGCCCACAGCTGATCCGCTAGATATGTATCTCTGCTGAACAGGACATTTTTAATTGCAATTTTACATTAAATGTAATATGAATAGAAACAGAGGAATAATTCAGCAAATTATTCTTGGAACAATACAACAAAAATGAAATGGAAATGTTGAGAATGAGTGCTTGTATCACCAACGTGGCACAAGTACAGATACAATCAAAGTGACACTGGAGTTAGATAAATTGTTTCTATAAGCACTTCAATAAGGATAATGATCCAAACCCCATAGGAAACATACTGACTTTTTGCAATTCCACACTACAGTTATGGTTGGTTGGTTGGTTATGATTGTGCTTTAAAATATCACATCATGTGTCAGTGGACCTATTACCAGGAAATGGTCTTGGTTTCTTGTTCATCTCTGTGCTTCATGGACATTTAGTGTCACGTAGACAGACAATGAACATTCACAATTTTGGCACTTGAGTCCATTAGACCGACTTGACTGTGTGACCCATCATTTTTACTGACTTGGAAGCAAAGTGTCACCAATATAGAGGTGCTAGATATTAATTTGTAAGAAAATGATTGTAATTACACACTTTTTATTTTTCATTGAAAATATTACTCTTGTTCCCTTCAAATTGTTTGCAGAAAACAGCAGCCATAGAAAATGTGTGTCTTACACAAACACACGTAGGATGCACCAGCATGTGCATGGAGAGACAGAGATTGAACCCATGTGACGAGGCTGAAGGACAATCTCCCATAAATATAGTGCTGAGGGACTTGATTCCTTGATTCTTCTGCTTTTGAGCTTTTGACCTAGTGCTCTGTGTGTTGTTTAGGTTCTGCTGATGGAGTATCTGGATGTGAAGAACAGTCGCAGTGCCACAGAGCCGTCGGCTCAGCTCTCCTATGCCAGCACTGGCAGCGAGTTTGCTGCCTTTTTTGCGAAGAAAAAACCACAGCGTGCCAAGCAGTCGCTCTTCAAGTAAGGATCACACCCTTTGCTCTCTGCCTGGTGCTGGACCAAATATTAGAAAAATTAAATAATATATTGCTCAGTGTCAGCTTTTTTTTTTTCCTGTTGCATTGTCTGTTGTACTGTTGTGTCTCGTTCCCACTTGTTGAACCTTATGTCTGTTGTAGGTTTGAATCATCATCCCATGCCATCAGCATGAGTGCCTACCTGAGAGAGCAGAGACGAGAACTCTACAGCAAGAGTGGAGAATTACAAGGTGAGGATGGGGGTAGAGGGATGAACTGAGAAATGGAGAGCAGAGAAAGAGAGAGGGGGTGCATAAGACTCATGAAAAGCTGGATTGGAGAAGTGAAGTGAAGATGGGTGCAAGGATAGTGAGATGAAGGAAGGGAAAGAAACATGATGACAGAGCAGAAGGTGTGAAAGGTATTGACAGAACAGTGAGAAAGGGGAAGTATGACAGAGAAAGAATAATAAATTGGGCAATGTGGAGAGAAAAGAGCAGCAGGAACATAGAGCGAAGGTTGAGGTCAGTTGGAAGGATGAAAAGAAAGACCCGACCCGAGTAAAGAGAACTACAAGCTTATTGAACAGACAGAAATAATGGGTGAGTGCAGATAGATACATGAGTAGAGTGAGAATGTGAAGAGATGGAAAACAGGTGTGTATCTTGCCTTAAGTGGGAACAGGATAGAGAGAAGGTGGAGGGAGGTGAGGGTGATGGGAGTTGGGGCAGGGGTGTGGAGGGATCCAGCCATAGAGTGATGGAGGGATTTGGGGAGATGGAGAGATGGAATGAGAGCATGACGGAGCAGCATAACAAAAGGTGCCGTGGAGATGGGAAGGGCACCTTGCAGGTCGAGAAGTTCTACTTAGGAAAAGAAAGGCAGACAACAGCAGTGTGGAGAGGAAAAATGGCGATAGAGAAAGAGATTGACGAGAAGCAGAGAGCAGGGTGACTTTGCAGAGTCCGCCTACAGGGAGAGGCCTTGAAAACCTCTCACTTACACACACACACACACACACACACACACACACACACACACAGAATAGCACAGTGAGTGAGCTGCACAGCCAGACCCTGGAGAGTCTAAGCTGTTCTACTGCTTCCTACTTCTTCTGCTTCACTCTCTCTCTGGCTCTCTGTTTCTCTGCCTATAACCTTGAGGTTTCAATCAGCAGTGCCTGACAGCGCTGTTTGTCTGCTACTATTCTGTCTTTCACACCAAGCTCCTCATTGACATTGTTTGGATGAAATAGAAAAGGTAGGAGATGGAGCGAGACAACAACCGTAAAGTGCTTTTAATCTGCAAAACAAATGCAAAAATCCTTTGACAGTATCTGCATAACTAATTATGACTTTTGAGGGTAAACTATTTGAATAATGTTGCATTAATTTGGCTTCGCTAACTTAAAAATAAGCAAATGACTGGCTTGAATGGCAACTCTAAAAGACATTTCAATGCAGGCTGTACTTCACTCATGCAGTAGCTCGCCTGTAAATGTATGCAAAATGTACTGCCTCAGCTCCCCCTGCCACAAAAAGAACAGCATTGATTAACTGTGGATAAAGGAAAAGCCCAAATGGTCCTCAAATAACAGCTCACTTTTTTTCCTCTTCCATCTGTCGGCGCCGCAGAAAGAAAGGAGGGAAACATTTTTTTTTGACTGGCTGAATGCCTCGGAGCGTTTATAAGAAGATGAGATTTCTCTGGGCTTTCATTTCACCTGTCACAATGCGTAGCACCGGCCACAAGCCTAGGCCAGGGTCTGAATGGCTGCAAAGAGATTGAAGGAGTAAGAAATCATTTAGAAAGTGAAATAAGTCGGCTGTGATGGAGGGAGGGGAAAGATGGATAGAGGGAGGGATGGAGGTAGAGGAAGGTTAAAAGTCATTGTTTTCATCAGGGTCCAGCGAAGAAGCCATTAAGAGATTTCTGAAGGAAGAAATTAGAAAAATATGTATTGAGACGGTGTGGAAAGGGACTTTTTCTCTCTCTCTTCAAATTAAACTTGCTGTAGGAAGGGAGGGAGAGGAAAGGAGTTAGAAATGAGAGATTGAGTTGATGAGTTCTTCTGGCTGCGGGATTACTCAACACTTAAAGCTTAGTCATGTGTGTCTCTTAGTCTCTCTACTTGGAGTTTCCTGAACTCTTTTTTTTTCCCTCAACGGTCTGCTTCAAGTCAATATAGTTATTAACTCAGAGGCTCACCAACACAGCCTTGGAAATAAGAATTTGATTGTTCGTCTTAAATCCAGCTATGCACCGTTAACGAAGGAATAAAAGTGGTTGTGCACTAGTACAAAGTCAGATGTTTGTGTAGTGTTTGCACAAGCCTTTGCTATATTTGCTGCATTTTGTACTTTTGTGAATTATACTTCATACTGATATCAAAATGTCTGACCGGTTGCAGTATGTCACGTATCTTCAGGTTCCCAGATCTTTAAGTATGAATCAGAGCAGTAGTGTTTGTATAGAATATGTAATGATTTTCTGACCTATCCAGACTCGCATATCTCTAATGGGTTTGAAATTAATCTGTAATATCTGTAACTGATGTCTCCTGAGTGTTGTAAGGACCTGCCATATATCATTACACACATGCAGAGAGCTACACAGGTGCCTATTCACATGCCTCACATACACATGCAAACACTCTGGGACTTAATTGCTTGCCTTCTCCACTAAAGCTTGTCTCGTACACTTCAATTATTGCAATGCTTTATCTGAAGACTTCATCACTGCTCCATAAGTAGCCACATCTGGAATATTTGTTCTGAACGTATGTGGTGAGTTAAAGCATGAATACAGTGTTCATATATACAGCAGATTGTCCGCTGTCTGTCTGAATGTGTATATAAGGTTTGTGGGTGTGTTTCTGTTTCTGTCATTGGCAAACCACTACTTCAGAATCACAGAACCTCATCCAGATTCAATCAAATTCCCTATGAATAATTTATGAAAATAACAATTTTCCAGCTATGGATGTGTTACCATGCCCCCATATTCCTCTGCATGTTTCCCAACCACTAGACTTTTACGTCCTTGCCCTCTGCTTTTTTATTGCCTCTCTATGGTGTGCATAGGCAGCGGACGATTCGGAGCACCCCAGTGGTCATCTGGGAGTGTGAATATATCTCAATAACTACTGCAGTCTTGAGCCACGCCGAGCCAGTAATGCATTTACAGCATTTTTTTGATTTTATTTCTCTTTGTGTCACGTCCGTTCATTGTGTTTTGCGCGATATTGCCTTGCCCCGGGGCACGTTTGAAGTGACACCCCCGCCCCCACATGTGACAGCCGTACACAAAGCCTGCCTATCACCACACACTTGCCCCAGATATGCACGTAAACAAATACTACACACTTCAGACTTTCCCCGCAGGCACGCACATATACTCCCATTCCCAACTCTCTCCCACCTCTGACCTCCCTCCATTCCTAAGATGTATTCATAATCAACTCGGTTCCAAATCTATTTCACACATTCCCTGTTTTCCCTTTGATATTCAAATAGACTTGTTCACAGGGTGTCCGGCAAACAAAAAGAACAGTCTGGCTGGAGTCCCCTACGCAAGCAATCTAGTTACAAACGGCTCTCTCTCTGCCAGCCCCTTTATACCTAATGCTCGGTCTGAGGTAGAGAAAAAAAGCCTATGCTGTATTAGGCGCTTCTTTTTTGTGTATAATAGCATCATGTTCCCATGAGACGAGGAGGAGGAGGAGGAGGAGGAGGAGGAAGAGAAAGAGGAGGAAGAGAAAGAGAGTGACTGCTGGGGGCGACCAGAAGTGGTGTTCCTTGTCAAGCTGATTTGTACGCCCCGATGGGGAGGGGAGGGAGGTGCAAATGGAAAAATGTCCAGTGGGAGACACGGGTGGAGGTGATGGTGGGTGGGATATCAGGGGTGGGGCTAGCAGATGTTGATAGCCACATGTTCACAGAAGTGTATGTGTGTGTATGTGTGTGCATGTCTCTGTTTGTAATGTGAAGTAGCAGAAACATCATGTTCCTGCCAAGTGATGTGTGATGTTACACACTCTGGCCAAACTGGGATTGTGATTGCTGGGGGTAGAATGTGTTATGTTATGGGGAAAGTCATTTTTTCTGAAAAGAGCTTTAAAGAGACAAATCACCCTCATTGACTGCCCCCAAAAAACAGCATACACCACCTATCAACCTTATTCTACACCAACACTTTCAGATGAATTCCTCACTCTTTTTTCCAGTCTTAATTTGTTGTAATTTGTTGTAAAGATTCAAGGATAATGATTGTTTATTCACCTGGTGGAGAGATCACTACTTGACTTCTGCTGACCTTGCAATTATGATTCATCATATTCATAAACGAACTTTAGATGGAACTGAGCTCTGTCGGTGAAAAAGTCAATAATTATTATAGGATTATGACGCTGGAATGTCGAAGACTCCTGCTTAGCTGCCTCTCATTTTTATTCACTTCTTGCTTTCTTCCATGTACACTGATGCTCTGTCAAGATTTGATGGTTCATGCTCATATTTCTCTACTGAACTTTTTCTTGCTCTTTGCCACATGCGTGGGTGTCTCAACATGGAAGACTCAATAACAAATCAAAAACAGATCATAACCAAATTAAATCCTGTCAAAGTAAAAAATGTGTTGTATGTTCATATGGACCCACCATAAGTAAAGGTCAGTTAAATGATTTAAATAAATCCTACATATTTATATTATCATGGTTCTCAAAAGAAATACAATTGTACATGTGAAAGACGAGATTAGACTAAATATGTACTCCCCCCCCAGGGTTCTTAGCTCTTGTGTATGAGCAAAAATAATTGTACTTGACTGTAGAGTTGGATTTCTTTTTTTTTAAACTGCCAGTCCTCAGGCCAGTCCAAACTCTAAATGACTTACCTAATGTCTCTCTTCCAAAGCTTCCAAACTACAGTTTTGCTCCTTGGTGCAGCAGACTGAATTCGATAGGTACAAATTATATAAAGGAGGTAATATTATATTCACTAATAATTTACAACTATGTAGTATGTTTCTGAAGAACTTCTGAAACATTATCCCATTCTCAGAGTTAAGACAATTTAGGGAAATAAACACACAGCACAGGAACCATTTCCTTAACTTAAAGACAATACTACTTTTCAGTGACTTACCCTACAGCAAAGGGAAGACGAAGAAAATATGGATTAACATGTTCATAGTCTTCTCTATATACAGAATATTCACCATGTGTCCTTTAAATGGCCATTATTCTGAATAGAACATAACCCACGAAGCTGAGTGATGTAGAAAAAGCACATGTCAATCAATGACTGATGAGGGCTTTCACATTCGTCAGATGCGGGGTTGTGTGCGTACGCTATGCAAGGTATGCATGCCATGTTATGTCATATATGACATGTACGACATGCTGTAATTGAATGACATGTTGTAACCAGTTGAGTTCTCTACCTGCAGGAATGTCACTAGAAAATGACGTTTCTCCTCTTGCTCAGGTGCCAGACCTTTATGAATCGCTTAGTTCCAGCAGCAACATAACTGTGCTCGTAGATAAAATGCAAGGTACCTCTGTTACCTGACAGGCCATTACTGTGAAAAGCCTTTATTTGTGTTCAGCATGAAAGCAAATATGGAGCAGCTCTGCATATTGTGGAAAACCGGCACACATACACACACACACACACACACACACACACACACACACACACACACACACACACACACACACACACACACTACTGCAGAGGTCCTACTGTAGCTCTCAGTAGCTTGGGCTCATCATGTTCAATTTACTCATACATAGATTTCAGCAAGGTTGATTGGTTAAACATTAGAGATGTGATTCTCCTCCTCTTCCGAGACACGCACATGCACACCATACACACACATACACACATAAATGCAGTGTTTGGTTCTCATCTGCTGTGGGACCAGTGATTGAATTACAGTAGCTCTGGTGCTGAAATTAGAGTGAAGCATGGAGACAGTGTGGAAAATGTACTGTGGCTTGTAATAATAATTTACTTTTTACTGTATTTGTACCTCTGCAAGCCCCTGGTTAGAAAACTGAAGGATAGAAGCATGATAATGGAAAAGACATTGCAGGCGGTTATTTAAAGACTGATATTAGAGTTGCCAGTGTTTGATTCACTGTTGTTATGTCATACGGACATATTAAAAGTAAGCTTTTTACAGAATTAATGCTAGTACATTGCACATTGCACCCTGTTTTTTCTGTTCGTTTAGCCATTGAGGCTCTCCACTTTAAGACAAAATGTGAATCATAGATGGTTATCCAAACACAAGCCAGCAGCACCTGCTGGAATATCTTGGTACGAGCCCAGGAGTAAAACTGGATGTCAACCAAAATTACTCCTGCATTAACCAAAGCAAAGCACCACATTAAACACCTCATGCACGTCTCATTCAGTTATTTCTGATTCTCATTGCCAAACGTCAGACATGGCCAGTGTCTGCAAGCTATAGGCAAGCATATCTTCACATAATCAAAACGTAAACTGCTGTATCTCATTAAGACCTACTGAGATAAAACATAAACATGGCCAAAGGTTAGAATTATGAGATTTTCACATCTTCACACCAACTGCCTGGCGAGGTGACGCACAGATAAGTCAGACATTAAATGCAGTGAGAAAATGGAAACGGTTAGATTAGAAATGACAGGGGGATGCAGAGGACAACAGAAGGAGAACAGAACAAGGTTGTAATAGTTTACACAGTGCCGACATTTAATCAGAGAGAAAGAGCTTGGTGTATTTTCCCAACCTGAGGCTAATTTTTAATCAGCATTGGTCTTGTCATTATTGGCGGCTTTGACTGTCACCTCTGTGTTTACTTTTAATCTCAGACCTGCTGATTGGAGAAGATGGAGGGATGAACAAATGAAAAAGGGAGGGAGGGAAGGAAGAAGCGCACATGGGTCTTGAGACTGTAGAGACCTTGGCAACTGTACCGTAGCAGCTTCACTGGTAACCAGACAGATACACACACACCTCCTGCTTTCCCAGCATGCAACAGGTTCTTCCGGTAAAGAAGAAGGTGTGCATTGTGCTGTCAGATTTCCTGCTGGGTCCAATCAAAGATTTGATGACACGTGGGTTTCTGCCCCATTAGTTTTCCTGGTCTTTATACACACACACATATGCTCATGTGTGTACTCAATCATTCATACGTAATTTTTTGTTATGGTTGACAGATTCAAGAGATCATCGCAGTAAAGAGTGTTTTTAAACCCTTGATGATTGGAGTGAGCCCGGTGATGCTGTTCTTTTCTCAATATATAAAAAATTACCCGGGACAGATTCTGTAAGAGGTGCAGTTAAACAAAACCTAGTGTTTTTAGAGAATATGTTATAATCTATGACTTTCTCTTTTAAGGATGATACAGACGCGTGTCAGTTGTCTGTTTTCTTCCTGGTGGTGTTCGTGCACCGTCTGTATAGTTTGATATATAAGGGATGGTGTTGCCGGCCGCTAATTCCTTCTGATGAGGTATGAAAACAACCTTTTCACATACTATCTCAGAAGAATTAAGTTGTAGCATCTGTTGTTTGCTGTGTGACATGTTTTAGCCATACTAGCTGGACAGCAATGTCGGTCTGTCGGTACGACAGTATGTACCGTCGGATGGTTGGTTGGTCCAGTTCTTTGTTCCAGACTGAGACAACTCAGTGCAGTGCATTTGCATTTAGATCAAAATACCACTGTGCCAAAGTACGGCCTCACAGAGCCGTTAGCATGGCTGTAGACTCTTAGTCTTTTTTATGTGAAAATAAAAACCTTGAATATGTTACAACTTTTGGAAGTCCGTACAAAGCTTATTTTCCAACATTTCCACCACTTGCCAACAGATTGAAACTGCTGTCATTGCTTAAGTTTGAAAGACAACCAACTGACATTTCCAGCTGTTCAAAGGGGTTTTTCCCCTTAAAATGTCCCCTATTAAGAAGACTCTTCCTCATGTCTCAAAAGAGATATTTACAATTAATATTCAGTCTGCTGCTGGAGTGCATTGTTGTCATGCCACCACTGACAGATGTGCATTCATTAAACTCAAGACCACAGAGACTCATTGTATGCCACAGTGACACTTTTAATAATTAATCCGACTCAATTTACACCTGAATTTATTTATACTATCATTTATTTATACCGTTTATTCTTGGCTGAGGGGTGGATTTGGTCTCCTGGTTGGTGGAGCAGCAGATACCATCCCATCAAATTAATTTTAATAATAGAAGGCTCTCATTAAGACCCAATCAGACATGAAGACATTCTGAGTGGAATTGGATGCCCTGAATTGACCAGAGACTCATACATTATTGACGCGGAAATTGTTCTTATTAAATCAGCAGGTTTCTACTCTGTGAATATGTAGCCGACTGCTAGTCGGATTCTTTCACAAGCTTACACTCGCGTGTTTAAATGCATCTGATTTGTACACTGAGAATATTACCTGAATTGATCACTCTCTAACTCATTTTCATAGCATAATAGCTGCAGACAAATGAGGCCATTGAAGTTGAAAATTGGATTATTTTATATGGTGCTTTCTGTTTCCACAATTTAGCTTGAAATGTGCAGTGCTGGCTAACGGCACAGATTAGGGGCCTCAATCAAAGGAAGAGCGCTGCCTCACTCGACACAATGGCTGTACATACTGTGGAGAGGTGCAGATATTGCAGAATCCTACCAGTCCAATTTCAACTCTGAGTGTTGTAGGAGTACTTGAAAGATTATGTCCAAAAGTGTTTGTTTGAGCGTGTTTGTATTTTGATGTTAAATTCTGCTCGTGCTGTCTTGACCAGCACAGCCAATTATTTTCACTTTTGTGAGCCTACGTTGTATGTGTGTGTGTGTGTGTGTGTGTGGGACATGATTGTGAGTCAATTACACCAATCACCCAGTCGCCCTCCTGCCAGTCCCAATCAGAATCTAGCCAGAGCGATCACAGGTGTCTTTGATCCTCTTGAATTGACACAAACACAAACCCAGCTAGACACAGGCTGTAAACGAGAGATTACAACTGTGATTACAATGTTTGCATGCATGGCTATTGTATTCAGACATATAAACAAACACAGTTTATACACAATAAGGATTTTTATGTTTGCAGGACTGAATATTTGAAAGGCCAGCTAAAGGCCAAGACTTTATGTACTGTACAATAAATTATGAAACTATAAATCCTATATGTAAGGATGATACAACATTATGGCGATGTCAATATGTAGTAATCTGTACTATCATAGAAACAGTTCATCCCATCTTCATTTCAATTTAGCTTGACCTAATATTTATTTAGACATGAGAACTGTGAAACATGGTGTCTCAATATGAGAATTTTGTCATAGTACAGTTCTATGGAGAGATGATAATAGCAAGCACACTTAACATATATCAAGAAAAGTCCATGTTAGTACCAAGATGTTTTATAAATATTTGCACATTGAGCCCACATATTATTATCATCTACATATGTGGTAGTACATGTAGACACATCCACCGTCAAACAAGGAATCCTGAGTATTTGGACTAACTTGCCACTGTCCTTTTTTCCATACAGGCACACACACTTAAATTGTGGACACAAAACAGATTCAAACCACTTGTAAATTAGGGATTATGACTTTTTCCCCGTCTGTCTGGATTTCCTCATCTCACCCTCTCTGACACACTCGCAGATGCATACAGAAGCACGCTGGTCCCAGGAGACGTTGGAGTGTGTTAAAGAAGGCATCACACGTTCATTCTTTGCCTGCCTAAATCTGGGCAGGGCCGGAATTCATCACAGGATCAAACCCGTTTCTCATCAAACCCAGGAAAGTGTAGCTAATGCAATTTCACTAAGTCACTGCCCGACTTGATTACATGTGGGCTGGGGAGCGCATGCTAAGCCACCACAGGGGGCTGGATGGCTGTCACTGTTTGAGTGTGTGTGAGCATATGGTTTCTATGTAGTTTAGGTTGATCCATTTGTTTTAGGCTCTCTGTTTTAGGTGTGTGTGTGTGTGTGTATACAGATTTGTACCTGTCTGTTTGTACCCCTTTAGTCCATGGATGTTTTTATGGATAACAGTTGTGTGTCATGTCTGCCTAGGTGTGTGTGTTGCAGACAGAGCAGTGGTCCTCAAGGGGGATTTCAGGCAGATTTGGCCACATTAGAATGTGTCACTTCTTCCTTTCCAGCTTTCAGTTGCCGTCCCACTGAGCACCACACCTCCACACACCCCTCCCACTAATCCTGGATGAGACCACACACCAAGGGACACAAAAGCACAGACACTCATCCAAACAACACCAACTATAGTCAAGCACACACATGCAAACACATGCAAACACACAGGCTCTCACAAACAAAATTTTACAAATTATATCGAGAGAGGGATGGCAGCAGTTTGGGGGCATCCTGACCCGAAACCGGAGCCACCCTGTCACGTCTAGACAACTCTGAAGAATCTCATGCATATTAATGCAGGCCTATTTAATATTCATCAGTGCTATGCCCTGTTGGCAGCTGGTCCCAGACCCCATGGATCAATGAGGTCTCTTCCTCGCTCCTTTGTCTGACACGGATGCAGATGTTTAGAGCATGAAATTAAATTGGTCACTGTCATTGGGAATACATACATGGTAGTCAATTTGGTGTGTGTGTGTGTGTGTGTGTGTGTGTGTGTGTGTGTGTGTGTGTGTGTGTGTGTGTGTGTGTGTTGTGTTTGTGTGTGTGTGTGTGTGTGTGTGTGTGTGTGTGTTGTTGCCGTTTAGATGTGGCTCTTGGAGCAGACAGGTAGCGCTAACTTCTTCAGAGTCTGTGACATGTTGATGTTATTCATGGCAACTTGAGTGTTTGCAAGTTGATGACGAGGAAACAAAAGTTTTGCCAGCTCTTTCCACCTTTATGATCAGAGAGAGAGAGAGAGAGAGAGAGAGAGAGAGAGAGAGGGAGAGGGAGAGAGAGAGAGAGAACGTGAGGGAGGATGAGCAAGAGAGTGCATTGGCGGCAGCTTTGTTTAGGAGTCTGTAATTGAGTCTTAATTGAATTGGCACCTAAGGAAGGATGAATTGATGGAGAGATGGAGAAAGAGGCAGTTGAGTGAATTGGACCTCATCTCCGTCTCCACTTAGCAATGTGAATGTGGGCTTACTGTGTAGGTGAATTTCATGGCAACAGATTGGAATCAGAAACCCTTGATTTGAAAGTTTCGGATGGAATGAAAGCTTCCCTTGTCATTTTAATGAAAATACGGAGAGTGTTGTCTCCCATACTTGTCAAATGAAACTTGTTCCATTAGAAATTTATCATGGAGCCCGGCAAAGGGAACAATGGGCTGATATGCATTTGAATGCAAGGCTAGGCAGGCTGCACAGGTAATGCGGAACAGGCTTTCGCACTATGGCAAAGTGTCTTTGTGTTATATCACACAAGCTTTGCAAGGTCGTATAGGACATGGAAATGAAAAAGAAGAAAACAGCAGAGCAAGGCATTGTGCCAAACTGAAATCTCACCATTTCAGAACACACATGCACACACACCCTTACCAATTTCAAAACCCAATCAAAGTAGCATGGATCACCATCTTGTTTGTTTCTGTCCAGTGTTTCCACTTAACTTACTCTGTACCCTTGATACCTCATTTCAACTGATCAGAATGTAACAGGAAAGTGCAGTCAGCTGGTTTATGGTCTTATGGAGTCCTTTAATCTTGGTAGCAAACTTTTTTCTAAAGGTTTCCCCACTCACAGAGCTCAATTGTTAATGTCTCAGACTCCCTTGGTTTTGAATCTAGAAGGTTATTTATTGCAGTCTGTTTTTCCCGTCCCATGGATGTATTGTTACTGAGTGTCATTGGACTTAATCATAAACCTAAATCCAGAAATTCTGATGAATAACATTTTCTCACTGCATGAAGGCAGAGAATGCCACCGTCTTACTGCTCTCCTCCTGTTATTCTTATTCATGTACCATCAATCATCACATTTGCGTTCAAACACTATATGAACATAAACATGTCCATGCATACATGCATAGTATTCATTTATACACGCGCGCGCACACACATAGACAGACAGACAATCAGTTTGCTTTGCAGTTTGCTGTATTGACAACGAGCTGCAATTTCGTCTCCATCAATTATATTGATTACTTCAGGATGAGTGGAGGTAATGAGCTTTGGTGTTCTTTCTCTCCCCTATGATCTCCCCTCTTCCCCTGTCTGCAGCCCCCCGCTCTCCACTCAGTGTCTATCTCCCCATTCCTTTCTGAGCATGTTACATGGCAATGATTTTCTGATTAACCCTGTTAGCTGTGGGGTTCACCCACGCAGTGACGCAGGGGCATGAAGAGGAGTATGAGCATGTGGGATGCATTTAGATTTGTGATGGAGAGCTGCACTGATTGAGTGATGTGTTTATTAGGTCTTATGGTATGGTACTCTTGTACTGATTAAATATTTAGATATGTAAAAGTGTTTCAGTATAATATAAGATTTAAAAAATATATATTGATTAATTGAGGGAACATCATTGTTACATGCCCCTTTCAGGGAGATCAGGGTTCAGGGTCACTGACAAAGCAGCACTCTAGGGGTTGGTTGGGATTTGATGTCTTGTTAAAGGACAAAGCATGGTGAGGATTGTTAAGTTTTGACTCTGGGTGAAAGCAGATCTTCAGAACCACCTGAATCTTCTAAATGTCATCCTACATATGATTCGCACATATCCAGCACGCATTGCAATAACACTACCATGTATTGATGTCTATTTTGTCATGTTTGGTCAAGTCCTGTGTCCTGTGTTCTAGGTGGTGCTGATGACAACCTGATTGAAGGGGGAGAAATGAAGTTTGTGTGTAAACCGGGAGCGAGGAACATCACTGTGATCTTCCAGCCTCTTCTCAGGTACAGCACTGAACAATCCAGCCAAACATTGATTTGCGTGTAGTTTCAAGATGTGTCTTTAGTTTACCGGGAATGTGATCAGCAACACAAAACAGCAAGAATTCTGCAGTCACTTATCTGCAACCAGACACTGCCGACTGTATGAGTAAGTGCTGAAGTGGTGCATTAGTGTGATGACTGACGACTGAGCGGAGTCACAAGTAAAGATACATGAAGTAATAAGCAAATCATAATTTCAAACAAGCCTTTGCTGTTAGTTTGACAGTATCTTGCTGTAGAAGAATGAATAACTCAATAAATCAGTCAAGGCAATCTGACCACCCAAGATGTACTTATATTATCACTACAGTTTTATGGTGAGATATTGTGTGCACAAAAACATTATACTGCTGCTATGTGCATGCATAACACCAGGACATTCTCATGTGCGACACTTCTGATGTCCAGTATCAGGCAACTTAATCGGATCAGATTAAAATAAAGTTAATGAACGACAGAACCTGCTGTCTTTACTGGAACGGTTTGGGCATGATTCCATTAACTTTACGAGGCTGCTAGTGTCATAGTGGTCAGTCAGAGAGGGATTGCCAAGCCACTCAAGACATATGAAAGCTGGGACATGACTCAATACCAGTCAAATGTAAACTAATTATATTACACGGCCTCTTAGTGACCATCTATTGATTTCAACCTTTTTAATGTTCAGTGGGATATCATAAATCAAACATGATGTAATGTACTGTACCTTCAGTTCAAGATGTTTTGTTGATACCATCCAGGAATTGGGATCGACTGCCACCCTTGCTTTTGTTTCCCACTAAATTTGAGTATTGTGAAGGGTTGTCTTTGTGGTAATGTTCTGTATGTCTGGTAGTTTTCTATACAGTGCTGTGGTCCCAGGCGAGTAGTGTAAATCTAATAGTGAAGCAGTTTAATTGAATTGGCCTCCATGCAGTGATGCATTCCCTTCTAGGATCCATTAAACAGAGATGTTTCCTACTTCCACACTATGGTGCTTGGCATACATTTCTACAATTTCAACATCATGGAGTGTGTTTTTAATGCATAGAGGCAGGATAAGTGTGCCTTTTTGGCAAGCATTTTGTTTATCCCTTAAATTTGTATAAAGTTGGCAGGTTAAGAGATGTTTTGACTGTAAAAGTATCTTGAATACTCAGCCAGTGGAGAGCTATAGCTTCACACAGGCCATCTGGGTTGTAACTGTATTATGAGGAGGCTAACTTGCTTTGCTCTTTGGTTCTAAGTTTTTTAAATATTACAGTCTGTCAATACAGACAAACTTGGAAAAAAGCCAACACAAATGGTGCAAAGCAGATGTTTGTTTAGATTTAGTTCAAGTATACTGGCAATTTAATTATGTGTATACCCTGACCACTAAACGTTGGACTGACTACTAAACAATATAGAATCGCAGAAAATCTGCCAGTTAATTTAGTTAAGATAGATTGCACTTTATCTATCAGATCCATTTAGCGCTTCATCACATCCCCACTAACCTAAGCTCTACTGTCAGTTGTCATGTTACCTTTTGTTTGATTGATTGATGCTCTTTGAAAGAAAATGACTGGTTTCAGAGAGTAAGGACCGTCTCTGTTTGTATGTGTGTGTGTTGACGTGTTCATGCATGTGTCTATTCATGCATTAATGTCTTTCTTTCCAGGTGGTTGCCTGTGTGTTTATGTCCCTTTTACTAATGATTTGGCCTTGAATCTTTCCCTCAGTCTCCCTCTCTTACACACTTTCCTTCTCCCTCTGACACACACACACACACACACACACACACACACACACATGCTGACGTTCAACCCCTGTTCACTGTGGGTCTGGCCAAGCTTTTGTCTGAACAAATGACCAAAAATAAAACTGTGACTAGCTTTCTGCCAACCTCTCCCATGTTGTCTGTAATGGTTCATATCAATCACACCAAACTGCCTTGCACACAGGGCTCTCTCCTCTCTCTCACCCTCCCTCCGACCTGCCCTCTCTCGACTTCCAGTGCCAATGGAGCGCTGTTTCTTGCAGATGGTTTTCTAATGGCAAAGCTCTGGCACTCCGCTGATGGATCACTACACCTCCTGCAGCCAGCCATGCAAGTCATGGCAGCTTTAATGACAGAAGCAGTTGGGGGGTGCAGCACCGAAAATCAGTGGTGTGTGTGGCAATGTGCAGGCGTATAAGACAGCAGGGTCTTAATGTTTGATTGTACAGTATTAAAATAGTGTGTTGTAATGTTGAACCTCCAATTCACGAGGAGCAATGTGGATTCCATCCTCAGGCCTGTGTCACCCAGCAAGATGAGTGGGTTAGCCAGCTCTCTTTGGGCTAGACTCACTGTTTTCTGGCATCACAAAGCTGGCTCACTTTTAATTGGGATAGATCACCATTAAAACCTATGCTGCGCGGCTAAAGAAAGGGCTAACTTAACAGAATCAGATCAAAATGTGTCAACAGCCCGCGCAATGACCAATCAGATCACTTACAAGTAATAATAATTCCCACACTTATTTATAGCCTTGGCCTTACTTTCACATTTGGAATTTATTCACATATAAAAGTAAAGGCTAAGCTTCTTATTTTATTCTACTGGTGTGATTACATTTTATCTTTCGCTTCACTGAATATCACTGTCTGCTGGTGCATTAACCTAATTTCCCTGTGGATATTACCATTTCATCTTATGTCATATTAAGTGCTTCACTCATGGTTTGGATGATGTTGCATCTGATTGGCTTGTAATTAACAATGTATGTAATGCTTAGTGAAGCCAAGTAGCCCAAAGAGGGCCAGACTAAGTTGAACTTGCTTCGTGATACAGGCCCTGTATAATGGAGCTGTGGTGCAGCTCTTTGTCCATGCAAAGGTACTTCATGTTTCATGGAAATTCTCTCATCCAGTTTAAATGTGCTTTGTTGACTTGGAGAAGGTCTATTTTATTCACAGTACTATCCTAGGAGGTTATATGGAGAATACTGAGGAAATATGGGGTGCCAGTGCCATTCCCCTGAACTATCAAGTTCATGTAAAACCCAAGTGTATCTGTATTCTCTGCAATAAATCAAGTGCATTTGGGCATCAGGCTCCACCAAGGTTGTGGCTTGTTACCTAGTCTGTTGCGGACAGAATGTCTCGAAGCAGCCAAAGAGTGAAGAGTGAACAGAATCGCATATTTGCTTCTCTGATCCAGAATATGCTGGAGGGATTATATGTCCCACCTGGTCTTGGAAGGCCTCAGGCTCCCCCAGGAAGAGCTGGAGGAGGTGGCTGGGGAGGAGGACATCTGGGCTACCTTGGTTAGCCTGCTGCCACTACAACCTAGCCCTGGCTAAACACCAGAAAATGGATGGATTATAATGAAAAGGGGACTAGTGTGGAGCGAACTCTTCTAATGTACTTATTGCTAAATTTTGCCTTTCTGTCTATATGTATATTGCCCCTGGGCATTATACGCCTTTCTAAAGAAATTGCAAATAATTTGTATCTGGGTTTCCCTTCTATATACTTCATAATGTGAGTTATTACTCTTGTTATTTCCTTATATATCAAACCTCAGATCAATAGCTAAGTATCAGTTGTGCATGTGTAACCTGATTGAGTCTGTCTGTGTGTTTGTCATTTATTCAGTTTGTCTCTACCAGCAAATATGTTTGCATTTTGTTTTGACAAGGCGGAAGATGGCCGAGACTTTGCATGTGAGATGTGTGTGCTTTTCTGTTGGTGTGTTTGGTTACATCTCTTCTAGAGAGGACTGTATGACCTCTAGATTGACAAAACACTAACTCTATCCTTGGGAAAGCATTCAGATCTGTTTTAGGCTCAACATTGTTAGTGTTTATGGTAAGTGAATGAATAAGTTTGGTTCTGCCCTTACAAGTAGAGCAATCCAACCCGATGTGTCAGACCGTAGAATGTATGTCTTTAAAGACACACACAAATATGGGGCAGACATAGGGGAGTGTTTGTGCATGTAGCAGCCAATTTAGTTTGACTTGTGGGGTCTCCTCCTGACATTTGGGTGGTATTTACACCCCTTGCTCCGGACGAGGTTGGCATTTTGAAAATCTTCAGCAAGCCCCTAATCTCTCCCTGTTCACCAGTCGCAGGATGACCAGGCATGGCCGTGCCTGTAGATGTCTGCTAGGTTTGTGTCTGTGTGTGGCACTATGTGTTTCTGTGTGTGCAGGTGAAGCCTAAAGTTAGTTAATTAGTAAGTATAATGTTATCATCTATGAAAATAAGGCAGAGATTTTAAGGAAACCACATTTTTCTTTTATGACTCAAAGTCATGAACCTGCTTGCTGAAGGGCTTTATGTAATAGTAACACACTCATGCTTGGCTAATTTCCTTTCTAACTGACTTCATTTTGCTTTTAATCTCGCTGCTTTCTAATTACTAATTCTGACTCCAAATTGATTTTTGGCCTCAACTTTAAAATTACCCGTGGAGATGATTTGTTTGAATGTTTCAGTCATATTTCAGAATTGTTTACTCATTCAGAATTTGACTCTAAGCCCTTTTGTATGTGTATGTGAGTACATGTTATCGTTTGTCTTTGCATTTGTGTACCAAAACATATAGGAAGCTCAGAATTATCCTGCTGGTCTTCAGATAACATCAGACTGGTAGTTTAACTAGATTGAACATTTCACTGCTGTTTAACAGTCGATTGAGTACAGATCTCTTCGTTGCCTCTCACAGCATTAGCTCATTAAAAAGCACTCATGTTGATGTGCAGATACTTAAATTCATACAAGGTCTACTTGAAGTCGGTTCTACTGTAAGTGTCTGTGGTCGAGTGAAAAAGCGCGAGGGAGAGAAGAGTCAGAAGGTTAGAGATTGACAGAGAGCGCTCGGGGGAAGCAGAGAGGGAAGGACAATGGAACAAGCGATGAAAGGAATGAGGAGCGGATAGAAAACTAGATGACAGGAAAAGGACAGAAGGGCTCTGCCTCCCACCGCTACAGCCTGTGGTGAAAGCGAAACACACCATGATTCTGCACTAATTTCACACTCTCATTAACTCCCCTCCTGAGCAGCAAACGCAGGCCGAGACAAACAGAAAGAGCAAGAGTTAGAGGTGAAATGGAGTATCTTTAAAGAGGTTTTTAAAAAGTATTTTTGATTAAGCTGACTTGCACTGTTGAATTCTCAAACACGACATCTAAGGAGAAGGCTGTTTGATTGAACATGTTGATTTTCCACATTCCCTCTGACATTTTGAAGTCCCGTATTTCTTGAAGAACAAGAATAATTGTTTTAAGAAAACTTCATATTAGAAGTGTGTGAGCTAATATCAAGTGTAAGAAAAATATCTGATCTACAACATGGTCCAGTGTAATGTTTAAATAGTTAATGCAACACTATTTGTCAAGCCATATAAGCAGGCAGTTTTTATGATAGCCTATTCATCTGCATATATCTCCATGTTTTATTGTTTACTAATGATCATGAGCAGACAGAAAAACACGTTTGATTATTGCTCCCTCTGTCAAAGTAGTGCTGCAGTCGTCACTGTCCATAGGCTCCCTACTGCAACATGGAAAATGACACCCATTACTCAGGTATTTATGATCCATATAAGCCCTGCAATTACACAGTTTTACAATTTTATGATGTTGATCCACTAGGCACTTTATTGGGCAGCATGAACGGCCACAGTCAGAGACAACAAACTAAAGCACAGGATCAAAATTATTTTCAAATTCCAGCAACTGGATTTGTTTGATCAAAAAGTCATTGTTGAGATCATTTTGTGACAAGACAGGTGTTTGTAGTGGCCCACTGAGTTACCAAGTGTATGACCTATTTCAAACATGCTAATTCCCACTGCGGCAGAACTGAAAATGGCAAAAATAATTTGTGGTTGAACCATAACCTTCATTTAGTCTGGCAGCAGCTTCGTAATTACTGGTGAAGAATACAGTTTTCATTTAACAATAACATCTGTACAACCTCAAAGAGGTGTCTGCGCTAAGGCTATTAAAATGCAGCGTGGACATCCTGTCTTAAGTCTTACTCACATGTACATGCACGTACTGCTTTGCTCTGCCAGACCTTGCTCTCTTTTCTAATCTTTTCTCACTCGTTCAGGAGGATTTTCTTCAGTAAATAGCACCCTCCTTCTCTCTCTCTTTCTAACCCACACCCATTAAAAACTGGGAGCATAGTTGGGAATCAGGTGGAGAGAGGATTTTACACTGGAAAGGTCAGAGAGAGAGAGAGAGAGGGAGATAAAGAAGGCAGAAGAAAGAAACCAACAACAGAGAAGAGAGCAGATGGGAGGCAATGAAAGAAAAACACAAAGGAAAAGATGATAAAAAAGAAACAAACAGACAGGTGGGATGAGAATAGAGCGAGATAAGTCGGAAGAAGAAGAAGAAGAAAGAAAATGCAGAGGAATAGAAAGGCTCTTAGATTGCATGTATGCTGGGTGGCATGTTGGCTTGCTTTGAATTCAAGTTGTTTACGTGCACGTACACCTTCTGCACTATTCTGTACATAGGGAGAAAAGACAGGATGGCAAGGAAGTAGAGTACTGAACAGTTGGGTGTAACCAGTATGTATTAGAAAATTGATCTGAGAAAGTAATTTGGCTACATTCCCTGTGAAATTTGTCAAAAGTCAATACGGCTGCTGATTTTTGACAAATTTCTGGTAACTATGTGCTCGTGTGGTTTATGTGGTTTTTTACATACCTAAACTAGCCTGATATCTGGAACTCACAATAGCAGTGTGCAAAACATGTAATGGTACCCTGAAATATTCAAATGGCACCACCAGCTTTGTTAATACTTTAAATAGGTGGCGTGTCAAAATAAAGGAGCCTTCCTGCAGGGCCGGTCAACTTGAGGCAAAGTAACATGAGGCTAGTGTTAGCAGGTGAAGGCAATTGTTGAAGCAACATGCTATTTTATTTGCAATGACACATGCCCATGTGCAGTAGTGGTATCGTAAATACCAAATTTAGACAGATGATACTGACCCTAGCACCGACTTATACAATTGTTAGTTTTTACAGCATTTCTATTAAAAAAAAAAACATCCTCTGAAACTGTCGAAAAAGTTTCCCTTTATATCACTGCCAGCTATTAAGTATTGTTGGTATACCAGTACATAATTTTTTGGGGCATTGTGTCTTAAAATAAAGAGCGCTTGAAAGGTGAAGTAATATTGATGTTTTTTTAATTAGTTACTGCCATTCAAAATGAGACATTGAATCTTTAATTGAATCTCAATTGAATTGAATAATATCCATCAGCTTCGAATCGAAACGTGTCGTTACAAATTAGTTGTTTTTGCATTGTACCATGTACAGTATAAATAGGTACTTAGTTGCATGAGGGGGGCAGCTGCTCACTCCTACTAAGTTAGTGAATAATGCAGTGACTTATGTAAAACTACACCTTAGCAAAATAAAATGACTACCAAGAGAAATAAATAAAAATATACATGGAAGGAGAGCAGCAGAAGACAGATGGAAAGTAGAAGAGTGTGTATAGGAAAAGAAAGCTGCTGGATGTCTGCAGAACACAATACCAGTTTGCTATGAATCTGTCAGGTGCTCCTACCTGTCACTAGCTGCAGCACCACGGTATCTTTATTCTTTTATCTCTCTGATGCCCTCCCCACAGGACAACACACACACACACACACACACACACACACACACACACACACACACACAATGTTGTAAATAATGCTGCTGGTTTTTATCGCTTTCCAAAAGTGCAACTTCAGCCACTTTCTAGTGAGGTGCAGAGTTTTCAATCTCCTCATGTCTTACAAGCACACGCATGCACAGAGACAGACATACACACTGTGGGCATGACACACATCCCAACACACACACACACACCAGATATTGTGCAGGAGATTAGATCCATCATTGTGGGGGTCTTTTCTCTGGCTATAGAAGGTGGATAAACTCTTTGATTGTGTTTATCCATCCCATAATGGAATCAGACTCGGTTCCCAGGACAACCTGTCCAACAGACTCATGTGAAGCAGACAGTCGTCACTTTGAGCTTAAGGGGGTCTAGTTTGTCTGAACGCTCAGCAGTAGACTTCTTATGAAGTCGGCTTTGAAGGTCCCTGAGGTTTTAGGTCTGTGTGGGGGGGGATCGGACACTGGGAATTGTTGCCTGGTCAGATTAGAGGCAGACATTGTGCCAGGACACAAAGACAAACATTTATATGTACCTTAGATACACACAAGACACACACACACGGTTAGGTCTTTGAAGCTTGAACCAGATGACCAGGTCATAATCACACAGATGTTCACACAGTCATGCTGTCCACATCAATGTTACCCCCCACCCCCCGCAGTGCCTGATTGTCTCTGATTGGCTGCTTTTGAAAGAGATTGGACTGTATTCTCGGGAGATTTGTAGGTTTGTGTGTGCGTGCCTTGGTGTATTGTGTTACCAACAATAATTTAATGAAATGAAAGTCTCTATTTTTTTGAGTGTACAATATTTTAATTATGCCTAATATGGTTCTTCAGACCTGTTGCTATGAAAGTACAAAAGTGAGAGGACAGAATGCCCTTAATGCTAATCGAATAAATGCCAGAGGGAGCTGCTGCCAAGAAGAGAATTACTGAACCACAATGAAGACGTGTTTTCACCATGTGTTGCTTTCTGCCACATCCCTCGCTCTTCTGTTTGTCTCTTTTTTTTCTATTGTTTCCTTCATTTTTCAGGGATTTAATCAGCTAAACAACGGACAGAATTTTACTACCTTCTAAAAACTGAAATCCTGTGAACATTATATACTGTGTTCTTAAAGAACTGTATCATCTCCTCCTGAGTGCTGGAGATGGGAGATGTACAGATATTCTCTTGTTCCTGTCCCACACACTTCCTTCTGTTTTCCCCTTTAAATTCAGCCTCAGTCGTCTGTCTTTCCTCCTTCCATCCTTCTATCCCTTGACAACATGAGCTGCCACTCTGTGTTACTGTCACATGAGCAAATGCCAGCCCCCACATCACAGCAGCCTTTGATTGGCCAGGCCTTTCCAGGTCGGTGAGCTGCTGCCTGATAATAACCTTGTTTGATTGCTGGAGCAGAGATGTAATTGATTGATCTGCTCACCCTGTCTGGGGCTAGGCCTCTGAAGTAGCCTCTACGGATGTGCGTGTGTAGGCGTGCATGCGTGCGTGCGTGAGTGTGTGTGTGTGTGCTGGAGTGGGGGGTTGGCTGATTGTTGAGGGGAGCTCCAGATAAGCATACATGCACACATGTACACACAAAACCTCAACTCAGAAATACTGCACGGATGCAAACACATGCACATATACCCACACACACAGATGAGGGAGAGAGTGGACAGAGTTTGTTTTTTAAACTCTTCCCCGCACATCTGCCCTGTGCACCTCACCAACCAATCAACAAGTCATTAAACCTCATTAAAATTCTCCAACTCCCTCTGAAAGGATTGTTTGTGATCTTCTAATTGGTGGTTACATAAGTTAGTCCATCTTTCTGGATAGTTCATTATTCTCAAAGATAGATAGTCTCAACTCAATGCAGCTTCTAATCCAATTGAGGCTAAACAGATAGGTGTTTCTAAGACACAGTGTTTCACAGTTAATTAATCGGGGTTGGAGAATATTTGTCCACTTTGTGTGGATAAAATCAAGGTCTACAGGCTAAGTAAGGTTATGATTTGGGTTGCATTCTGTTGTCACTGTCCCTCTAACTCATTTTCTTAGAAGCAAAATAAGCCAGTAGTAGGACAAGAGTTTATTTGCTGCTCCTGCCTTCGATTTGTACATTGTGGGTAATATAGCCTCTGGCTCTGCTCATCTTCCTGCAGTTTTGAAGGATCTTTCTGGTGTATACAATGTATTTATTTTCCCCCAAAACAGTCTGGCTCGGCAGAGATGATTTCTTTCAGATAGGGTTTCTAACTCTGGATATAATGGTAACTAAATATGTCTCCCCTGTGTCCAAATTGAAACGTCCCAGAGCTAAACCGTGAGATGAAGAGAAAACCAAAACTCTGAAAAGGACACAACATACATTTTTTAAAAGAGATGGATATTTCTCCCCTTTCGTCCTTCCTCCCCTATCAGTGATGGTTTGATCCCCGACCAGTCATGCTGGAGTCGTGGTGTGCCCATTGAGTGTGCAACCAGTGGAAAAGTCAAACTGGCAGACTCTGATTGAGTCTGTATATCGAGTCTCTCCTCTCCTCCCCTCTACTCCCTTTGCATGAGTTATTTAGAGGTGAATTTAAATGCTTATCTTGGGGACAACTATCCTACTCCCCTCCAAGACTTTCCTCAGAAGAGGGAAAATCGATGTAGATGTCGACCACTTCACTTTAAAAGCTATCCAAACCAGCAGAAGAACACATGGTATTTCCACATTGCCCCATCTGCTCTCGTGTTTTTCCATGAAGTAAGTGAAGCATGGGAAGTCAAGGGATACAAACACTTTTGCAATAAGGTGTAACAGCATTGAACTGCCAAGCTTTCCTCCGGGGTTGATGAGCTGCAAAAGTGTAACACATTCACGATAGCCCCCTCTGTTTGTGAGTGGTCTCTTATGTAAAACTGTTTGGCTAAATTCATTACATCCTCCCAAAATAGAGCTCACATCCACAACAAAGACGACTGGAAGGGAATTTCAACCAGAGGACAGAACAGACTCTATGAGGGGAATGAACAACAGAAGGGAGGTGGGGAGAGAAAGGAGAAGGCGAAAATCCATTATGTTTGATGTTCATGTCTCACCCTGGCAGCAAATGCTGGTGGAAAAACCCTGTGAAATGACATTAGGGGCGTCTTGTAATGTGATTTCTGCTATGTGTGAATATGAGATTTCTAATGGATTTGAGCACATTAGAGCAGTCTTTATCTGTAGTATTTATTCCCCCCTGGTTTCAAATGCAATTTGCTAAGTACAACGTTTCACTCAGCACTAGCGCACTAGCTTTCTGGCTACAAGGGATGTGGGGGAGGATTATATTATTTTTCTTTTTTGTGGAGGGCGCCACATAAAGATATCTTGATAAATATTCAAGCCACAGCATTTGTGACAAATTGGTATATTAAAAGAGAGAGAGGGTCTTTCTATAATATGTGCAGAGGTATGCAGAGAAGAATGGTTTCATCAGGAGTATGGTTCTGTGAATTTGAGTTTGTTCATCTGTCCTTATTTTATGTATTTTTTGTATCTGCACATTATATTATACTACATTTCTGTAATGAGAAGATGCATGCAGATGTATTGTTGTAGGGCCCGTTGTAGGAGTTGAGAAGCTTGAATACGGGTTAGTAAGTCTAAAACTGGTTTGACATCGTGTCTACACAGGAGGCGTAGCAGCTTCAGTGCTTGCACTCACATTTTGGCACGTTTCAGCTAGACTGATTAAGATAGAAGCGTGTCAGACACGAGGGAGAAAGACGACATGCCGTAACACGTTCTCTCCTGTTTCTGAAATGTCACCGCTGCTGCAAAGTTGACTCTTTCTCGTTTGATGACATCATACAGAAGATTTCAAGGTGGTCTGACCGTCTGTGTAAATCTCCATAGAGAGTCGTAGTTAGCAAGCTAACTGGGGGTGCTTCTGAGCTAACCTGTGGCACACAGCCACAGCCTCTTGATTTCTTATAAACCCAGGTTACAGTTCTAATAAAGAGATCTAATTTAGTGTTTTGTAATGCACAGCACACAGGTATGAAAATGAAATTATGCATTTTCAACAATAATAAGTTTGTTGAAAAAACTGTGTTTCGGCGATATAAAACAGCGACAATGGGCGGGAATGACTTTATAATTGTGATGTGCACAAAGTCCATATGTCCAGTGTGAAAGCCACAAATTATTTTCATTAATTTGATGTAGATGCTTAAGTCAGCCCTTTAAAAAATACAAAGAAGTTGCTGAGTCAAGGCTGACTTACTAATAATTGTTGGTTTGATTTACTAGACTGTTGAGAATATTCTGCTGCAGCCCTTTCCTGATCAGGAGAGCCCAGAGTTCTTGGTGCACTTCAACATTGTGTTGCACTGAATAAGATTTCTGCCAGAACTTGTGATGAATAAACAGACCAGTTTGGTGCAAGATTCCAGTGCCATTTTCATAGCACTCCACCAGTTTCTCACACTGCTTACATTAAAAAAAAGAGAATCGTGTTCGTCTTCAATTTTCCTGACACCCTAATATCTGTCTCTGTCTGATTGGGGTCACAGCATCCCTGATTAGCGTGCACATTTACGTGTTCCTGCCAGCATTTCCGTAAATTGTCCCAAATCAGCCAATGTGGTGCACTCCGAGCTCTCTGCAGGCCTAATGAGCTAGATTAAGACGGAAGTCATTTAACCCCTGCCTGCAACACACATGCACGCACACACACACACACACACACACACACACACACACACACACACAGTCTACATAGGCATATGTACTCATCACAACCAAACAAGCATGAGTGCACACACACACACACACGCACACACACACACACACACACACACACTATAACCACCTCACCTCCACCCTGTATTTCAGTAGATAGGAGATGGAGCGAGGCCATTATGCAAATGTCAGGTGTCAAGTGTAAATGAGATTGGAGGGATGGGAAACAGAAGTATTGAATATCACACTGGCTCCCTTGGCAACTGCACCAAGGTAATGAGAGCATTCCAGGACGTAGGCTGGCAAAACCCTTCGTTACACTGAAAGATAGCAGTGAAAAAGCCTGAATAAAAATTGTTAAGAGTAAGTCCATTGGGTCTAGTTGATGTAAGAAGCACTAGATAACACTACCACCTGCCTTATTCAGACTTGAAGTGTGAGCAAACTAGGTGGGGCTCAGGTTGTTGTTGTTTTTCTAGTGGTCTTTGAAAATTACTAGATATTATACTATCTACTATAAAGAGAGAAGAGAAGAGTTACTACTTTTTTATTATTGATTAATCTGTAAATTACTTTCTCATCGTGTGGTCTACAAAATGAAATGAAAATTGTGAAAAATCCCCAGTAAAATCTCAACGTGATGTGATCAAATTGCATGTTTTGTCCGACTAATACTTCAAAACCCAAAGATATTCAGTTTATTATCGCATAAGACAAAGAAAAGCAGCAAATCCTCCCAATTGAGAAGCTTGAACCAGAGAATGTTTTGTTTTGTTGTGCCTTTTTTGCTTAGAAAAATGTCCTAAATGATTAATATGATAATCAAAATAGTTGCCCATACATTGTTTTGTTGACTGGCTAATCGATTCATTGATAAATGGTTTTCTGCTCTAATGTTACCCATTTGATTATTCAGTTTCTTTAATGTAGACATATTTTAACAAAGGTGCCTTGTCAGTTTTTTTCAGAAATTGTCACTGTCAGTCCATAAAGATAACCCTTTTATTCAGATTACCTTGGAATCGTGTACAAATGTTCATCGCAGGTCATCTCATCATCTGCTGCAGAACTTTTCCCCAGCTGTTGTTAAGCACTGGCTGCATACATATCTCTCTTTCTCTCGGCCTCTCAATTTATTTCTCTCTTTTTATCTCTCGGTCTCTCTAGTCTGTCTATAGCCGTAGGCTGTGTACTGATTATTATGACTCCTCATGCCTAATCTTCTTTTCTTGTCTCTCCATCTCTTCTCGTTCCTCTAACTCCCCTCTTTATTCCACAGCCCCTCTTTCTCTCACTGGGCCATTTACTGCTGGCCTTGGTCTCCCTGTAAGAAAAACAGAAAGATTAAATATTCCTGTAATTACTGAAACCTCAGATGACAACTATTAGTTTAATAATGGATGTAACTCTTAACAAATAATTGTAGAAATGTCATGTAAATGTAAAAAAAAAAGTGCCTTATTAAAAGGAACAAAACCTTCTGCATCTTTTGATATTCAATTCAATCTACATAGCACCAAATCATAACAGAAGTTACCTCAGGGCACTTTTCATATAGAGCAGGTCGAGACTGTACTCTTTATAATATAATTTACACAAGTAATTCCCACCACGAGGAAGCACTTGGCGACAGTGGCAAGTGGCAGAAAGTAGCAGGTAATGTAATGCAATTCATGGGACGTGATCAAGATGACGGCATACATGTAGAAAGACATTGACAAGCTTGTTGAAACACAGAGGGGGGGAGGGGGGGTATTACACTTTGGACTGTCCCTGGGGTCATGTTACAACCATTACAGTAGATGCACAGATTCCTCCGTGGTGTGTGAAGAAGCAACACATGCAAATCAGTAGTAACAAATCTCTATTTTCAATATTTCACGCTAACAAAGTAGCAGGCTGAGTCGATGGCTGTAAATTGCTGACAACTGGCACAAGTGGGGAACACTCAGGGATACTACAATGTATATTAACTGAACTGTTGTGAACAAAGTAACAACATCAGTGGTATGGAGAGACTTTGGCTATTTAAAGCCCCGTTTGGACACCCAGTGGATGAATTAGTCCCAAGTGGTGCTCCACTAACATTATTTAAAGACTGACTCCGAACTGAGCCGTAGAAAGTTTGCCATCAAAGTTAATCACCTGAAGCATCACAATCTAACAATGCAAGCACGTGCATTCTCACCATTAATTAGACCGAATCCCAGGAGCAAGTAGAGAGGCTCTCAGAGAAACCGTAACATTACCGTGTGTTTCCTTCCTGCATTGGTTCTTATTTAGACTCTGAGGGCACCGCATGAATTCTGAAAAATTCCTGACACATCAATTCTCACAACGTCAACTTCTATGAAATTCAGTCCATACAATCTATCCTTTTATTAGTTAATTGTGTAGTTATTAGCTGCTTTAATAAACAATAAAGACAATTGTTTACAGTCATTTCAATACTCATTTATATCAATGATAGTTCATTGGCCTGATGTGAGTCACTCATTGGTTCTGAGAAATTCATCAGGGAAGTTGCTTGTATCTGAGGGTCTCATCTCCTCTTCTCTCCTCCTTTCATCTCCTCCCCTCACCTCCCTTTGGTCATCCTGATGCCTGAAATATTTTATGGACAGATTCTCTATTTACCCATATGGCCATGTACATGATGACACACTACCCACACACACCTGTCACTTTTTAAAGTGAAACACACAAAGTTAAAGGTCAGTGCCAGCTCAAGGTTGTCTCTCTCCCCTGAGAGCCCTTTCAAGTGGACACACACGCTCACGCAGAGACCAAGACATGACATTACAACAAGCAGGCTTGGACAGGCCATGAAAGGATCAATGAATAATTTAACCCCTAACATCATATTTCCCCTGGCAGTAATGTATACAGGAAGGCTTGCATGTGCACCTGATTTGTGTGTGTGCAGATACTCGTGCAGTGTGTATCCTCCTTCATTTTGTGTACGCCC
This sequence comes from Enoplosus armatus, assembly GCF_043641665.1. NCBI lineage: Eukaryota > Metazoa > Chordata > Actinopteri > Centrarchiformes > Enoplosidae > Enoplosus > Enoplosus armatus. The sequence goes on along the minus strand of NC_092201.1, from coordinate 7,658,493 downwards.
TATATGCTGAGAGGTGGCTATTTCAGCAGTGTAATGTGATGTGTGGGAGTGTTATCAGAGCTGTAGGTATGACAGACTCACAGCCCTAGAGCTGACTTCCTGGAATTGCATTTTGTTGGCCGTCTCCAATATGAGACCTGTCACCTCGCTCCCTGCAGGCCATGCAAACCGTGATTGAGGCATTTCTGTGAGGTGTCACTATCAAGGGGGCATGCTTGTGAGGGTTTTTGTGTTTCTGTCTATCTGCTTGCACGTGATGGGTAATAGGCTGGTTTTCATACCGATGAAGAGTTTTACACAATTTCAATCCCCTCGCCCCGACTCTCTCTCTCCTTCATCCTCTTGCTGTCACTTTTTTCTTCTCTCCTTCCTTCATTGTATCCTGTTTTTTCTGTCACTGCCTCCCTCCACCTTCACTTTGTCCTCACTCCTTCCATCCTTTTCTTACCTCTCTCCTTTCCACCCATCCCCACCTTCCGTGCCCCCCCTTCCCCTCTCCCTGTCAACACTGTCATAGCTTGGGGAGCCCTTCAGTGTATTACAGACCTCTCACCACTAGTTCTCTTTATGGCACTTTCTCTTTTTAAATTCAATCAGGCTTCAATGGAGCCCCCAGAACCATTTCAATTTACTACCTGGACGCCACAGGATGGAAAGTCCTGCGCTAACATAAAGGTCTAAATGGAATGGAAGGTTAAGAGAGAGGGAAGAGGGATGGAGGAGGAGAGGTTTGGCAAGGAGGGAAGGGGGTGTATTGAAACGGTGCCACGGAGCGATAACAGCAATGGAGTGGTAAAAATAGAGAGAGGCAGGGGAATTAGGGGGGAGAGGGTGAGAGAGAAAGATGAGGGAGAGGGAAGAGTCTGAAGCGTTACAGGGGATAAGAGAGCAGAGATGACAGCAGGGGAGAGAAGAAGGAGTAAAACTAAGGGTGGGAGATAGAGAGGAGGAGATAAGGGCGTACAGTAAGGAGAAGAAGTGATAAATATAAAGTGTTTTTTTAATCAGAGCAGAATGTGATGTGAAACGGCTCATCGACTGTAGCAACCTGTTTGGAGGAATTCATCAACCTTTAGACGTCTATGATACCATGCAGTGTGCTGTGCTGGTAAGTGTTGTCTGGGAGGTATGAAGGAAATACAGTATATAATACACACATAAACTGAATGGGAATGTAAGGTGAAACTAGCTTTTGTTCTTGCAACAAAAAAAAATGTATATAGATATAACTCAGCAGAATGCCATTCTTTCACCTGTGGCCATTGTATCTTTGACAAAATATCAAAACCATTGCCATTTTCTCACAACAATCCTTTTGACCTCGACTTGCCTGCTTTCTTCAGGGCAACTTTCCATTCACTCTCCCCTTTGGGCCAAAATAGACTCCTCATGTCCATCTTTTGCTGCCAGCCCTTTGTGTGTTGTGTGCAGGTTAAGTGTTTTTCTCAGTACTTTTCAGGCGAATTGAAAAGTGCCTTCGCACTTAGCTCTCCCAGGGATTGTTGCCATTTCAGTCTTGCTGAGTCATTCACTGAACCATGAGTGTCCTTCGGTGGCTCAAAAAGACTATCATCAACTCTGATTAGAAAAGAACATAATGTGTCAGTGTTTACGAAGGTGAGAAAAGATGGACCTAACACTCATTTAATCATTTTGGCTCCCATGCTTTATCTGTTGCTCTCATACCACTTCTCTAATTCACTGCTTAAAAAATGTGATGACTTTTCCAAAGGCAGAAAATACAAACCAAGAAAAACTTGTTGTATATGAAACGTATATGCATTTTTTTCTGGTTTCCTTTCTCTCTGGCTCTGTGTTAAGGCAGCTAAATCATAGTATACTGTAGATAGTACCTTTAATAAAGTCAAACTCCTCCCTCTCCTCCTTCATCCTTTGAACCAACGTTCAGTGACTGAGAAGTGACTCACACGTTAGGCATAAACTGTAAGTTTCTCACAGAGGGTCACCTTGATACACAACTGGATGCCCAGACTTAAAGGCAAAATGTTCGTCAAGGTTTTTATTGCAGTTCGATTCTCACACCACCTCATTCATGGGGACTTAGCTATGGTTTCTTTAGCCAAAACCTCTCTCGGACTGGAATAAACTGCCAAATGAAGGAGTCACTTTATGTTTTAATAAATGTTGGTTCCTCTATTAATCAGCTTTGCTTTTTACTTCCTGGCTTATTTTAATAAAGCAGTCCCCTTCCCCCTGTTTCTGTAAATGTCACCTGTGGGAGGCCACTTAATGCTCGGCTTATTAATCAGACTTGTTTTATAAGGAGGAGACGAACACTTAAATACTTAAGCATTGAGCAGAGTACAATCAGACCAGATACAGTGTTTGTCTGCACCTGCCTATCTGACTAGACAATAGTGTGTGTGTGTGTGTGTGTGTGTGTGTGTGTGTGTGTGTGTGTGTGTGTGTGTGTGTGTGTGTGTGTGTGTGTGTGTGTGTGTGTGTGTGTGTGTGTGTGTGTGTGTGTGTGTGTGTGTGTGTGTGTGTCTGAACTAAGCAATTGGTGCCCGTTATTAAGAAAATAGGCCTTACACCCACACACATACACACCATGGGACCAGCCAAGAACCGTCACCTGCCTCTCTGTCTGTATTGATTGACATTGTACAGTGTGCACAAAAGCAGTAATTTAGGCCCAATAGCCTCCCATTGTGACATTGAGGCATCTTTGACACTCTGTGTTCTAAATGGCTCAGTGTCGCATGTGAGAGAGTTGAAACTCCCACAGCTCTCTCCATTCACAGGATAGTAAAAGAAGAAAACACCAAAAATTGCAACAGTTAGCTGCCATTAAAAGTGAAAGGGAAATGTGCTCTATGTTCCACAGGGGAGGTTTACACAAAGCTATTATAAACGGCAATAACAAGCCTTTATACAACTTTAGATGCTTCAGGTTTCAAGTTGGGCGGCATTTCCTTTTTTGTACTATTAATGATGAGCAGCAGCTGGATATAAATGTCTAAACCTAACAGCATATAACATTAAGACAAATTAGGACTTCATATTAAGCAGCACATAATTGTCTCCACTATTTGTAGCTGCTATTCCTTTGTGTCATAATAACTGATCTTCACCATCCATTACAGACTCATTAGTAAAGCTGTGAGTCCGTCTTTATCCCAGAAAGTCTTAGTATTTACCATTCAGTTGACAGCGGAGACAGCCCATTATATAAAATTCATACTTCAGTGAAAAACCTTCAGAAATAAAAAGATCTGGTCCACTGAAAAAGTGAAAGCTGTTGTGAATGGGAATGAACCAGCAGTGGACAGGTTTGTACCCCTGCTGCTATGATTTTCTTGCCTTAGGCAACGCGCCAGGGAAGGTGTGTGTCTTTGAAACCAAGTTTTAGTGGAGCGGGGGATTTTTGCAGTGCTGAATATACCCATCACACACATCTTTGAATCTATTCATTAAAACATGGGCAGTAAACAATGTTTCCTCAGTAGACCATAATTCACTGGCAGGCCGAATAAACATGAATTTACTCTAATAATACTTTGCTTCACCATCATAGAGCTGACTATATGATTGATTCTTCGCAATACTTACTTAAGTTCACTCGAATACCTTAAATGCTCCCAAATTGGCAGAAAAAAAATCTATTGTGGAAGACACACCAAACTAGTGATGGCTAAGGGCTAAAGGTTTGTGTGGCTGTTTAGGATCAAATAACCGAGGCAACATCTGTCTTTGCACATCTGTACTTCGTATCTGTACAGTAGAAACTTAATATACTTTGACTACATTCCTCTTAGTGAAAAGACTAATGAGAGAGATAGTCTTGGGTAGAATTAAAGAGAGATAAAGAGATGGAGAGCACGCTGTAGGAAGATGGAGGAGTAGGCCAGCAGCAGCGGTAAGGTGGTGATTTGTCTTTGAGGCTCTGTGGTGTTGGTGTTGGCAGCGTCAGCTAAACAAGGCCATCTCATTTCCTGTTGTCTGCAGGAAGCAGCTGTCTGCTACTGCTACTGCTGCTGCTGCTACTCAGAGCCCCTGGTCATCAATCTCCCCCGTTTTAATTGGTCTGCACCACACTGCGACGGGCCAGCACACACACACACACACACACACACACACACACACACACACACACACACACACAAACACACACATACACACACTGACAGAATAGGTGCAGAGACATAAGTGTGCATGCAAGCAATACATGTGTGGATGCACACTCACGCACACACTGAATGAACATCTGTAGCAAATATACAGACATACACCTGCTTACCTCTGTATCACAGGCACTAATGAACATCACACGCACTTCTCTTCATTATCCCTGTACACTATAGCATTTCTGCTTACAGTGCATACTGTTCTTCATCAACCTACATGTTCACTAAATGCCACTAAGATCCCTATAGTAAAGATGCATACGACTTGTTAGTTTACTTGAGTGATACAGCCTATCAATAATTCCAATCTTCCTGTTTGTTTTTAAGAAATGATCACATGATAATATCATCTGTAGAAGTCCATGATCCATATAGTCCTCCAACAGTTATAGTCATAGTTTGCTGATATATAATTTCAAGATGGAACATAGAGATAAAGCTTTTGGATCTGTGCCTAGGTCACAAGTTTAATTGTGCTCATGCTACCTGTGTTCGGTAGAAACCTGTTTAGTATCCTGTTACATCCTACAAGAACACTTTTATAAGGGCTACCTCACCCATATTTTTAAAATGAAAGTCTGTAGCCATCTAATTGGGGAGCCTTGGCTTAAAAGCCTTTGGGAAGCCATTCACTAATGATCTAAAAATACGTATTTTTCATTCAAATGTGAATAGCTAATCTTTCTTTTTCTTTATGTGTGGCGGTGTTGGGATGAAGTAATGGGGAACAAATAACATTGTTGGGTCATCCCACAGTGACACTCATACATTGTGGTCTATGCAGAGTCTATGTTGGGTTACAGAAGGATGGACCCCTGTTTTATATCCTATTAGCCTTGCTCTCCAAAGGAAAGGTCCTGATTATGAAGCCCATTTATACCTGCTGCTGTAAGCATGTGGACACACACACTCACATAATTTACATAATGCATCTTTGCACCCTCCCATTGCACTCCTCTCTTTCTCTCTTTTGTTCTCTTAACACAAACATACACTCATGCTCCCCACCTCTGCACACACACATACACACACTCTCTCACACACACACATGCTCTCATACATGTGCGAACACACTGAAAGCCTTCAGCGTATGTGATGCAGCGTCAGGGGCAAGGGCAGGGTGTAAACAGCAGGGAGTCTGGCTGATGCGTGGGTGGTGTGTGGGAAGACCATATGCATTTCACCAGGCACTGATGAAAACACGCTCATACACTTAATCACACACAGTATTGTCAAATATAAAAACAAAAACCCCCCCCAATATATTCACCCATCTCTTTCTTTTTGTTTTTGTCTTTCTTACTCACGCACGCACGCACGCACATACATACATACATACAGGTTTCAGATGTTACACACCAACTGGAATCTACACAGTCAACTGGTCTTGCAGCCTGAGCTGGTGGAAAAAGCTGACACAGTGCCATCCAGTGGTGATGGTGGTAATTGCTGGGGGTCTTTTTAACTGAAAAGTATATGTATATTTTGTAAGCAAGACATCTTGTGGATAAAAAGGTGTTCTGGATCAAGCCACTAGCCAAACAGAATGTGATTTCTCCTCAACCATCTTTTCAATTTTCTCATTCTTTAATGCAGTGCCACAGCTGCGTCCTTTGAAGCCTCTTGAGAAGGTCTTTATATTCTCTGGCGTGACTTCATTAATTTAACACAGCTGTAGAAATAAGTAAGTAGTGTGTATTGGGGTGTGCAATATTCCCAGAGAATCAATATTGAATGTGCAGTTGGATAACAATTAAAAGCTGCCATTTTAGCATTTATTGTCTGATCCATTGGAATGAAAGCTAATGTTGGTTGTGCCATAAAACCCATAAAGTGTCGCCATCCATTAAAATCCTTTTATGACTTTGAAACCTTCCTGAAGTGACTGGGTAGTGCTGCAAGTAAGAATAATTGCATATAGATAAGTGCTTTCAAGTGTCACTGGATGTGGTGTATTGATATATTTACACGATTTACATGTGGCTGTACATTTTTATGTCAGTCTATGAGTGTGTGTGTGTGTGTGTGTGTGTGTGTGTGTGTGTGTGTGTGTGTGTGTGTGTGTGTGTGTGTGTGTGTGTGTATGTGTGACAAAGACAGACTTAGTATGTGTGGTAGACACAGGTACGCACACACATGCCTGCAGTCACTCTCCCCCTCCTTCTCTCTCAGTTGGCAGAGGTTCAGTGTGTCCTGTCCTTGGTGTGTGACAGGTCTTTACAGAACAAGCCTTACTCTCTGGGCGGCGAAATCAGAATTCACCATAGTTGATAGGTTCGTGCCTGGGGGGAATTCTGGGAGATTTAAAAATGCTGACTCTCTAATCGATCTTAGCACACTCCTATTCTGCTATCTTTCTTAAATCTTTGTCTTTATCCCATTCCTCTTTCGGCATCATTACACCGCCGCTGCAGATAGAGATGGATGATGGGATCCCAACCCTTTCCATTTAAAGAAGCATTTGTTACCTTAGGTTTAGTTTCCAGCGGGAAATGAATTCAGATCTGCTGCTATAAAACATTTTTGTCCCTGTCTGGTCTCATTTGTTTTAGCTAAAAAAAAGAAAATCAAACCATGGCCTTCTCTGAATAATCAGAGAGCCATTAAGATGCAGTGGGCTCACCCATTAGCCAAATCCCTGTTGGTATAAATGCATTATGCCATCGAGGAATGTTATTTCTTGATGTACATACACATAGGGCATGGCATCCACAATTATCCAGCCCCAGACCTTAGGCTCTGACATCTGTTTTCTAATGACAGATAATTACATGCTGTCAAGTGCAATCATCGGTGGTTGCTGCTAAGAAACTGGATTTGGAGCGCGACTGGTGCAGCCATGTTGGTTCCAGAGGAGACAACACACCCTGAGGGGAGCACAGGGATGCTATGGCAAACTCCCTTTGAATTTGAATATCTGTGTGGGTGTGTATGTGTTTTTGTGAATGTGCCTGTGCATATGCTTGTCTTTGAGAGTGTGTGTGATGAATTCTTGGCACCTGTGAGACGAGCAGTGAGTGGATGGAGGTGTGAAGGTGAAGCTAGTCTGTAGTCCACTTGATGGCCATATCAATTCATTCTGTATTTTGTGTCTGCCTGGTCAATGCAGTTTTGCCTCTGATCAAGAAATAACAATCTGAATGATAAATGAATTTCTAAAACCTTAGGAACAGGAGGAATAGCACTCAGAAATCACATAATTCCCAACCACCAATTTAAAAGATCTGTCATTTTGTTTTCATACATTTGATTATTCATTTAAATATTTAATTTGTAAAACAGGTAGTTAAACTATTTCTCAATCCAAAAGCTGGAAAACCTAGAAGGATTTACTGTATTAAATGTATGGTCTGAACTATCAATTAATCTGTCAATTATTTTCTTGATCAATGGATTACTCGTTAAGCCTATAAAAAGTCAGAAAACCTAAAGATACTTGGTATACTGTCATGTAAGACAAAAAGAGCAGAAAATCCTCACAGACTATGAATCAACCAATAGTTTCAGCTCTAATTACATTTTTGAACAGCACATCCCAGTTGCTGCTTTTGAACACGAACAGTTCCCAAAGTTAAAACTGTGATAAGTCTTATACAGTGTACTTATACACGTATACATTTACCTCATGCACTCATTGGGCAGTGAGGGCAGTAAGGTGGCCTGCTAGTTATACAGACTTGTCCCTTTGCTGGTGGGCCTAGACAGAAGCTCCACTGTGTCAAGCATCTACTAAGCATCTAATAGTTTGATTTTCAGCACATTATGTATGTATGTATTGTCACTATGATCAGGAGCAGTCATTATTTTAATCAATAAATCAATTAGCACCAGCACCACAAACTGCCTCTTGGTCTTCTTCTTCTAATAATCAAATTCTAATTCCCTTCTTATAATTGACGCTTTCTATTACAACCTTTGCTGCATGCCAGGCTGTGTTAATGTCTGCCTCAGTATTTTTTAGGCCAGTTGGAAGTGTGTGTGTGTGTGTGTGTGTGTGTGTGTGTGTGTGTGTGTGTGTGTGTGTGTGTGTGAGGGTAGATAAGCAGATTATTTAAGGTTATTAAGATTTCACACACAGGGGCGAGTCCACACTGTGTAGTTGCTGCTGTGTTTCTACGACATTTCCACCGCAACTCCTTAGCGACTTGGCTGACACCTCTGCTGTGTACAGCCGCCATATGGTTGACTGGTGTGTTTTGTTGTCACCTGGCAATGAAACTGACATTGTTAATGTCACATCGTGTCCAATTATAACAGCCTCGTAAGCTAAAGCGGACACAATTACTGAATTCTTGTGGTTTTGAAAGGATTGAAAGCCTCCTTTGAATGAGTAATGGTTTTTCAAGTAAATGAAGGCTATTTAAGGACGCATGCCATTTATGGATTTGTCTACTATGAAATTGGGTTTTATGTAGTATGGTATGCCTGTGAAGTGAGTAAGGCTTTTACCTATACAACTGTACAGGCACATTTATTCCATTAACAATAACAGGGCTTGAAGGATGTTCCCTGCTTTTATAAAACAGTGTTACGTTGCCCTTTAAAATGTGTCTGAAATGTGCTTTGACTGTTTAGTGTAGGGAGACTTCAGACCTTTTCCACCGCTAATACAGAGGGAACTCCAGCCAGACAAGCTGAGAAGCCAGGTCTTTTTCTGATGTATCGTGCAGTAGCTCATGATAACTGGTGAAATAATGTCAATTTAGACCAATGTAAAGTCAAGCTCAGTTGTAGCCTTGAGACATCAAATGAGGCTAGCTGTCATTCTGCGGTGAGAGGTCGGGCTGTCTCACCATGTTTTTGTGTAGGAGGTTTGGCTCTGAGTACGAGTTTCTGCAAATGGCCTTGTACAGCCAGCAAAGATAGCGCTCTTTTGAGTTTTGGCAGTTTGTGATTCTTTTGGATTTGAGACAAGTTGATGGCTTTTGAATGGGTATGTGGGTATGTATGTGTGTGTGTGTTAACTTGTTTGGTGTCATTTGTTATCACCACCATCATTTTCACCAGAAGCTGTTATTCTCTATGCAGTATGTCACGCCATCAGCGAGGTAGACGTTTGGAAGATGTGGCTGTAATGATCATGAGCTGGCAGAGATTTTCTTTCAGGATCCATTTAGAGATCTTTAAGCTCTGCTGTGCTTTGCCCCATGTTATTAATCTATTAGCATTTTAACCAGCCTCACAACTCTATATTCCAAATGATTTCTGTTTAATGCATGTTGTCTTGCTCACTAAACTTATTCTCTTAAGATGTAAAGTTGCTGACATGTGCTCTTGGGGCTTGCATTGTGGCCCCCCAACAGTGCTTTTAGCCCAGTTACCTTGGCTAAACTTACTTGCAACACCCATGGGCTCTGTATCCATGTGAAGGGGCCTGCGGCTCGGCTCCAGATGGCCGTCTGGATAGACAAAGCCGTTTTACTGCCTCGTCCCTGCTACATTACTCAAATGTTATCACCCCTGCCTACAAAAATCCATCTGTGCTCACACGCTAACTTGAAGATCCATCACCTTGACACTTGTATTGAAACAATGACAATAATGACAGCGCGAGATGGATCTCAGAACAACACGATGCACGTTTAAACTGGCAACTTTTGTTCGTATATCGATTCTTGGAAATGAAGTTGTCAGCAGAAATTGTAATTTTTTTTTTGTCAAAGAGGAGCGTTTAAGTTGTGCTCTCGACATATTTATACAGAGAAGCTGTATATCTGGCCCCCATTGTTTTGCAAGCTTGACGGTTTTAATGAGGCCACAGAAGAGTTTCTCCTACTTAACTTTCTGTTGTGGTAGAGTTTCAGTGGGAATCAATGCAGGATTTAGAATAGGTTTACGTTTCTTGCTCACTCTCTCTTGCTCACTCTGACACACAAGGATGCACACACGCACATGCACACACACACACACACACACACACACACACACACACACACACACACACACACACACACACACACACACACACACACTTGCTCCAGCTCTTGCTGACTAATTGGGTACAGATGCTGAGTAGTGTGATCTTACAGCTTGCACTCCTTGTGTGTTTGTCTGCATGTGTTTTTATGTGTGCCTGTGCATGCACGTGTTTGTATGTGTATGTACATGCAAGCAGAACTTACTCTAATCAATCATCCAGCTCCACTGATCTGTAGTTCCTGCATAGGCTACGTGTCCCTGGTTGTCTGCAATGCTGCAGCCTCCTGGTTCTGACTCCCACTGCACATTAGCACAAACACTGTTTCCAAACAATGAAATCTTCCTCCTACTTTTTACAAATGGCTTTGTCCATCCAAATCACCATCTAGAGTCATCTTTGTAGCTTGTATTATTTTCTCACTTCAGTTTTTCATGATTTTCTCACGTAACACATTTTTCTTTTTCCTTTGTTCTCCCTCTGTCTCTCTTTCTGTCTCTCCCTTCTGTACGTTTAGGTCATATATATTACAGGTCTTGCAGGTCAAAGAATTATTTTGTGAGGAGTTTGATTTATTTGTACATTTATATGTTCTGATTGCTTGAGAAGGCACTCGTTCTTGCATGGCTTGCCCTGTGGTGTGTTTGAGACAAGGCCAGTGACCAATGATTCTCTGACAAACGAGGTGTGTATGTGTCTCTACCAACCCATACATTACTGTCTGACCCTATCTGACCAACCAGACACCAGCTTTCTGGGAGATTTCAGAGAGCATGCATACTGAAGCCCTGATCGTTTTGTATCATTCACGCTGTAAGTAGCTGTTATTTGCAGTTATTTTACCATATAGAATTGTCAATTTTCACTTTCCTTAACAGAGAAGTTTGTCTGTACAGTTTCGCTGCTGTTGCACACACTCACATCTGGGAGTTGCGTAGTATAACTAAACTCCTGCGCTAATGGCACAGAGCAGCTCCATTGGAGCACTTTTAAGTTAACTACCTTGCTCAAAGGCACCTTGAGACTCATACAAAGCTTTCCAAAATGAGTTCCCACGGCAGATCTCCTCCCTGTCGTCGTTGGAGCCATTGATGCAAGGTTACTGTGTTGCTGGTCACAAGCCTGTGTCTCATTGCTCCTGTGATAACGTTTCAGAAAATATTTTCATGGTGAATTAGCCTCCGCTCACAAGTGGTGTTATGATGTTGGTGTATCCTAGCTGTTCTAATGTGTGTTTGTCTTGACTGTTCTGCCCAGGTTCATTCAGGAGATAGAGATGAACATGGGGCCAGGCCAGGCCAAGCAGTGCCAGCTCCGAGCCTTCCTCACGTACTACATCAATGACCTCTTCCTCAACCAGGTTAGTGAAATGATAAATTGAATGCTGCTATGCCACTCTGTCAAAGCAATAGTGGAACATTTGAGCTTTCCCAAAAAATATATGTTTTTAGAATATAAACCTATGGTAACCACTGGTAACGCTAAATAAGAGACTGGTACTCACTTTATGTTCAAAAATATTTTTGTAATATGTTATTGGAAGTCGCAGTCTGTTCTTGTTACCTTTGGAACAATAGTAGATATTAATAAATTGGGTTTGTAGTCTTGAAAGTCAGTTGGCCTAAATATTGTACTGTACCCCTTCTGGATTTCTCAAAACTGATAGAAGTAAAGAAAACAATGGCTTATTGCTGGAGACCATTGTACTACTTAATCTCAACATTACCTGTCCAAACTGATGGTTCTCCAAAGATGGCTACATAAATAGCCAGAAAATAGCTTGCTTCCTTTGTGTTGTGTTTTGTACAGAGAAGATCTGTGTTTAACATAAAACACCTCTGCATCTTTTCATGTGTTGCTTTAGTCAAACAAAAGTAAATGTGTGTACAATTTTAACTCTGCTTTATGCAACGGTTTGGCTCTCAGGCTTTATCAAGAAATTTCAACTATTAAGTTGCTTAAACAATGTGTTTTATACCAGATGGCCAATGGCAAAACTAAACAAAACACTATGAATAGCAAAATACAAGCTGATTTCTGAATACAAAAATTGAGTTCTTCTTTACTCCAGCTTTATTCCACTTAATATGACCCATGTAATGTTAACTTTTGTCACTGAACCATTAGGTGCGAACAGAGATCAACAAGGAAATTGAGGCAGTGAGCAAGGCAGCTGACCCCTTGAAGATCCTCGCCAGCGCCGATACCATGAAGGTTCTGGGCGTTCAGAGACCCCTGCTGCAGGTGAGGAACATCCAACATATACATTCTCAAAACACCAAGTATATACTTACATGGGGGGAATGACTGATAATGAACATCTGTACAGTATTAGGCAGTTTAGTTAATAGTACCACAAATTGTGGCCTTTAAATTTACCATAGAGAAAAATCAACATGCTGCTCAATAAAAAAAGTGGACACTATGGTTTCACTGGATGTGAATTTGTCTTTTGGTGACACAAGTTCACACACTCACACACACATGCATACACACTGTATGTGTGTAGGATATCCACATGTGAGCAGTTAGAGAGGCTTACAAAAACCACACTACCTGTTTGTTTGGCAGCGTTCCCCCTTTGTACCCCTGTTAAATGGAGGAGAGCTCTCTTGAGTACACTCACCTTGCAGTTCTCTGTGATCTCAGTTGGTTCAGGGGCAGACACACACACACATGCATTTCCACACACACACTTTCACCCTCTCTGTTTTGCTCTCAGATCATTATGCCCACCCTGTCATGTATCTTACAGGATCATAATTGCGGATGAAATACTGCTTGATCTTTGAGTTTGTAGCTGTTGCTAACTGGTGGTTACACACACACACACACACACACACACACACACACACACACACACACACACACAAAAAACACTTGTATCTACCATTCTCTCTTTCCCAGGGCCATTTTCTACAGAAAGCAAGTCTCTGATTACGATGACTGACCTACCCAGAGAAGTGGAGTGTTTTTGGCGTGATTCATTCTGCAGCCACACATGACACACGCACCATGACTGTCACTGCATGACCACACTAGCAGACAAGGAATATAGCTTTGCTTTGCTCGTGCTTATTTTTATTTAAGTATACATTTACCTGTGTTTGTGTCTACATGAGAGTCATTATTTCCCTTGAAAATGATCCTTTTACTCAAATCATTGAAAAAAAAAATCTTCTAGTGGTATTTTGTAAAGCAGATTTTGTTTTTTGTGTGCTGATGTTTTCACCTCTGAAATTTGTGCTGCCCACCCCAATAAAATGGAGGTGAATGGATTTCATTTGTGCTGCTCAAAAGGAAATTTGTCCCCAGCCCATGTTAAACTTAGCTGTGAACTAGAAACATAACCCAAAAATTAACTGATTTTGACTGCCTCATTGACTGCACCACATTTAACCACAGGCTCATCTTGCTGATTTTGGCAGCCTTTCTTATTCAAAACAGGCTCATGGCAGGTTGAAGATTAAAGCCGTGCCAAAGTCAAGATCCAGACAGTTGGCAAGATGTTTTCAATGTCTCAGCTGTCAGACATTCTCGATGTTTTGTGGAGTATGGCTCTCTTTGTCTAAAATATTGTAAAAATGTATGTTTCTCATGCACACATTTTTTTGACATGTCTATGTGTGATATGTATGTGTGTGTGTGGGGGGGTATTTTTGTCCATGCAGTTGTCAAGGAAGACAGTGTCCCAGAGAGGTAGTTTGTTTGTGCTGTGGGTGTTTGTGTAGCAGACCTTGGATATATGTTTGTCAGTGTGTGTGTGTGTGTGTGTGTGTGTGTGTGTGTGTGTGTGTGTGTGTGTGTGTGTGTGTGTGTGTGTGTGTGTGAGTGTGTGTGTGTGTGTGTTTTGCTGTGTGTTTGTTTCTGTCAGAGCCTTCCTGTCTGTGTGCCTGGTTCTCTCACAGGGAGGGAACAGCGGTGGCAGATCATTACAGAGAGGGAGACCGTGGGCGTTTGGAGTTCAGCAGGGTTTGTTTACGGCTCGGGCCCCTCCTTAACGAGGAGTGCGGCATCTTGCTAATTATGCTGCTGTGGCTAATGAGCCTTTCTCCTGATAGTGGGGAGTGCAATAAAACACTCCTTTTGTTTGGGCTTTTTGCCTTTTTTAATTGGGCTAAATAAAAGAGTCTTCCGTTCTTCTTCTCCTGCCATTCACATTTTAGGGTCAGGATGGCATTTGTGTGTGTTTTCTGTACTTTTTCATGTGTGTATTTGTATCCATGTGAGTCTGTTTTGCTACCTGTGTATGGTTGTGTTTTTTGGTCTCCAATTTGAGAGCCTTCCCACTGTTTTCTTTGATGGTCTTCATCCACAGTGTTACTGTTATGACAGACTGCTCTCTTCCTCAGTGTGTCATTTTTTATTATTTACTTGTCATGAGAGCTTTTGATAAAGTGGTTTGACACCTTTTTATCCAGAAAGTATAAACTAAAGTAGGTTTTTGAACCTCTTTTGCACAAAGTGCTTTATGTCAGGAGCTTCTGGCTCACCGGTTGGTGAATCTACCAACTCTGTGGCTGCAATGGATAATTAAAGATTATAATGACTAGTACTATATAATGGTTGCTAGAGTTCCCAATAATGAAGCAGATGTGGTCGTGTGTGTCTTTGTGCATTTATGTGTCTTTGTGACTACCTATCTATGCAGGAGTTTGAGTGTGAGCATGTTCGTGTGCACACAGTTACTGTACGTGCTCCCTTTAAGTGCCACGATACTTTCTGTGCCAGGTGTTATCAGAGAGAGACACACACTTCTGGCAGCCGAGCCAGCATGGTTGACAACAGGGAGAGAGCTCAATATTGCTTCACCACATTAAACACACTCTCTCATGCACCTTGGCTGGAGCCACATATGGGACACCATAGGGGAGCACATTTTATAGACTCATCTGCTCTCTGCAACCACTGAAGCACACATTAATGTGTGCAGTAGTTCGAATTGGAGGAAGACATTAATGTTTAGCATGTGTGGTTTTGTATGTTCTGGAAGAGAGCTGAGGAGTTCAGAGCCAAGCAGAAATGTAATAGCGCACATGCGTAAGCCTTCTCTCTATCCCTGCTTTACATATAGTATATCTCCATGAAATTTAGATTATTTTCTGACCCTCTGCTATATGATATGGGATGGGTTTATCTCTGGTCTATTTTTGCTCCCCTCTTGCAGCATTAAGAGAATATTTATGGATGCATTTCCATAGCATTAACTTTTGGAGTGGGCCCATATTATGAAATACATTTATTTTATATGAATTCTGTGACCCTTTGTCAGTGATATCTCGCCAGTTGAAATGGACAAAGTGACTTTGTGGAAACACTGCACAGGAGTCAAGGTGAATATCACGCCTTGGGTTTGCTTAAACAGCCCATAATAAGCAATACACATGCAGTCTGGGCTTGGGTTAATAAGTAATATTGATATGGCCAATGATTTGCCTATCACTAGGCACCAGCGTCTAATACTGCTTTTATATATCATGTACATATATTACATGATAATAATATGATTATGAGCCTGACACTGGATATATATTGTCCACTAGGAGCATGAGATAAGGGCTGACGGGGACAGTATAGTTCAGAGGGAAAGGTTAATGTCCATTCATGTGTCTGTGTGATAGCATAGCCTGGGCTGATAAGTCTCTAGAGGACCAGTGGTGTCAAAGAAAAGGAGGAAGACAACCAAGCCACAAATCTAAGTCCTCTTAATATTTCTTTCTGTTTTTTTGCTTATTCGATATCTGGCTTTCTTGCTTGTTTGATGTCTTTGTTGCTGTCTACCTTTCATCTATTGTGACCATAGTTATTTGCGTTGTATTCTTGTTTTTCTTTCCCTTTTTTTATGGACTCAGTACACTAACACACAAACATACACACTGTTAGCCCTAGCAGTGTGATGCTATCTGTCCAGCGTTGGTGTTGCCACTGATTGATTCATTTAATTAGAGTTAGATCGAGGGAAAGCAGTAGCGGGGGAGAGAGAGAGATGGGGAATAGAATAGAAGAAGAAAGTAGGATCGGGAGGGTATGGTCACTCTGCTGGATAGCTCTGGAGATTGGCTCCATTAATCTTTGTAGACCCCCCCGCTCCCGTCCCATTTACACGCTCACTTTGTGACACACTAACATACAAGCATACAGACGTGTGCACATGCAGCTTCACACAAGTGCAACGAGACAAACCCACCAAAACAACTTCTGTCCAGAAGACAGTGATGTCGAGCCCGCATGCCCACTGCTGTGGTGTGCTTGTGTTTGTTAGAGAGTCCATGAGTGCGGATGAATTGCTTGTTTACTTCATCAGCCAAGACTACACCAGAGCCATAATTACTTTACACATTGGCCCTCTTTTTCCAGCTAAGTATCATTCAGCTTTATCCCCAGTGTCTCCCAAACAATAGGCGCTAACTAGTCCTTTTGTATCTGCGTATGTCTGTGTGCGTTTGTGCAGTATCCCTGCATTTGTTATTCATACAGTATGTGCATGTGTTTGCCTGGTTTGGGGTGTTTGTATGCACACATAACTTGTCCTGGAGCCAGATAAAGACTGATTTCATGCACTCACTGCCAGCTGCCAGAGCGCTCACTGTATTGCAGATACGTTCAGCTGCCAATGGCCTGCTAATGATCTTGCCCTTTAAAATTTCCAATTCACACGTAGCTTTGTGAGAGAGGAGGGTGGAATACACACATATACACGTGTTACTTGTGCATGCACACACACTCACATGTTCACCTCCAGCAACTGTAATGACACTGACCTTTTTATTTGTGATGATGTGTGTAGGCAATGTTTATTTGTGGGGGGCTAATAGCTTCCTGTTGATTGGCTCCCTGCTGCCCCCCCACACACAAACACCCCACCTTCACACATGCACACCCACAAATACACAAACAGTGGAGATTAGAGCGTGTGGGGGTGTGGGGGGTGTGGGGTGTTCTCTTTATTAAGGAGACTCTCAGCACCCTGCTCAAATCAACAGAAACAGCAATCACAACACAATACACCTGTTAGCTGCATCAGCCGTGCCCTGTGATTGGGACACAAGTGGGAGTGGGAGGAAGAAGGAAAGAGGGTATTAGGGTGGTTTGTGTACACACATGCACACACATGCACTACCCCCACACAGAGAGGCGCACACCACAAACATTACCGAAACAAAACCAAAAGCCATTCCCGTGTTTATTGGTAAAAAGAGAATCTCAGCGAAACTGCACAACACCCATTTTAATTCTACCAAAATAGGCCTCTCTGCAGTAAAAGAAATAATCTAAATGCTTTTCCATTTAGTCCAAATGTTTTCAGGAGCCCTCTACTACATTATCTGTCATGAAATGGATTGCGTCTAAGTATCTGGTTGACAATTTTACAGCTGTTAAGAATTATCAAGGAATGAGGCACCTCAATAAAAAACACCACTCTTTACTTGCAGCAATTTTGGCTGCACTTGAAATGGCTCCCTCCCATCTCCTTTTCCTCCACCACCAAGAGAGACAAAGTTGTAATCACTGGTCTCCAGAAAATTTGATTTTATGTTCTCATTTCGGTCTTACTTGAACTTAGATAATGTGCTGTATCTCAAACTGGTCAGATTCACTCTCATGCTCTGAAGAGGTCAAGAGGAGGTTGTAGGATGAAAGAATAACTTTCATTGCTTGCTCTCTCGGTTCCTCTGTCCTCATACCTTTCTCCTAAATCATGATTGTCGTAAGTGACAGTTAGCAATCCTCCAGCTCTTTAAATATGTCTTTGGATGTTGTATTATTATCACCTTAAACTATCAAACTCTTAAGTGTTTGTGTTAACATTACAGGTAATCTTCTGTATAGTTTCATTTATTTCAAATAAAGTTTCAAATATACAGATCTATATTTATATCTGTAGGAAGTTTGCAAGATGGAATAATAATCACACATACTATACGTATAGATGTATGTCACACACTACAATATGTAGTATGGCTTTTCTGATATGCTATTTTCTCTGACAATAATGTGAAAGAGTCACTTTTTTTTACTCAAATCCTGAAAAATTCCAAGACTGTTTTTTGAGTCTAGCTCACCTCAAAGCCTCATTTCTGTTCTTCCTTTCTCATCGCTCAAGGTGTAACAATCCTCACCACCCACCATCGCCTGGTTATCTCACACCAAACACATATACTCCTGAGGCTTGCACCCAGCTGCCCTGGGCCTCCAACCTGCCTCCGCCATGGAAACGTTCCTTTCTCACAAATGTGACACAGCTGTGCTTTGTTTATGCTGTTTATATATTTACATCCATATAATAGTTATATATATATATATGTGTGTGTGTGTGTGTGTGTGTGTGGTGAAAGAGAAAACATTTAAATGAGTGAAGAACACAGCTTCACCATCTACAGCCTAAGGTAGTACAGGTTCACACCATGCAGTGCTACCACTGACAGATTCTCTGTGTGTAACAAGACATAATCTTTGCCTTTGGAGTGAGTGAGTTAGAGAGAGAGAAGTTGAAATGTCAGCTCTACCACAAACATGCCCTTTGGTTTGAAGGAAAGAAGGTTTTGGCTGTGGGCGCCTGATAAAAGTTACAGCTTCAATTTTTAGAAGGAAGTTAGTGCTCTGAATTTGCAAATGACAATCTCTGTGTTGCTGTGAGCACACACATTGGTGTGTCTGTGTGTACGCCTGTATGTCTGTGCACATGTGTGTGTGTGTGCGTGTGTGCACCAATACAATGGCTCCATATGGGCCTAATGGGGCACAGAGAGGAACATATACCCCACGCAGAACGCATTAAGCTGCATTATAATTTCTCTTTCACTCTCTCATACAGGCTTTTATTCACTCACACAAACCAGCGATGGCCTAACCCATTTTTTGTGATTAATTATTCACAATAATTGATAATAATAAGAGATACATAATCTTATAAAATGGTAAGGACATCCATCTCATATCCACCAGAAGGCAATGATACAATGCTGGTTGTAAAAATGCCAAGAGGATCATGGAGTGATTATTAAAATTAAATTCTGGGTTACTATGTGGAATCAAATCTGAACTCTTTGGTGATTCCTAGGATAAGCATATGCAGAAGCTCCATATTTCACCCTGCATTAGTGTTTTTGTGTGGGTGTGAATAGGGTGTGTGTAATATGGAAGCCCATCTGTAATCAGCCATGTGTGATATTGCTCTTCATCTCTCAATTAAAACACTTACAAACACTGCATTAAGCTTTGCATTAGACGTGATGATGGCAGAGGTGGAAGAGAAAATGTGTTCTTTTAATAACTCAATTTGGTCCACGGAGAAGCTAGTATGTCTATTTCGTTCATAGTAAAGTGTTTTTAATGCTTCCCTCAGTCCAAAATGGATCGTTTAATGATAGTCAGATACAATAACATCTAGGATTCAATTTGTATACTGCAGATTTTACCCAAGAACTTATTAAAATGATTGGCCTGTTATGCAAATACATATGTAGGTTATAACACTGCAGTCCATCAGAGAGATTATTACCTGTACTTGATTTGAGGTGACAGCTCTTGATTGGTGACTTCCAGGTCATGTAGGAAGACCTGAGGTGCATTTTTGTGTCAGAAGGTAAATCTGTGTACAAATAAACAATGGAGGTTTAATCGTCCTTTGAGTGTTGATATCATGAAATCATAAATTAAAATTTCCCGCGAAACACATTTAAAATCTTGAAAGCCATAAATTCAGTCATTTAAAAGACAATAAGAAAGTGGAGTTCTGCAGATTGATTTTAGATAGCAGTCCTAAGCTTACTGAATGAAATCCCTTGAGGGTTAGAGGCCAATGTTATGCTGTATTTTTTTGTGACATTATACACACTTGAGTAGACAAAAACACACTGCCTTGTTGTCAGAGCTTAAACAAACTTGAATACAGACCCACGCACACACATACAAAGAAGCATGTGTTGTGGTTGAGCAGCCACAAGCATGAGGGCCATCCGGTGTGTGTCAGGGGAGTGTTCGAAATGTGGCTCTACTCTGACATTGATGAATGATCTGTCAAGGCGATGTCCCACTCATGCCTAGCTCCCCCTTTACCCAGAAGAGGGACAGCCTGTGTGTGTGTGTGTGTGTGGGAAAGGGGGGGGGGGCAGAGGTTATCTTTGCATGTGCTCTTGTTTGTGTGGGTGTGTGCAGTTGTGTACACGCTCTGTTGAGTGTGTATTATTTTGGCAACCCTCGGCCACACAATAGCACATAGGCATTACACGAGTCAGCGGTTTGGCGTGAGGGTGTGAGTGAAATGAGCATAGGGTTAAACACTCTGACCCTTGCACAACCTTAAGGGGCACCCAGCTATTTTAATGGGGAAATCCATGATCCATTTCCGATTCAAACCTGAGGCCCTCAAGTCCCCCCTCCACTTCAGCAGCTTAGAAAACCTTATGAAACAAACTGCCATCCACACACAGCATGTACTTCAATAGTCCAAGTGAGCTTCAGTAAATAAAATCCTTTATACCTCAGGATGACACTTTAGCCAACAGAACACCACAACACAGAGGAGTTTAGCGATTACATCCCTGCACTCCTACTGTATTAATGTCATTCCCCATGTTTTGCGTTTTACTCACTCAACCAAAGGAAATAACTACTATTAGCACCCGCTTTTTGGCTTCTGCAGTGATGGCCGTGCATTAACAGCTTTTTCCGCTGAGGCACCACTCTGAGTGCTAGCGCTGCCTTGTTGCTGTCATTAAACCACTATGGCCGTGGCCTTCATTTCACTCCTAACGACAGCAGTTTACCCCAGCAGATTCTGAGATACATTTGCAAGACGCAAGTCTAATTTTCCTTGATGACTATGCTTTTACATAGTAATGATGTAAAAGAGTAGAGGCAAAGTGCAACCAAGCTCAGTTTCAGGGCTAATGTAATGCTCTGAAGTAGAATTGCTGGAGAAGTATGGGTGTTTTTCACTTGATAGTGCAGTACGTTGACATTTAAGCTTGAAACATTACAAAGAGAGAGGGAGAGAGCAAGATAGACATAGACAGAGAAGCCTCCACAGTGGATGTTGTCTCCTATGTAACGGTCAAGTGAGATAGAGGAGATGCAGCAGAACGTGCTCTCTCTACGTCTCTTACTCACTCTCTCTCAGCCCTCCCTTTCTCAATCTGTCCCTTGATTACTTTTTAATGATTTCTGCTGCCTGAGACAAATGGCTGTGTTAAATGAGCAGAATTAGACAAGGGAGCTGAGCGCAAGAGCATTTGTTAGAGCAGGAGTAATGGATCGGGCATCCATTGTTTACTTTTCTCCATTCACTGGCTTGGCCTGCTGTTGAGCTCTATGTCCTCAAAGTCGAGGCAGCTAGAGTGGAGGGCTAGTGTTGTGATTCTCACTACACATGAACTTTATGACAATAGCACATTATTATCTAAATTTCCAAATCTTGCTTTTCTTTTACTTTTTTAAGTATAAATTCTGTATACAATAATTTCTCATAATCACCCACATTTTTCGTAGTGAAGCTCATATTTTAACACGTAAGAAGCCAGTTGCTGCACATTAAGGCAGCTACAATATTTAGCACATCCTGGTAATACTGGGATTGAATTGAAATGATCAGTTGTTTTGATATTCCACATTTGCCCTCTTCTCATGTAATTCAGTACTTGATCTTTTTTTCTTGATGTATCTTAATAATTTACTATTGCAGCAGTCCAGTTTGCCCAAAATAATTGTCATTGTGAACTTACTAAATCAATCCAGTTTGATTTATATAAATAATCGAATTCCTGCTAATTCAAATGGTTCATAAAAGGACCTTAATGCACATTTATACTGACGGAGGAAGTCAGAGAGAGAGACGTTTCCCAGAGCCACCCACTGAATCCCTTGCAGCCTCAGCGGTGCAGACCCTACAACCTGGCCTGCCCAGAGTGAGCAAGTGGGGAAAAAAAAGATTTCCCTTCAGGGATCACAAAAGCAGCATATCATTATTTCTGCATTATCGCTGTAGTCATGGTAGCAGAAATAGGCTGCGTTGTCATTGCAGATGATTTTTTTTTACAGTGTTATTTAAGCAGTTTACAGTACCACCAGCCTACACTAAGACGTGGTGGTAGCTGCTGCCAGAGCTACAGTAACAGCTAGCCCCCCTGCAGGGTCTATGTATTTCTTTCTACCCTGGCAGGCTGACAGGGAGTCAGGCATGGACAGTAAAGGGTGCTCCCTTGGCAGAGTCAAGGCCTTGGTTAGCACTCCATGGGCATGGGCACTGCTATGGATCATTACTTCCCTCAGTGGAGTGGCTGCTGTGTGTTTGTGTGTGTGTGTTTGTGTGTGTGTGTGTGTGTGTGTGTGTGTGTGCGTGTGCGTGTGCGTGTACGTGTACATGCATGCTTGCCTGCTTGTGACAGATTGAGCGAGGGGGAAACTGAAACACAGAAAGAGCTATTAATATTAATGTCATTCTATCACATCAGGGGTCTCTCCATATTTTTGATGATCAATTACAGTCACTACTGCCCCCTACAGTCCTTTCAGCCACTTTGGCAGATAGCTACAGTCCTTGAATTTTATGGAAGTTTTTAAGAATGTTTTATTAACAATAAAATAACACTTACACTACTTACCATTATATCATGCAGATCTGAGACTGGTACATGTTAATTTTACTGAATATTATTGATATAATTATTATATTTTTTCTCTTAACCATTTGTTCTAGTAAACAAGATGTTGCATCTGGAATAGATCATGTGGTTGTCTGGGTTTTCTGTCTGGTTTTGGCAGGCAGCACTAAGAAGCAAGTACTAGGATCTGGTTGCCAGTACCTTGTACTCCTGCAGTTGTTTGCACCTACCGCAAATCATTTCCATTTTATTCATCTTTGACAAAGCTATTCATTTTTCCAATTCACTCCTAAAGAATGGAACTCCATATTAAGTTTACTTAGGAAGAATAGTGAGATGAATATTAAGAGCCTATGAATGATGAATAGAAATCATATTTTAAGAATACCTCTCTCTCTGTGTATCTTTGTGTGGGGTTACTCTGTTTCACACACAGTACTGCTTTCGCAGTCTTAGCGAGTTTCAGAGTGAGTACGGCAATTCTATCGCCAGACTAATAGCAAGTTATCACTATTATTGGAGATGTTGGATAGATTGGTTAAGTGCTAGGAGCAGGCAAACTGGAATATACGGAGTTGTAATCTCATTTAACAGCTCTTGAATTGCTCAAAGGTGTGTGTTTTGAAAAGTTTGCTCTCTGTGTGTATGTGTGAGTGTGTCTGGGGATATGGAGCTGCACTGCTGTTCCCGGGCCAGCTATTAGTCACGCAGGAGTGGCTAATCTGTAATGGCTGCTGTCACAGCCCTGCCGTGGCTCCTGGTGATGGGTGCGCTGTGACAAATGCGCACACACACTCACTTTCAGCCTGAGAACACACACAACACAGAAGTTCAAAAAACACACACAAATATGAGCACTCACACTGATTCACTTACACACAAAGAATCATCCATTCCACTAATACAGTGTTATGACTTCTGACAAGCTTTCCAGTAACAGACATCAGTCCAGCCGCGGGTGACGGATAGATGTGAAGTTGGAGCCATCCTGTCATATTGGCACGACAGCAGACTGGATCTGACCGCATAGAATCTAGTCCACCTTTATTTTTCTGTGTCTCTAACTTTGTCTGTTTTCACTTTGTCTGCCTCCAGAGCACAGTGGTGGTGGAGAAGTCCATCCAGGATCTGATGAGCCTAATGCAAGACCTGAGCGCCTACTCCAACCAGTTCCTCGAGATGGTCTGCGACAAGCTCAAAGAGTACAAGGAAATCTGCAACACGGCCTACAGGTAAAAGAAGGGAGAGGCTGGCTCAGCTGCAATAGGAGCTCAAATCTAGGTCTAGATAATGACAAAGCTTCCCGAATTGTTGGTGTGCATTTTCATGAAGGGCCCACAGCATTAAATATTTACATAGAATGAATTATAAAAATATGAATTGGTTCTTGCTTTCTACGCACACAAAATGGTACTGTGAAAGGCCATCCATCTGTGCTCCCCTGGGTCCATGTAACACCTGGCCAGGTAAAGGGGGGGTCTAGAGAATATGGAGGGATAAGAGAGGGAGTGATGAACGGGCCAGGAGACGCAGGAAAGGACTGACAGACTGCTGGGAGTCCATCTGGACTCTGTCACAGGTCAGCCTCAGTCTCACCGGGGCATCCGGGTGATAAAGACAAGCCCAACAGAGGCTGCCAAAGTGTAGGTGTGTATTTGTGTTTGTATTTGTGTGTGTGTGCTGTGTGCGTTTGTGTTCCTGTCGTGTCTATGTCTGTCTGTGTGTCTGTGTGTGTGTGTGCATGTGTGATGTGGATGTGAAACCCTAGAGTGCTTGTGTCTCCTGTACAAGGTATTGATATGATATTAATTGCAGAACCAAGCAGTTTCTCCAGCCCAGACACATGCACACAAAGCAAATACATGTTGGTAATCTGCCCCAATTTCTCTTCATACCAAGATACTCATGAATCACGTGTTTAACTACCTGACTATTAATGATACTAGTCTGTTTGTATGACTGTTAGTATTACGCAGTTCTTTAGCTACACTTGCTACGTAGCTCTAGGGCAGTGGTAGTCTGTCAGTGAACATTTTCAAGCAAGAACCTTCAGATGGATTTCCCTGAGATTTGGTACAGACATTCTTGGTCTGTAGAGGGTTAATCCGATTAACTTTGGTGATTCCCTGACTTTTCACATAGCGCCACCAGCAGGTCAGAATTACCATTTTTCCATTAACTCAGTTCATGACCAGATAGTCTTTTTTATCGAAGTAACATGCTAGGATTCGGGCGGTTTCTTGTTATCATCTTGTCATTGTTTTTGTCTGTTAAGAACAACAACATGTTTTATAACTTGCCTGTTTCGTCTGTGTGTCCTCAGGGGTATTGTCCAGTGTGAGGAGAAGCTCACCATCAGTGCTTCCTGGTCTAAAGACGAGGACATCAGTCGTCTGCTGCAATCGCTCCCTAACTGGGCAAATATGGCCCAACCCAGACAGACCCGACAGAAGAGGGAGGATGAAGAGGACTTTACTCGGTATACACACAAATACAAACAGAACACATATGTACTAGTTCATACAAATGTACATACAGTATGTCCGTGTGTGTGCACATTCAAAATATAGATAGAACCTATACTCAAACAAGCAGGGTAACAAATACACATACTCGTGCACACTATACACACACAAACAAGCAGAAGTAGACCCACACAACCACACTTGAGCAATCACGCAAGTAATCCCTCCCTTCCGTCTTTGCTCCTTTATTCACATATTATTGAACCCTCTCTTGTTGACTAAGATGCACCCATAAAATAAGTCATGATTGCTCTTTTAAACACCCTCTATCTGAAGGAAGTGAGGAAACGAGGGAAGAACAAAATAGGAAAAAATAAGGAGAGCAGACGGAGGCAGGGAAGGGGGGGTCAGTCTTATCGAAATTGCCTTTGAATGTGCGCTCTCTTCAGGGAACACTGGAGCTCATCGGAGCGGAATAGTAAAGTAAATAAATAAATTGGTTATGTGGCCAAAGAAAGTCAATCTGTTTTGTGTGCGCTTCCTCCCTCTCTCAGACTCACATCCAGACACACACACACTCACACACACACTGTGAGGGCTCAGAGATGGCAAGAGGGAGACCATAAGGCTGTTTGATTTGAGAGCCGTAGATGTTTTCATCACTATGAAAGGGGGATTAGCGTCTGCACGACTGGCAACCCAGTGCTTTAATAAAGCCTCATTAATACGCTATGCATGCCTATGTGTGAGTGAGAGAATATGCGTTTATGTGTCTGGTAGTTTCTTTTTCCCCCTTTGTTGTTCAAAGGATCTTGATCTTGTGGGCATCCTGGTGATTCAGGAAGCCGGTCCACATGCCATGTGTTCGCAGCACTGTGGTGTTGAGATTTAGTTATCCAACTTCCCCGCTCTCTCTCCATCTTTCTTGCCAGTCACCAAAGTCAATTATCCTTGCAAAACCACAAGTGCTTTAAAATGTAGTGGAAAAGAGGTTTTGATCTTTATTTCTTTGTTTTTCCACCGTGTAAATCTCTGCTTTCTGTTTATCTTACATGTCTAAATGTTCTCCATCACCTGTTGTTTTTCTCTCCCTCCGACTGTTTAGCTACTAGCAACTCCCTCCTTTTAAAGTGACTATGTCTGCTGAATTCTCATAACACTGTGTCTAACTCGTTCCTAGCCTCCTCCAATCTCTCTCTTTATCTGTGTATGTATCTATCTATCTAGTTCTCTAACCTTTATCCCTTTGACTGTCTTGTTTCTATATAAACACACTTAACATATACATTTGCACACCCATTTCATTCAGCAATCCATTATGATTTAACTTTTGAAAATTGGCTTCTATTATAGCATTTATGTAAGCCACTCACTGCCTCTGCAGACCATACACTTTGAATCCAACCAACAAAATAATAACTGGGGATTTCCTTCAAATAGCTTAATACTGTAGACTTATTACATGGGTTTTCTTAGTCATGCCTCTCAATTATCAGACATATTTGTCTTTTTTGGTAGCATTCATATTTGATAAAGGGTGTTCTCTGGTTTAGTGATGGTCAAATTGTGTTTTTCACAATATATTGCCAACAATATATTGTGACTATCCTTCTAACCACACAAACTCTGACATCCCTCACTCTCTGTATCATTCAGGGCGGCTTTTGCTAAGGAGTCGGAGGTGCTGACTGGGAATCTAGGAGATAAATTAATCCCCCAGAATGAGATCCTGCGTGACGTCAGTGACCTGAAGGCTCTGGCCAACCTTCATGAGAGCATGGAGTGGCTTGCCGGTCGCCTCAAGACGTTCTTCGCCAACCTGCCTCATGCCTCCAGTAAGTAAAGGAAGCATCATTTGGTGTATGGAAGTAGTTTTTGTTTGTTTGTTTTTTCTTTGGTCTTTGGAGTCATCAGTTTAATAAGTTGGGACCCACAGTCAGCATTTCGAAAATCCAGCAAGCAGTTCTGATGAAGTATACTGGCACCTTAACACTCCGGCTGACCTCTTTGTCATGTTGTCATTGTCACAGTGTTACCGAGCACTATTAACACTCTTCATTTTAATGAAGAGCATCACCTCTTCACCTCATCTTCCTTCTCTCCTGCCTCTCTTGGCAAAAACAGACATATTTAAGGTCTCATACTTCTCTGTATAATTAAGCTCTCATCAAATCTGTGCATATAGGCAAGAAGCTGTAATAGCTGGATATCTCCAAAGGTGTTATTCTGTTGATGAAATTAAATTAAGCAAAACTCAGTAATATTTTTGACACAAACATTGACATATGCAGTAAATTTTGCGCCTACAACCGGTACACTGACGCCAACGCAGACATCTGTTGCTGTTTATTCTGCATACTGAAAAACAGAATATTGTCTTTGACACGTGAATTCTGCTTGTTGGATGGTTGCATTGCACAAGATTAAATGATCCTTTCTGTCGCTTACTTTCCTCAGTTTCTTGCCATCTTTGGCACAGACAGAGAGGTTTTCATGGCTGCCAAAAATGTTACTGTTTGAGTGTATAACCTTGTATAAAATGCGTGAGTTCACATGACGTCCAATAGATTTCAGGAATGTGATGATTTAGTGAAGCTTAAACCCTGGAAGCACCTGGGGACAAGCCTCTGTGACACCATACATCCTCTACCGACTGGTATAGTACAGTATAGCGCAATATTACATCATGGACATTTTGTCTGGGAGATGTTGCTACAAGTCTCTCAGGTTGTTAAGCAGTTATTGATCAGAATACAGAACAGATTAAAAACACTGTCTGGATGCTTTATGGAGGGTCACAGTCAGGGGTATATGAAGTTTTCTCATCCTTAGCTGCAGTGCTTTTGTAGCAATACTTACCTGTGCCTCATTAAGTTCTTGTTTGAGTGTATTATCACACACTCATTACCTTCTCCACTGGAGTTGTCGAAGAGCACTTTACCCACACACACACACACACACACACACACACACACTCATTATCCTTGGCTCTTCCTCTGCGAGCATGTGCGTATAAATGCCTGGTGTGTGTGTGTGTGTGTGTGTTTCCATCCAACACATAATCTTCATGTAGGTCTTGTTAAACGTTACAATACTGTTTTTATCCTCATTATCACTTGAGAACATGTTTAATCAGAATAAAGTATTTCTGATTCTGATAATCGCCAAATAAAGATTCTAGCATCTTATGATATTCTTCTTCAAGTCCATATTTTTTTTATCAACATCATACAATAGCAATCAAGGAGTTATTACTCCCATTAATGACTCTTACAGTAGGGTCAGGTATGTTTTTGTACTGTAACTTGTAGTAGCAGTCTCTTATTTTGTGATTTTATCGTCCTTATTCCATCAAAAGTATATATATGTGCAGTATAAAAGCTTATTCTTACAACATAAACAGATGTCAGACTTCATTTTTTCAATCTCATGCAAGAGTCATGTTTCTTTAATGTGTTG
Organism: Enoplosus armatus; assembly: GCF_043641665.1. Classification (NCBI taxonomy): domain Eukaryota; kingdom Metazoa; phylum Chordata; class Actinopteri; order Centrarchiformes; family Enoplosidae; genus Enoplosus; species Enoplosus armatus. The sequence goes on along the minus strand of NC_092201.1, from coordinate 7,629,902 downwards.
TTTACGACTTTCTAATAAGCTCATTCAATATTTAACATATTTAATCAGATCAAGAGCATCATCAAGATCTTTATCTGTTGATGATTCTGTTTTTCTTGAAAAAGGCTCAAACCAGAGTACTGTTGTGTTTATTTTGCAGACAGACATCTGCATTTAGATACCATTTTGTTTTTATTTGTTATTAAAAAGCTTTATACAGCACTGGATTGAGTTTCAACACATAAAAACCTGCAGTTATCACCGCATTTGATTATAAAATATGTGCAGCTTCTCCAAGTAGTTACACAGCTCATTCATTCACCTCTGTAGTTATTGTGTCACAGGACTCTGTAGAAACTTAGCCGTGTTCGCTGCACTATCTTGGACCTCTGGCAGAGCTCTGGTAAATTATGCACCTTTCCTAGAGGGAAAGAGAGAGGGCTTCAACCCTTATCAGCAATTGTCACAACTCTCTAGTGTCAGACCTCTGATTGCTCATTGAACTTGCACTATTTTTGCTGTTTCATATCTTTTCTTTTAGACATGAAATAATTAAATGAGAATTTTCAGATATTCTTATTTGGGCTTGACTTTGTCACTATCTCTTTTTAAACTCTTCCCTTCCCTCTCACTCCGACGCTAGCTTTCTTCGTTTATTCATAGATAAGAATTCAATAAAAGTACGGGAAGGGACGTGACATAATTATCATTAATTCTGGCGGGTGGCACTAATGGGAAGGATAGGGCAGTCACTTATCATGCTGGGACAGCCTCCGTATTGTTCATTATTTAGTGTTTGCCGAGCTGATGACGGACTACGTGTGTGTTGGTATGGGTGTTGGTGTGTGTGTGTGTGTGTATATGTGTGTGTGTGTGTGTGTGTGTGTGTGTGCGCGTGCATGTGTGTGTGTGTGTGTGTGTGTGTGTGTGTGTGTGTGTGTACATAAGCATGCACTGTGTAAGATGGGACAAGGGTACGGCAGGGAAAAAGGACCCCACCTTATCTCACCCTCCACCCCCCGCCTCACGTCTATGCCTCTCCAAATTGGATTTTATATTACAGAAGCAGTCAGGTATGAACAACTCATTTTCCTCTCCCTCTTCTTTTTCTTTCTTTCATTCCTCTTTCCTACTTTCTTGCTTCATTCTTTCTTAGTATTTCGTTCTTTCTGTCTTGGTATTTCTTTCTTTCTCCCTTTCTTTCTTCTTTCTTTCCATACTTGTGCCTCTTCCTCATCCTGGTACTGTGAACTCTGTTCTCTCTTTTCTAGGAGTGGTAAGGATCTGGTACATTCTGTCCATGGCTGTGTTGGACGTTTGGGTTGGACTTTCGGTTTTGGTCACCTTCCTGTGTAATTGAATGCCACCGGATGTATAGTTGCACACATTGCTATTATCTGAAGTATAAACAGGAAAATAGCATGCACATTTGACATCTTCAACTTCCTCATGGTGCTGAATCTTAATTCAATTTAGGTGTGTGTTTACATGCAGTTTTGTGCTCTGTTGGGATATATGTGTGTGTCCAATTGTTAGGAATGTCTAAAGAGCATGTGAGCCAGTATGTGAGTGTGTGAGAGTTTGTGTTCTGGTAATGTGTGTGTGTGTATGCAGACAGACCGCTGATGGTGATTGGCCGTGAAGGTGGCTGCAGAAAGGGTCTTATCACCCATCTGGTCACAGTACTGGACTTCTAATCCACTCTGACAATATTTACCCGACAACACACACACACACACAGACGCCTGAGGGGCAATGTCAGCATGACAGACATTTTTTTGTTGACTGCTGTGTGTGTATGTATGAATTTTAGACATTTTTAATAATATTTGCCAGCGTGTCTGGCAGCCTTGTGGGATCTTTGTGTACTGAGCATGGACCTGCAAACAGGAGATCATGAACAGTGTGAAGGGCCGTCGTTGTGGACAGTCCTTCTTTTTGCAGACTTTTTGCTGCTTACCAACACTTTATGTGCTTGTGTACAAATGTGTGTGTTCATGTCTGAGGCCTGATTATCATTAGGTGAATAGAAACAGGCCTTTAATCTGTGCTGCAGGGTTTCTGGACAATAACCATGTGCTGTCCTCGTGGGAATAAGTTCCTCTTCTCTTCGGTTGGCTTGTGGAATACATTTTTCTAACCTTGTGGAATACATTTTTCTAACCTTGACAATGGTGAGTGTAGGTATTTTCCCTTTAGCAATGATTGTATTTTCTTGACTCTGTTTAACAAGGCAAGTTGACTAAGAACACATTCTTATTCACTGCAGAGGCCTGCGGGACTAGTTGCAGTTGGAGATGATGGTGTTGTTTTTTTTTTTCCGTAGTCAAAATATTATCTTTTGTTTCATCCATTTGGGTTTCATTTCTGTTTCTGTCCAACATTTCTAGCATATTTTGATTCTCTCTCTCATTATAAGACACCATTAAGCAATTTCAGTTATCAAAATCTTTCAATCTCATTCTCAATTTTCATCTCTTTCGCTTTCTCTCTTTCTCTCTGGACAGAAGTTCAGATCCCCGTGTGCAGATGTTCATCCTCTGCTTCACCAGAGGCAGCAAAATAATTAATAACTCGTCTCCTCTCTTACTCAGTCATTTATGAATCATTCATCAGTCCACCCCTGCAGGATACTGTCCTTTGCTTATCTCTCTCTATTTTCTCTTCATTCCTCTTTTCTGTTGTACTTTTTCAACAAAACAGATCAAGATTCCTATCAAATGTTTAGCATCTGGATTTGTCAGTACCACAGAAAATGTCAGGTCATATTGTTTTGTTGTTTTTTAATGTATTGTGTATCCCCTCAATGGCAGACAGGTCAAAGAGTGCAAGATTTGGTTTGTGTTAATATGAACTGTCCGTGTATGAATGCATCTGCATGCTGTATGTGTGTAAGAATGTGAATTCCATCACTGATCATCTCCCTTAATGTCTGCCACCCTCATCTTCTGCAGATGGCAAGCAACAGACGTTTCTCTTAGATGGGATTCGAAAATAATTGGATAAGCGCATCACATACACACACACACACACACACACACACATACATGTATGCCTACACATGAGCGCATAAATACATACACGCACATACATATTCTCATATTTAATCGGCAGAAAGAGATAAAAGAGAGTAAGAAAGTTGTCAGTCAGGACCAATGAGTCGCCTCCTTTTGCCTGCCTGTCCCTGACTCTAATGGTGCCCCCCATGCTGCGACGCCTCCCTTGCATCATCAAAGCAGCACAGGCTGGGGAGGGCGGCAGGAATCTGTGTTTATGCGCGTGTGTTTTTGGGCGTGTGTGTGTGTTTCACGGACACCCCCTGGAGAGACCTCCAGCAGTGTGTGCCACAGCGAGCCCTTTTTTTCCCTTTCTGCTGCCAAAGTGAGTGAGTGTAATGCACATGAGAGGAAACAGAAGCCTTCAAGTCACTTTCACACACACACACACACACACACACACACGTGTGCGCTTATGCACACACACACACACTTGGAGGGAAAACACTCCCACAGGCAGAGCAAGTGAAATACTCTCGCTCTCTCACACAGCCACAAGCTAAGAGAAGCAAAGACACACACTGAGAACAAAATGGTGTATATAAGACAAATATACATGCACCTTTTGTCAAGTGCTTTAAGGAAGACTTTATGGAAGCACAAAGTGGCAGTTTTATATTGAACACTTGTTGAGTTGTCACCATTTCTTTGCTGCCAATAGACAACAATAATATCATAGATCATTTAATGCATGTGTAGGTAATGTTCTTGTAATTGTGTCTTTTAGTTTGAGTGGCAGTATTGTGTTTCAGCGCGGCATTCTGTATCTATTAATGATCTGATAAGATGACCAGGGAGAATAAACAACATCTGCTAAATACAATCAAATGAAGTCGATTAATGTCATTATGCTCCGCTCCCTTGAGAAATCATTGTGGATTTTTCCTGTTGAGACCAATCTTGTTTGTTCTTCCTGTGTCTCATTTAGCTGGATTAATATTAATATTGCCAACCTAAAGATCTAATCCCTGGCTCTCTGCTGGTGGAGGAGGCAGCTGCTAGTTTAGATATCATATGGATTTTATACAGTAGCACTGATGACTGTTGATTGAATCTTGAAAAAAACAAAACAAACATACAACCAAACACAGAGTCTGTGCTCCGTTCGCATAATCAAAGGCTGCAAATCAATCAGTGTGGTCCAGTCTCTGTTTTCCTTTGACAGTCTATGCAGTGTTAGACCAGCCTGTTGAATTAAGCCTGTCTTAGCTTTGCTCTCACACTGCTTTAATGTGATATCGTCACATCGTTTAACAAAAAAATGAAGACTGATTATGAGCCTAATATGTTAGACACCCTACCCCCTAATTATCTCAGAACTCATGGTGGTGGTTCTAGCTGTGGTAACAATGAAACTGATTAAAAAGAGGAAAGAAAGGCTCATAATTTGAGGTTTTTCTTACAAATTTGTGGTGTGAGAAGTGAGAAAGGATGGAGCATTTTGATGCTGCAAAACCTTTCATGACCACAGTTTTCTGTTGAACAGTGCTTAGCAGTTTGATGATGTTTTCATCCGCAATTTTATTGCAAACAGTAAACTTTGACATTTATCTTAAGTCTGACTGTGTATTTGTTAGATTTAAACAAGAGTCTTTCCATTGCAGGACTGGGACTTGAAGCTCCCTGTTACACTATAAACTGCCTGTACTCTGCACTGCAGTGTCCTCCCACACACATTATCAGTAGGTTAAATCGGGAAGACAGTTCATTAGCAAGTACGTTCATACATACAGTACAAACATTTAGCACTTCTACATACACAGCTCCACACATCACATGCACACCTTTAATAAGAAAAACAATCTCCAGCCTTTATCTCAACATGTCAGACACATAAGAGCAGCTGTCACATTGATGTCACATCACATCAGTGTGTTTGCTCTGTTGATTGGATGGCCATGGCACATACCTCACGGCTGTTTGCCTAAGCCAATGGTCTCTCGTCTTATCAGGGGTTAATTTAAAGTAACTGTAATGGGGACAGAAGCACATATTCACCAGCACATACAAAATGCAAATAATGACTTTGATTTAATGAGTGCTATGATTTCAGTGTAGAAATGAGTGTACAGTAAGGTGTTGAACTTAAGTGGGACTTATTAATATGCCAAGCTATTCCCCTTTGAAAAGCACTGTCTAATCCAACATTTTTCGTTTCGTTTCAAGCTTTCAGTTTTACTTTAAAACCATCATCAGGAGCCGATTAGAGACAGGAAACAACAGCTAATACATACCAGGTGTGCCAGCTGATTGCATCAGTTAAGCTGATGATGGCACAGGCCTTCACTGCTTGTAAAGTCAGCAAATATCCAACACCTAAAGCTCTCAATATCATGTAAACAAGTTAAGTCCCTTCAAAGCTTTAGGACCTCTGTTCAAGGAAGGTTTGTATCTGCTGATGGTAAATAAGAAGTAGAATGTCTCAGTATTTACTAGATGTCCATACATGAATGTCTTTTTCACAAGTTGTCTCCAAGTTTGTTCAAGGTGTCAAGTCTGATTAACTCAGTTAGATGCTGAATGTATTACATGATGTTAAATGTTCATACACAGCACTGTTCAGTTAATCTGGAAATTAAGCAGCGCTCAGTTTTGTCTGTGTAATCAGCATTACAGCCAGGACATGTGAAGTGATATACAACCACTTTTAAGTGTAGGTGGCTCTTTAGTGGAAATGAACAATGGGGTCTTTTGGAGTCCCATATTGTTATGAATTTGACCAGTTTTCTTAGATTTCACCTATGTTCTGACAGAGAGCTTTTTAAGATGTGTCATACGATTTTTCCAGGAAATGGTAGATGTATTCATATTTTAGGACAATGGACCGTCTTGATGTTACAGGAAGGTTTTTCTGAACACAGTTCTGCCTCAGTCCTGTTTTGGAGTATCTCTCTACTCTTATACATTTTAGATATCGGTGGATCCCCTGGTTTTCCTACTGTAACAGCTTGAAAGCTCTGATACATTCAAAACGTCAGAGTTAGCGGCAAAACGTATTGCATTTACAAGCTAACTTATGATTAAGGAAGTCATTTTTCCAGTTTATAGGACTGCACATGTACTATTCCAACAGACTTTTGGATTTTAGCTACATTTCCAAGTCAGCAAGAAAGTAAGAAATAATAATATTTAGATGAGGGCAAATCTATGTGGTTGGGCTTACTATAGGAATGCGTTATGTGAAAGAATCCATGTTCGAGCGAAATACTTGTATCTCACTTCCTGAGATCTGTTTTGGGGAATATCAGTCAAAAGTATTCGTCATAAAGAGGGAAGACAAATGAACAGGTTATTTATTTGTTGTGTGTGTCTCCATGCATGTGTGACCTTCCGAAGGGCAGGAAGAGTAACTGGGGAGCTGGCTTTGACTGCGGCACATCGATCGTGGACCCCTGCATTCTCCTGCTCAACAGTCACTCTCTGTACACACACACTCACACACACACTCGCCTCATTGACCAAATAGACTTACATATGAGTGACGGGGCCAATTTCTCTCCCTTTCCTCCCCTTGCTAATTTATGGCCATTGATCTACACCGGGCTGAATTTATATACACGCATCATGCTCTCTCTCTCTCTCTCTCTCTCTCTCTCTCCCTTTTCGTGCACACACATACACACAGGTCTTTTGTGTGGTTTACAATGCGGTGTGCTGACACATGCTCCTGCTGTCTCAGCATAAGTGGCGAGAAGAAAGTACAAGAACATGCTGAAGGACTCAGGAAGTGTGTGACGGTGAACTAATGGTTTTTCTTTTGTGTGTACTGTATGAGCAGGTGTCATTTTCAGTCAACATGAAATGACATACATGCATATCATCTTGGAGTACAGTTCAGTGTGTGTGGGCACAGACAGTAATAACGATGGTATGACACATTTGTGGTGGTCAGGGTCAACTAAAGATCAGCACCTGTAGAGCTGGTAGTGCTTGAAAAAATTGCTCAAGCACTCTTCAGCAGCATCCAAACATTGAAACTTCATCCTAGCTCCCCTTGTTAAAGGACTCACTACTACTTCCCCTCTTCAGTTGTGTTTGTTAATGGTGTCATTATGTGTCTTCCTGTCTATTCTATCCACCCAGATGTGTCTCCGTGCTCAGCAGACAGCCAGGTGGCTGGTGAGAGCGAACGCAGCAGGGAGCAGATTCTCCAGACCCTAAGTGACCTGTCGAGGGGCTTCCAGGACATTGCCGACCGCTGTCTCCTGGCATTGCACCTGGAGGTCAGGTATGCAGTAGAGAGAAACACACCCACAACAATTGCAGAAATGAAAACACACATAGGGGTTTTATATGCTATTGTTAGATGTATCTTATCGTGTATTTAGAAAACTTTTGTTTATTTGCTGTTCTGCAGGTGAACCATATCCAGTTTTTATTCAAGGCATTAAACTACACACACAGTCTTTACACCATTATACTCTAAAGCAGATTGGTTGAATTGACCTGCATGTTGGTTTGTAGACTGCTGATTATTTCAGGGTGATGATTTGTTTCCCTCAAGATGAACAGTTTTTTAGATACAACAAGCGTTGGAAGATTATATAGTTACAACCTCATAATATGGTAGGGAAATTATATTTATAAACAACCGCACCCATAGTATTCTATGTAAACCCGCACACTGGTGGCATATAGATGCATGTCGCACATGTGTGTTGCACTTTACTCTCTTTTTCTTCCCAAGAAATCTGGAATCAGTGCAATGATATTACTCAGTTGTGTTGCTTTCCAGCTGAAACGGAACACAGTATGACTACGAATCATTTACCACCCACTTACCATGATCACACCACACAAGCTTAAAGGACGTCATTAAATCATGGACAGAAATGATCAGTGGCATCATACTTCAACCTATGTACAAGTTTAGGAAGTTATACCATGTCTTGAGTATGTGCTTTGAATGTCAATATCCAAGTTAATTTACCACTCCATATAGCTTCTCCCCCCACAACCACTAATAGTCCTCCATCATCTCTCTCCCCGTCTTTCCATCCCCCCATGTACCACTATTTCCCTGTAGACTATTGTGTAGCTTATGCAATATTGTTTATGATTTCAGTAGAAAACCATCCCTGAGGCTGATGTCTAGCTATATGCTACACTCCATTGACTCTCCCCATCAAGAGAATTTCCCCTGATAGTGGTACAAGTTAAATGAAGCCATGAGGAAGAGAGGAAGAGGGGAGGGGAGGTTCAAGTGATGGTGGGGGTTAAAGAAGGGAGATATAGAAGCTAAGTGCGAGAAATGATTGAATAGGGATAGAAGGAAGTGAGATGGAGGCATTGAAGATGAGGTGTAGTTGTTGGCTTTGCCTTAAGGGGAAAGAGACATTCACCCATATCATTTTATACCTTTCTGCTCAGGGCACTGTGATTATGGAATTATGAGAGTATTGACTGTAGACAGAAATGAGCTTCCTATGCACCTAAAGGACCTCAGACTAAGATGTAGGTGTTTAAATGGGCAGGATAAAATGCACCTTCTCTACTCATTACAGTCCTAAAAGTAATATTAAAGATATATCACCATGGGCGTAAAATGTTAACATGGACAAACTAGAGATGTTGTTGTTGTTGTTTTGCTTCTCAAAATTATGGTTATTTTAATTTGGAGTCTAAAAGTGGTATGCTTCTTACTTGAACATTCTGACATTTTCTAATAATAGGTCGCTTGTAAAGTTAAATCGGCCTTGTCCATGGCAGTTGGTTATGAACCCATTTACAAAAAAACGTGCAAGTCTACCAGCAAAGAAAAATCTGGCCAAGAGAAGTGAATAGGAAAAACCCTTGAGGAAGGTTCTTCACCCACAAATGTAATTAAATGCTTTTGAATGCACAATCCACCATTGTTTTTTGACAACAACCCATAGTATGAAGTAAACTCCAGGCTGCTGTATTTCAATGCAATACCTGAAGTGGAAGACTTCTTTGTTAGACTTTAGGCTGTAAATTGACTCGATGTCTTTTTATACCTCTGAGAGTTGAACACCGTGCTGTATTTAGCACTGCGCTCTACAAGTTGCCCTTAACAAATCAGATTTCTTGGCTGAATAGTATCCAGTAGAGATGTAATGGCAGCTGAATAAGTGGATATATTATGAGTACTCTAAACATAATGATTTCTATTCAAATTATAGGTGGTAAGTGAAGAGAGAAGTGACTACTTGACCTTTTAACTATGTTATACTCTAAGAATAGAGAATAATACACCTCATACATACTCACCTCTTTACTGCTTTTCTTTCTTTTCCTTCTCGTTCCCTGTAATGTTTTGAAACTTGTCGCAGGTCACACTTGATCTCAACATATCAACAGTGAACTGTGAGAGGATTTGGGGGGCACTATCGGGCATTATAGCAAAATCAGCAGGTGTACTGACCTACCTGGAATGGAAAGAGAACGAAGACATATAAACATTCTTCAACATCTAATTGTCCACTCTCTCTTTTCTTTCCCTCAATTTCGCTGTCCTCCCTTGTCTCAATCCAGGGTGCATTGTTTCCATTACCTGATCCCCCTGACTAAGCAAGGCAATTATGCCATCGTGGCTAATGTGGAGAGCATGGACTACGACCCACTGGTGGTCAAACTGAACAAGGACATCTCAGCCATAGAGGAGGCCATGGGTGCTGGCCTGCAGCAGCACAAGTTCCAGTACATCTTTGAAGGTCAGCATGGGCCTGGGGTGAAGTATAAACATCTGCCTGAGCAACACTGTTCACCCTCCCTTTTAAAGCAGAAGAGTCCAATGTTATTGACAGAAGACTGTCCCCTCCTCTTTCTATTCACTTCTGCTTATTTTTTCTTATGCCCCTTTCACCTTTGAGTCTTCTTCTTTGATTTGATTTGATTTGATTTGACAATCATTATTTTCTCTTTGTCTTCTTCCATGTCATTAGGTCTGGGTCATCTGATCTCCTGCATTCTAATCAACGGGGCCCAGTACTTCAAGAGGATCAGCGAGTCTGGTATCAAGAAGATGTGCAGGAACATCTTTGTCCTCCAACAGAACCTCACTAACATCACCATGTCCAGGGAGGCCGACCTCGACTTCGCCAGGTAAGAGTCTGTTCACAGGGTTAGCCACAGGTCTGTTCTTTGGGTCCATAACAGGAATACACCTCAACCAGAAACCCTTTACTTGTATATGCACTCAGTTTCCACTAGTATGGGTTTGTCAAGGCTCATAACCTTGGACTGAAGAAGCTGGCAGAGTGTAGCCAGTGTCTCTAAATTGTCATTCCACTTTCTTGCCAATACTTTATAAGTGGTTGTGTTTTTCCCTTGAGTTTTGCTGTTGTCATGGTGATAAAGCCTCTGATATTGCAGGACTCTCCCTTGAAACCCAAGATAATAATAATCTTAGAAAAAGTTAAATTAACACATATTCATGTGTTGGAATCTGTACAGCAATCACTGCACTTTCAAAACCTAAAGGGGATAATGACTAATATTTCTACATATTAAAATCTAATGAACCGTACTATGAACCCATCAAATCAGAAATACTACTTACTTACTTCAGTTTAAATCAGTTGATATATTGGTCCCACCCTACTACACACCTGCACAGACACACACGGACATGCACAATGTCCTCAAGTTCAGACAGCAGCTATGTCAATGCACGAGGCAGACAGATGGTCAGACAGATTGTCAACCACACCGTGCGTCTGCGTGTGCACGGTTCTTGGTGTTTATTTCTTATTCATACGTTTATATTTTGCGAGTGTACCTGCTGTTGCCCGGTGCCGTCCAGCCGTGACAGGCATGGGGGAAATCAGGCCTCAGATATCTTTGTGAAAATGAAGGAGGGAGGGAGCGGGAGGGTAGAAAGAGAGAAGAAAGAGAAGGGTGATTCATAGTATTCATATGATTTTTTTTCTTCTCTTTCAGAAGCTTGTGTCCTTGACAGGAGAGAGTATGTGAGAGGAAGGGTGATGGAAAAGATGGAGAGAGAAGGGAGGGCTTAGGGGGAGGAAAATTGAAAAACTAAGTGAAAGGAAGTTATAGAAGAGTCTTTCACAGGAAAAGGCATTGAATTGACTTAGAGGAGATAGCATGTATAGAAGATAGAATACAGTAGAGTGAGAGATGAAAGCGAGAAAGGGAAGAAAAGGAGGAAGACGAAAAAGTATGAGAGGAGAAAAACTTTATCAGCTTGATTTTCAAATATTACCTCTTTTTTTTCATCTGTCTCTTTCTATTTCTTTCTTTGTTTTGCTTATGTTACTCAATTACATTATTTTGTAAAAGACGCAAAAGAAGTAGTACACTTGTTCTGTTTAAAAAATAAAAAAAAAAGACATAAAGGGTTTGGCTGTGACATGCTTCTTACATGACCTGATGGAGGTTCTGACTGTAAAGACCTGCTGAAAGCCAACATTCAGGTCTTGAAAACAATGAACAGACAGAGTGATTGTTTCTCACCTTTTTGTTTTTTCTGCTTAATTCATTTTTAAGGCAGCATCTCTCATATATCTGTTTTAACGCACCTTTTCTAACCTTAGTCTTCCTGCGTCTAATATTTGTCATTGTAAAAAGTGTTTACCTGCGTCTGCCATGTTGTCTTGTTGTGTTTTTCACAGCTCTTGGGAACTTCATGAGTGTGTCATATGTTTGAGTGGATGGGTGTCTATGTGCTGTCTGTGTTTGACATTTATAATATGTCTGTATTGCAAGCCAAGTTTCCCTCCAGGAAAAAAAAAACAAAGAAGTAAACTGAAATGACCTGAACTGTACTGGATGTGGAGGACCATTGATTAGTATATTATTTCTACCCTCTGTCAACTTTGATTATGGAGAAATGCCAGTGATGGCTTTTCTGTCTTTCCTCTCTTTCTCCCACTCTCTCTGATTACGAGGTGTGGGGGTGGTGTGGAGGTGTTGATTGGGAATTGCTGGGCTCATTGTTTACACATTCATGGCTTTTTGGATTGGCCGGCCTCCGGCTCCAAGACACACCAACTCTTGCAAACACACACACACACAAACCCACACACACACAGCCTCATGCACACATGTAATATGTATCCCTTGCTTTCACCCATGCACACTCAGCCAAGCCAATCAGCATTTTGAAATCACCATAGTTATGTTTGGGACATGAATATTCATAAAGTGTGCTACGTAGCTCACACCTGCGAGTGGAAGTGACCATACGGACTATATGAGAAAGTAGAATGATGCACTTGTGGCCTTTCAAAACATCTTAAAATCCAAGGTTCTAATGTATTTGTTCTATTCTAGTTTGATTTTTTATTTGGCTATGGTAACATGAGCTTATTGAATAGAAAGTTGTAAAAAAAATAAAAATAAAATAAGACAACAAATCATGCCTTTTTAAACAAGTGGTATAGTATCTACAATTTAAAATGAGTAACACAAATATAAAGAATTTTTTTTGTGTTTCAAAGAATATAAGCAACAAACACCCCTGATTGACAGGATATGTCACAGATATTGAAAGATTGACTCTGACTGACTGATTTTAAGTTGCATACTCACATGCTGCATATGTAGCATTTTGAAACATAATAGTTTTGTTGTAAAGATGCTGAGAACACTAACCAGGCCAACCAGAATCAGCCCTGTGAAAAAGCAGTCTGAAGAAGAGGGACTAAAAGCAAACTATTCATCAGTATTTTATTACCAACTCTGGAGAAACAAGAGTGAAATGAGGAGAGGAAGTGTTCACAGCAGGAAGCCTGCTTTTGAGAAAGGCTGCAGATGCTTGCCTGTGTACCCTTGTGCTTTTATGTTCCTGTGCGTGCATGTGTGTGTTTTGGCTGTTTTTCTGCATCTGCGTGCTTGTATGGGAAAGGCAGAGACGAGAGAGAGACCTGGACAAGGGCACGGTAATAACCATTGATCTGAGTTAAAACTAAGGAGAGGCCCGGTAACCAGCACTGCAGAGCTCATGAAGACACACACACACTCTCGCTCCTCTCTCTCGTAGATGAAGAATATGAAGAATAATGGCGAAACAGTGCCACCTTGTGGCTGAATCCATGTTTGTATATTACTGTGTAAACCTGCAGTATGACAATTGTTACGGTTGCGCAGGGTGCACTCAAATATGTGTGTGTGAGCATGTGTGTTTGTATGACAAGGTCCTACGGTGGTCTCTTGTCTCTCAGTCAGAAGTTTGGCAGCAGTATCAGCTTGTGGGTCAAGGTCAAACACATACACACACACATACCTAAACACTAACACAGAAGTGGACACACACACAGAGACCATCTGCTCAGAAACAGTTCAGGGGCTCTGACCTATTCTGCAGAACTGTGTGTCACTGCAATGTCACATCTGTGTGTGTGTGTGTATTGACTGCACCCTCAACTTTGTCACTCCATTGATCTCCTCTTATTGTCCTATGTGTCCACCTCTCTCTCTCTCCCCGCCTGTCTCTCTCTCTTTATGCTGATTTCTGGTTTCTTGACAGAAGTAGAGATGAGATAAAGGTGATGTTGTTGGTGAGTCTTGAAAAGACCAGAAGCCACAGTAGGCCATAGTTTTCAAGACAACACAACAACAAAACTTTAAAAAAAAACTTTCCAGTCCAGAAATTGCAGACTTATTTTGCTTGGCAACAGATTTAGTAACCTTAAATAGAGATAACAGAATAATTTGCTTTCATCTAAGCACATATTGTTTGCTGCACAGCTTGGTTAGCAGGTGACCTTAGAGCCTAAACTTTTTTGGTTTTCTTCCTTTTACCTGTCATCAAGTTCCATTCTGCTCTGCACGTGTCCTGATGCTAAATTGTTTTTGATTAGTTTTCTGTTAATCAGCTAATAGACTAAAGCACACGCTTCAGATCATGTAAGCTTAAGGACTGACTGGCTTAATGTCATGAAGGTGAGGACTTGAACCATCTCCACTGGTTGCCAAAGCGTAGGATCATTAGAAAAATTGTGCGTGACTGCATTCAAATACACAGACAGGTGGAATCAGCCTCAAATTACTATTCTATTCCAATAAGCTCTTTTTACTAAGGCACGCCAGTAAACAAAGCTTCTGAAAGCACAGGCACTACACACTACAGACATGTTTTGCACAACAATGTGTGTACACATGAATGTCCCACAGCAGAGGTAAATGTAAAGAAATGTTTACCTGTTTGTCTGTGTAAATATCTTCTGTGTCTGGCACAGCAGCATTCCGGGTACACACTGAGACACAACGAACTCATAACACCACGATCACTAACACAAACACATACGGTGGAGCTCGGAGCTGCCCGGTGACCCGTGTAGGCAGGTTGCAGGGCTGTCATAACATCCCTAGCTAGCTCGCAAGCCCCTTAGCCTGTAGCTAGGCTAAACAGCAGTCTGACAGGCTCACTGTAGAGATGCCCCAGAGTTCAGCCCATTGCACCCACCTGTCTGCTACTGGAAATTACTACAGTGTGCGGGAGTACATGTGTGAATTGTACAAGAACCTTGTGTACTACGTATTGTCCCAAAATGTACGGTCCCAGCCTCTGCGTGTCTCTAAAATCTGGTGTGTCCGCATCTGCAAATAAACTGTCTTTGGTTTTGTGTGTGTCTAAACCCCAGTGTGTGTGTGTGTGTGTGTGTGTGTGTGTGTGTGTGTGTGTGTGTGTGTGTGTGTCGAGGTGACAGGCTGGTGTGTCTACAGAGAATGTGGTAATAAGTACAGTTGACGGCCGTGTCAGGAGGTAGTGGGTGTCAACAGATAAAACTGTTTGTATTTAGGCCTGGCTTCGGTACACTGTCACTTCGCTCGGCTTCTGTCTCCCTTCCTGTCACCTTGTGTCTCTCTCTTTATCGCTCTCTTCCTCCTCTCTCAGTCCCCTTTACTTCATTTTTCTCTCCGTCTTCTTTTTTTCATTTGCCACCGTCCAACCACCTGCACTGCCTCTGCTGAATTGTTATTCTCTCTCATCGCTTCTTCTTCCAGCCCATCCCTTCCTCTGCTCCTGTTTCTGAGTGTGCATGCGCAAGATGCAGTATAATGAGACTGGTCTTTGCTGATGAAGCCTGTCTATCCATGCTGTCTGTGTGTGTGCGTGCGCATGTGTTTGTGTATGTGCATCTCACAGCATGATGACGCTGGTCTTTGCTGATGAAGCCAGTGAGAGTGTGTGTATGTGTGTGTTTGTGTGTGTTTGTTGTGCGTGGCGCAGCATGATGGGACTGGTCTTTGCTGATGAAGCTTCAGTCTCAGTGTCTCTGCAGACCTTTCCTCATTACCAGAGGAGAGACAATTGCACTGCTTTGGAGGAAGAGGGAGAGAGAAGGAGGGGAGGGAGAGATACTTTAAAGGGAAAAATTACATTTACATTAACTAAATTTTCATATTACATTTCAAAATGTATCAAAACGGAAGAATAAACATCAACCATGTTAACACCCTGTTAAACGTGCAGTTTAGGACCGCTCATGGTGACCGGTTGTCATAGTAACGCAACACACGTTCCAGCCCACAAGTTTTCCAGATGGGCAGCATTCAGAAATATCGACTGTCAGGGCAGAGATGGAAAAATGTGTTACCGTAAAACAGACCTCAAAGAAATGTAGAGGATGTAAAACCAACTGTACAGTGAAAGCTACTTGGCTTATGGCTTTCCATGGAAAAACAATCACTATGAAGCTTAAAATATGTGTCAAAAACAAATTCTTCTTCGTTCTAGTCGTCCTCTATACTGTTTTAGTAGTTCCCATTTACATATTTTTGTTTTTCTGTTTTTGTGGGTCATAAATGCTACCTGTTAACCAAGCACTGCTGTCTTATGATCACAGTTATAGCTGTCAAAAAAAAAATCCAGCTTTATGACAACACCTGTATCGGGTGATCGGCTACACAGACATTTAAAATGAGTGAGGGTTAGAGGTATCAGAAAGATTGTAAAGTTTAAAGACTCAACTTTACTGCCACACGGCCACCAACCAGGTTTAAGTCATAAACAACGACAGAAAAATTGTTGTCCTCCTCCACACTAAATTGTGAGGTCAGGGTTTTAAAATGGATCAACATCAGTTTACACGGCTAAAACTGAGAGAAAAGGATGCATTTTAGAATTAAATGTGGACATACTGTTATAGCGAGGGGAAAAAAGAGAGGAAGAAATTGAAAAGCCCTGTTGTTGGTGTCAGCAGCCCCGGTATCTGTTACTGCAGCAACAAGTCTTGGTTCCAGCTGATGGAGAGGTTCATCCACAGAGTCTCTCATCCTCTCTCCTCCTTCTCCTCCTCCTCCTTCTTCACCTCATCTCCCCACTAACGAATGTGTTGTTCCAAACAAGCTGACAGAGGCAGCCTGTAATGGCCTTAATATTGTACACGCCGGAAGTGAGGGGGGATGAATTGTGCTGATTCTTGTCTTTCTCTCACTTTTCTTCTCTATCTCTCTGTCTATTTCTTATTTCTTTTCCTCCATGTTTCTCTGTCTCTCTCATGCCATTGACACACATGTGTCTGTCTAATGCTGCATCCACGCATCATAAATTTACTTAATATTCTTTGTATACGAGGAAAGGGAGGGGGGGGGGCAGCTAATTAAAATTTAATAGAAAGCGCTCCATGGAGGCATGTTGACGCACACACACACACACAGGCTGATTACTAAAGCAGTCGTCTTATAGATGGGAAGCAGGTGGAAATTGGTAACATTTGTGTAGAGAGAGGGAGACGGAGACTGAGGGCCATAAATAGAGAAAGACTTTAAGGAGGAAATCAAAACAATTCACTTTGGTTTTGTGGGGAAAAAAGAATGCTGGTTTCATTAACTAGCTGTGTCTTTAACGGATAAAAAGAAGTGTGTGTGTGTGTGCGTTAGCGTTTGGGTTCTTTCTTGATGGTGGGGTGCCGAGATTTTAATCTTATTAACAGCCCTTACCCTGTTTGGCAAATGGCTTTCCAACAGCTTGGGTAATGAACTGTTTGAAAGTGTTTTCGGCACACACTAACATACATCACTCAGACACAGAGATAGATAGACACACACACACACACACACAGATACACACCTTACACTTTCTCTTTCTGAACCGGCCCCCTCCCCTTTGTATTGAACTGGGGCCAGATTGCCAGCTGTCCTCACGACTCAGACACACAAACACACACACACCAGCAACCAGCTGACAGTCTCGCACACTGTCTTCCTGTGGATGCAGCTTTTATGTTTTGATATAAGATGCCGGAAGGAAACTACACAGTGGATTTGGTGCCCCGCCCGTGATCAGTTATAAACGAGCATCAGTAGATCTGCTCTTAATGAATTCTGTGTGGGATTTTTCCTAAATGCACTACAGCCAAGTGAATTATAGTTGCTATTATACTGTAGTTGAGCCTTGTTTTATTGCACTGATGAGGTGTTTTATTTCACTTGCCGGCTTATGCATCAACACATGGATTCAAAAGCTTTCCAGCTACTTTTACCATTTTATCAGACCATTTGTTTTTTAAACTGGAGAAAACAGACAAGCATAATGTGGTGCCTGTCAAAGTGGTCACAGTCATAATTTCAGTTTTCAGCTGGGATGTTTGCTGTTAATTTCCCACTGTGTGCATAACTTACTAGTCTACCAGAAGGGTTTTCTTAATTGAAACAGGGAGCAGAGCCTAAAAACTTGTCAGTCAGCCTACACAAATTCCACAACAAGAACTTGGAGATAATTTGTACTGGCAACTGTTACTTTTTTAGGTTTTAAGTGTCCATCCGTCATTATTTACACACACTACCCACAGCCTGTCCCAGCTCACACTGGGTGACAGGCGAATGCACCTTGGACGGATCGCCAGTCTATCACAGGGCTGACACATACAGTCAGACACATTCGCATTCACAGCAACAGGCAATTTAGACTCTCCAATCAACCTAACCTGCATGTCTTTGGACCCACACACCATCGCAAATAACTGTTGAACTAAACTGTTTACAGAAATACTTTACACACACATCTACTGCACAGAGCTTTGCCATAAGTATGCCCCTTTAGAGAGTTAGAATAAATCAGGTACTCAGGTGCAGTTTCTACTCACTGTTGTGTTCTGTTGTGCTGTGTTAAAAATCAACAGTTTTTTTCCTCGGCTAAGCTGTTTTCCATTGAGAGCCAAGGATGGATATTTGAAACAGGGAAGCCTTCTGTTCAAAGCTTCTTCCTTCAACAGAAGAAGTTTGTGTTTTCTTTTTGGTTATATGTGTTTTCCCCATTAGATCATATAACAAGGTGATTTGCCTCAAGCGTGCAGGTAATCGCTGGGTCTAGGGAATGATATGGTAATGCTTTCAAGCTGGTGTTATGCTGCATTTTTCGAGGTAAATGTGCGAACGCTTAAACACAAACTGTGCCGATACAAACAGATACAAAACAGAGACACATTCGACTGCATCAACATTTAGAAATTCACAGTTATCAGCTAGAAAGACAGACACATAAATTACACAGCACATTTCATTATGAGATGAAACCACATGTGGGACCCATCTTTTTCCCTCTTTTTTGCCTCTCTTCCGTCTTGCCCCCTGTTAAGGAGTGAACCAACGTGACCCTCATCAATATTGACAAGCTTTTTCATGAAATGAGCTCAGGGATGGAAAAATGAACAAGACCTTGGAGAGAAATTGAGAGCAGGATGGAGAGTGAGACAGAATGCAAATGCTTCAATGACCAAGGGCATTACTTGTAAGGGGAAGGCCAAAAAACAGATATAATTCACCTCTTTTCCTCACTCATCTCTTCAGTCATCATTCTTTTTCCCTCTCTTTGTATATCTCCATCTCCATCTCCTTCATTGTACCCCTCCATTACTCTTTCCAGGTCTTTTTCTACTGTTGAATCTCCAAAATGACAGCACATAAAACACCTTGGAACAGAAGCTCCCTGAATGCTCATTATCGCCTCGTTAGCATTGAAAATGATCATCTCAAGAAGGGAATGGGTCTTGGATGGGTGGAGGAGCTAAATAAATGAGATAAAAATATCTTTTCTTACCAAAGTGTCTTTTTACTGCGCCATATCAGAAATCACTAGAGATTTGAATCCATTTACTTTCATCCTCCCCTGGCACAATAGAGAGCTTAACCCTCTCTCTCTCTCTCTCTCCAGATGCTTTAATGGACATAATTATAAATCACTCTTTTCCTCTGCTGTCACACAAAGAAAGATGGGGAAAACAGCTGGACCTAACAACTTTTTTCTCAACCACAACACCTCCAAGGCCTTTCTTCAGCCTAACAATGTCAGAGCTACAATTATCTCTCTTCACTGAACGGCTGCACTCAGAGCAGCAGGAGCCACTGCTGTTGAGTGACAGGCATCTGCCCTTGGCCAAGGTGGCCAGTTTATGCTTGTAAAGTAAGCTTCTTTTGAAAGTTAGAACTGTTTCAGCCAAACATTTAGAGTATTTTCAATGTCACACGGAGACAAGCTCATTAAAATACAGATATATATAATATAGAATTAATAGCTTGATAAAAGTGTGTCTCTTCTGTCAGATGCACGCTGAAATTTGCAGCTGAAACGCCGTATGAAACAACTTCAAATTACATCTGGCACTAAAGTGAAAGGAAGGAAAAGTATACCAGTGGTTTTACACATTTTAGCTGGCCCACTTTAAATCATAGTCACTTTACTTTTTTTTTTCCTACCGCTCCAGCCCTCCATTAGTTTCCATCCATTTCCATACAGCATGAACATCAGTTAACTGAATTACCATGCAACAACAATGTAATATCGATGAACGCAGACTTTGTCTTCACTGTGATTAATTACACAACCCAAGCAAGGTTCAAGAGTCACCTTATTGAATCTCATAACGTACAGAAATGAATGGAAACCAATAGCTGCTTAGGACAGTAGGAAGAAAACACCCCAAAATCTAAAAAAGCTCCAGAAGAGAATTAAAAACTGCAGTGTTTATTTTCTATTCTGTTTTAAACATACATGTCATTGTTCAGTATGTATGTAGCTCACCTCTTATCCTCTTGCTCTGACTTCATCTACAACGTTTGTAGAGGTGTATCATTCAGTGTATCTTTAGAGAATAGGATTTGTCCCATTGGTTCAGATAGCGATGAAATCTATTCTAGTGTGTGTTCTTGCATTTTGCGTTTTCTGTGTGTGTTTGAGAGCATAGTTGTCTAGCCAATACAATCACACACACACACACTCTCCAAGGTATTTGACCTGTTTTGCCCCCGAGCAAAGAAAAATTGTCTGCCCTGCATCCCAACACTCTCCTGTGCATTACGTTACCTCTGGCAGTGCTTTCTGCACAGGACTGTGTAAATTGTGTTTATGACAGGTGAATATAGTCCATATTTATGGCCAAATATTGTCTAGGGCTCTGTGAATTGATTCTAATGAGTTTTACGTCCTATACTCACATCACATACGCGGGAGGTCTACATCTAAATATTCAGTAGAAATGAACACAGACGGCATATATAAAAACGAATACACACACAGTCTGTCCTCACTTCTGTCTGTCATATTTGACCTTTATGTCTGATGTTTTAGTGAGCAGTTGGAAGTGTTAATCACTAGTACTCTCCCTTTGTGCTCCTTCTTTATCAGTATGTACTTCGTGGTCTTTTTCGAATGGCCCATTGTGGCATTAGGTCCTGGTTAAAGTGCTATTAATTCTACACACACCTCCTTCCTCTTTTGGCTCTGTCAACAGTGTTTCATTAAAACGGTCTCAGTAGTTTGTAGCCGGTGAATGTTTTCCCTCTACCTTCAGCTCCCAGTGGCAGCAGGGTGAGGTCCTTGAAGTCCTTTTTAAGGAAATTGGGCTTGACAGCAACAGCAGTTAGTTTGGCTTTTGTGTTTTCCATTTGTTATTGTTGCTCCTTTTGATTATGCACTGGAATAATGCAAAACAGATGAATACAAAGTGTTATTAACTTTTTGATTTTCTCTCCTTTTCTTTACTCTGTTTCTCCCTCCACTCCCTCCTGTCGTTTTCTCTCTCTCACTTCATTCATCATATCTCTCCATTCAGGCAGTACTATGAAATGCTATACAACACTGCAGACGAGCTGCTGAATCTGGTGGTTGACCAGGGTGTTCGCTACACGGAGCTGGAGTACATCAATGCCCTGTCCTTGCTCCATCGCAGCCAGACAGGTGTAGGGGACCTGAGCACCCAAAACATCCGGCTGCAGAGGCTGAAGGAGATCATCTGTGAGCAGGCCGCCATCAAACAGGCCACCAAGGACAAGAAGATCACTACAGTGTAATGATAAAACAGAACAGTGTCCAGAGAGGGGTTGAGTTGCCTGGAAATCAGATAAAGGTGTGTTTCCAAATCAAGAAACCTCTGTCCTACAAATTTTAGTTTCCGATCTGTCTAGCAGGAACATGTGTAGCAGATAATTGGGTCACATATGCAAGAAAGGAATGATTTGACAAAAACACAGGACAGGGCATATTTAAGAATTGGGTTAGAAAACACTGAAATAGAGGCTTGCTCTAGACTTAGATCATAATGTGTGTGAAATCTGTTGATGGAAAGTGTGTCTTCTCCATTTCATCTTGCCTGATGTGATGAGACGCCTTGTAGTCAAGGGATGACACAGATATACTTCCAACTCTGGCATGTAGAATATGTATATATATATATATATATATATATATATATATATATATATATATATACATAATCAGCCTATGCAGCGCTGACTAACTCTAATTGGGAAGAAAGGTGACAACCACCTCAACTTTGAAAGTCTAGTTTCCTGTGTATCTATATCATAAGGTTTGTCAATTTACACAACAAATGCAGCTCTCACGCTCCGACTCCGACAGTCCCCCGCTCACCATGACTCCAGCCCCAGATAAAAGGCGATTGTCTTGGACACTTACCCAAACTTAGTCCCATCTCATCTCATTTTCCTATTAGATCTAAACTGCTGCTCTCAATTACACCTCTATCTCTCCTCTCCTGGCAGCCCCATGGGCCCACTGATTCTGTCTGCAATAACAGATGCCAGATTAGACTGTCTGAATGAGGCCACATCTTCCGCCTGCTGCCAATTTGGGTTGGTCCCCAAAGATTTCCCTAGCTGAGAATTGTATCATATCTATGGCTGTTAAAAATCTGTTTATCCATTTTTTTTTTTTTTTCATATAGTTTGTGCCATAAACTTGTGCGGCTTGTGTGGAAAGTGGTGAGGTGATTAACATTTTTTTACAAATTGGACAAAAGAGACACAGTAATGAAGGTTTATTTCAAATGTTATATTTTAGGTCCAGCACACCACAGTGGATTGACTTGCACATTTTGTGTGAAGGTATGTGTGTGGGAAAACATTTCATCAGTCATACTAGTACTATAAACTTAAATGATGCAATTCTGAATCTTTATTTTGTCGTCCTCTCTACTTGTGCTCAGTCTTTTAAAGTGAACTAAACCTATAAACTCAAGGGACGATCACAAATCATTCCCCTCCCTGCAACCCTGCCTGTTTTTAGTTCATTAACTTGGCAGAGAAGTACTTAACGAGAGGAGGAGAGGGGAAGGGGAGCCTTGTCAATACGGTGGGCCCAGCACTGGTCTCCCTGAAGCCCACAGAGCAATCCATCATAATGACACATAGGCTGGGATCGATGGGAAAACAACCATGGAGCTGCTGAGGGGCTCGCCTACCACTCTGAAACATAGACTTGGTGTAAAATCTAAAATCTGCTCATTCAGCTGTTCAGCAGAGCTACTTTTGTAATGTTATACATGGGAAACTTTAATACAGTGTTAGCTGACTGTCACACACAGATACTATTATACTGTTATCACACTGTGCAAACATAACCCAGTGCACTTATGTATTAGGCAAACTCCATATATTTAAGTGAGAACCACTCCTGCTGTCCATGCTTTTTATTCATGAATGAAATGTGTAAAATGTAATAAAAGTTACTTCTATGTTTCTTTTTCTTTGCAATGGACCTTTTAATTTACACATCTGTTTGATTAGAGTCATTTCTATTTTTCAAGAAAGAGTGTTTTGAATTCTAAACATCAAAGTGTCTAGTAGTCTTGAACAAGTTTGAACATCCTCATTGTTCCTTCTTATAAATGCTCTGAAATGTTTGTCTGCTCTAAATTAAGCACACATGACTTGTTAATGCATACACTAATACACTGAAAAAATAAATTCTTCAAATTCCGATGTTGTGTTTTTCCCTCTGTGGTTACATAACTGACATATTTTCCACTGTTTTGATGCACCTGGGATGTTACCGCCTTATATCATATGAGCGAGACGGATCCAAAAGCAACACTAGAGGATGTACTTTACCTGACAGGTGTGATGTGCTGTGTGACATGAGCAAGAAGTGCTGAAGTGCAGCATATTGGGATCAGAAAAATAAACACAGGCAACATACCACCTGAAGGCTTGAGTTGTTGTGGCCATAAATCCATGTCTGTTGGACTCTTTTTGGCACAGTGCAATATTTGCAAATGTAACAAAAGGGTGACCCAGCAGCTGAAATTTAAAATACATGATTTGAAACTTTAGATTATTAGTGTTTTCTAAATCTGTGGATGTATCAGTAATGTTTGTAAACATTGTAGTGGCAGAGGCCTAAATTTTAAAATTTCTCATTTTACATCCGTCAGTCACACTCCTAAATTGTGCCTCACATTTCTGGACACAATATACAAAAATTGATAAATTAACTTAATTAACTTTAGTGGCCAGAACTCCATTAGAATCACCACCTTTAATTGTCTCACCCACCTAAATAAAGGCTGTCAACAACACTCACAGATGTGCCAGGATTAGGATTTGTTTCCTTCTCACTTTCCAGGGTTGTAAGTGGAAACAAATGTATCAAGATGCTCACTGTGCTGCTGTCGCTATGGGAGCAAGCAAACTACATATCCCAGAGTTCCTTTCACCTGTCACTTGTCTTAGCGTTGCCCAGCGACGACGGTGTACGCTTCATGTGAAAAGCTAACTTACTGGCTAACTGGAACATGGACATTTAGACATTTTTTTATCACAAAGTCCTCACTTTGACTGCTTGTCAGTCAGTCTTTAGTACCTCGTCGCCGAGTTTTCATCATGAAATAATGAAGGAAACAACGAGTCAACCGTTTTGCTCAGCGTCGCCTAGCTGCTGCCCCCCAGGGTCCCGCAGCGACGCTCCCGCAGCTGAGGCTCCCAGCCGCGATGAGCTGGAGGAAAACAGAGAGATGGAGGTAAGGAGTAGGATACCTTAGCTGGCAAAACTTTGTAAGCTACATGTAGAGTGTCTTCATACTTCTTAGCAATTCACTGTTTTGTTTCGGTGTCTTTCATTTTATTGTTTTCATCATGACAAAAAATGTAAGCTACAATGTGCCATTTTACCAAAGTAGAATCAGTGTTTTAAAAAAAAGATGGCAGAGTGACTGCATATTAATGGAGCAGTTTGAATAAATCTCCATATTTATTGTTATGCAACAGGTGAAGCAGGTAACCTTGTGCAAGAGGTCTGGGGAAGTAAAACAACACAGCAAGGTCAAATGGTTGATTATTTTCAATTCGCGATAGCCGCATTAACAGCAATTAGAGTGGTGTGCATCCTTCTTAAGCATAATGTTTGTGTGTGTGCTGCATGAATAAGAGCTTGTGTGTTTTTGGGGGCAGGAAGCTGTGAGCACTAGGTGATGCTTATAGTGGCCTCATGACATATGCACTGTCTCCAAATTATGTACCGCATTGTTATTGCAGAGATGCCTATAGTTCACTGCTGTAAAATCTGCAAGGGCGACACATTCCAGCTTCACTATTGTAATAAAATACTACATTTTTTTTTATGTTCACAGAAGGATGGTGTTTTAACTGCTGAGGTGGTCTCCAGCTCTGTGTCCAACCTTGGACGCTTTGGCACTGGGCTGCAACACTTGTACCAGCACCTGTCTCTGCCTGTAAGACACTTACCTACACAGACAGCATTTGTAAATTACTTTATATGGCTTTCAAGTATGTGATTTATCAAGACAAATCAATCCCTGGCTAATCCATTTACATTCACATGATGTCATGTTGTTATGTTGACAGTTCTGTTTGCAGTTACATTTTGAGGCAAATGTAGTTAAACCAAGGTTGTGTTTTTCTCTATTCTAGAGTCACAATCTCTGCAACATCTCCGTTTTATGCAATTATGTCCATCTTCAAAAGCTGGAGCTGCCACACAACAAAATTAAAGGTGACTTTGCATTATTCGCAGATTAATTAAGTATCTATTACACCTTTTACAGACATGCTATTTATATAAGCCTGTGACTACTTTGGAAAGGCATAAAGCAAGATATAATTAAGACATGACTTATTAACATTTTAGTATTTCACTTTTCTGTGGATGTATTTTTCCTCTGATGAATTACTTTTCTCAACTGCTAGATTTATCCTGTGTGAGCCACATGCCCTATCTCGTCATCCTGAACGCTTCTCACAATGAAATCTCCAACTTCTTTGGATTCCAGCCACCCAAGAACCTAAAGGTAAAGCAGGACCTTGAGCTGACAGGATAAGACCACATTTGATTGTTGGCTTGGGCTCCTCTCTCTCGTGCTATTCCCTCCTGATAGGCCTGGATTTCCATACCCCATCTGTAGTCACTTTGAATATGCTTACAAGGCATTAACTGCCCTTGAATGACAGTGAACTTTAGCAAATTGAAAATTCTCTCCCATACTCTATGGATTTAGTTGAAGAATTTCTTCAGTGAGATGCACTGAAGACTTTCATGACTTTGGTTAACAGTGTGCTGCTTTTTTTTTTTCAGGAAGTCAATTTCTCCCACAACCGTATGACAAAAATGAAGGATTTGTCAGCCTATTCATCTCTTTGTAAACTGGATCTGGGCTGTATCCTTACTGAAAGACACATGAACTCACACACACACACACTTCCTTTGTCTTTGCCTCTTTCTCTGTCAGTCACACACTCATGTTTTTTTCAAAACCCTATAGCTTCTTTCTTTACATATATATGATAATGTATGTTGAACTGCATTTTTCCCTTGTGTATTATTCTTAACATGCCCACACTCAGACAACTGTTTCAGTGAGATCAGTGGTCTTGAGCAATGCTGCAAGCTCTCCCATCTCAGCCTGGCACACAACAAGATCTCGAGGATCAGCGGCCTAGACAGTCTGCCTCTCACAAACCTCTGCCTTGTAGGTCCTACTCTATTACAAGTGCACATTCACACACAAACATTTGTACGTATTGTACATTCAAGCACATACTTACAGACATGAATTTTAAACAGAGATCTCATTTGTCTTTCTTTGCCATTGCTTGGCAAGACTTCCATTTACATGTATGGCATTGCTTCATGGAGGTTGTTTCCCTCCATGTGTTATCTGGTATCGACACAGGAGTTATTTTGCGGTTGCTCTTTCTCATTGCATGTATTTTACCTCATGTATGCTAAATTGCACCTATTTCTGTTTTGTCTCTCTGTTATCTCCCCTCTGTCTTTCTCTTTATGTCTGTTTTTGGCCACATTTTTACATTCAGTAAAACCTTGGCCCCTTGTTTGAGAATCACCATATGGTCCAACAGCAGGCCTTTTCTCTCTCTCTCTCTTTCTCCTTGTGCGTTTGCGCGTGTGTGTGTGTGTGTGTGTGTGTGCGCGCGCGCGCATGTGCGCGCAGATGCGTGTTCTGTCCTTTATCAGTGTTTCCTCATTGTCAGCAGCCATCGGTCTGGCTGTGTCTGCCCCTGTCTGTAGCTTTGCTTTGGGACCAGCTGCTGGTGTTTGAGTGAGCCTGGACCAAGTTCAGCAGATACACACACACACACACACACACACACACACACACTCACATATACCTTGTTCATCCAGCATCCATCTAATTCCATCCCTGACCCCTCTTCCTCACATGCTGCCTCCCTAAACAGCACAGCCCTGTCAGCCAGCCTGTTTCACAGCCCATCACAGTGCCGACCTAGAGCTTCAGGGGACCAGCGCAGTCACCCACCCCCACTGACAGCAGTCCTCTGCCAGGCAACATGCTTGGCAAGAGCAGGTTGAGGTGTGGCCAGACGGCTAGATAACAACTTTAGTCAGTGGAATGAAGTGAGAAGCAGGCTGGGGACCCTGACAAGGGAGGAGTGCCCAGGTCTGGTTCTTTAGTTGGTTAGCGTGCTGTGCTAGCACCTCGCCAGCTGTTTGGCTGTCAGTCCTCACCTGTCAGGATTTAGCAGAGAGAGGCAGGCCTGCCACTCAGCTCAGTACTGAGGGGAAAGAAGGTTCAGGCACCCTGCAGAGCGACCATGGCGCGTCCTTAATATTTATTAGTGGTAATCACTGACTGTATGTAGAACTGTGGGTTAGAGGCATGTATGCATGCATATTCATGACTATCACATACTTGCATCTTTAAATGTGTCCTCTATCCTGTTTATGTCCAGAGGGGGAACCAGCTGGAGATGATTGAAGGGTTGGAGAATCTAAAGAGTCTGCAGGTTCTTGACTTGTCTCTGAACCGCATCACCGGTCTTTCTGGCCTCCAGAATCTCCACCTACTGGGCTCCATCAATCTGGAGAAAAACCAGGTATCGATCTTAGAGAATTTTCAGAAAGAACAGCACAAATATGTCTGCCCAAATCTTAAAAGGGATTAAGCTAATTTATACAAATGTAGATTTGCACTGCAAATTTACTGTAAATATGAATAGCTTACCCTGGGAATAAACAAAGTACATGTGCCGTGTGAGGAATATCGAGTTCTGGTACTGGCAATTCTCAAACATTACATTAAAATATCACATATATTGTCACACTGTGTGAGGAGGTCGTTTTGTTGTTTGAGGACATTTTAAGAGCATGCGTGGCTGTTTTAGATCAAAAATCTGTCACCATTTCAGTCTCTCTGCCATGCATTTCTGTAGACACAAGGTTGAGAATGAACTTTCATGCTCAACAAGTTTTTAATTTTAACAACTACAAATGAACTATTATAGCATGAATTTGTGGTTTTGTTTCAGATTGGTGAAATTCAGGAGTGCAAACACTTTCATGATCTTTTCCTGTTGAGGGACCTCAACTTGCTGGAAAACCCTGTACAGGTAACCCAACCCTTTACTGACCACAGCGTTCTACCATGAGAGCATTTCTTTAATGGAGATATACGGTGTAGGACAGAGGTCCACTT
This sequence comes from Enoplosus armatus, assembly GCF_043641665.1. Taxonomy (NCBI): domain Eukaryota; kingdom Metazoa; phylum Chordata; class Actinopteri; order Centrarchiformes; family Enoplosidae; genus Enoplosus; species Enoplosus armatus. The sequence goes on along the minus strand of NC_092201.1, from coordinate 7,601,734 downwards.
TCTTGCATCTAGTCCTCAAGTGTTCTGTACCCAGCCTGTATGCACTCAAGCTTCTATGATGACTTCCATCTGCATATGGCTTTTTAAAGTTGATAGTGTTTTACTGAGGCAGCCATTTTTACTGTATTCAGTTTGACAAGATGGAAAAGGTTTGTGCTTTAAGTAGAGTCATTATTTTTTTGTAATATATGCCATGTGAATGTAATTGGTAGGAGAAACCTGATTATAGACTGGCAGTTGTCTTCCTCCTTCAACATCTGACTGTGCTGGACCAAGAGAAAGTCACTGCTGAAGAAAAGGTATGAATAAACATAATAATTAATCATGACCAGGGGAATGTTGCAGTTTAACAGCACAAACATAGTGTCTCAACACGCCAGACCTCCAAGTTTAATCAGGAGACTACACTGATCCCTTCTTTCCATGGATGTGGGATTGCTTAAACATGATTACTAACTTTAAATCCAAGGTGTCATCAGTGAACAAGTATGACCCTCCTTTGGATGTGGTGGCAGCTAGGGATCACATGACGCACCTGGTGTATCAGCTGATGCAGCCCCAGATGGTCTATGACAGGTTGGTACAAATATACATTATTGTTTAATATCCTAACTTCTGAACGGTCCTCTGCCTTGTTCCTGAATGTAAAGCTTTAGGTAAAACTATTCATTTCCTTTACTGTAATATTAAGGATAAATGATTATACAAAATGTTGACAGAGGTGACAGGAAACACTGAAATACTGTTCAGGAAGTTTGCTCTGAATGTGAAGGATTACAATCAAATGTTTTGATTAGTCATAATCTTGTAAAATCAAATGTTAAAAAAGTTGTTTTCAAACATGAGCAGCATTTTATCTGCAGTGTTTCTGTATTGCTCATATTATCTGCTCCCTAAAAAAAATTAGTTCATGCATCAGCACTTTTTTAAAAACATCCATCATCAGCAAATAAAATGCTGCAGCTACAGTCAATTTACCATTCTCCTCTGAGCCTTCAAGAAAGAGCACATCCATATTGCCCTCGAGGCTCCCGTTTATATTGACTGTAGGTGCGGCTTTCGCTACTGGAGAAGTTTGTGCTCTAGCTTCTTGGTTTAATCTTGGAGATCATACCTGTAAAGTTTGAGTTTATCAGAAACCTGTGTTTTTTGTGTGTGTGTGTGTGTCTCCAAGCAGTACTTTGCCCAGTGCAGACTCTCCATATCCTATGCTGGTTCTGACCGGCCCTCAAGGCTGCGGGAAGAGAGAGCTGGCTCACAGACTGTGTCAGGAGTTCAGTGAATACTTTGCTTATGGGTCAGTCTCATGCTTTCTGTACACATATCACATTTCACGCTCAGGGGTAGAGTCAGTTAATAGTACTTGCGCTGGTACTAAAATAAATTACTAAATTCAGTTGAAGAAAATGCACATTATAAAATTGTTGAATGTTGAAATAATTAATCTGCTCTGTGTTATTTAAGATGTAAAACAACTTATGGTAAAGCTTTCACAATAAATCTACTCTGAAGATACTGTTGGTAAAAGCATTAGTGGTATGACAAGTAAAACAATTACTCGTATCAGTTTTCTCTTTTGTGTCTTTTACTTGGATATCAAACAGCTGCTCATGATATTAACCATAAGAGCCAAAACAATCTGCAAATTGTGGCATTGATTCTCACTGGGTAGTAGCGACCTTTTAAAGTGTTAATATAAATAATGTATTGTACATATTACATAAAAAGGAAAAGAGGAACCGTGTGCCAAACCTATATCTTAAGGTAATGACATATCTCTGGCTTTCACCTCGTGGTTGGTTTTCACTGTCTGAAACCTTCCAAAAACCCCAGAGCTCTTGTCCCGGCTCAAAGCCCCCCTACTGGTCTTTAGTGGTTGTAGGTAAGATTTTTCACATACTTAGACCTCATAAATTATATGGCTGGATATGTTACATGACCTCTCCAGTGTTTCTCTACTTTATGTGTGTGTTTTATGTGTGTGTTTCCTCAGAACCTGTCACACCACAAGGGGGCCCTACTTTGGAGAGGAGAATGGAATTGATTACCATTTTGTCAGTGAGGAAGACTTTCAGAACATGATTCACATGGTGCGTTCGCTTGCCATTAAGCTATTTTGTACATCACAGACCCTTCAAGTGACAACATGAGAACAAAATACAAAAAGGTTATTTTGAGTTCTGCTATCAAAACAGTCTTATGCAATCAGTGTCATAAATCATGCAAACAGATCTGTACTCACCACAAGTTGATTAAATGTCGTTTTTTTAGTGTCGTTGATTCACATAGCCCCTTCAGCAAGTCTCAAATTGAATTCACTCACTGGCTATAATGAGTTGAGTAGCTGAGATAATTAGTTTTACTTGGATGGATTGATTTCACTTAAACTGGCTGATGTTGCATATAACAAAGATACATTTAGTTGAATTGTGCTTTTGATAAGGTGTAATGGCTATAATTTTACTTGAGGAGGACTTATCAAAGCATCTCCTACAACACTTGCCATGCAAGACAACTGCACAAGGACACAGAGAGCTAATATCATCAATATGAAATAAAATACACCTTTTTTCTTAGAGGGTCAGCCACTGCCAGGCTCTGATTTCATTTGCATGATCAGTTTGTATTTGTGTTAATCAGCAGCAACTGGATCTCATTCAATACACCAACTGTGTGTCCATAGGCTTTGAACAAAATCGTCAAATGAGTGGACTTAACAGTTTTCTCAGCCAGAAAAATGGGTGCTGAGGTCGGAGGTCTGGAACACATTTGTTTTCCATCTTGTCCCTCTTGTCAAGCTGCCTGTTATGTAAGAGGGGTGGGGGATGATGGATAGAGGTCTGGGTCATGTAATGATTTACACAGCGAGGGCTTTGATGCTGGAATTTATGCCTTTTGTCTACTCCAACAGAGGAAGTGGATCAGGTTAACTTTACCGTCTGTCCCTCCTTCTACTATTCGTCCATTCTTCTCCTCATCCCTCCATTCTTCTGTTGCCTTCTTGGTTTATCACCGTCCTGTCCTCCCTTTTCTTACTCTTCATGCTCTCACCTTTCATGTGTCAGCTGCCCTCTTCCTCTTCACTCCCTTTTCCCTCAGATGTGCTTTTCAGTAACTATGTAATCATAACCTCTTGAACCCTCTTCTTACTATCCAAAATTAACTCCAATCAGCAGTCATTGGTACTTATTATACTCCTTACTGTGTTGTAAACACAAGGAACACCTGCTGTGCAATTTTGTCTGAATAGCGTCCAAGATGAAAAGTTTTCGAAGGAGCTTTAATTCCTGTTTGACTTAATATCTTCAGGAGACACATAGTTTATCTAATAGTAAATTATCAATAAAAAGTAGTTGAGGCAAAAATAAAACAAAATAAAGCCAAGTTTTGCCATTTTCTTGTTGCCGTGCTGTTTACTGTCACTGGCTCCACATGTGGCCATGTAATGGTAACCATATAACTTTTTATTTGGAATCAAAACAAATAAGTTTCAGTTTAATTTATATATGAATTCCCTTTTGCTACCACAGACCAAAGCACAAGAATGACTTGTTTTAGTGATGATGCCGACTATATTGGATTTGGCCATAAGCTTGTTGAGAGTTATAAATTATGCTTTTCAAATAAAACTGCCCCAAGCAGACAAAAGGTCAGGGGTCGTGATTGAGAAGTAACAAAGAGAGGGATTTTTGCATTGACCACCAGGTCAAAAGTTGAGTTCACAGGTGGGCAAATTACTTTTAGGTTGTTAATCATGACAGAACATGCTGGGGTTGTGTATGTATGCCATTATGTCCACTTTAGGAGATAAATGCTGCTCATAAGTGTGGTAACATGATGAGTTGTGGGGCCATAAAATGTTCTCTCATTCTTTCCCCTCATAACTTTTAGGGTAAGTTTATCCAGACCATGCAGTACGGGGGTCACAGGTACGGCCTGACCAGAGATGCCATAGAGGATGTAGCCAGAGAAGGACTAGCCTGCTGTGTGCATATGGAGCTAGAGGTGCGTATGGAGTACATCAAGCAGGCTGATACCATATGTGGTCAATAAAGCCAGTAGACTGACATACAGAAAAGATGAAGGATCTACCAGCAATATAGGATATGTATAGTATGCCATATAGTGTGCCATACTCTATACTATATGTTAATATATACACACTATAATGTAGCTGTAAGCAGGTATAAATGTTTATTAAGGTTTATTAACAACTAAAACTTCTTCTGTGGGCATCCATAAATTACACTGTAGTAAAACACAGTTGTAATAATATAAAATATATCTTCATAGGAAAAGTTATATTTGTTTACAAATACTGTACATTAGTAAATACTTTTAAATGTCCTTACATCTGCTTACTACTACATTATGGTGTGTCATAAACAACGTATTAAAGGGAGGTAAAGGAAAGTGTTATCATGTTTTGGGTAATTTGGGGTGATCAGTGATCAGTTCATCCAGTAGTATAAACATTTTAGCAAACCCACTCCACTGGAAAGAAAGAACCACCAACCCTCCCATCTCTTTATCAGAAACCCTGATGTACACCTCATGTGATAAGAAGCAGTTGACCTTTCTAATTTCTTTAAAACCCAGCAAATGTGAATTTTTGTTTTAAAACTATTATATTAAGCAGCTGCAAACCGTATTTGTTTTGCTCTGTTAGAGTGATATTTAAGTGATGCAAAAGTTTTACTTTCTCCAAGAGCATCAGTTTTGTTTTAAACCCATGGGGGGTTTAAGAGTGAGTGAAGCTTCTGTGTCTGGATCAATAGTGTGCTTTATTGGGATGAAAGCTAATGAATAATATTTTCAATGATTCAGGAATCATACACATACTGTGAGGAATACTAAATTACTTTTACCTGTCTGTGTGTTGCCAGTGGCTTTGAGTTGTTGCATAATCAGTTTTTATCTCCAAACTCGCTGCAGCACCGTGTGGATCATTTCCAACAGTTCAAATAGACTTCAAAGTTGCAATAAACAGAATATCAAACAATCATTGTAACAGAACTGAAAACTGTTTTGTCCTCGCAGGGTGTATTCAGTCTGAAGAACAGCTACTTTGAGCCTCGATACATCCTGCTCATCCCCACCCAGGTGGAGAAGTACAAGGACCACCTGAAAAGCCGTGGTCTCTATACGGCAGCACAGGTTGATATGGCGGTGTCACGTATAGAGCTCTACGCCAACACCAGCAGGCAACGACTGGGATTCTTCGATAATGTCATCCCCTGTGGTACGGCAAGGAAGCACTTTGTCATGACATGGAATGTATTACTTCATGTTGTTTGATGCTGTACTTGTTAATTTAAGTGGGAATTACACAGCATAATAATGGTAATTTGATATCCTCTAGTAGCTTATTAGATCCATTTAACTATTAGTTAATGAAAGTTTAATTGTAGTACAGAGTGTAATTATAAATATTCACAAAAAAACACATAATTGATTCCCAGGGGAGACATTTTTTTTCTTTCTGCTTATTCAACCTTTGGATGTGATGTTAGTAAGGAAGAAGTCTTGCTCTGTTCACAGGCAGTTTGTCATTGTAGTGTCTCACAGAGCAAAAAAAAATACCCTGCCTCACCCTGGCTTAGCGCAGTCCAACTGTCGTTGGTATAGCCTTCGATAAATTAACACACTTCACTAAAATCCATACACTACACTTTCAATCCAATTACCACATGTATTAGGGCACGTAGCCACACAACGGCTGTGTTTATCATTCCCTCATGAAAGCACTCAGACATGTTAGCTGTTTTCTTAATGAGATGAACATACAGGGAGCGCAGGACCTCATCACTTTTATGCACTGCTAGCTTGCACCTCATTACAATAAGGTCATCATCCCCATATCTTTGATTCATTGCTCTTTTGATAGGAGATGCATCAGCTCTGTTCACAACCAGATTTTTTTTGTGTGGTCCTCTGTGTGTGTGTGTGTGTGTGTGTGTGTGTGTGTGTGTGTGTGTGTGTGTGTGTGTGTGTGTGTGAGAGTAGATGACTGGGAAGAAGCCTATCAGACACTGAGGCAGGTAGTGAAGGAGTACCTGTTGCTAGAGGAGCGGGAAGAAGGAGAAAACAACAACAGAGCCTCCCCTGACAACACCTCCACAGGTGTGTATTTGTTTATTCGGATCATCATTAGCAGACTCAAAGCATCAGGGCACTCATCTTTTGCAGCAAGACACGGTGCAAAATGCACTCAAGTGCGTCTTGCACTTTTTATTTATTTCTATTTAAAGGGACAATCCACCATTTTTTTACTCGTCAAAGTCAATTTTCTAGTGACAGGAAGTATTACTGAATGCAGAAGTAAAATATCTTCATTGACTGAAAAAATGATTTGAGGAACATCACTTGTGTTACAAACTGGAGGTGTGAATTTTAAAAGATGTAAGCATTTACCAGACAGGAGGGGTCTAATGAAAATATGCTATTGGTTGCATTATGGGATGTCTAAAAATCAGTGTTTTTGGAACTTGACCTATACTAGGAACTAAAGGTCAGGATATCTTGACCTAGGCTGCATCAATTTTAACCATTCTTTTTTAATCAAGCCTACATGTATGTGTGCTGTAACCATCATACACAGTATTGACATATAGCATCTGTCTCTTTCTCTCTCAGCCTCAGGTCACGAACCAGAGGAGAAGCCGCCCTCGCCCCTGTCGAGGTCAGGATCAGGAACACTCGCATCACGCTCTGCCACAGCTCTTGACCCCTCGGATCTGACTTACAGAAACTATTTTAGCAAGATCCAGGCAGAGCTCAGCCCTCAGAAGAGCCCTGCTGTGAGTTACAAGATGTCTGATCAAAAATGTATTAGGAAGGAAGCCTATAAGTGAATAAACATCTAGACTGTATCACATTTATGGCTAAATAAAGCTCAATCTTCTAACAGGATACTGGCTTTCTTTCTCTTCCTCACTGCCATACATCATCTCTCCCCTGTCCTGCTTCCCTTCTCCTATAATCACCGTCCACATCAACCTCTCTCTCCTGTTTGTCCCCCCTTCCTCTCACTTCCCTCCTCCTTCTCTCCGTCTCTCTCCTCGGCAGGAGCTAGCTTCCATCCGGAGGCGTGAGCAGCTGGTGAGAGAGGCTATAGTGGGGAGGAGTCCAGGGGTCTACAGCCAGCTCTTCAAAAGGTTCATTATAAGTACCACGCACTCCACTGCACTCCAGTGCTTAATTTGAAGTGGGCACTCAGCTGGGCCAAATTGGTTTAATTGGTGCACTTGTCTTAACTGTGTTTTGATGGTTTGTTTGGGTTACTGTTTGACCTTGAGGGTAAAGTGGCAGGTGCCCAAATTATTAGAATCTAACTGTTTGTTAATACAGTGGGTTTGTGTAGTGGCACTCTCCTCTCAGTTATAACTACACCAAATCTGAATGAAAAAATCTGAATGTGAAATTGCTTTTCGGTTTGATTTATACTCGTGAAAAAAGAATTATTGAATTTTAGGCTTATTTTTTGTTTACCTCAGCTCTGCTCAAACATCATCGCTGCAGAATCATGATCCTGGTACCCATTTTAGTGAGGACGGCAGGTAAGAATACACACACACACACACACATGCACGATACATATACTCTCTCAGGTGCTCACACTCTATCAATGTAGTCAAAAGTCACAAGTAAGGCCAGATGTTACAATCGCACGTAAGGCCAGATGTTGCAGTGTGAGAATAACAGATTTATATATATAGTTGTATGAGAATTCAATCTGTATTTAGTTTCTAAATTCAAAGTAGTAGCAGTTTGATTTAAGATGAGGTGAGAGAATCCAGAGGAAGTCTTGTGGTTTCATAAAAAACAATCTGAAGCTGAAGATTTAGGAGCAGGAAACTGCTTTAGTAGTAGTATTCTTTACTCCTTAGTCCTATTTCTTTTACCACAAACTGTATGTTCACTTTCATAGAGCTCATTCTACTGGTACCAGCCATGTGGGGTCATAACTGAACACACATGCACAGGCACACACTTGGTAACACACAAACACGCTCACTCATAAATTCTGATTTTATTGCTTTCGCTGCTTTTTGACTCCCCTGTGTGTACACTTACACTCAATAAACAGGCTGACTGCACAAATATGGATTTAATCAGTCAGGCATTGACATGGTATGTGTGGTTATGTGTGTGTGCTGTGCATGCAGCAGCACACACAACTTTCTCTCAGCCGTACAAATTAGCATCAAATTTATTTCATTCGTTTTTTTCAGGAGAGGACAGTTAAGATACATGCAGAGATACTGCACACGTTCAGTCAAAATTAATTTGTTGCCTTTGGGTTCATGTTCTCAGAAGGCAAGTTTCACCAAACTTGTTGAAAATCTACAAGTTCTGTCAACGCGGTCTGAGCGATGCATGCCCTCCAGTATGTGCTGTTAGCATTACTCAGCCCTTCAGTATTTCTATAGAGGGTTCCAGACATCTGTCTACACCGCTCTTAATAGGGATGTGTCTTTACTTGTGTATGTCTATCACACTTATTGTAACAGAGGATCCTTTTGTATTCCTCTGATAGAATTTGTGTGTGCCATAGACTAGTCTATATGAGTAAATTAAATGACATCCGTACCTGTCATCTCCAAATTAATGTCACATTATCGGTATCGTTGCATGCGGTCAAAACAGTGTCAATATCTCCCTCTTGGTGTTCCCAGTTGTGATTTTCGTTTTATACATATTGTTTGCATTGATGGAGAGAGCCTGAGAACTTTTTCTTTTCCTCCATCCCTTCTTTTCCTCCTTTCACAAGCAGCTCGGATGAGTCTCGTGCCAGCTCAGCACTGTCTGTTCCCAGTTCAGCCGGGGCCTTGTCTGGCTTAGTGGAGCCGCTAGATATCTCTGTCCTGGGACATGCCTTGGAAATGCTCAAAGGTGATCATTTTTTTTATAATTTTAGGGTTTCGCTAAATATAGAAAGCAAAGAGAGGAGATATATCTGTACTTGTATCAAGTAAAAAGCTCCCCATTTCATACCATCAGGCCAAACTCCGGAAGCCTCCCATCCAGGCACAGATCCGCTAGCTGTGGACGTGTCTCCCTCTTCTGATAGACGCCCTGGATCCAACGTCAAGGCCATCCTGCCACCAATCCCCACTGGGCGCAAGACCCCTGCAGCACCCAGCCCAGCTCCTTCACCCAGACCCAGCCCAAACCCAGCAGGAGAGGGAGGAGATGCAGACTAGGGAGGGATAGCTGTTAGGTTTGTAGGGTGTCTGACGTCTAACAAAACTGTAATTTTTCAAAGTAACTTATTTTTTAGTAATACATTGTATTAATTTTAGAAGAAAATGACATTAAGTCAATTAATTAGTAAATACATAAAAGTACATAACTTAAACTATAAGTTTGGCCTGTTAAATTAAAAGAACATAACAAATCTGTGGCTGCAAAAGTCAACAATAAACCATAAAACCACACATTTGTCGCCATCTTACCACAAACAACACAGACTATGATGTGATGCGCCCAAGCCAAACACTTGAGGTGAGATTTCGCTGCCAGCACTTGCCTTTCCCTGTGATCTTTTACTCATGCCACAACACGTCTGGATCTTTTGCACTTGCTTTATACTGTATACATGACAAGTGATGGCGTTAATGACCATATATAAGGTGAATACAGTATAATTATAGGCAGAGTCGTGCTCTTTCTCTTTGTAGATTTACTGGCCTAAAGGTATACGGTGCTGACACACATTATGATTCAGGCTCACACACAGATTGACGAGCATGTCTTTCAGTCATGATAAATATAGTGGCATGTGAGAAGAAAACAACTCTTTCTGTCTTTTTATATTAATGCGTTCAGATTCACGACTAAAGGAGCTATCTGTTCGTCTTGGTAAAGTTAATGTGTGCAAAGTATGTGGTACACGTCATGTTTTATGAATGTAGCATTAATTCTCCTGACAGTGAAGTGGCATTTTATTTCCTACTGTTCAGTAATCTCATCAAATAGGATTTGCAATTGACATCTAGATACTGATCTTTTATGTGCAGCATGGAGCTCTTGTCATTGGATGATAAATACATCATTAATCTTTATCTCTTCTGATGGGATTATTTATTCAACTGGAAATGCATTCATATGGAAGTTGTTGACAGGTATTAAACAGTGAGCCGTCACAAACAAGTTAGTGTGTTTTTGTCAGTTTGTGTGCATACTTGTGCACGTGCATACTTGTGCATGTTTGTGAATTTTGCAGTGTCCAATTTTGATTAATTTTAGATTTATATTGTCATCTGTCACAGATGTATGCTTTGCTTATTTAACAGCCAGTCTGCTTGTAGGTGCATGTGAATGTGCACATACAGTATGCATGTTCTATTTCTTGGGCTGTACATGTGAACGCAGTGCTTCTACACACACACACACACAGACAAAACACACCTGGCCATCCATCACTGTCTGTCTTCCTCTCAGGCAGCAGATGTTGCAACCCTGTCATAATTCTTTGGCAGTTTGAAACAAGACAGTGTCTTTAGGGCCCCTGGGGTCTAACCTACTTACACCGCAGTCTGCACATCTTACTATAGTTTATCATGGACTAACATGTTGTCTTCATGTGCATTAACATTACACTGGATACAGCTATGTGCATGATGAAGGTTTGCAAAAGCCTTTAAGTCTAGTATAACATGAGGTACAGATGAGATTGTGTCATTCTGGATGTGTACTCATATTTACCCTCTGATTATCTACATGCCTTTGTCTAATCTATTTTTCATGCATATGTTACTGTCTGTCTTTGTGCCTACCTGTATGCAGTGTTAGATTGCATGACTACAGCAGTTACTGCAGCATATTCGTTCACAAATGTTTAAGTGGTGCAGGAAAGGTATCTGTAATAGCAACAGCTGTATTTCTCCCTCTCTGTTGGTTTCTCTGCATCATAAACCATTGCAAAACATTGTCCATAACAAAGAAAGTTTAAACAGCATACAATATGCGTGTACAACGCTCCAACCTGTCTACTGAACCACTCGTTTTGCCTCACTTCAGCAGCTGCTGAAAAATAAACATGTCACACACTTTCATCTAGACATCACTCCTCAAGACAGCAACACTTTCCATTAAAGAGAGAAGGAGAGCATATTTTCTGGGAGAAACAAAGACTTGCTTGCATGTAAGATTTATGTCTGCAGGAAAGAGTTGTTATGGGGGCATATGCAGAAGCACGTTATCAATTTTCACAAAGCCCAATGTTATGAATTCATTTTTTATTATATTTGTGAGACTTGAGCTACGGAAGGAAAGAGAATTAATCTATATTTTCATTCCATCGAGGATGTTGTAGGCCTAAGAAATTACAGAAATGGTAATAAGTAGCAGAAATTGTTACATCAGTTTGACTGACGGAGCGAATATTAGTCTTGTTTCTAACACTGCACTATGGTCTGGAACAGTTATGTTCCTGTGTGAATCAAAAGAGGATGGAAATAACACTGCAACACTCACAGGTTTAATCCCCATCAAGGAAACGTCCAAAACGTGTCAGTCTTTTTGAACAGCTTCATAGTGTGTGAACTATACTATACTGTACTATACTATACAATACTATGCTGCACTATACTATATACTGTATGGTACAACACTATACTATATTCTACTATACAATACCAAACTGCACTAAACTATACTATGCTATTCAATAGCTATAGCTATATAATGCTATATTATATGGTACTATACTATTCTATAGTGTACTATAAGACTATATAGTGTTGATGGCATGTATACTATTTTCTGCTAACAATTCCCGTACTGCAATCCGTTATTACATAAATTACAGCCATGGGACACTTCACTTGTCAGTGAGGAATAATTATTCATTAGCGAGTGAAATTTCAGTTTACCGCTCGCTATACTGTCGAGTGTCTAATATAAACGGTGGTGAATGAGGGAATGATTTTGGATAGAATCATGGCTCTTTTTGCAGCATTTGATTTCTGTATATAGAAGTGTACTACTAGTATGATTTTAAAGTAGTCTTTGAAAGGCAAAAATAAATCTCCTATAATGTTACCAGTTTGTACCGTAAGAAACGGTCTTTAGACAGCTAATGTATTCAGGCTATTTCCACTCTCCATTTCACTGTGTCAACACAGGATAAAGCTCTGGCTGAACCTGCTGTCATCCTGAGATAGTCGAAAAAAACGATCAGGGTTGTTTGAATTGAAATTATTAGAACCAATCGGAACTGTCAGTGGTGGGCCTAAACTGCGCTATGTTCACAGGCACTTAAAGGTTTAAATATAGTGCTGTTTTTGGAAGTTAAACATAGACTTAGTTAGAGCTTAATTTTTCCATTCTCTACCCAGTTTGACAAGGATCCCTCTTGCCTGTTCCTGCACTCACTTACAGACATGAGGCCTTGTGACCCGGTGGACACAACCATCATTGAGCTTTACGGGCTGCCACAGTATTTCAAACAGCTTTCAATTACACCCCTGCTTTACAGCGGCCGTGATCTGTTACTAGATCCAGCAGTTACAGCTAGTTTCCCTTACTGTGGGTTTTCCTTTTAAAATGTCTTGTGAAAAGACGGGAGGAGAGAGGGAGGGTTATGAGGCTGAGAATGGACTTGGAAAATAGTCCATGAAAGTACAATAATATGTTGCAGGTGCAGCTGTAAACGTGGTGACTAACCTTCGCACATGTGGAGTGCACAGTGTGAGGGAGGAGCAGGGACACACCTACTCATTTCAAGCTCAAGCGTCCACATCCTTCCTACAGAGATGAAATGATATTCTCCATCTCTGATGGTCCCCGGGGCTCATAACAACAGTCTTTGGCTGTCTTTGTGTCTTTATTTAAATACCTGTTTTCTCTATGTGGAGGAAAGCACAGAAGAACAGAAAGACAGTGAACTGATAGCACTTGAAACTGAGAAGTGGTATCATTTGTAAGCTTGCATCAGTAATTCTTTTTGTGACAGTTCCTTGAGCAGAGTGTGTTTAGGTAAAGGACAATGAGGTTGGACCGGTCCCACGTGTTTTGGCTTTGTGCTGAACTTGCTTTTTTGATTACTGGACATTTGCTGGCGGTACTGTATGTTGGAGCCGCATGGATAACTTACTGCAGCACTGACCTTCATGTGCTGGACTCTCCACTTTGTTCTTACATACATTTATCCCTTTATTCATTCTTTCTGTGACTCTCTCATAGTGGTGGAAAGTAATTTACTCAAGTACTGTATTTAAGCACAGTTTCAAGGTGCTTGTACATGAGTATTTCTATTTGATGCGACTTTATACTTGGATTCTACTTCTATTTCTGCTTCTGCTGCCACATTTCAGAGTAACTAAGAACTTTATACTCTACTACATTTATCTGACGGCTGTAGTTACTTGTTACTTTACATATTAATTTGAATTTTACTCACAAAACATATGATCAGCATGTAAAATATGTTGCATCTTTTGTTAAAATCACCTCAGTCCCAACATTTAAATGCTTATTACATGTTAATTCATCAGTTATAATGATCAAATAATAAAATATGTCTCATAATATGTAGTAACACTCTAAAAGAGACCTTTTTGTATAATGAGAAATTTTACGTTTGATACACATGCACGCATTTAACCACCTGTGCACATAAGTTGCTAATTCTACATAGACAGGCAAAGCCATGTTCGTGGCCTTGTATGTATTAGTTGACCAGGTTATATGCAGTATGACCCCTTTATAACCAACCAAAGGAACACTTTCTTTAGGCCTTGACTTGAAGTGCTTATCTTCCCTCACCAAATATTTCCTTTCAATATGTCATTACCCGCCATGAGCATAAACAACACTTCACCTCAAGGGTAAGAGCTCCAGATTGGAAGCTGTTACCAATGGCAAAGACTTTCAACAGGAAGACTCTGGAATTATCTCTGCAACCTTTCTCTCTTTTGTGCTTGTGTAGAGGATGTTGGAATAGGTCAGGGTGGTGATATAATGAAAGCTTAAATAAGACACACACACACAACACACACCTCTGCATTAACTCTGCCGCATGATGTGGCGCCACACTCAGTAACTATGGCAACGGCACTCTGCACTGCACCTCCCTATATGTGTGTGTGTGTGTGTAACTCCTCACTGTGTTCCCTGCGGACAGATTAATTCCCTGCCAGATTCATTCCTTGTCAACTTGCTGAAACAAAAAGTTTCTGTTTTAATTAGTTCGGTGCAGTGTCTCGCTTCATATATCTGTCTGTATAGTGTCTCTCTCTCTCTCGCTCGCCTCCTTCACTCTTCCTCTTGCTCTCTAGTGTAATTAAAGACAGTCAGTGCGGATAATAGAACCGTGATAGTGTGTAATTGCAATAATCAATACACAGTGCATACTAAGGAACTCGCCATTCATCAATATACAGAGAGGATGTCTCACAGAGCAAATGCATACTTAGCCTTCGTTCATTTACTTATGTTGTAATTGGTCATATTATGTTTGTCTTTAAGTAGCAAAACAATTATATAGTGGTTTTTATATACTTGTAGAGTTTGTAGCAGTTACTATATCTTACTCTGTGTCATATCTTAGCCTTCAGGACATAGTTTGACATTTTGGTACAGCCAATTAGCTTAGCTTATTTTAGCATAACTTAGCTAACGGATTAAACAAACGTGATGTAAGATGTTAATTAGTGAGCTTTAGAGGTGCTGGTAGGCAGATTTTGTTACCTTTGTTACACGAGACAGGACAACTGTTTCCACCTGTTTCCAGTCTTTATGCTAAGCTAGGCTCACCGATTGCTGGCTGTAGCTTCGCCTATACAGAATGATACGATCAATCTTCTCATCTACGTTAACTCTCGACAAGAAAGTGAATAAGCATATTTTGTAAAATGTCAAACTATTCCTTTACCATGTCAGGGTACTGAGACTCAATATATTTTTGGTACAGGTGGAATTTTTTCCGTAGCAAGAACCAAAAGCTGGCATTGGATGTCGGTCAGAACCATAATTTTGGTCAACATATTGTTTGATCACATAGTTCTTATTTCCAAAATCTAGCAATTTTCAACTATATTGTGCAATTTTTGAGTAGCTGTTTGTGTTTGTGAACTGCATTCGTTTATATAGTGTTTAGACAGTTAACATTGAACTTCTTTTAAGAAGTGTTTTCAAGAAAAAGATCACATAGTAAGATATAGAAAATAAGTATTGCCTGTTACTGTGCAAAACCTCTCTTAATGTATTGACACTACTGTTTCAGGCATGACTTTCCCCACTGGTGACCTGAAGTGGTGACCACACAAATCAGTCTTTCTAGCACTTAAACAATAAGTTATTTGTTTTTCAGCCTGTTTATATGATTTGAATGTTGCCTCATGAATGTTTGGCATTGTTACTCAAACTCTTTTACTCAGTGATTTACTTTTACTACATCAAACACACTGGCTTACAGTTGAAACAAACTTTTCAGTTTCTTACATAAGAACACAAACTAAGCTGCAGAATGACATAACACAGGATGTTTTTGTACTGGAAACTTTCAGCTGTTGTCAGCTAACTTGCACACATTAAAGGTGACAAGCCAGCACAGCAAAAAGTCAACAGAAAGAAGACTTAACCTGACAGAGGAAGAAAATACACACATATGCGTCTATCTTTCTCCCTCCCATGCCATATCTGGCTGGTCCCTTCAGGCTGTGGGTCAGTGGAGGGAGATCTCAGTAGGTGGACATGCCCAGACAAATACCCTTACTGGAACAATACTGCCCCCTCCAGGGTGGGGTGACCTCACCTGGGAGTCAGGGAGTGCCCCCCTCAGGGGAGCAGAGCCACAGCTGGGCTGAGGAGGGGAAGGAAAGGGAGATAGTTTGACTGTGCTTGTGGGTTTCTAGTCAGGTGGGATTTCACAGTCTGAGCATGTGTGTGTGTGTGTGAGAGAGAGAAAGTGTGGATGTGTGAATGTGTACTCCTATTTGATCTTTCCTTTGATTTTTGCAGGTTTTGACCTTTGATCAAACTTTTGACCTTTGCTTTGACGTTGGTTCTCCAAAGGGTGATGACAGCAGTTTTCATAAACCTTTTTATCTCCTCTCCCCCCAACGCCACACACACACCCCCACCTCTCTCTTTCTCCTATCGTATCATCTCACTGGCTGTCTCGCCCCTTTTCTCTCCTCCTCCTCCTCCATCTCCATGTGTTTCTCTCTTTCTGCAGATGTTACTCTCCTCAGTCTGCTGCTCGCCCACCTCTACATGTTGTCTCCATCACTTCATTTCTGTCTCCCACTCTGACTATACAGTAACAGCCAAAAAGGTGAGACCTCCCCCTTTCCTGCTCCCTTTTCTCCCTCTTTAGGATCTGTGCATTTTATTCTGTCATTCAGACTATTTTCCTCATGCCCACTCCATTTCCTTGCTACTCCCGTCTCTCTATGGTATTCTCATTACCCTCTCCTCCTCCTCTGTCACTGTATCTCTTGCTTTTACTGCCTCTTTTCACCAGCCTCTCATTTCCTACAAAGTTGTTGCCTTGTACACCCACAGTCCATTTCCTATCAAATCGAGTGAATATTGAATAGTTCCTCTTCATAGCATCCCCAAAAAGGAGAAAAAGCCTCTGACTACGCAACAAATTACTGTCCTCGCCACCCCCCCCCCCCCCCCAACGGTGCCATGCATATTAAATTAGATCAAAGAGGGACATTTCAAAGGGCACATGATGGGAGAGAAGAGTCCAAAGAGACGATTACAGCAGAGGGAGGAGAGGCAGAGGTGGATTACGAGGACAAAGGTTATGTGACGGTTGTGAAAACCCCCAGGTGTCCCTGCTTTGAAATCCGTCACCACCACCATATGCTCAAACTCTAATGAATTTGTGGTCTATTTACTCCTGGCAAGTCAGGGTTTGTGGAGTTCAATGTGCAAGGTTTGATGTAAAAGCAGCCTGCGTCCGTGAATGAGAGAGGGCATGTGGGCATGTGTTTACCTTAATTTTGTTTTTGTTTCCATAAAATCCGAACATAGTGAAGGTCAGTAAATGGCAACCCTACCTGCAGTTAATGAAAACACACGCCAGGTCGTAGATAATGCATGGGATATCTTTTTTCTGCATTGTTGAACTACATTTACCTCTCCACATCTCTGCTGGCTGTCATGTTTATATGCAAAAAACTACTTTCCTGAATTTTTATGCGAACACTTACTTTTGTATAATGCACATGAAGCAGCAGCTTTCGTAGCGGCAGTCCTCTCTCCCCCCCGGCCATTTTCCATTCCATTGAGTGCTGCCGCAGAGCTCCAGTGACCTGCTCTCAGCAGACATACAGCAGACTTGTCTCTGCTTGTGGGTGTGTGTGTGTGTGTCATCTCTCGGCCGTGGCCAACATGCAATATTGTACAACACAAGAAGACACATTCCACTGAGTTCACTGCCTGACTGATGGAGGGAGTGCATTTATATTTATTCAGTATACACAGAGTCCTCAGATCTGAGCTCATGGCTTAAGGTCAAAGTCAGGAGTGGATGAATGCATGGTAAACTCTCACCCGTGAATTAACAGAATATTCTGAATATTAGATAAAAAACACAACCCACAGAGATGCCTCATATCAACAATAGATTAGGTACAATACCATTAAAGGATAAGCCTAATGATATTCTGTTTTTCTTATTGTCAACGAATCCCATGTGAAATGTTCTTGTGTAGCCAAAGCCTGGTTAGCTTATATCTCTGTGCCACACACCTCCATTTTTGTCCAAAAACTATTAAATCAATCAATATCAATGAGCCACAGCTATGCACTGGTTGGTATGTTCCTTCATTATGATGAACATGGGCACTGAAGTAGATTTTGAGTCAATCCCACATACACCGGCCTGCTACTGTAAATATAACTAGCGTACCAAATGTGTATTAATCCAACACTGAAAAATAGTCCCCAACAAATGCTCAATTTACTCCTGTTTGAGTAATGTTCGGTAAAACTAGAGTGACCAGCTGTTTCAGGAAATGATTTAGCCTTTTTCAAAAAGGAAAGTACATATTCACAAGCCATTCTTAAAAAAGTATGTCTCCAGTAGGAACCAATGGGCTTGGGGCGGAGAGCCACAGGTAAAGGAACTCAGAAAGTATTAAGAGACTCCCTAACGCCCTGTCATTTCATGGGAGTTATTGACAATAACCAGATAGATAGATAGATAGATAGATAGATAGATAGATAGATAGATAGATAGATAGATAGATAGATAGATAGATTTTAGGTTTAATTTCGGGCCACTTTCACTGTAAAATTGTTCTATTCCAGTGCTAATGTGACTATACTGCATACCTGAATAAACTCTGTACTGTCCTTCACAGTCCTGCTCTGTGAAGTTAAATCCAGTTCTGCTCTGCTCACTAAAGCTGGATTACGTTTAGCTGTGCAGAAAAAGCACAGAATCATAAGTCTTGCAGCGAACTTCTTTAACACGATAACCTTTGTAACTGAACTGTGTTTGGTTTCAATAAATATTGTGTGTTTTTGCAAACAGTACAAACAGTTGACCTCTGGATTAGCTACGTGACACACAACTGGACAAAAGCATGCAAGTTGTTTAAGATACAGAGCTGCAACAATTTTCTAAAATGTTATGCTTCTCTGTGTTCATCAACATAAACATAAATGCTAAATTCAGATGCTGAGTATTCAACAATTACCAGAATTAAAGTTTTCTGTCATTTTCTGCCAGATGGGTTGTACAAAGGTTGCCTGTTTTAAGCATTCACCTCAACACACTGTCAATTCTGTCTGCTTTACCCATCTACTCTCTGAGATGAGGTTACGCTTAATTGGCAGAGTTTGGTCTAAATTCCTATACTTTTACCAAGCCATATCATTTCACAGAAACACCTGGATTTACAAGTCAGTAGTTTAACCTCTCGGTTGTTTGTGCTTTGCAGCCAAACGTTTGCACTGCCAAGTGAGAGGAGTCTGTACAAGTCTGTAGGATGGAGTGCAGCATGAAGGCAGGCACCCTGGCTGATCAATCAGACAAAATAACGAAACACTAGATACATGAATGAAGGTGCACACACACATACACACTCACCCCACAGTGTTAATCTTTTATTGAACTATTGAATATTTTTGTTTCCCCCTTGAGCAAAGCGTCATCATATATGTACAGTTCAAATCCTCTCTACATGCTGCTCCAACAAGTTCAGTCAAATCGTGTGTGAGTGCCGGAGTATACAGACACAGAGGGACGTTTGAAAGCCAGGCATGACTTCATGCAACTTGATTCTTGAAGATTATTCCTCTGCAGTGAACTGTGAAGGTGATTACAACATTTCCATCAGTGGTAGACTTTTTCTGTCTGAGTGGCAGACACACAGTCACGCAGGCGGAAACATATGTCTACCCCTGATGAATTCCAAAAAAGTTGCTCCTGTTTTCTCCTCTTTTGACCTCATTCCCTGTCTTCCTCTATCTCTGTCTCTGTGGTCTCTGAAAGGTTCAAAAGGCAATTGTGGACAGCTGCTGCCCTTTGGCCTTCAGGGGTTGTCCAGTTCCTAAAAATCCCACATGCATGTAAACCATCTCTCCAGGTCAGACACATGCTCGTCACTCCTGAGATACGAAGGCTTGTCTTTTGTTATGAGCTACAATATATTCATGATATAGTGTATAAACCGTAGCTACATAATCTACAGTCACAGCTTTTTAATTGACTAGATGGACTTTTAAGTCACCCAGTCATAATTCTATGTGGCTATAATTAACATAATTGCTGCCTTACATTCATCGTAATCTGTATAATCATGATATTACATTCTACAGCTAAATAGCCTACAATCTGTACAATATGGTTGTTTCAGTGAGGTTATTGACTCACATTTCCACATGTGTATCTCCAGTTTTCTCTTTGTGTTGATTAAGCACAGTCTTAAGACAAGAGAACTGGTTTTGCTCATTATTTTGATATCCTTTGTCGGCTTCAGAGTGGTAATTGGACACACACTCACGACTAATTCTTTCAGCCCAGACTTCTGCTGCATCTCAATTCTCTGCTCTGGTGCAGCTTGTCCCGACAAACCAGCCCTCATGCTGCAACCGCTGTTTTCTTCTGTTGCCATGACAGCTCGCTTCTCAGTCGGACACGGGAAGTCGCATGGTTTATGAAATTAATTTATCATGACAAAAAGTGTCTGCAAGAGGCGTGCGCAGAGTGTATATATACACCAAGGGTATGGAAATATGTGTGTGTGTGTGTGTTTCTATTAACATGTTGGCATCTCTGCTATGTGTGCGTCTGTGTGCATGCGTGCATGTGTTTGTACGTATGTTAGCACTGCTAAAAGGCTTGGCACAGAGTAGACCTTTTGTAGTTAGCGGCAGTGGGCACTCTGCCCAGCTTGTATGGTTTATGGATGTGAGTCAGAATTGCATTAGCCTCCGGCCAGAGGAAGACTGCCCATCTTCCTGGTGTGAAACTCCAACAAATGTGCCCACACTGACAGCATTAAACAGAGACTGATACAAGCATCAAAGCTGTCTGACACACATCTCATGCTGTCAGTCTTTCAATAGTTACATGAACACCACACAAAAGGAGGCAGGAGCGCAAATGAAATAGCAGCATGTGAAAACAAGCCTCCGAGGCTGATTTCACGCTACAGCAGCAGGTGACATGTCCTGATTCTGAAAGTTTAATTGTAAAATGTTCCAAAGTGTAGGTGGTCAAAGTTCATTTCAGAGTTACAAATACATTTCAGACAAAAACACGCTACCTTCTCCGTCTGAGCTCATGCTAATGACATTACTGTAATATACCCGCCAATTATACAGAACACCGTATAAAGAAATAATCAATTCTGAATTTCAACTGAAAGCCTCAACTTTACATAATTAAAGTGCCATGTGAGAAATCGCACAATTAACAGAGTTCCTTACAACCAGCGGCGAAAGTAATGTTTGATTCTCATAACCTCTGTGAAGGAACCAGTGAAGCAAAAAAAAAAAGGAGGTGGAGAAATGAAGATTTCAGAAATGCATTAAATCTGTATTTCATCAAATTAGAAGTAGAAGCTCCTTGAAAAGCTGCCACGAGGCATGAATGGTGAATGACCAAGGCTCTTACAAACAGAATGTTAATAGGTAATTATACTCACTTGTACCTTACAACATTATCGGTGGCTGCGGAAGTAACACAGTAGTTATGGAACTGATATGGCTTTTAAGAAAAGGAAACTGTCACGGATGTCTACATAGATTTTTAGTTTTACCTTTTCCCCATCTGCATTTTGGGAGGACAAAGGACGGCGAGAAGAGTTTAATTCCCACTTAGAAGACGCTATTGTATAACCAAGGATGTAATCACCTGTGATTGATATTTTTATTGGGCTGTCAGTAGTTGGCCAGCCCGTGGGATTCCTAATGAATGAGAACCACACACACACCTGTGTGCACACACTTTAAATTCTTTTGCTTTCCATATTTACACCCAGTTCACCCACTCAGCCATAATAACCCAACTCACACACCCTTCCTGCTGAACCCCCTGCTTTTTGCCTCTTCTTCTTCTTTCTCCTTCTTCTTTCTCTTGACTCCCAAAGCACATGATTGTTTTCTGGTTTGCCTACAGCAGGAATTTAATCAAGGCTCACTTTTGTGCCGGCACCTCTCGTGACAAGGGAGGATTTTAGGCCCACTTGGAGAAGGAGTGCAATTAGCTGAGACAAGGCTAGTTAATCTTCCCCATCTGAATACCCCCAACAGGTCCACAACACCTTTTATTTCTAATCACACCTGCTGCTGAAAGACATTTAGGCCCGTTCACCCATGATGTAATTGAGCCAGGGAAGCTATCAAGACTGTAATGTGGTGAATGTTTACAGTTTAAGGTGTTGGCGTGGTAAAGATTTGTTATGTTCCCCTTAAACTCTAAAGTGACGTCAGTATTGACACTAGTAGCTTCTCTTTTACAGTATCAGGGGAAGACACTGGTGTACAGAGATATACCCACAGAGACACACTCACCTTTGACTGTACAGTGAGAGTGGTCCTGATTGATGTGCCCTCCTGACCTGTGCTGAGGGTCAGCGGCAGGGCAGCAGGAAGCTCAGACGGCCCTGAGGCCAAACCAGAATATACCACCTTTTACTCTACATCAGGATCTCTCACACAAATGTAGTTCGAATTAACAACCATGTGCTTTTGACACACCACTTCAGCATGCTGTAGTAACATTCACAGTGAGTCACCATAATATCAAATTGGACAGATAAGAAAACATTTTATGTGTGCCTGATGAAAATGCCACTTTGCCGACACTATGCATGCTCATGAAAGCAGAGGTAACCCTCAATTTTACAAGAGCAAACATTTAGAAAGCAGCATACAGCAGTGGTGTTGCATGTAGAAGAGAACGATGAAATTCTGGTTGTTGAGAAGAGACATTTCCATTTATGGCAGATGTGTTTGAGACAAGACTGGATGGTCAAGTTTATTTATTTACCTGTTTAGCTACTGGTTTAATTGTTGCAGTATATTAGATGTACTTCTGTTGAAAGGTTTGTATGTTCTGCATGAGAAAATACACGCATGCTCTCTTGGTCTTATTACAGATGCAGCTACAGCAGATGAGTCATTATCTACATGTTTTTCAGCATTTCTGTTACCTTTGTTTGGGAATCTAGTTGTGCCGATGCATTCACTGTGCATAGATGAATGGAGATGGAGACTACCTTAGCAGGCACTGTCATTCTGTATCCCTGCGCGAGCTGGGATTGGATGCTCTTGAGTATAAATTGCAGTAGCATCATTGCGTATATAGTTGTACCTTCGCATCTCTGCACCATCTACATCTCAGCCAGAGTGTGTGTGCGTTGAGTTATAGCATGTCAAGACTGACAGCTGGCTAAGCCCTATTAAACTGGTCACCACATTCCTGGGGTCCACCATTAAAGGTGACCCAGTGCCCCTCAACATACACAAAACACACACACACACACACACACACACACACACACACACACACAATAACTGAGAGGGGCTTGTAAAACATGACAGATTTATCCTCGTTCCTCTCCTCTCTGTTTTGAGAAGGTGTTTGCTCTACAAGCTATTTTGGTTGGGTTTATGTGTGAGTATACAGACCTTGAATGCAGAGGTATGCGGGGGAATACAAGAACTCATGCCTCAACAAATTGACCATGGCTGCGTTTGCTACCTTTATTATCTGGTATTTTGCCTATTTGATGTTACATACAATAATCTCTTGTTACAATGGATAGAATATTGTGTAAAGGTAGGGTGCAAATGTAGTTTAAATCACACCAGGGAAAGGAAAAAAAGTATTTTATTGCCATGTGAACAAGCAGTAAATGACAGGCTCGGTAAGGTGACAAATCTTGAATATTATTTGCGTCACTATTTGCAGAGGTTGTTCAGGGGTTGACATTCCTTACTCAAGGAAGATTCAACTAACATTACGATTGTGGGTGATTACAGACTTAACCTCCAAGTCTGTAACATCATTTACTTTTACGAACTGCTTGTTCTGTCACACTGAGGTGAAAGCTCGGCTGTCTGTGTCTACGTCTCCCTGCACTGTAGTAACAGTAGCAATGCATTCCTAGCAGGGTCAAAGCTCATCGGGTATCCCCACCTCTCTCTCTCTGTCTATCTGCCTCACTCTTTGTCTATTTCTCTGTCTCTCCCCCTCTCTCTGAGCCAACAGGTTGCAGCAGCCTCGCCCCCCCTCTTCCCTACCCCTCTTCCCAAACTTTTCAGCACTTCAGCAGAGCCCAGGAAAGAAAGTGTGTCATTCATCCACTCTTACACACATTCAAACACACCTACCTCCTCTTTCACTCAGATGCAGACACGCAGATACACTTATTGATTCTCGTGTACCATTCAGACGATTATCTCTGATAACACCCTCTGCAGGAATACAATATCAATTCCAGACTTAAATTCCCTGACTTGGATGAAAATTTTTGTGTGTATTTTAGGGGATATTTTTCCCCTGTCGACCATCAAGAGGTCACCTGGATTGGGAAGATAATGATGATTCACTTGTCTGCAGTGGTAAGTGAGAATGTGTGGGCCCATTTTAGGGCCATAGTCAAAACCCATTACTTTAACTGCACTTTAATGTGGTGCTTTACAGAGTAGTTTTGAATTCTTAACCGCCCAGATACCCTTTGTTACAGGCTAAGTGTCTGGACTCAGGCCAACACTTTTTATACTGAGCCTTTACTGCTTGCTATTGCCTCTTTTCTTGTTGTCTGAATTGCCGTAATGTGATAAGGAACAGTAATTGCTGGATATGTGCCATTCCAATCAGTCTAAGAATGTGCACAAATACTCACTCTGTGCATGTGTGCAGGTGTGCTGCATCCATGTACGTGTTTATCATTGGTATACACACTGGTATGCAGAAGTTAATGCAAATATTTTACACCTCAAAACTCAATAGGAGCATAAAAGCAAGATGTCATGTCAGCTCTAGTGTATTTCTGAATAGTAACAGTATATTAGGTTGTTTGTAAGAGCGTTGTCAGGAGAGGAAACTATGTAGATTGAAATGCATGAATCCCATGCATGGACTTGTCTGTGTCAGCTGACTGAAAATGTTAAAAAAAAGTTATATTAAGACAGGATGTTTAAGCTTGTGAGCTGTGTGTATGCTTTCATTTGTTTCTGTGTGTTTTAGCTATAGATTTGAGTTTTATGGCACCAAAGACATCTGCTATCATACATTTTAGTTCTAAGCTGTGTGTGTGTGTGTGTGTGTGTGTGTGTGTGTGTGTGTGTGTGTGTGTGTCTTTTCACTGTTACCAGTTTCCCACCTACAGGGATAATCCATCCTGTGAAGTGGTGAGGTGGAAAATGCCATTATGTAGAAATAGCTGACGTGCAGTTAGACTTGCAGGGCACATGATGTGTGAGCGTGTGCGTGTGTGTGTGTGTGTGTGTGAAAAGGAGATAGGGAACAGAGAGGGGGTATAAGGGCTAGAGACAGTAAAGTTCATTTTGTAACATTATTTAATCCTCTCCGGGCAGTGATAAACTAAAGGCCTCGGACACAATACACACTCTTTCTCCTTGGCGAGGATGGACAAAGTGCTTGTGATCTCAGCATGGTCTTGTACAAGTGTTTTTTTTGATGTGGGATCATTGCAAGCATGTTGTCTCTGAGTCTGGCTTAGGAATGTCTTGAGGTATTGTTGGAATGAGCTGTGATTTTTATCATGACTACATGGATGGCAATGTCTTTCTGTCAGATCCACTACTTTGGTCCAGCCTGAAATATCTCAACAACTAATGATTTGATTGCCATGGCATTTTGTGCAGACATTCATTGTCCCCAGTGGATGAACTGCTATAACTTTGGTGATCCCCTGACTTTTCCTCCAGCGTCACCATCACACCAAATGTCTAATTTACCTGATAGTTTGGTTTATTACCAAATACCTGTAAAACTAATTCCCATCATCTTCTTTTGAGCTTTCTGTTTGGCGCGAATTAGCAAATGTCAGCATGCTAACAGGCAAGACTAAGATGGTGAACATGGAAATCATTATACCTGCTTAACATCAGCATATTAGCATTGTCATTGTGAGCATGTTAGCATGCTGATGTTGGCATTTACCTGAGAACCCTGCTGTGCCTCAGAGCTGCTAGCTGTAGTGTTTCTGTAGGGTTTTAACTTCATTGAGTCTTATCTTAATCATTTGGATGACCTCAGAAACACATTTATGTTAAGCTGAAACCAGTGCTCCTTTATTTTCTGCTGTATTTTTGCACATTGCTGAACATTTGCTGCTTGCTTCGTACAAGACTTACTTACTGTGTACTGCTGCACTCGCCGTCATTCATCAAAAAACACACGTTTGTCCTCTCAGTACTAAGATGATACATGCAGAGACAGATCACAGATCTGCATTGGTATGTGTGTGTGTGTGTGTGTGTGTGTGTGCGGGGGGGGGGGGGGGGGGGGGGGGGGTAGTTTTTTGGCTGTGTTACATTAGAGTTCAAGCCCTGCCAGCTCTCACTTTTATCTGCAGAGGTTGTAAACTAGTCAGCCGTAAGCCATTCTGACTCTGTTAGACCAGGTGGTCAAATCACACCGGGGAATTTTCTGGAATTCAGATTGCCTCACATTGATCTGATTTGTTTTTTTTTATACCACCATCATATTAATTTATAGTTGAAATATGCTTTCATGAGGAAACATTGGAAGAGATGTATCGGTGGATAGCTTGAAGGATGGAATGTGAATCTTTAAAGCCAAAAGAAATCTGTGATAGTTTCATCTCATGTATAGTAGTTGAGTGAAGGCAGATCTCTCTTTGATGTAATACTTATATCCATACAGACACTTAGGCACACATACACACTTATGTAGAGACGTGTGGGGGTTAGCAAGATAATGTAAAACATAACAGCACAAACCATTTCCTAGATCACAGTTAATGTGTTGAACGTGTTGCTCTCTGGGTTCATTCATTTCAAATGGGATAATCCGTTACTGCTGCATGATTGCTTTGCCAGTGCGTCGTGCGCTTAGGCATTGATTACGCTCACTTAACTGAATGTTGTTGTAGCTCTTTCTGTTTATACATTTCTGTGGTCCTCTGTAGGCTACACATTTAAGGTTTTAACGCTCAACACATTTTGGTTGCAGGATCCTTCAGCTGAATTGAAAGTGGACCATTGAGCAGCACGAATTGCAGTAAAGATTCTGCAATAAGTTACTATAATTGCAGAATACTTCCATACTTGCTTTCAAATATTACCATTCAAGGTTACTGCCAGTAAAGCAGCTGCAACGTTTCAAAGAGACTGAATTGCCTCCACTCACAGTGTATTATGCCTAGTCAAAAGCTGTGGCCTTGGGGCTAATCTCTTCCATGCAAACTTGAAGTTTCCTCTGTCTGTTGAGTAAGAAAAGGAGGAGGATTTTCTGTATCCCAGAGCGTTACTGTACCACCATTTACTCTCATGGACAGCTGAACTCTCCCTCCTCATCTGGATTGCTGTGAAGACCGACCGTGCTTTCACCAGCAAGGCTCATCTGTCTAAATGTACCTGTCCTGCTGTCATTTCTTAGAAACACTGCCAAAGACCATCTCCATTCACCCGTCACCCACACAACCACAGCTGAACTTCGATCTCCAAAGTATTAGTTGTTCTGTACATACTTCAAAAACATGATCACAGTGAAGCACAAATGTAAAACCACCACATTTTGGATTACAGATAAGACACGCATGCAAGTTGAGATAAGAATTTAACACACATGGTGCCTTTTTTCCACAAATTTGCTATGGTGTCAGCATGTTGTGGTCATACATGAAGCACTAACACACACAAGGAAGGTGCAAACTGTAAGTAGACACACTTGTTGCCCGTTATTGCCAATTTGTCATGGGGCTACTTTTTTTTTAACATGTGCAAGGTAGTATGCACACACACTGGAAGCGACCAGCCATGCTGTCTCAGCCTTAGCTCTGTAGATAATCACCTCTGCAGTGTGAGTTCCAGGGCATCGCAGGCCCTCAGGGAGTTTGGGTAATCCTCCGTCTAGGACAGGTGCACATGGTCCAGAGGTCTGACCAGTCCAAACATAATTTTCACCTGTGGAGCTTCCTCGAACCTATCACTCTGCTTGGATTTACTGACCAGGACCATGCATCTCTCTTCTTTGAGCTACTTTAACTGAAAGCTTTCCAGTAACTAAGTGTGACTTACTGTAGCCTAAATCAAGTCATTGTCAAGTCATGAAGGGTTCTTCTCTTTCAGTAATATATGATACATGATGACACATTATATCTTACGTCTTTGAGCTTATAAAGGACGTTTCCATATCTACAACTTTAGCTGTCCACATGTACTAATGTGTATCTTTGGGAATGCAAGCACAGCAGTTCGTTTTTTCTTTTTTCTCTGATTTTAGAGAAATAAGTAACCAAAAACTCACAACTCTGACATTTGACATGTTCTTATAAACAGCCATTCGTACTGCCAAAATGGCCGTGAAAGCAGACATGGCATGGCCTCACTAAAATACATTTTATGTAAAATTCTCTTCCTATAAAAATTACAATTTGTTAAAACAACATTCTATTATACTTATTCATTATTGTCTTGTCATTTTGTATGCAGAGTCTATCTCACAAATCCCAGTAAACATCTAGAGGGTTGAATAGCTATGCATTTGTCTGTATGAAAATGAAACCGGGGTAAAGAGATTAGAAACACAACTTTGTCGCAGTGGTGATTTGCACGTTGCATGAGGTTCATGTAACTTTAAAGTCTCTATCAACAAAGAAGAGCTAAAGGATTTTTTTCATTGATGAACAGCATAAACAACAAAACAGTGTCATAATGGATTATTGGGGTCATAACGTTTAATGTTCCTGAATGTTCATAATGTTTATTGACTTCCCAATAACTGCTTTGAATAGCTGGGTTAATATTGGACAGTTTAAAAGCCCCTTTGATGCTTTTATTTCCATGGTGTCATTGGAATCTGTTGTAAAACTGTTTACGGGGAACGCTCCTGTCTGCAAATGTACTCATACAATGATGGGAGAGAGTACAACTTTATGCTAACCCAATGTACACTGGCCTAAATTATTATAATAACAATAAATAAACAAGAAAAATAATTGGATTCATTTTTGATTGTATGGATCATTCCATATAATTGCAGACAGTGACATACTGCACAGTGTAATATTGATGAGATTCAGATGCACACGGCCAAGATTCAAGAAAAAGTTTTATTGACATGACATGTAAAATGTATTATGTGTGTTATGAGTGTCCGAGTCTGCAGCATACGTCAAAATTCGGTTCAGGTGACATCCTTCCCTGTGCATACATTTATTTAACACTGTGTCACTGGAGGTATGCAAGAAAAACTATACTCTGCATGAGTCATAAGTCCTTTACAAATGACTGATTATGTTTTATCTTTGAGTGCCTCTTCCCACTCTCTATTCATCTGTATACTTTCAGACAAGAGGAAAGAAGAGTTGGAATTGATGATTGCAGAGTGGAATTTAGGAAGGTGATTTGTGAAGAGAAGGACTGGGAGGAGGAGCAGGTGATCGAAGGAGGAAGAGGAGGAGAGGAAGAGTATGGGCCGTTCATCTGTGTGGATCTTTCTACTGTCCCTTTCTCTCTCCCATCAAAGCGTGACAGCACAAGCTGAAGGTAACGGTTGCCATTCCTACACCCAAAGGACACACTTAAACACACAATTCATTCATTTTCCCTTAATGTTCCTCCTCTTTATTGTTTTCAACTTCCCATATAAGCACCATCAAGCTTTTTTCTTTACTCTCTCACTTACTCAGTCTTTAATTTACTCAAAACTCAGTCAGTGCCTTATGGTACCATCAGTTGCTTAAATCTGAGTCAAAGCCATATGTCTGATTTTCAGCAATGTGCACAGAGCTATGAATTAGTTGACTTGGATGCTTAGGCCAAAGAAAGGGCAGGTGCTCAATGAACACAGTCTGTGCGAGTGCTCCATCATTAAATCTCCACACATGGACCGGTATGCGGGGCAGACACTAACTCAGCTCCAGTTTCTCTCTCCAGACTGTGTCTAGTCAGGGAATTTAAACATCTGCTAGCCTCATGCACAGTACAGCAGTCTGTCTGCCAACCTGTCAAACCCATTCCTTAGTTACAGAACCTTGGCCTCAGGTGCTATTGGATGTCACCAAAAGGTCAATCAGCCAATCAAAAGTTAGATTTCCACCACCTGGAAGGTGGTTGGCAGTTGGGCAGAATTATAGAGGATATAAATAGCCGGAGGCCATATTTGAAGCTACTGCTCCTTTGTGGCTGATATCGTTGTTTATTCTTGTTAGTGGCAATTCACATGCCATCATATCAGATCATCTCAACCCTTAGGGCCTAGTGTACAAGAAACTGACACCTTAAAGCTCCATTAATCAATATTTTTATATTAACAATAAATCAAGTGACTGTGTGCAATGTGGGGTGCTCACAGTGAGGAACCCTCAGAGAATTAGCATCAAACTCCACAGCTCTAGGGAGATTTTCTGCCTCTTTTAGCCAACAAATTTACTGTCCGGTGGCCATAAACACGACTCCAAATAAAAGCTAATGTCTGTCCATGTTTGCCAACCTGTTGGCCATAACGACTCGATTATTTTGGCCACTAGGGGGCAGCGGAGTTAAGCTGTAAACAAAACACTGACGCATCACCTTATGAAGTTGCAGCGTAGTGAACGTGTTAGCAAACTATTAGCTATGATTTACACACCCAGCAGACACCGAGCAACATTAGCATTCATTTGGAGTAACGTTTCTGTCAACCCGACAAATGTAAGTCAAATACTTATGCTCCTCTTCTAAATTCTCCACTGTGTTCACCAGCTAGCTAGTTTCTAACTGTCAGCTAGCTAACTGTCTCATTCAGCCGTTTGGTGCTGGGCAGCCTACAAAGACGTGGGTTTGTCACTACATGCCATTTAAATGCCTTTTAAGCATTTAACGTTAAGTAGAACTCGGAACATGAGGTGAAATTTGGAGCAAGTAGTTTCCAAACTCAAGAAACTGGATGCTGTTTCTTCATTGTCATCAAGAGATCAGCAGATTGGTCGCAGTAATAATAAGTGCATGCATGTGTTTTGTAGGTTTCTTTCACTATTTGAATAATATGTGTATGCATACTGGCACCTGCTGTGGTGTTCGCCGCCTACAATCAAAAATTGTATGCAACTGTAATTTGGAGAACCAGAGCATTTTACTGTCACAATCAACATGCTATTTTGTGTGTTACAGTGATTAATAATGCAAGATGCACGGCTACAAATCAACAAAATTATCTTTGTAGTTGACTCATGAAGACCATTTTACTCAAATCATATCAATATCAAGTAGCCTATATTTATTATAACATGAAATAATTCCTGACTAAGAATAAAGCTCATGTGATGAGGTGATGAGACAGGAAAGATATGTGCAAACAGAGTTCAGAAACAACAACCAGCTCAGAACCTGTGTCAACTTAATGTCAGCCAGCTGGTTAGTCTAATAGGTTATATGGTCCTCTCTCTGCTTTTGTTTCCAGCTACATAATGGACTGCATGAAATTTAAATTAGAACCACAACATTATGAGTAGAGTAGTAGACTGACTTGTTTGTGTACATCCACTGAGTGTCCCAACGGGGTGTGCACATGGCACTGGAAACAGATCCTGGGGGAATTTTTGTGCATTCGTCACATCAACTGTGAGAAATTTGGCATTTCTTCCATTTAATATTTCTGTCCTGCCCTTTGTAGCTTCTCTGCAAATTACTGCAGTTTCTTCTTCTTAGAGGAACTTTTACATTCATTTGTCTGGATACAATCTGAACTTGATGGTCCTTTGAGTTTCTTAGACTTGTGCTCTCTGATGGTTTGTATCTTTTCTCTTGATCTTGTTGGAGCTGATTGCAGTAGTGCATCATTATTTCTTAGACTATTTCTTTCCTGGCAGAATTTTCTGCAGCGTATGCTGTAGCCACTGAGCTACATCTAATGCCTAAATCAATGGTGGTCTAACACAGAAGTATATACAACCTTTGAGAAATCAGCATAGATAACCTTCAAGAAAACCATTCCTAATCCCTCAGCATGTGTTGTCTCCTTATCCTGGGCATGTGGTTCTCACCTGCCAGCCCAGACAGACAAACTTCTGGATAATTGATCTTGTTTTCAACCTCAGTCTGTGTTCCTCAGACAGAGACCAGCCTCCAGTTGCTTCCTTGCTGAAAGTCTCCGCCATGTTTTATGTGCTTTTACAGAAATGTGGAGTATAAAATGTATCCTAGTAAATGAAACAGCCACATGTGTATGCTAGGGTTGTTGGCTCAACTCAGGCGGAAGAGGATGAACATTGTTGTATCCTGTGAATTTGCATAAGTGGCTTTAACTGTGTTTTTTGCATCAGAGATGAATCCACTATTGCCGAATATATGACACTTAGGCTCCCATTTAGGCAAAGATAGTAGCTCAGCACAAGAGAGGGCGCCATAATGGTATTCCCAATGATATTTTGTTTCCTTGGTGTGTGGCCAGACATGTATAGGTGTGTGAGGGAGAACATAATGTTGGCTGGAGACATATGTCACCCCCAGTGAATCCTGGGATTGCAGCCAAAGGAAGGAGGGCGAGATAATAGAAGTGAGAAAGCTCTGTAATGAAATGGAGGATAGCAGAGAAGCTGAGTTATCACTTACAGAACAATCAGCGGTGCCTATCTCTTATTCACTAGCCTAATCAATGCTGTCGTCACTGTGGTTTATTGCATATGTAATGCCAGAATATTGACTCAGAGGGCGTTTGCACACGCTGCAGATTTCTATGTGGGGTTTGTGCCTTTGCTAGTACAGTACTGTATATTTATGTGGGAATGTATGCAGGCGAGTGCATCTGAGACAGAGTTGCAAGGGCTAATGTATGTGTGTGCATGTAGTCAATGCATCAGTGTACCTTTTTTGTGTGTCTGGCTTTTTAACTCCACATTAAAACGCATCTGAATCCTGCCAAACGCAGCAGGTCCGTATGTTAAATGCGATTGTTTGCTTGAGCGAGGGGACTGACCCTGATTTTGGGTGTGTTTACCTTATTATTCTAGCCGTTCCTCATCGCTGTACTAAAGTTTTATTGCTGGAGTGCTCAGAATATTGATAGCCTCTTTGGCTCACTTGTGTCTCATTAAAAATTCATGGGGATTTGTGTGGTGCTCTGGCTGCATGACAGAAAGAAGCAAGTGAAAGGAAAAATCTCAACATGACGGAACAGGACTGCTATCTGGTGGTTAGTGTAGGAATAAAACACAAGTTACATGGCTTAATTACCAACGTTACCCTGTAACCTTAAAGATTTACTTTGGATTTAGTCCAAATTCTTTTGATTATAAAAGGTTAAGGCAAGGGCAAACAGCAATCTTGAATTTTTCAAACATGTATTCCCCTGCATGCATTTGGTATTTCTGCACACACTAATTCATCCATTCTTCTCCCCTCAGCATGCAGGACAGTGGTGCAGGCAGACATAGTGTTTCTGGTTGATGAGTCATGGGGTGTGGGCCAGACCAGCTTCTCCAGTGTCAAAGGCTTCATCTCAGCCATCATCTCCTCCTTCCAGGACAGTGTGGTGGGAACTGAGGGGGTCCGCTTTGGAGTCACTGTCTTTGGGGATGTCCCGAGGTAAAACTTTTAAGACAAAATATACACCGATGTTTGTATTAGCTATTCCATTAATTCTAATACAGTTTTGCTTTCCCTGTTATCCTTTCCTTGCAGAATGCGGATTGCTTTGACAGACTACAGCTCACTGGAGGAGGTGCTCAGAGCCATCAGAGACCTCCCCTATGAGGGTGGATCCAGAAGGATTGGTGATGCCCTCCAGTTTCTGGTTGACCCTGT
Source organism: Enoplosus armatus (assembly GCF_043641665.1). NCBI lineage: Eukaryota > Metazoa > Chordata > Actinopteri > Centrarchiformes > Enoplosidae > Enoplosus > Enoplosus armatus. Next base: position 7,568,314 of record NC_092201.1, on the reverse strand, counting down.
GTTCAGCCCTGTCATCAGTCGAGACCATGCCCCAAAGGTACAATGCCTCAACCAGGGAGTAGTGAAAACTCATCCAGAGTATCTTCGCCTGCTGTTTGGCATACTGCGAGTTTCTAGCACACCCACAGACTGGGAGTAAAGCATAGAAAAAGCTATCCTGTACCCTTGAAACAGTCCCACAAACTGACTACACTTACTGTAGGTAATATCAAGCAAGAGCAAAGGTAAAAGAGGTCACATCACTTTGAAATAATGTCCTTGAACTTCTTCCATGCACATTAAAAACTGAAGGGCTTAAATCTTGTGAAATGTAAGACAAACTGCAGACACACAAACAACAGGGAAACGATTGATTTAAGATTACAGCCCATGCTGCAAAGACTACTGCCTCCAGCTGGCCATCAACATTCATGTATTGTATGTTCTAGCCCTGTGTGAAAGGAAATTACTAGTCAGGATTCTGTATTTGTACTCGTAAGAACATTGTGAAAAAAACAAACAAAACAAAATGGTCTAACATTTTCACACACACTGTGAATCTGATCAAACATTCTTGCTTTATGCTTGGAATACAAACTGAGTGTATGTCTGATATAAAAGTTTCAACTAGCAACAGATTTTTCTTTGCTTTGATTTGTCTTTTGCTTGTAGAAGAAGAAAAAGTGGAGGCAATAGATTTAGCCTCCGCCGCAGATTCAGCATGCTCAGATGGCTGAATGGCTGTCCATCAGGGACGACTTGTGCCAGACACACCGCAAAAAGTCCAATTGATAGTAATCCAACGATGATGACAGAGACTGACCTGCTTTGCCACAGGGTCCCAAATGCAACAGTCGGCAACTTAATGAAACTTGTCTCATAAGTGCCTTGTCAAATGTCCAAATGCCCTTCTAACAGCTCTCCATTTCTGTCAGCTAAAGTTTTCTGACAGTCTAACGCTGTAGTGTAGTCTCAGTATAACACAGCTGGTTAGCATTCCAGTCATCTCTCTATCGCTGAGTGTGCGTGCGAATCATCTTGCAGTAGCACACTTGACGTGGGAAGGCAGAGAGTTGAGGATTAGGCTGATATATTGAATTGTACAGCCAGAGCACATGCAGAAAAAACAGCTACATTCTCATATTGATGTTTTCCAGCACCCTTCTTCATTGACTGAGGGATGAACTTTGAATGAACTGAGTAAATTGTCCTTAATGGGCAAATTAGCAGTCTCAGTTGCAAGCCAGCATCCTTGAATTCCACTTTGTTTGATTTATTTAATTATGTATTCAATTATGAGTTAAACCATGTCAAATGTCCATGGGGGCTTTTGTGAGCATTATACTGTTTGCAAAGATGTTCTTTTTACCCAAACAAACTTGTTTGGAGGCTGGATGAACCTCCATTGAGACAAACCATAGTTTTAGCAATACTCAACACATTTTCACTAAATTAAAGGTAGAAAGTGCTACTAAAACTAACCATGCTGGTATTCATTTTTATACAAATGATCAGGTTATTGTTTATTATAAATCACTGCAGAATGCCAGTAATGTTAAGATTATTGATTCACTTTGATCTTTCATTATCTAAATGTACCAATTATTAGTTACTGACCTTAATGTATTTTTATGTATATTTTACCCATGAAAATGGCAGTGTGTGTGAGTAAGATATTGTTATATTATGTTTAATGTCTTTACATTTGGGATTTTTCTGTCTCGCTGCCGTGCAGATTGCTGTATTGATCACGAACGGACGTTCAGACGACCAGGTTGATGCTGCAGCCAGGGCAGTGGATGACAATGGGATTTCTCTCTTTGCAGTAGGTGAGCGTGGAACTTGTTATTGTGAATTCCTTCAACATCCCCACTGCAGCGGCTCCTCAGATTTTATCCGAGCTCTGCCGGCTTATCTGCAGTGTTTGCAGTTAGAAATTCATGTCCTGTACATTTGAATTCATTGGATTCAGTGTGGGTATTTGTGAGTGTGTGTGTGATTCTTGTTGCGTGTCTGGGCGCACTCATGCAGGTGTATGCACTGTATATGTATGTGCAAACATAACAACATCTACTAAATATTTATGTAAGAATAGGTGAGTGATTAATTCAGCTCCTATACTGTATATGTAAAAGTGTGCTTTCTGGTACTGTGTGTTGCATCATCAAATCTACTTTATCCTACACCTTTCCCCCGCTCATGAATACACACTGCTGTTTATCCACAAGTTTATTTAAACATATTTTACCCTCTTTCTCCTACACACACGCATAAACACACATGCTCGCAACTTACTCTGCTCAGCTGGGAGCGGTGCAATAATTACTGCTCATTAGCCCATGGTGTGCTAATCGCAGCCATTTTTTATTAGGCGTTTCAGTGTCCCCCATCTGCACTTCTGACACTGAGGCCTGCTCCCCTCATTCATCACCCCTGCGGAGAAGCTCCACATGCATCTTGTGTACTAGTGCAAAACCAATATGCCTGTAGAGCCTGTGCTGCATGAATAACACATATGTACAAATATATCCATTGAAATACATGTTCTGTACAACTATAAAGAAAACAAATGCACATTTATCTTTTCCAGGTGCTGATTTCAAGTAACACAAACTGTGTATTAACTCTCCCAAAAGACTTGCAATTCGGCCATCTACTTCTCTAAATTTCTTCATTACTACATTAACACAGCAGAACCTTTCAAGCCCAGATTGAGTTCTTATCAGATGTTCGTCAGGGCCCACCTCTGCAAACTGGGTCCTGACAAACACACATAATGCCATAGTTTGAGGTAGGGGCCATAAAGCAAAGCATTTGATTAAACCTGTGTATGTCTTCAGTATGCATGTGTATGGGTATGTACATCTTTTCATGGTTTACAATAAATCATTAAAAATACCACAGCTCCCCCTAGTGGTGTCTGTAGGAAAGTATCTGGAGAAAAGGCAAAGACAACATGTCAAACATAGGAATGACACTGCATCATTATTGCTCTGTAATTGGTATTCACTTGTTTTTATTGTGCATTTATCAAGTAAAATCCCACAGATGTTGACGTCCTGACACATATGTTCAGCAGGCCATTAATTATGTTAATTGTTTTTATCTGCCTTTGCAAATATCAGTGTGTATGTATACTAAATAAATGTACTGTTGCTGTATGTCCCATTGTCTTTTTGTCGATCCTGTGACCAGGTGTTAGGGGAGCAGATGAGTCAGAGCTGAGGAGGATTGTGTCAGAGCCACTTGAGGAACACCTACTGCTGGGCACGGACTACCATCGCCTTGAAACCATCCTTCCCAAACTGTCTCGCAGAGTGTGTTTTACGGCCTCTGAACCACCACGTCCTGTGAAAACTTCCCAGCCTGGTGAGTGAATACACACGCAGTATGAAAGCAAAGTTCTTCATAACTTATTTTCCTTAAAAATCTGCCCTCGTACTGACAGCTGTTTGCATTTTTATACTGATGAATTGTATTTCACACTAGAGCTTGAAAAGTGTAATAAAAATGAATTATAGTTTTTATTTCACTCTGCCCTGCAGCCTTATCACGAAGATTGATATATCTTGCCGACAGATTATACATCCAGGCCAACTTGCATGTTTTATGTTCCTGTCCTCCTTTCCTCTCATTTATTTTCTTCATCTCATCCCTCTTTCTGTACCTTCTGCCAATCCTAGTTCAAGAGCGTGTGGTTGGTCCCAGAGACCTGCAGGTTAGCGAGCTGGCCCACAGTTCCCTCAGACTGACATGGAGCCAGGCCACAAGTGATGTCACCGGATATCGTCTCCTGGTCACCCCTCTCAGCTCCAAGGGAGACCTCCTCCCCCTGCAGCAGAGACAGGTGAGGGATTATGCATGTGCATGATGATAGTTGTGTTTCTATTGAGCTGGACTGCAAGGGAGCATAGACCATATTATCATATTGAAGGTCCTATTGTTGTAAATGTTAACAGTAGCTTACTTTAGATATGACTTTCACATAGACAGTAAACCAATTTGGGACTTGACCTAGGAGTTGTTTGCAGATCACAGTCTGTTTCCTGCCGATGATGTCATGGTGGAAAGATAAATTCATAATCAACTCAAAGCTAAAAAAAATGATATAAACTAAAAAGAATCTGTCTCACCATTTATTTGTAACAATAATTGCTAATTATTTCTTACATGATATCCAAATTTTCAAGTATGATGGCGAAGGTCGGGGCAGTGGGCTGAACATAAGCAAGTGGGAATAGTGAAGGATGTGGAACTTGAGGGGCAGATTATATAGCTGACACACTGATGAATCCTTCTACAGCAGGAACATGTTTCCATCCATTTCCACTGCAGTACATCCCTCAGTTCATCCTCAGGATTGCTTATGACCAAAACTGCAGGTCACCCCTGTGACCAGCACATGTACTGAACTAAAAGGCAGTGAGTCATCTGTCATTGCAGCCTGAGTTATTTATGCAATTCCATCTGTGTAACTCTCCAAAGCTCACGCCAATATTACATAAATGGGATCCACATGAACAGTGGTGTTGGCATTGATGCTTCAACAATATCCATGCTTCTGTGTTTGTGCTTGTGTTTATGTGTTTTCATGATAACACTGCAGTCGTACCCTTGACAGAGACAGAGAATTGTGTTACAGTACCAAAAGAGGAATATTTTAGTTTAGCTGCATTATGTTATAAGGCACAACATGCCACCTAATTTCATTATAATGGAGAAGAGGGTTTTGGACAGAAGTGTAAACAAAGCATAAGCATGCTGGTGGTTTACCGAGGACACTTGGAAAGTGAACATATAAATGTATTTATATCTAGATATTTATTTATGTCCACGTTTCAGAAGTGTAACTCTGAGTCATTGCACTGTCTCTGTATTTCTCTCTTCTGTTCTGACTTCAACACTTTATTGATTAATCATCTTTCTCTTCACTTTCTTTCTCACACAAACAAACACACACTAAGCTGCTTCTCGTTTTGCTGTCTCCTGTGTATATAACAGATTGATCTGAAGGCAGACGTGAGCACAGCAATGGTGATGGAGCTGAGTCCTAAAACAGACTATTCCCTCACTGTCTATGCCATTTACCCCAGCCTCATAGGAGACTCTGCAACAATCACCGTCCAGACAAGTGGGTGTCACATATCAGCGAATGCACCTTGTTAAAAATACACAAATACTTCTGTGCATCTGTTTTGGATTTCACTGTACCTCGTTTCCCTGAGCAACAAGTTTCTGTCTTTTAGCTCCTTTGCCTCAGGTGTCAAACTTCCGTGTTATTGAAGAGGGTCTGTTCTCTCTACGCCTGGGCTGGACACCTCCTCTAGGGAAGCTCAATGGATTCAAGATCTACATCCCAAGATGTATGCTAACATGCATTTATCATTATTTGACACCAGACATATTGCAGAGCATCACTAGCATAAAAAGGTCATGTATGTTTTTGCATTAGTAGTAGTATAATGATATACCTTAGAGATGCACCTACTTTGATTTTAATTGATGATAAAGATTTAAATCTACCATTTAAATTAATTTGACAATGTTGAACTCTAATATTTTTTTGAATGAAAGCCATAAGCACATCAAGAATCACAGGAACACGTATATTTTTGTTCTGCAGCCAACCGACCAGGATTTACTTATGAGCAACTGCTTCCTGGAGACACCTCTTCTCATGTGATCGACAGCCTGGAGGAGGATAAGAAGTACATCATCAGTATTTATGCTGTTTACCCCCAGGGACCAAGTGAACCGGTTTCAATAGTGGGCAAGACATGTACGTTTATTGGTCAAAACACCATCATTATATTTATTTACCTAAACCGAAAAGCCAAAGATCAGAAGAACTTTTTCACACTCAAGTTCTTTTATTTACCCTATGTATCTGTAACCAATCAACAATTGCAGGACAAAGTCATGTACTAGAGTATGAAACAAGGTACAACACAACGAAGCAAATGCCAAGGTGTAGTACCATAATATATCCACACTAGGGTGATGTTGTTCTATAGAAACATACCGGCATTAGGTTTATTACATGCAGTAAGACTCATTTATCTCTATTTCATGCTACACTTGAGAAATATCTCTAGATGTTATGTTTCTTATATTTCATTGCATTACATTACATAACCTTTTTCTCTATCAAAAATCAGATTAAATAACCTTACTTTTTGTCATCACTATGATTTACTGGATCACTGAATAAAGATAAAATATGGAATTTGTGTGTGTGAATTTGTGTATATGTGCATGTTTGTGTGGATGTGGGTGTGCTCCACAGTAAAGTTGGTGCAAGTTCAGCAGTTCCGGGTCCAAAACGCCACCACAGACACTGTCCAGGCGAGGTGGGCGTCAGTTAAGGGTGCCACAGGATACCGTCTGACATGGGCATCCCCAGGTACTGTTGCTCACTGTTTGCTACATAAATGTATAGAGGTGTGTAGCAAAGAGGAAGTCACCTTGGATTTGTGAAATAAAGCCAAAATGTGTGATATTAGAGTTACAGAGACCAAACCAGATCTTATTTCATGGCATTTAACTATTGTGTGTTTTTCAGATGGCCACATAGAGAACATAAACCTCGGGGACACCTTTAACTTCTACATGATCCAGGGCCTCTACCCAGGCTCTGAGTACACCATCACCATCAACCCCATATTTGGAGACACGGAGGGGCCCATCACCACCACCAAAATCAAGACATGTAACTAGGATGCTTGCTAACTACAAAAATACAGGCATGAGTTGGTACAGCATTATAGGCGTAGGAAAGATTAGATTTGAAGATGAACAACAGCCTTCTCTGTCTGTCTCTGTGTGTTAGTGGAAAGCAGTGCAGTACAAACTTTGAAGGTGTCTGCTGTGAGCACCAGTGCTGCTGTCGTCTCATGGAACAGTGTCCCAGGAGCCACAGGATACAGACTGGCCTGGGGACCCACCCCAGGTGATTTACTCTCTTTCAGCCTGTTTTGTTTACACCATAAAAGTATGTCCATAGTGATAAGATCATGTTCCTCTAGTGATACTTCCCAACTCGATACATTCTTACAGCCCAATGATGTCCTTCTACAGCAAGTAGCGGGTAAAGGCCATTTGCTTTGTATGCATGTGAGCCCAGGTTTTCTTCAGATGGCTTGCTCCCTTTCTCCCAGTGACAGACTCACTCTGAGAAGAGCTTTTGAAATGCCACTGCTTTTACAATGGACACATCCACTGCCAGTCTGCCAGGAGAATGTGAAAAGTGGCATGGGGAGTCACTTTGATGAAATGTTGGGGAAAAAGGAGGACAGCGGGGAATAGTCAATTGAAAGAAAGAGTGATGTGACTGTACTGTCAATGTTAATATTGTTTTCAGAGTTTGTTGGTCGTGATCGTCCCAGGCAGTTGGCTCTGAATGGCAGCACCACAGAGTACCAGCTGAAGAATGTAGCCCATGATACTGAGTATGTCCTGACTCTCTATGTGCTGTTTGGATCTGTGGTGGGGCCTGGCATCTCTGCTACCTTCAAAACTTGTGAGTACCAGAGTTCAATATGTCTCCTGATTAGATTGGTGGACTGTGCAGTTGTGCCAAAATATGCTGTATTCTCTTGTTCTTTCTGTGTAGAGTAATTTCTTTCATCCAGAAAGTATCATGCCAAAACAACATATAATGATACTGGTGAAGTTGTTGTGATTCACACCTTTGTGGTGTCTTTGTTTGAAGTCGTATGCCCATTTTAACCACTAACCACCAACATTTTATTTTTATTTTATTTTTAATTACTAATGTTTATATTAAAAGTGCCTGGAGATCAGTTCAGTCTTTAAAGACTTAACACCAGGCTGAGAAAAGCCTTTCAATGCTGGTCGTGGCCAGATGTATGCTCTGTTGCACCTGTAACCCCCCAGCTGTGATGTCATAGTGTAGTCACACACCCTGGAGTACACTTCTACATCACTGTAGCAGGTTGAGGTTGCTGACCCCAAGTGGTTTAACTTAATAATAAAATACTTTCAGCTGCTTTAAGTTGCTCTTAAAGATGCCAAGTCAAAATGACATTTCATTTGTCATGAATCTTTCTGTTCTGTTCCATATTATAGATGAAATAATGTAATTAACAACGTATTTACAAGAGCAAATACAGCTTATTCATGTTCCATCTTCCTCTTTCTCAGCTCCGTTGGGCTATGTGTCCAACTTCAAGGTGACATCCTACACCAGTACCTCCATAGATGTGGAATGGAGTCCCATTGTTGGAGCTACGGAGTACAAAGTCTCTTGGAACGCAGGTGATATATTTACCCATGATTTTTTCTGCTCCAGCCCAATATGGGGACTATTTATATGGTTTCACAGGTCAATCTATCTCTTTATGTACTTTTCAGACAACCTGTTAGTGCCTTTTATTCACTTTGTTTCTAAAAGCATGAATACAAATTGTGAGTGACTCAGAATATCCTACACTGTGTGTAATATGTGTATCTGCGTGAATGTACCTGCATGCTTGCAGATGATAGCAGCCTTCAGTCCCGTTACCTGGACCGCAGTGTTCTCTTCCATCATATTGAAGACCTGAACCCACAGTCCACCTACACAATCACCATCTGTGCAGTGTACGGCAACTCGGAGGGACCAGAAATCTCCTTATCTCAGCTCACAGGTACAGAATGGAAGTGAGGTCTCACAGTTTATCTTAATTGATCATGATTCATCTTTAGATCTAAATAGCTCCGTGCAGCTGTGCACCCCATTGTAATTAAATGGGTAGGGACAGCGAAGTTCTTCATCCCGTACCACAGCACCCTCGTTGTGTCTTTGTTTGACTGACAAGTCATGTACTTTGGTCTTCCCATTTTAACCACAGTTCCTGTCGTTGTCACTTGTACTATGTGTCACTGAGTCCAAGTCAGAAGAGCTGCTATCATTTTATCACTGTCACTGTCAAAGTTAGTGTGTTACACCATGCTCCAAGTGGCAAGTTTATTACACTGACAAATGATAGGGTGTGTGAGTAAAGCCACACCAGCTCTCTCAGCTCAGTGATTTTGCATTGCCCTAAATTTAATGAATGAATAATTTTTTATGCTTTTATGATTGGAATTGATGAAAATTTTGGGGGGGAAAAAAGATTTAATGTGAGTTTTGTTGTGATTATTTTTCAGCTGCTGACTCACACTCAGGGCCAATCCAGGCAGTGAGGGAGGTGAAGGTTGTGGACATTGGAGTGAACTTCTTTACCCTGTCCTGGAGGAAAACACAGGGGGCATCTGGGTACAAAGTCTCCTGGATCCTCTTCCTGGGTGAGGGACCACATATACAGTCAACCATGTGTTTTACTACCATTTTGCATAATTGGTAATTACCCTTAGCTCTTAAAAAGTCATGATTTGGACTCCTGTGGCTCTTCGCAATAGAGTTTTATCGGCAAATGAGTGCACAACAGTATTGTTTCACACTCTCGTTATCGCTACTTGCTGGAATTGTATTATTTCTTGCTCTAGGGGGTGATGAGAAGTCCCACGTGGTATCTTCTGCTTCCACCACCCTCACCATCAACAACCTGCGGGAGAGCTCTGCTTATAAGATCCAGGTGTCCGCTATGGTGGGCAATAGGGAGGGAAGCCCAGTCCTGGTCACTGCACGCACCTGTGAGTCCTGCCTGCCCAAAACAGTGAGGAACAGTATGAGATGTGCTCTCAATCAGAGGTTTTAGGCAGATATTTATACAATGGTATTAGATAGGAAATTAGTATCGGCAGATAGTCTGACTTGAGATATCAGAATCGGTATCGGGAGAATGGAATGGTGCATGTTTGTGTATAAACATTAATTAAGCCTGAGTACATCCATCAAATATGGCTCTTGACTTTTTTGTTTGTTCGTTTGATTATCTGTTTGTTTGTTTTTCTGTTTCAGTGGATCTGCCCAAAGTGAATGGCTTTGCGGCTCTGAACACTACAGACAGCAGCACTATTCTGAACTGGACACGTGTGGCTGGCGTCTCTGGATACCTTCTCTCCTGGAGGCACATCTCAGGTCAGTTGTCACCCTTAATTTAGCATCACGGCAACATTAATGCAATTTTCAGTTAAGTGGTTAACCCAAAGTGCATGTATAGAGCTCTGTCATAAGCACTGTTTTGTTTGAAAGTGGCAAAGGTATACTTATTTGAATTAATTCAAAGTACAGTGTGACTCTAATAGTAATCAATTTTCTTAATTGTCCCCAAGGGATTGAAGTGGATATGAAGCATGACAAATTTGGTTGCATTGTGTATTGAGTTTCAGCATAAGCACCCCTTTGTTAAAAAGGGAAATGTTAAGAAAAACATAAGCAATATCCATGTTTTTTCATAATTGCTCACTTTGTCTTTGGCAGGAACTGGTTGTAATTTTAGTAACAGTCTGATATGAGTGAGTGACAGTGCTGTGTTTGATAGATAAAATAACCTGTGGTTCTTTATTCCTGGAAATTAAATCAACTGAAATGATTACTCTCAGTTATTTTTTGTGTGTCTTTTCAGTGTTGGAGACTAAAACAGAGACCCTGGGTGTTGGTTTCTCCTCCTACAAGATCAATGATTTGCTGTATGGAAGAACCTACATTTTTACCATCAGACCTTTGTATGGAGAAGTGGAGGGCCCTATTAGCACTGTGTATCAGAGAATATGTAAGACATTACTTCAATGGTTTGAATCTCTCTCTGGCATGCCTACAATATAATTTAAGTACACTTAATATGCATCTGTATTTTTCCACTCATGTCATAATGAATGTATTGATTGATTATTGTGTTAAATGCTCTTCTTTAATCTATTCTTACTACAAGGTAAATCCACAGTGACTTAACTAATATGAAATATGGTGGAGATGTCTGACCTAAACAAAATTTTGTTAAATAGTGATGTACGCTGGGAAAATATTAAAATTACATTTCACCAAAATACAATATATACAAAAAGATAATACAAATTTAATTACAAAACGTTATGCACATATTTCCCTCTCATTCTAAACTGCATGAATACTACTATCTCTGAAACACATGTATTAATGAAATAAAGAAATACCTGAATTTAAAAGTTTAATAAATCGCTTGGCCCTCAAAAGCTATTTTTGGCAACTTGTCACTAGTTTGAAACCAGCTAGTTACTAAGAAGTTAGGAAAGACACACAAACTTCAGTAATGGATTTAAGAAATGCTGGGGCAACTCAATAATCAAGCTTCAAAGTTTTAAATCCTCAGAGAGCCGTGCAGCTGCAGTTTTCTACTCAGCAAGGATTCACTCCTTAGAATCTTCCTTTGCCATATCCTGTTTGTAGCAAGCATCAATGACTCTGTTTCCCCTTGAGACCTTTAGGTTTTTTAATCAGCTATGTTATGGCTCTGTGCATCCCAGTGGGACAGGATCCTCCGGTGGTGACAGTCCGTTCTGTGCCAGCCACAGCCGCCCCCCATTCTCCTCACATCACGACCGCCTCCATCTCCAACGCCACCATCACTCACACGGCCACCAGGACCACCCGCCACCCCATTGCTGTGCCACCGACTAAATCCATAACCACCAAGAAGCCTCAGAGTCAGCCACGTGTCCCTGAAGCCAAAGAGGCCGCAGTCAACCTCGTTCGATTAACCACATTCAGTGCAGGGACAACAACACCACCAAGACCAGGTATTTTAGAGAGATGACCGGCTGCTTCATACATAGATATTGCTCAAGTTTTATGTTCTATAGTGTGAATATTCAGCAGCTTAATTAAGAAATAGTGTGTGTATAGTTGCTACATGATCAAACCGAGTATTGGCCTATTGTACACATTCCAAGGTGAACATGTGTTTAACGTTTGTTTGTTTTTGTGTTTTGTTCAGTGTGTGGTAAGGCCAAAGCAGACATAGTATTCTTAGTGGATGAGTCCTCCAGCATCGGCGCTAACAACTTTATTAAGATAAAGGACTTCATATTCCGGGTGGTCACCTACTTCCCTGTCATTGGTTCTCAGGCTACACAGGTTGGTCTCTCAGTAAAAACCTTTGTTTTATCTTGTTCCAGCTTGATATTGTGGTGATGATGTGTCTTGAGGTGTACTTTGGTCTCTTTGGCTTTATGTTGGTTTAGTGTGGTAGGACAATTACAAACTGGGCTGGACTGCAGTGGTTTTAAATGATAATAGCTGCTGCAAACTGTTCCAGCGAGTCTTCTGTGCAAGGCCAGCACCATTAGCAGGAAGAAAATGTGCATTTCTTTCACCAAGTGGGCATAATCTGTCTCAAACATTGGCAGAAAGGATAAACAAGGCACAGTGCCACATCGCTTGTGATTGGCTAAGTAAAGAGTGGCCACCAAGGAAGAGGCACCTGCCCATAAACATGAAAAAATATGTATAGCATGTGATGATGATATGTATTTTCTCCATTAATCTTCTCTCAGATAGCTGTGGTTCATTACAGTGATGAGCCTCGTATTGAATTCCGTCTAAATGACTTCAAAGACAGAAACTCTGTGCTCCGGGCGCTTAGAGCTCTGCGTTATGGAGGGGGCAACACCAGAACAGGTTAGTGGCACTCACACAAATGACGCACATTTTTTGCCTCTGTTTGCCACCTGTCATCAGATGGCAGATTAATCCTGTAGCACTATGTAGGTCCCCCTGTTGATGTTACAGGCTCTAACAGCTGTCATGAAAATAAAATAAGCTATTCTTGGTCCTTCCACCATATAGATGTATTAATGCTGACTGCTGATATAGCTAGTAACATGTGAGATGATCTTATCAAAGAAAAGTTTCACTGCTTAATTGCATTTTTTTCAATAAACTTTTATATATTTATGGAAGAGCGGAGCAGTTTTTCTGTGAACTTGTTTAAAGTTTGGAGTTCACAAGACCTTAAAGTGATCATTTTATACATTTCCCCTTAATGACTAATTATAATTCATGAAAAAATAATGGATTAGTCGTTGTTGTTTATATAAGGTATCTTTTAAAAATAAACGTAAAACCTACCTCTTAGGCTTGCTTTTGATTGGAATGTTTTATGGCCATTACATAATGGCCCAAATTATTTATTGTATTATATTTATGTATTGAAATGTTTTTATTATCTCTATTGTAATTTTCTTTTATCTATTTCATTGGTTTTTATGTATTTTATTGGTTTTATTATTTTACTTTCATCATTTCTGTATCTGGTTTTCATTAGTCTCAAATAATTGTTGTTGTTTATATTTATATATCTCATTGTCAGCTTGTCAGTCATCTGTAATGTGTTATGAAAGGTGGGAAAATAAACTTTGATTTATTGATAGATGGTGTGCATTGCTTGCACTGGCCAAAAATTATTATTAAATTATTATTATTTTCTCTTAATACTTTTGTGCACTCTCAGGAAAAGGCATCAGTTACGTTCTGCAGGAACTGTTCAAGGAGTCTCTGGGGATGAGGCAGGATGTTCCCCATGTTCTGGTTCTGATTACAGATGGCAGGGCACAGGATAATGTGGTGCCACCCTCCAGAATTGCACGTGCTCTGGGTCAGTAAAGGTTATTGTAAAACCTTCAAAATGGTGTTTAGGAATATGTGATACACTTTAAATACCTGAAGGTTTCGCCTGCATTCTAATGTTTTGAATCTGTTTCTCTATAGGTGTCAGTGTCCTGGCAGTTGGAGTTTATAATGCAGACATTGAGGAGCTGAATAAAATAGCAGCACCCACCAGCTACAAAAATATCTTCTACTCACCAACCTTTGATGATTTCCCTTCCATTGAGAGAGAATTTATCAATAGCATTTGTAGTGAGGAACTCCTCTCCGAGTTCAAACTGCATGATGAGGCAAGAAAAAAACAAAGCAAAACTGTTGTCCGTCTAATTATTTTCTATCTTTGTTATTGAGATATGTTACAGTTAAATCAGACTTGTGATTTAAGCTAACCTTTACAACTGGCACAAGTGTGTTTTAGGTGATTGAAAGCTCTCATACTCACTATACTAAAGGTTGCACACGTAAAGTAAATGCACCTAGAAGACATATAGGAGAGGTCTGGAGACCTCTGGAGATGGTTGGGCATGCATAGTTTAATTACATAGATGTAAATGTAATCACTTTTTTAATTGACTCTCAAAGACTGTCGGTGGAAACACTTCAGCAGTCTTGACTTCATTTTGACATCAGAGGGGTGGAGTGTGTGCATTACACAGCCATCTCTGCCACTTTAATCTATATTATCAGTTGTTTGCGGTATCTTTGGTCAGTCCATAATGAATACCTTTTACCTTGTCTCCATGTTCAGATTGCTCAGTTGGACACCCCGACTGAAGACCCAAAGGGTCTGCTAAAGCCAGAGGGTCCCTGCCCCTCCAAGTGTGTTAAGGTTGGTACTTTAGAAACAAAATCCAACATTTTTCTCCCCCTGCCACTTTTGCCATTATTGTTATCACCAGTATAATTATCATATCAGTCATAGTGCAACCAAATGTGTGAGAGGGTACAAATCAAGACACAATGTTCTTTGCAGCTCGATGTGTATTTTCTTTATTTGCATCTTGGTTTAAACTCCACTGACAGGTGCTGGCATTAATCTGAACTTCTCACATTAATGATGATTTGATTAATGAGTTCTCTCTCTTTAATCATCAACAATTAATCATATTAATTGTCTGTTCATCCAGGGCCAGAAAGGGGAAAGGGTGAGTTAAATGAAATGTGTTAAAGATTAAATTGATTTAGAAATGTATGCAAAAGCAGTGTTATTTATTTTCAGTGTTCTTTCTCTCATTCTTTCAGGGAGATGGTTCGGGTTTTGGAGGTCTGGTATGTTTTATCAAATTATCTTCTCTACATTAAGCCACCTGTTAAATGATAATACTATGTTCCTACTACGACGTTTCCATTTTCCACTGTCCTCTCTCTGTCCTGCATTAATGTAACCTCACTGTTATTCATTAAATTTTATTGTCTTTATTATTAATTTAAGTTTTAGAATAACCAGTAGTCTTTTTTTGTTTATGTAGAGATTTAGGCAAAGCCCTGGGCAGTTTGATCCTTTCACTACTTCCAAAGGAGAGACGGGAGAAAGGGTAAGAATCAACATACAAAGACAATACACACAACCACCATTGTCATCATTACCATCATCATTGATAATCACTTATTGTCAAGACTACCTTACCCATCTGCTGTATCTGTTATACATTTTATTATATATGTAATATGGACAATACTATGTCATACAAGCGTAAACATAAAAAAGCTGTTTATATTTGGTCTGCCTCCAATGTGAAAAATAGTAAAATATGTTATGTTAAAATATGATGTTGTGCACCGCAACGACTACAATTTTGATTTAATTAAAGTTTCTACTGTAATGCAGTCGTTGATGAGCAGTAGATGTAATTACATAGGTACAGTCACTGACAGGAAGGCTTCAGCATATCACACAAAAATGAACAAAAATAAAATGAAAAGGGGAGGCAGTAAGTCACTTTCTTAAAATGTATTGCACATTTCACCTCATTACAATGAGGCCCCATTTCCTTGTAAAACATTTTTCAACCATATTAAAAACCCTGTTTAAAATGCAGGTAATGCTTCAGCTTATGACATAACAGCTATCAGTTAACGGTTGTCGTAGTAACGATGGTTGCTGTAAAAAAAAAAGAAAGAAAAAAGCAAATGCTACAGCATCTTCAACATGTTGAAACACAAATATCTCACCTGTGTTGGGTATTGACAGATTCACAGGTGAATAGATGTTTGGGTGTATCTGATTTAGAAAGCAGATGTGCATCATTGAGCTGTTCACTTTCCAGGCAAACAGGTGGAAGAACAGCTTCAGAAATATGTACAGATTGGTTAAAATAAGAGGTGACCTACAGTCTGTATACTGTTATTTATTCCTTGAGTCAGTTACAGTAAATGTTAACACATCTGCAGTGTCCTCATAGCGCCGGTATATGAAATTATTGTTGTAATTACTTTTCATCCAATCTCATAACCTTGCTGTGGCTGCATGGATGAGTGTTGCTTTGTAAGTCTATTATTTTATTTTCAAGCACCGACCATAATGTTTTAAAATGATAGGGACCTTCTGGAACAGATGGTATACCTGGGTTGCCAGGACGACCAGGAAGAACTGGACCCCCAGGTTCTGCTGGCCAACGGGTAACTAAATTCAGAAAACACACTCACACTGACCTGATTATAGTTTATTTCATTTAGGTCTGACTCTTGAAAATTATATTTGTTTTTGTGTTTTTTTCCAGGGCGCTACAGGTATTCCAGGCGATATGGTAAGATCAAAATAAAAAAGTTATGAAAGAAAACCTTTTTATGGACCATTATGTATTATGTATGCTAAAAAAAAACAACAACAGCTAAATGAAGGTATTTAATATTTGGAGTATTATCCATCAGCATTGAGCAACATTTATTTGTCCAACAGGAAGTTTTATATTCACCATTAAATGTTTTTTAAGTATTGTTTGGGCATTTTTGCCTTCACAAGATAGGTTCAATATGGTTTATTCTTCTAATAATCATTGTTCCCCTTTCTTTCCATGGCAGGGTCTACCTGGACTCACTGGTCCAAAGGGGCAGAGAGGAGAGAGAGTGAGTCTAACGTGTATTTAATTTAGACTGATTGCTTTCGTCAGAGATTTGAGCCCATGACACATTTGTCTACTGGATTTATCTACTTTTGTGAGAGGGATTTTTTGTGTTTCCACTCAGGGAGAGCCTGGATATGTTATCGCTGGCACGGACGCAAATTTCGTTCCTGGACGAAAAGGAGAGCCTGGATCTTCAGTGAGTCCTCAAAAAAAGACTCTTTTGGAGTTTTTTCAACAGTGATCTTCAGGACAACTCAAATATTATTCACTGCATCTTACAGGGTCCCCAGGGACCTCCTGGTGTACCAGGGGTTAATGGATCTCCAGGCCTACCTGGCCAGTCAGGACCACCAGGGGCACCAGGAATATCTGTCAAGGTAACGTGGATCAGATTTATGATTCAAAGTAAAAACACTGTCGCAGCATATTGGCATCTCCCTGTTAATGATATGTACTGTTTTAGGTATTGCACGTGTTTGGGCCTTAACCTCACATTGTACTGATGATTGTTTTATGGTAAAAGTATCACGGCATCATTTTACATCATGTAATGTCAGACCAACCTACAGTATTCAATATAAAGTGTCATAAAATGCTTAAACATGTTTTGACAGCCCCAAACATAGTCGATCAGAGTTGTTTTTACTGTTTTTACTTTGTAGGGAGATCCTGGGGAGACGGGAGCAAAAGTAAGTATGAAGGCAGCTTTGAATCCCTTTATTAGTCTTTTTAAAAGGTTGCACTGGAAAATGACATTTATAGCTTAAATATCATGCATCGTAAATTTTGTCTACTTGCATATTAAGCCCACGTTTAATGCCTTCGAATCAGATGTTATTAGTTATGAAATATGCTTTGATTCATTTTTATCTGATAATGCTTTCATTATTTTTGAAAGGGTTTACGTGGGAAGCAGGGTGTGAAAGGAGACAAAGGAGAGTCGGGAAAAGATGTAAGCGCATGGTTGATAAAATTATTGGAAGTGCCAAAAGACATTGTATAACGCAAAGTTTATTCAGAGCTGAACAAAATAATTTGCATAATTTTAAGGTTGTTTTTCTCTCTTCTTTGTTTCTTTCTTGCTATCTCTCACACACAAACTCTTGATATATACACACACACATGCAAACTACTGTAGGGGATTGCAGGTTTGCCTGGTCCCATTGGCATCGATGGGGTGTCAGGTTTACCAGGTCAGAAAGGAGAGAAGGTAAAAGTGTTATTAATCAAGAAATTACGACTTGACCAGTCTACTTGAAATACATATAAGAGTATAAGACTGAGTAATGGGTCTGATACATTTTTGCAGGGTGAAGAAGGAATTGGCATACAAGGTATTCAGGGTCCTCGTGGAGAGCCGGGGGAGAAGGTACATCAAAATCAACCATAAATATATAGTATTAGTATTATAAAAATAGTATTATCATTTTATTTTGAGTAGAATACAAACTTCAATCATGGTTCTGAAATTAAAAAGCCATCTGGCATAATGAAAGCAACAAGCTAATTGTCTTATGTGGCAGATTGTTAATGGGGAACAGGATTGCATTAGTATGAAATCCCATTTTTGTTTCAGTGTTTGAACTATTGTTTTGCAGGGAAATATTGGCTTAACAGGACCAGTTGGCCCAAAGGTAACAAACATGAAAAATACATTTGAACATGAAATAGTCTGTTTACTATGAATGTGACATGTTTTTGTTAAAATCTGTTTCTAGAATAATATTTGCTATGTAATTTATCTTTTAAGGGTGATCTTGGAGAGCATGGCATCCAAGGAATCATTGGACCTCGGGTATGCACCTCCTCATTATCTCCTGTTCATTAGCTATCGATGACTTCCTGCATAAGAATGAATTCCAGCTTAGTCTAATGAGATGAAATCAAACCTATTTAACTAAGGGTGAATATTGTGTAAGAATCAGTGATGAAAGGATTCAGAGCCAGTGATTTCTTTTTAAATGCAGGGAAAGAAGGGGTTCAAAGGGGAGCAAGGGGACAAGGTGAGTTCATCCCACACACATGTCCACTCTCTCTTCATAAGGCTTAAAATATTCGCTGTATAATTCATATGATAAAGTGAAAGAATCTATTTAATTCAGTCAGGCTAATAGATGTTTGAATAACACAGGCGTCACACCGGAATAAAAATGTGTGTACGCCAGTGTTTAATTAATATTTTTGTCTTTTTAGGGAGAACGAGGAGAGATGGGACCAATAGGACCACTAGGACCCACAGTGAGTGAGGATTACATTTTATAGAAGTAGACAAATATACATTATATATGTCATTTTTTATTTATTTTTGTTTTGCATATTGCACTGCACATTGGAACACGTCATAATGTCCCACTAAACAAACATAGTCCTAATTGCTTTAACTCACTCACCTGAGCATATTAAAATTCAATTTCTAATTCATTTTTGATTACAAAGAAAGCCTGAGGCAGATACACTGTTTAATAACTGGTTTCTAATGTCTCCAAACAGACATTTAGATTGATAAATTAACAAATAAGGAAGCCGTTTTGTTATGAATTTTCAAGATTAGGCTCTATCAGAGATGGTTATGATTATATACAATCATGAGCCAAATTGTCAAACCTCAGTGGATATCTTTCGCAAATGGGCCATTTTGTCCAGCATCACTGATTTTTAATTTGAAGCAGTGTAGTCCTCTGGAAGAGACTATCACAGAAACTGTCGTCATGAGGACCATCTTCCTGTTATTTGTAATACATTTCGCATTTTGCAATTCAAACAGTTTTGAACATAACCGCTAATAAAATGCTGGAGTGATGTGTATTGTTTAGAGGGTATTTTAGAATTTATGATATCTGAAAGTAAATTGATAAATAACACTATTTTGTTTTGATTTGTTGGTTAGTACAAAATATAAAGTAACAGCTGTTGTCAGAGAGGCTTGGTGTTACCTATCAATCGTAACAAAATCGAATACAGAATTCAGAAATAATATAAAAAATAATTATTTACCTTGATTTTTCCAGGGACTGACGGGGCCATTGGGGTTAAAAGGCGATGAAGGTCCAAGAGGAGCCCCTGGAGATCCTGCCAAGGGTGTAAGAAAACTTTTTCACTCACTCACTCATTTAAACTCTAGAAAAATAAGCACTTGATGCTCACACTCTGTCTTCTTTTTCCCATCTCAACAGATAATTGGCCCAACTGGAAAAAAGGGTGCCAGGGTAAGTAACCAAAGTCAGCCTTTTAAACTTTATTTATTTTTATCCAGGAAAAATTTTATTTTATATTTTATAAAAATTATTTTTCTGTGGCAGCATGCACCTCCGTGGTTCCCATATTTTGGCACATCTTTTAGCTGTGTAGCACATCCACATTCTTGAAGATCCCAGGTTTTGTTTTACACACGATTCTTAGCTGCAACTAAGGTAAACAGAGAATAAGGCAAATGTTAAAGCCATATCACATGATCTTCATCAGAGAGTTTTCCCAGTTGATAGCAAAAAGTACTACATGTTCACATTACTCATCCATGTTGGCTTAAAAGTTGAGATTCAATGTTCATTCATAAAAGATTGGTTTCACTTGACTTCTTTGATTACATTTAAGTTCTTTGTGTGATTCCTGCAGGGCTCTGTGCAACCTGGCTAGTTAAGAGTGATAATTCAAAATGTGCTTTTAGCCGTCAAAATGCCCTTTTAAGTTGCTTCAGTTCCAGTCAGCTATGAGCTCTGGATGTTTAATTTTTCTTTTATTGGATCCACGTACTGAGGTTTGACTCAACCAATAAGATTACTCATGCCTCCAGAGAAGCTGTGCCTCTGAGAAATATTTGTGTAATTAAAACTTGCAGTGGCCTCAATCTGTTGGCCACCCAGCAGCTCAACTACAGGGTTTGACAAGTTGTTGAGCGGGAAGAAAGTGTTACTCCCTGGTTAGGTTTTTCCCCAATTAGTCCAAAGATTTAAACTCTTAGTTGTTTGCCTAAATTTACCTTAAAATAAGTCCGTCAGCCAGAGAGAAGTGATTCTCTTAATGTTTTATTCTGTCGGGACAATGTTAATTAATTGTTCAGGGTATTCTTGCACACTCAGACTCAGTCCTCTGGGTCCGCTTATCAAACACAATTAAGATTTTCTCTCATTAGCTTTTGCAGTGGGACCGAATGCTCCGTTGAATGGGACCTCTTTAATCTCAGTCCACGGGGTACCATTTAAAGTGAAGAGTTTTGTTTTGAAACTGTTGAGATAATTTGTCCTGGTGACCAGAATCATGTTGATTGATTCTGTGTATGTGTGCGCATTTTTTGTCAGGGAGACATTGGTCCAGTCGGCCTCACAGGTCCCCAGGGAATAAAGGGTGAACAAGGAGTCAAAGGAGAAAAGGTTAATAATGAGAAATACTGTACATTTTGTCATTTTTCTGATTTCCTAATATGAGAATAGAGCAAATAGCTGTTGGTATAGAATAACTGTATGTAAAGATGTGGGTATGGTTTGTTTCCATGTGTACAGGGCAGTCCAGGTTTTGGGATTCCAGGACAACGGGGACCAAAGGGAGAAAATGGCGAAAGGGTGAGTCACCTGACAAAGTGAAATCACTCATTTAACACTTGTGATTTATTGATTGATTTATTATATTTATGTTTTATTATTTTCGTCATTCACAGGGAAATGTTGGTTTGTCTGGAAAACCAGGACCAAAAGTAAGTAAGAAATCTGACTATTTTGCTTATAGCTGCTCTAATCAATATTTTATATGAACAAAAAAAGACATTGATTTAATACTGCTTTTATTATGTAAAGGATTCTGTGTATTTTATTGAAAGCCATGTGTTTGTCCAGGGTCATGATGGCTTTAAAGGTGACAAAGGGAGTATTGGATTACCCGGCAATCCTGGAGAACCAGGATTAAGAGGTAAAGATGTAAGTAAATCCTAAATGGCTGTTACAGCAATGATACAAGTTGTTTGTACAATACAGCGTAGTTCAAATACATTTTCATTACGAGGGTTTATTTAGGTGAAAACTAATAGTATTAATTAAAACCTAAGACTGAGAATAGAATATGATGAATGTCTGTTAAAGCTCTGCTTGTTCCCTTTTTATTTGTATTGTAATATTGGTGACAATTACTGTTGACTTTGTGTGTAGGGAGCACCTGGAACTAAAGGAGACCTAGGAACTAAGGTACAATCAGCATGTTTACTTGATGCTTTTGTTTGTTTTGTTGGTCAGCGATGTTGCTTATGAGGTTAGGTTGTTCAATGATGATTTATGATCAACACAGTTATGTACTAACTTTATTAACTTCAAGTGATAACGTCGTTTTGTCTTTCACAGGGTGAACAAGGACCACCTGGAGAGCCTGGTGACAGGGGAATAAGGGTATTTCTTTAGTGTTTTCCAAGAATTAAGGCAGAAATAAACCAAAAATAAAAAAGTAAAAATAATACACATATAAGTATACATAAAATACCCCAAAAAACAACAACAAAGACAAAAGCTGTCTTTTAAAAAACATGTTTGTGTGGCTGAGTACGGTGATTGCAAGTCTGACTAAAGAACTAATTATCTTTCTACTCAACATCTGTGTCATAAAAACAATAAGCAGGGCCTCATCAATAGATTTAAGGGCGCACTCTGGCACATAATGGATTAAAATGTCAATAATATAACAAGTAGCAGCAATTATACACATATTTGCTCACAGCAGCATTTAATTTTGTATCTACTGTTATTTCACTTTAAGGCTGTTGATCTAAACAACAATGCAAGGCTATATGCTCTTTTTAATCCCTTTGTTAATGTTGATCAGGGTCCACTTGGGTTACCAGGGCGACCAGGGGACCCAGGAGATAAAGGAGACCCTGGGAAGCCTGGCCTGCTTGTAAGTTGTTTGAATTTCTTTAAAAGAAGATGACTACACCTTGTAATAATTATGAGTGCGCAAGTGATTCTGATTTCTGATAAAAAGATAAAAAGACTTAAAATATTTATTTTACTTTGTTCTCTGTGTCGGTTATGCCCATAAATCACTGGAATGTTTCAGCTTAAAGTGCAATGTTTGAAGGTAACCTGTGATTTTCTTTTTATTTGAAGGGTATTGATGGGAAGAAAGGCGACAAAGGGGAGATTGTATGTTTGTATTCTCCATCTCTCTCTCATTGATGAGCATGTTTATTGTTTCTCCTGGTTGAAGCCCTCTGATCATTCTTCTGTGTCAGTCACCATGTCACATCTTCACAACCTGCTGCCGTCCTGTGACTTCATGATTTATATTTTGATATGTTCAGTAATTAAGTTTGGCTTTTTGTGTGCGCCACCCTTCAGTGCACCTACTATTTTTCCTTTGTGTTGCAAATATGGATAGTGTTGAGCAGTGTGACATTTTAGATTTTAACTATGTTTTCTTGTGCTCTTCTTTTGATCGTGCTGCTGTTGCCACAAAGGGAAAACCTGGACCTCCGGGACCACAAGTAAACAAACCTCTATTATCATTTTTGACAGCTTCTCATCAGTTCAGCCATGTTTGACAAAGGCACTCGTTGTAACGAAGCTCATAACAAAAAAAAAAAAAAGCACCACTCTCCCATAAGACCATGGAAAATGAATGTCTGTTCTCAATCAGCTGAAATTGTGTGTCAATTAGCATTTCTCATTTTGTCCTACCAGATTGTTGCAGACAACAACGTACTGACCAGAGTGATTAAGGTAGTACAACATGCAACATGCTGTATTTTATTCAGTTTTTTCATTAAGAGAATTTAAATTTCTCTCCTTTCCTTTCCTTCAGGGTGAACAAGGAGAGTCTGGTCAGCCTGGTTTGAGAGGAGAAACAGGTCTGCCTGGACCAAGAGTGAGTAACCTATCGCTTCCTTCACATGTCACAAACATATATACTGCAGGTTCAGAAGCACGCTGACCATGACTACCATCAATAGAAGTGCAATAAACAACATAGAACTGAAACAATTAGTCTATTACCTGGTCGGTCAATTGACAGAAAAATTTACCTGCAACAATTTGGATAATAAATTAATTGTTATTGTCATTGTCATTTTTCAAGCAGAAATACCAAACATTCTCTGGTTTCAGCTTCTCAAATGTGTTTATCTGCTGGTTTTCTCTGTTTTATATAATAGTAATAAATATTGAATACCTTTGGGATTTGGACTGATTTGGACAAATAAAATTTGAAGACATTACCCAAAGCTACTTTTTGAAATGTCATAGACTAAACAATTGAGAAAATAATTTGCAAAGTAATCAGTGATGAGAATAATGGTTACTTGACAATAGTTTGCCCTGATTGGATTACTTTCTAAGTTTAAAAGTATAGTATTTTTGTAGTTGCTATCTTTCTAATCACTTAACTGACATAACATTTTATTGGAGTTCAAACTTTTGTAGGAGACAATAATAATTAAGCTTTCTTGAATCTCTTTAATCATCCCAACATTTATATATTTAAGTATTATATTTATTTCTCCACAGGGTCCAGAGGGGAAACCTGGATTACCAGGATCATCTCTGGTACGTATACATCTTTTAAATTGCTTTTATTGTGGTGTGGTACTGTTTATATCAGTGGGACTTACATTTGTTTATATATGTGTATGTGATGAAATATATAACTGTTTCCTCTGCAGGGCGGTTCTGGAAGAGATGGACTTGATGGTTCACCAGGAATGAAGGTTATACAAAATTGTGCACACAGTTTTATTTGTATTTTTAAAATCTGCCTATTTGAATTGCATTGAGCGTTTACAGTATGAGCTTACTCACAAGATGTTTCATGATAATTGCAGGGTGATCAGGGACAAAAAGGAGATCCCGGTCCGGTGAGTGCATTTTAACTCAGTTCTTTTATTGCACTTTCATTTTCATGCACCCATGCACATGTTTTATGTTGAAGAAGAAACATGATTTCATTTTAACTGTTGATATTGCTTATAAACATAAGCTTGAAACTCAAACGCAGCTGTTTACTGAAGCTATGATGATCTCTATGGACAAACACAAATGTCTCAAAGTGATTCAGAGTTTCATAGTGTAGTTGACCCTCCCCTTACATCCTCCTTAAAAGATGTCCTGTAAGTATACTTACTAAATAAAAGGTTTGTTTTTGTATGTGTGCCTGTGAACAGAGGGGAGATAAAGGAGACCAAGGCCGGGTTGGGATTTCTGGAATGCCTGGTTTACCAGGAACTCCTGTGAGTATCACTCTGAATCACATGAGGCTGAAAGATTACCTATCCATCCTTTATATGTCTCTAATGGTGACAGTCAGTCCTGGAGTCTACATTCAAGCCAATATAACAAAATATACATGTATTGTTGTGTCAGGTGTGTAATAAGCATGAGCCTTCTGTTTTTCCACCATAATAATCAATCAGAAAAATATCTCCAGAGATTGTGGTTGTTTTATTTCCTCCGCTCTACAGGGGAAGCCTGGCATTGATGGGAAGAGGGGCTTGCCAGCAAAAGATGTGAGGAACATTTTCATCCAGCAATTACAGCGCAATGCTGTGTGATACCAACTGGATTATTATTATATACTTTTGTGACTTTTTTGCTAACAAAATTGAGATTTTCAATTATTAAAATTAAAGTATTTTGTTTTTACAGGGAGAAAGAGGACTAAAAGGAGACGACGGCAAAAAGGTCCTTAAAATGTATTGCAATCAACTAAAACATTTGTAAAGCTATTTTGAATACACATTGTTAACTTTCTTCTCATTCCAGGGGGACAAGGGAGATGCAGGTGCAAATGTAAGCAGTTTTGAGATAAAAAATAAATAAAAACATTATCTTTGTTAGAAAACTGAGGTTGCAACTTTAGAGCGTCTGTCTTCCTTCACAGGGTAAAGATGGGAGTAAGGGGGAACCAGGACCTCCAGGGTTGCCGGGTAGTCAGGTGCTTGTCACTCCAGAGGTAAAGATAATCACCTGCATTGTTTAGCGGTGTATTCAATGTTCTACCTATCATCATTCTCACCGTGGCTCATTTCTGTTTGCTGGTGATTCAGAAAAACATTAAGCAGGTCCCTCTAGACCAGCCTGGCAGCTAAAACTTTACTGATTTTTACGTGGATCTGTTCTCAGGGCGCCACCATTGACGAAATCCGACAAGCATTTCCAATCCCAATGGGTCCTCCAGGAGCTACTGTGAGTTTAATTCTTATACACAACATGTTTCTAAATATTTTTAGCTTGTGAATAATGGCACATTATTATAGCTGTAGCATGGCATAATTCATATTTACCCTGCACGGCATCTGAGTCATCACTCAGCGATGACTATAGTGCTTTTATTGTGGGTTGCAATGAGTTGTGCCAGTATCTGCGAACAGATATGGCAAGCTTGATGTCATGCATTGTAGATGCATGTTCCAATGTCTTGCTCCTCTGTTTCTGTATGTTTAGGGTTCACCAGGAGTGAAGGTAAGATGGGGTTTATACTGAAACTCAGCTATAACTAAAACTAGCCAAATATTGGCTCTGTAGCTCATTTGTGTTTTTTGCAGGGTCATAAAGGAGAAAACGGCCTGAAAGGAGACAAGGTAGTGCTCCAGTGTTATCAAAAACATATATATATTGAAATGGAAATTACACTATTTTCACTGCACTTACTTTAATGTTTCCGCAGGGTGATGCTGGAGCTCCTGGGAAATCTGTTGAGATGAAGGTGAATACAGGCTGTAGTAATTCCTCCTCTGGGATACGTGTTCTCATTTTGCGCCTTGAATAATGTTTTTCCTCTTCTTTAGGACATTGAAGCGATGTTTGAAGCCTACGGTATAAGGGTGAGCTTTGAGCATGACATTGTATACATTTTGAGGTTGACAGAGTTTCTAATTGTATCCCAGTTTGACCTTCTCAATAAAAACTTTTTCTCAGCTGCCTTTGCTGAAGGCTTTGATTGACAGGCTGCTGCAGGATGGAATAGAGGAGCTGCTTCATGTGCTCGGCACCTCCAGGAAAACAAAAGAAAACACACAAACTCACACCTCCAACGTCATCACTGAGTACACAGTACGTAAACTCTTGGAAAGAAGCGTGTAAAAGTTTTTATAATAATTGGCGAGTCCATATATGTAATCAAATTCTTTCAAGACTTCTCAACTTTTTTAGTCATTTGTAACCTTTATGTCATTAAACAAAACATCACAACATTACCAAAACAAAGGGCCGTGAAAAATAAAATGAGGCTTGTTTTGTTTTGGTTTGTGTTGAACAGAGTTCAGTGAAGTTTGACCTCTCCGGCCAGCCGTTGTCAGAGTTGGACACCATTGAGGACTCCGATTTAGATGGACAGCTTCCAGAGTCCTTGTCAGTCGTACGTAACCTCAAAATCTCCCTCTTGATTCTTAAAATCTTATTTTCCTACACCCACTGTGTATGTATGGTGTCACTAATGTGCTTCTCCAAAACTGCATATTCTCTCACTTCCACTAATTCTGTCTTTTCATGTGAAGGACCCTTTAAATGAAACCGCAGAGGGTCCTACTTTATGGACTGTCACCACACTGAACGGAGAGCAGGAGCTCGACAGGACTGAGACCAAGTTAAAGGGATCCAGAGGGAAGGAGGTAGTAGATGGGGACAGTGACGGAGCCTCTTCACTCAAAATGAATCTGACTGCAGTCAATTCTACTTTCAATTATACTACAACCCAGGAGGTAAGGACATCTTACAATAAAGTATTCCAAGTTTAAATGTATAATTCTACTAAACTGTTGAAAACATGCTGAGTACATTAGACATCTTTTTATTGTTTATACAGAGATGGTTTAAGATCAGCAACATTTGAAATTAAACGGAGTTCTTCACGACTGGCAGCTTTTAAATGTGAACTCAGTGGGATCACAGTCAGACACAGTTTGTGTTGTGTAGAATTTATGTTCTGCTGATTACAGAACGATAAAAGTTCAAATGTGCACGTCAGACTGTTTCAGGGTTACCAGAAACTGTGGTGGAGACTGTTCTCCTCAGTCAGGAAGAGTCTCTGAAGAAGAACTCAGGACAAAAGAAGAAGAACAGGGAACGTGGGAAGGTAAAGCCTGGACCGTTAATGTTAATCAATGACGGCTTTGCTTCTGACTGATCAAAAACAAGCATGAGTATTGTTTCATCTAATATATTCAACATAAAACAAAAAATACTCCTGGGATAATTTTCTTAACAAGTATAATGATGTTTCTTGATCGTATGTTGATAACTTAAACTTAAATGTATTATTTAAATATCATACTAGTATTGCATGTTTTAGCTCACCCGTCCTGCCTTCCAAGTATTTACTGATTTCAGTTAATGCCGCTACAGTATGAACATAAACTTACAGAGACTTGAAACTTGTTTTTTTGACAATGTTAAGTTATTGTTGCTTGGTAATGCAGATGGGAGCAGGGGCTTTTTTGAAAATGTCTGTAGGTGTTGTTTAAGGACACACAGACCTCCGGGAGTTGAAGCACTAAGATTACGTACCTCAAAAAAGTCTCTTTTTATGTTTCATTATGCATTTGTTCCTTACATATAGAAATTGCATTGTGATTAATTACATTGCACCTGCTGAAAAACAGAAATACTGCCATGACCCAAAATCAGTGGCTGCCTGGAAGGAAGGACATCAATCTAGGCAAGGCAATTTTATTTATATAGAACATTACCATTCCAGGTTAACTAAAAGTGCTCAACATTAAAGTGCATGAGACATGAGGATATGTCAGAATCTAAGATTAGATAATCTAATCAATTTATGGAATGACTCAAAAAATGGTCATCAATAATGTAAAGTATATTTAATTTGTAATCAATGAGCTGAAACATGCAAAACTGCCAGTGTGGTTCTGTACAAATAGGTCTAAACCATTTGGTAACTTTAACACTAAGGGCTCCTAAACATCTTTTATGTAAAGGTGTTACATTAATATGATATTCATTAACGTCTTACTCCCCTCTTAAAAATCTCCCTCATCTCACAGTATCAACTCATAGTTTCATACTTGATCATCAACGTCTGACGCATGAGAAACCTTTATCTTTTTTTCTCTCTGACTGTGAACTTCTTAACCAGGGCAAAGGAAATAAAGGACGACATAAGAGGCAGAGACAACGCCTGGTAAATGTCCTTGAAGGGGTTGAACTAAACCTGAAACTTAACTTCGCCTTTGCCCCCAACTAAACGAAAAGAAACTAACACAGCCATCTCACCCTGCAAAACTTAAACACATGGCTAACATGACATTAACATAACTTTATTTGTGTAGAAATAACAGCTTTAGTACTAAAATATAATAAACATTTATAATAAACTAACATGTTTTTAATAATACAAGCAGAATTAACCAGTTATTGTCTACATGGTGTGGCTAGTAAAACTAAAAGCATGCGTTTGTCTCAGCGTCCATGTGCGTCTCATTATATTGATAACAGATTTGAACATTTTGATTAATGGGTTGCTTTGTAATCGCTTCGCATTGTTGTCTTCCAGCCATTGACACAATAAATTATGATCTCTAACAGTATCTTACTGTAATTCTTGTCGTGTCTCCTTTATCTAAAGACAAGTGAGGAGGACAAGCAAGACGAAGAGGAGTTTTATAACGGTGAAGAATACAGCTATGAATACGAGGTGGGCTGCTGCTGCAAGGAATGACTAATTTGTGAACTGTGGGAACTTCGATTTAACATGATGATTGGTGACGTGGGGTTGTTACAGATTTGGAGCGTTGTCGTAGTGGGTGCCTTCTTGTTAACAGACCTGTCAAACTCATAATCAAATGTATTTTTTTTTTATAGCAGCGTCTCATCTGTGCCCACACTAAACGCTGGAGAGAGTTGATTAATGACACACCCACTACCTGAATTAATTATTAAGAATAAATTAGTTTGTCATTACAGCCCACTGCATCTGCACATAATCCACTGGAATGTCTGTAGGTTGTGAGTATTTAAAAGTTATGATGATTGGGGGGTTTTTTCTAAACAGGAAGAACTTTCCACAGATGACCCCTCGGTCTCTCTGGAGACGAGAGAAAACAAACAGGTACATTTGCTTCAAACAGCATGATCTCATCTGTTTCAGCTGGGTTGCAGTTAAAATGTTATGATTCATTTTTAATGTAAAATGTGTTCCATGTTTTTATCATATGCAGCTTGAAGTGCAAACGGATGAATTCCCCCATGCAGTGGATAAAAAGGTGAGCATTAATAATTCTGTATCGCAGATAATAACAAAAACTCATTCACTGGTGCAGGACTGTACTCTGATAGAAAGGGAGCCGAGACAGCTGAGCTCAGTTATGTGCTGCTCTGCTGTACCTGAAGAAGTAGAAGAATAACATTTATCACACATTCGTCCTCAAGCATCCTCCTCAGACACTACACTTAATGTATGATGTCCTATAAAATGAATCTGAAACACACCAATTTAAGTATTTTGGTTATTTTAGTGATCAGCAGTTTCAATTTGAAGAGAAGTCCAAGAAAGAACAAAACAGATCCTCATCCCAATACACCTGTTGACAGTACAGTGCAGGAAAGTCTGACAAAGAAAAGTTACCAAAATAGGGAATAATTGTCCATGCATGCCAAGAAATGCTGTTTCTCCAGTGTCTATAGCAGCCAGAGTGGAAATGTCCATACAAGCTGAAATTGTTAGTCCACACTCACGGGCACATAAATCAGCATACAATACTTCAGCCAATGGGACCCCAGATCTTCACAAAAGTACCTAATCATCAGGTTGATTTACATTCCCTCAAATTAAACCTTTGAGCTCTAACCATTAAAGCCTTTAATACATTTGATGTATGAAAAAATGTGAAAGAAAACCTTTTTAAAGCATTTTAACAGGGGTTGAATTCAGATATAGGTATATGTATTTTTTAATGTCTAGGTAACCTCCCTCTTTTGATTTTTCCTCCCCTAGGTTGTCTTGACAACCACAGAGCCACTATCTCCACCTCCACCCTTGGCTAATATAGAAGAGGTATCCGGGGGGGTGGGGGCTGCTGCTGACCTTGTTGGTGCTTATTGGAAATGTCTCATATAGATTTTAACTCAACATGTTGCTTCACTTTTGAAGTGGTGTTTTCACTGTTGTATTCTTATCTGTCCTTTATTGTTAGGACCAGGATGGCATGTCGCTGCCTACACCTCCCGTCACAACAGAAGAACCAGACAAGGTAGAGCTTTGATTTTAAATCATACAAGCTTGAATCTTAACTGCATGCCTTGGAATGCAAATCTCTTCTTTTTACACTTAATGCAAGATAGTGATTGACAAGTGCTGGAATAAAGTGAATAGGCTTCAGGTGACATAGAATAAGCACTTGGCATCATATTTCAAGGCCTTTTCTTCTGTCTACCTCCTATGAACATTTCACCAGTGCAAAGAGGTGCACATGTTTGTATAAGGCTAATGTGATTATGGATTTTGTAATTCACAAACATTACCAGAGCATGAGACAGGACAGCATTTTTGAGCAGCATGCTTTTAGCATGATTTCTCTAAAGCTTGTCTGAATGGGAATGAGCAGAAACCGTAGCCTAGTCCGACTCTTGATGATTTTACTGGCAAAGGAAAAATTCCAGAGAGTTACTTTTAATACTTTCTCTCTCTCGCTTTTTTTTTTAAACAGGACATCTCTTAATTCCCAAGAGACTGTGACTATAGAGTGTTAAGCATTCATAGGAAAGCGCACACTGCATGGAGAGTGTGAATAAACTGTGAACTGTGGTGAGGAGCCCTGAACCTGACCAACGTTTCATGAGGAGGGACTTCTTTCCACACAGGGACGATGTCACTCACCCAAACCTATGGCCATACCAAAGTTCATACCTTGTATGAGGGCTCTATAGAAAATCAGGCACCACTTTTAAAATATCAGAATTGTTTCCTCATGTCCAGGTTATTTTCATTCTTCACTTTGTTAAATGTTAAACAGCAGAGTAGCCTTTACTTGTCTACAGATCCTAATTTATTTATTAAGACATATATTTCTCTATAACAAATAAATACCACATCAGATAAATCACAAAGCTTTCTCAAACATGTGCCAACAATTGAAATACATATTTCTTCTTCTCAAGTTGTACTGCAATTTTATTTATTGAAAAATGGAAAATATATTGTGTTTTTACTTCACCAAACATCTTTGAATACCAATGATATTATTCAAAATGGAGTGGTACTATAAGCAAATCTGTAGCCAGATCAAACACTCTTTTCGCTGGTGAAATTTTTCTCTGTTATTACAATGTTTTGTCTGTGTTTAACCTCTCTGTGCATGTATCCTTAAGTAAAAATGTTCAAATAACTTTCTAAGCAAGTCTGTGTCTTTCTTTCTTACATTTTTACCATCAAATACATGAAAGCACACACATTACTACAGCTGTTTGATAGGAAGTATCATTTGCTCATGAGGAGTTTTGGGGGGCTTGACAGGTGCCTCGATCCCAAATCAGGGTGAAGAAAAGCGCCCCCTGGCCTGATTCCATGGTAAGTGTCACCTGGTTTGGTAGAAGACACTGATAATAATAAAAAATGGCAGTAGTAATCATTTTCTATATTTTAGGTGTTCATGCCAGGTGCCCCGGGCAGAAGAAATCATTTCAAGGAGACACAAAAAGTAATTTTTTTGTTTCCAATCTTTAAATATTAAAACTTCATACATGTGACTCAGTTTGCATCAAATAAAATATGAAAATGCAATTACATGGTCGCTGTCTATGGACCGTATATATGAGACTGCCCCTTCATTTTAATTTCAGCATCTGTCCTCTGGAGCTCAAGGTTACAACAGCTGGATTGTAAGTCTGTTATCAATAAAGATAAATATTAATCCAAATTAAAATGGTGTGACTTAGAAAATACATTGGTTTGTGTTATAAAACTTGTTTCTCTAGAGGAAGAAGCAAGAAAACCCTGACCTTCAAACATACACGAGGAGGCAGAGGCAAGATCGGAGGGAGAGACGGCGATACAGTGAAACAGAAAGAGAGGTTTATACAGAAACACGAGGAGGAGAGGAGCAGATTAAAGATGAAGATGTGGAGGAGTGGGCAACGGAACAAGGGAAAGGAGTAGAGACAGGGTATACAGAAACAGGCCCTGATCCAGTCTACGGGGAGGAGGAGAGGAGTGGAGACTACGACTGGGAGACAGAGGAGGACGTCGATCGAGAGAGGGAAGGAGAGGAGGAGGACTTGGAGAGGGAGAGAGAGAGAGAAAGGATGGAAATGGAGAGAGAGAGAGAGGAGCTGGAGAAAGAGAGGGAGGCCGAGCTGGAGAGGGAGAGGACAGAGCAGGGGGGGGAGAGAGACTTTGAGAGGGAGAGAGAGGAGTGGGAGAGGATGAGGGCTGAGATGGAGAGGCGGAGAGGGGGGGGTTATGATGAGGAAACTGGGCAGCCATATCCATACCCTCCAGAGTATTTTCACCTGAAGGTAATGGCACAAAGTATTCACCCTAACCTATAACACGCTGATCATTTTGAAAAAAACGTGTTATCAGTTCAAAAGTAGGCAGAATAAATGTCTGTGTAATTATGCTGTTAATGCACTATACATTTCTTATGCAATAGGGTCAACAAGGTGAGAGTGGAACCCCAGGACGAAAGGTGACTAAAGATATTTTAAACATTAAAATAAACACAGCTACTCTTGTAAAGCCAAAGACACATTACTGGACTTTTATTGGGCCCCTCAAGTGTTTAAAGGGTCAGTGCACCCAAATGGCACAAAACATTTTCTCACTTAATGTTCCTACAAGTATCTAGCCATGCAATAGCTTTATTTTGGCCAGATTTTGAGATCAATTTCTTAGAGATTTCTGCCACAACTCAGCTGAGGTGAATAGCATTTGGTTTGTGGCGCTCACAGGATTTAAGGATTACATTTAAACCAGGCTACAGTCATGCTAGCTACTTATAGTCAAATTGAAATTTTGACTTGATAAGGACGAGATGAAAAGTTGGGAGTATCACCAAAGTGATTACAATTCTCCCTGAGGGGAACATCAGTGTCTGTACCAAATTTCATTTCATTCCAATCCATCCAACATTTCACTCTAAATGTATTTTTTTAATGCCGAGCTCCACAAACAAAATCCCATTCTCTTCCATTACATTGGGTGGAAGCAGAATCATGGGCACACAAAAAAATCACAACTATCTGCATGTGTAGACACAATTAGAAGAGGGTGAGAACGTTTGTTTTATTTTGTAATTTGGGTGAACTCACCCTTTAAACTGAAACATATCCTCCCATTGTCTGATACACTGAGTCACTGATATCGTCCCCCTGATTATCATCACCGTAAGATCACAGAGCACGAATGACAGTCGCCGCACGAAATGTGCCACCAGTTCATAAAAATATCATCGCTGCTCTCCCCACCTACCCACGTTGGATCAGTGGATGACATCAGAGCTCAGGGGGAACTTCTCTCCCGTCTCGTCTGTCAGTAAAGCCAGTTGACTCCAGGCCTTTGATGTCCCCTCTGCTCTATTTCTGTTTGACTGTGAGACACTAGATTAAAGCAGGCATTAATAATTCCCCTTGTAATACATGCCGACAAAGTTTTTTTTTATTTCGAATTCCTCTGTGTTGGTTTATTTTGGCTCATGAAAAACAATGTGCTGAGGCGCACTTCAGCTTTCTAACTGATCTGAGCTCTTTTTTTGTCCACTCTTTTTCAGGGTGAAATTGGTGAAAAGGGACAAAAGGTGAATGTTATTTACATCGTTCTTTTAGTTTGAAACACTGAAGTCTGGGAGCTGAGATTTTAACTGAAAGGACTAACATAGAGTGAAACATTGCGTAGTCATGTTTGTTTTGTGTTTTTAGGGAGAGCCAGGCATCGGCCACAGAGGTCCAGAAGGCCAGGCTGGTCCTCCTGGACAGAAGGTGAAATTTCCCTCCTTCCTCACTCTTAAAAAGTAAACGAAAGAGAAGAAATGCAATGTCTTATTTATATCCTGTCTAAATCAATTAATCCCTGCAGTCTTTTCCATCACGTTTACTGTGATTGACTTTTCTTCCCATCGTTGTTTTAATTTAGGCAATTTAATTGGCTCAGTGACTCACTCACTCATTTAAAATTGGGTTTGAGCAAATCAATTGATAAAAGAATGAAGATGACTTTATTTGAAAGCAATTATTCAAAAGTAATAGAAGAGCTGAATAATTACATTAACTGAAACAAGTGACCTTTAACTGTGTGTTTGTATTACAAACATTTCATTTGTCTCTATCTTCCTCTCCCTGTTCTCTGTTCTTATGTTACCTCAGGGCGAACCAGGCCACTCTGGGCCTCCAGGTGCTCAGGGCATCCAGGGTATCCGTGGTAACGCAGGCATCCAGGGCTCCCTAGGCCTGAGGGGCCCCCCAGGGGACCCAGGAGAACCAGGCAGGGAGGTACATCATCATATATCACCTTACAAGTTGCCATTTTGCTTGCTTTGATCGGGGGAAATGATGACAGTGAAAGTACGCAAATAGACTTAGATGTCTTTGTGTGTTGGTGCAGGGTGATCGAGGGAAAAGGGGGAAGAATGGATCACCTGGGGCTTCTGGTCCTCGAGGAGCAGCAGGACCTCAAGTAAGAAAATACAAATGATCTAAATGGTGTTTGCAAGTGCTGCGTCTGATTTTAGGGATTTCTTTTGGAGCTGCCTACTCTATAAGAAATACAATCTAATACACTCAGTATCATGTTTAGTAAAGTTTAAAACTCTCTTGTTTCATCATTATCTAATATTAGGAACATCTTAATTTAAAGTTATTTGTTATATCTGATTGATTGCCAGCTGGGAATGATATAATTATATTTTCTTTTGCTACCACTGCATCTCTCTTATAAAGGGTCCTCTTGGTGTATCTGGAGTTAAAGGAGAAAAGGTACAAATACTGTATATGTGATGTTTGAGAAGCACTTTACGTTTGTAGCAGCAGTATACTGTTATTTTCATTTTTATCTGTTAAAAAATGATGTGCCTATATCATCATTATTTTACATCTCTGGGGTATTTGTTGCTTCTTTAGAGTTGATCTTTACTTTGTCTTGTCCTCAACAGGGTGACAGTATTCCTGGAGAGCCTGGCACCCGGGGGTTGGCTGGCTTCACAGGCAGAAGGGTGAGTCGAGTTCAGTTTATACATCACAGCCAACCCCTGTGATAATGAACAACATTTTGAACAGGTTTAGTCTATGTTTACGTTACGGGAAAATTTCTTATCTCAGCTTATATGAAGTAAAATATCACACACTCACTGTGTTGACCAGTTTGTGTGACAGTTTAGGATTATGTCATCTTACCTGCTCTACCCATAAGGCTTCAGTATTTAGTATGTTCCTGTAATGTTGGTGGATTATGCGGAAAACTTACAATGTTTCTTTTCTATTCAGGGTGAAAAAGGCACTCCAGGTGTTAAAGGAGCTCCTGGGAATATAGTAAGCAACTTTTAAAAACCATAACTGAGTATAACATTTCATTAGAGTTTCACTTACTGATGTACACTTGGAGACAAAACCCTTTTCTTTTACCTATTTTAGGGTCCAAAAGGCTTGCGTGGCATCAGAGGTGAAAAGGTGAGCTGTTATTTCTCGTGATTTGTCACAACTGTGTCTGCACTTTTAAACGAATCCTTTCCCTTAACTCAATAACTTAATTAATCAAATACTAACACCAATTTGGAGTCTCATCAAACTAGACTTTGTAAGTTATTAAAATTCCTTGCAATTGATGTCCGAAGTAGAACCCGATACATGCTGCAAACCTGTTATACCTCCTCCAAAGTTACCCCCAGAAGTTAAATGGATATGAGAGGACACCACAGGGCATTGGAGTAATTTCTGCCATGCTGTCCTGCTGAAATTTCCATTTAAGGAAGGGGAGAGTTTAGCTCCGAAAGGATGCATATAGATAGGTGATAGATTGTCGGACTCATTTCGTCTGTGTAGACTTCAGACCCAAGTGTCAGCGTGTTGCAATGGAGCCTATCTGATGAACCAGACTGCATACAAACATTCCTGCTGTTTTCTGACCTCTTTCAACAAGAACTGCTCATAGGACCTCAATGTTTTTCTATTTATTGTGCTGTTTCTGTAAAATCTATACACCATGGTGCACAAAAAGCATCAATGAACTGCTATTTACACATCTCACACTCTCTGTTATGGTTGTTTGCGCCAACAGTGAGGTGTGTTAGCGAAGAGGCCAACGCTGACATTTATACATTTAGTAATGTTCCATTCATTTCGAAGTGTCAGCAAGTCCAGGTTGCGTTGATAACAGTGATGTCAGTTTTTTCAGACTGTCTTCATGTTTGTTTGTTTCTTCTCCATTGAAGCATCACAGCTGAGCGACTCACTCCTGTCAAAATCCTGCTAAACCTTGGTAATGTTGTGTGCAACAACCGCTCATGACATTTTATCAAAGGGGGATTATATTAGACTGTACTGTGACAGGATATAAATAAAATGCTGTGAGGGCTCAGCTGTTTTCCTACTGCAAGAGATATAAAGTAATAAATGTACTTCTGTTGACACCTGGAATTCAAAACAATCATGTTTGGAAAGACATTTTTTAAAAGCATCTTTCTTTGCAGGGGGACCGTGGGTTACCTGGAGTCAGAGGAGAAAGGGTATGATGATTTTCATGTTCCTCTGTAGGTAAATCAGAAAGTATTTAGCCTTTGCACTGATTCATTACAGCAGATTTGGTGCACATGAGTACACATGATTCATGGCTCAATATATCCATAATCCCTTCCTCCAGGGGAGTGTGCTTCAAATCCAAGGACCCCGTGGATTTAAGGGTTCCAAAGGAGACGCGGTGAGATCCTCTTGAAGTTGTAGTCATTTATCAAATTGCTCAATAAATTTACATGCAAGTAAAGTAACATGACTTAAAGGAAGTCGACAGATACACTCACAATAAGTAAGAGAAGAAAGAATTACAAAGCTAAACAATCAAAGGCTATAAGCTTAGACAGCCATATGTGGAATTAGGAATAAATGCTTTAATGAATACTCTGAATATCCAAACATATCTAAAAACACATATAAAGTAAACATATAAATGTTTTGACCTATGAAGAATTGAGAAGACGTTTTGTTTCAGGGTGAGCGAGGCCCACCAGGTTTTGATGGCGACAAAGGAGAAAAGGGCGAGGACGGTCCTCCTGGAGTCAAGGTAATAAATCCTGATGTAAACATTTGAATAACTGCAAAGAAGAAGAATACTTTAGACTAGACACTTAGAGTACTGGTCATGAGTAAGTCTCTGATAGACAATCATCAGCTTGCTTCATACTTTAATTTATAATAAATGGGACTGCACAAAAAAATCTTGAAAGTATTTTATATTGTTTTTAAAAGGGCTTAAAGGGCGATGCAGGCACTAAGGGTGCATTGGGACGGTTTGGAGCTCGAGGACCAGTCGGCCAGAAGGTGAGAGGATTCATTTTAATATCTTGCAACAACATTAGTTTAACCTTTCACTACTTTTATGGTAGTGCTGTGTGTGACATTGTCTTCTTGTTCTGACAGGGAGATCCAGGAGAGCCAGGACTCAATGGAGTGATGGTAGAGCTACAGCACGAACATTAAAAAACAATCAGTAATTGTAACTTCAGGGAGTCACATACAGTAACATCCATGATGTGATTTAAGGGTCGTAATGGGGATCATGGAGTGGATGGGGCCAAGGGGGACAAAGGAGATTTAGGACAGCTTGGCCAAAAGGGCAATCAGGTACAGTGAAAATCAATATATAACCAATCAAGATCCCTTTCATTTTTAAAGATTCAACAGAAGTTTAGTTTTTTTGTTTGTTTAATTTTTTTCACAGGGTGATCCAGGAGAACCCGGTTTACCAGGGGACACAGGGGAGAAGGGAGAGAAGGTGGAGGCGGTTATAATTTGTCACAGTTGTCCCACTGTTTATGAGTATCACTTTATTGTCATTTCTGTTTGTGCAGTCATGTTCCAAAGTGTTACCTGCTGTTTCAGGGCTTCAGAGGTTTACCTGGACGCATTGGTAGTCCAGGCCTGGATGCGGAAAAGGTCAGGTCTCAATTAGCATTTGATTAGACCAAAAGAGAGTGATGCGTTATCTAACAATGAAGAAATCCTGTCAGTCCTCTTGATAACTCTGTATACAACATCTTTGCAAAAACAGGGAGATATGGGGTTCTCCGGCACCCCTGGCATACCTGGACTGAATGGACTCACAGGGCGCAAGGTAAACATTCAAGTGTGCACATATTTCTCTTTCTCTCTTACGTGAACATATACAAACTCACTATTTTCATCATGTGACATCCCTTTAGGGCGATAAAGGAGAGGGAGGCACCAATGGTGTTGATGGTGATACAGGAGAGAAAGGAGGAAAGGTTAGTAAATGAACGTCAATATCAGTTGTATTTTGTTAAATTCCCAGGAAAGATGTCCCTTGTATTGTTTTTATGCATACTTTTATATTTCAGTTATGTGAAAGAACAGCATGTGTTTTTATCTTGAAGAACATCATGTGTTGTGTTTTGCTCCATACAGGGTGCAGCAGGTTTCCCAGGTTTCCCAGGGTTTAAGGGGTCAGCAGGGATTCCAGGAAGGGATGGAGATGAGGGACCACCAGGACTCCCAGGACCCCATGGGGACACAGGGCCTAAGGTACAGTGTTTCCTACTCCCTTATTGTGCTGATAAATGGAAGAAAAACGAGGGCTCGTTATCAACGTTACAGATTAATTATCTCATTAAACAAAGATATCGAGCTGCCATGATATTTATCTTAAAATA
Organism: Enoplosus armatus; assembly: GCF_043641665.1. Taxonomy (NCBI): domain Eukaryota; kingdom Metazoa; phylum Chordata; class Actinopteri; order Centrarchiformes; family Enoplosidae; genus Enoplosus; species Enoplosus armatus. Next base: position 7,528,950 of record NC_092201.1, on the reverse strand, counting down.
ATGTCATACTTAAGTCATGATTTCATTTACGAAAACAATGTTTGATATGTCAAGAAAATAATGTTAATAAATCCTTTTCTTGGGATCCTGCAGGTAGTGTTAAAAAATGAATATACACATGATTAACTCATAATTAGTTTTCTTGAGATACTGTTATTTGACAGAACAGGAAGTTGTTACCACACAATAAAGATTATTAGCAACAATGACCACTCCAAGCTTCCACAGACTTCTCTGGCTGGTGCATACCAGTAGTGTAGCTGAAGGTATGAATCACTTCTTTAATGAAGTGAGTCCAACCAAGAACGAGCCTAATTACCACTGCCTTTAACTGAATGGTGCTGTCACTATATAACCTCTTCTGTAACTAACACTGAGGTGTGGCAGCACTAAAACGCCATGTCTGCTAAACCAGAAGCTACTGTTAACATATATGCACAATGAAGTATTTCTCTACACAGATTCCTAAAGCACTAGTCCTATAAATCTGGTTCAATGCCCTTATATTTACTTCCTATTCACATAAGCCTGTGAGAACAAACATATTAGTATCTACAGGCTATTAAATTGTTAATCCATGTATGGGACAGAGCAGGTACAGCTATCTGTCCATCTTTAAAAAATACATTTAAAGGTCCAAGTTACATGAGAAGAAGACTGGAAATGTGACAGAACACAATGAACAGAAGCTTGATTACAGTCATCACCATGTCTGTGTCTCACACACACACACACACACACACACACATATGCAGCGGTCTATTTCTGTCTGCAGCTTTCGAGTAATATCTTACTCAATTAGCTCCTTTCAGCTACAATTACCAGACGTTCAGTGTTGACAGAGAGTGGCTGGAAAGCTCTAATGAGGATATTCCAAGGATGTACCTAATTGGTCTTTCTTTCATGCTGCGTAGAAGTGAGTGGTGAGATGTGCTGCTGTGGGTTTTTTTTCCTTGTTAGCATAGAGGTTTTTTGTGAAATAATTTCAAAATGTGTTTTTCTCTGTGCGCACGTTGATTGTCGCCAAACAGGGGGAGAGGGGCAGAAGGGCAAGGTTGAAGCCATGTCTGAGGGGAGCACCCGGGACTCCAGGACTACGAGGAGAGAGTGTGAGACTCATACATAAACCCACTTCTCTAAACAAACTTATAGTGGACAGAGCCAGCCCTCAACCCTCTCCTAGCTAGCATCTGTCCCACTTGCCTCTGTAACTCTCTGCTACCTAATCATTTTAACAAAGGTAAAAAAAAATGTAAAGATACAACTACAAAGAGCTCTGATGAGGCTTTGATCCTGTTGTTGCTCATGCAGATAAATGTAGTTGTATCCTAGATGAACTTTTCTGTATTTTTGATACATTATATTGCATATATTTGTTGTGCAGAATGTTCATTAACATGTTAAACCCGATATAAACAACTCAAAAATGCTATATAGATCATTTTTGAATAGCTGCATTTCATTGTTCATTGTTCATTAATTCATAATTAATCTTTTGTAAATGTGTCTTTGCTATAGGGTATAGTGGGTATTGAAGGAGGAAAAGGGGAGAAGGGGGAGCCTGGACTCTCGGTACGTGTTTATTTCACACAAACAAGCACAATCACACACACACTTAAAAACTATATATACACATAATTAATAAGTGAATGAATCTTTTCATTCTCTGTGTCAAGGTTGAAGAAGTGAAGGAGCTAGTCACCCAGGAGGTGGTAGAAAAGTGTGGTAAGATTGTGTGTGTATGTGTGTGGGTGGGTCATATCGTTCACTTGTACATTTTGAACCCTCTATGTGTGACTTTTCTGTGCATTTATCCAAGAGTGAATAAACGTGTGCCTCTAGATAGGCCTACATATTGTGTGTGTGTGTGTGTGTGTGTGTGTGTGTGTGTGTGTGTGGTTGTTTGTTGTAGAGCTCCCGTGGCAGCAGCATGGCACCCGTGTGTGTTGTGCCATCTGTTATGTTCTCTCAGAGGAACACACACCATGGTGCCAGCAACAGCAGAACCATTCACAAACACGAGACTGCCATTAAGAATCCACTCCACACTTAAAACCCTGGTTTTGAAAAGTTCTACATACATAAAGTTTTACTTACTTTACTACTTTTACTATTATGACAACTGTGCTCATAATTCAGTGTAGAGTTTCTTCAGGTGTTTGTCATGTTTGAATGCAATGTTTATGTCATGATTCATAGCATAATTGTAAATACATTCTAGTTAAACTCAGATATTCCTCACGTTACAAGTGTTTAGGTATTTATTGCATAATATTATAGATGTTTGAGTTTGTAAGCCTGTCCTTTGTTTATTAAAACCACTTATATATTTGGTGAAAAGATGTGTTGTAATCACTTTTTGGGTTTCACTGTTTTTGCTGTTTATTTAACAGTGAAGCTTCGAGTAAAGTGCAATTAGGTTGAGCTAAGTAAAGTATAAAATAATAAATAAAGTGGTTTGGATGGCATAAACTAAGAAGCCCAGGTTATAAATTATGATTTAATGGTCTCAAACTTTGCCACTGAATACTCTGGTACTTCATAAATATCCTGATGTATAGTACGACATGAAAAAATATTAAAAACAGCATTGTTTGGTGTTCGTGCATGTAAGAGATTGTGTGTGTGTGTATCATGTTTGCATCACTACAGGGTTGGAATACAAGTTCATGGTGAAGTCTGTGGATCCAGACGGAACAACCTCAGTGACTGAGAAGAAAAAAGAGCCAGATGATGTAGCGGTGTCCCTCAACCGTGACCTCCAAGGAGAAGGGATGCAAGAAGGTGAAGAAGCAGAAGTAGAAGAAGAAGAATATGGAGACGAAGTGGGGGGAATGAGCAGTCCTGCCCCTGTGATCCTCGAGGAAAAAGGAACTCTACCAAACCGCACTGGTAATAATAACTATTACTATTACTATACCATAGTACTATACTACTATGGTATAGTAACTGTTTGCTGGTGGACTGTTGTCCAAGCCCATGGGCCAAACACACAGATGCCTGAGATGTCATAATGTTCGTTCAGTTGTCCCCCGCAACAAGTTTATAGCGTGTGACCAAGTGTGTGTCACCGCTAAATGGTTACATATGTCATACTTATGTGTAACAGCTGTGATGTAGGCAGTTTTTCTGGCGTGTTAGTTGAGATTATGGAGACTTTGACGCACTCAGCAGTAATGACACACTCTGAGGTGTTCGCACAAAGAAAATAACGGAACACTATTATTACCAATATCATCACCTCCATCTCGTCTATTGTTCTCTGATATTATCATGCTTCTATCATGATCATTTAGTAAAGGGAGGAAGAGGTTGTGTTTGTCATCATAACACATAACTCTTCATCTCCGATAGTTCTGCTGTTACTGAGGCCATCACCATCAAGACAGAAAAAGAAAAGAAACCAGAAAAATAAAACAAAGGGTCAACATGTACCAAGAAATCACACAATATTTCATGAAGCTCATTAGCACTTACAGCCCCCAGGCAAGGATAGCTTTCTGCATCCCAATTTATTTTAATTCTTGCTTCCGGTAAACATAACCAAAACTAATCAAAGAGTGAGCCTGTCATTGCCCATAGTCAATGTCAGCATGTTTATTCATAAACTACAATCATTAGATGTAAAAACATTTAGCTCATTCTATGTATGAAATAATGACACAAGCACCATGAGCCACAGACTTTACTGCATTTTACCGTCTGTGGCTCCAAGTTGTCACACGAAATCTGCTGCATTGCCTTACAGCAAAGAAAGGTACTAACTGTACAACTATTTGCTATAAATGGTCCATTCGTTGATGCAGAGACAAACAGCACATTTCACAGAACAAAGAACTAGAAACTGTGCTTGCTGCTATGTACCGATAAACTTGTTCCCCCCAGCTCTTTCAATTACTTTTTAATGATACTTTTTGGATTTCCCCTTTCATCCCTGGTTTTAAGGATGGGAATTGAGTGATTGTGTAACTGGAATTCCCTCAAACTAGGCCCTGTAGGGTTGCAGATTTGCAGAAAGTTAGCACAAAGAGATCAAAAAAGACGATCACTGAAGGCTCCGTGTAGTCCGAAAAAGTCAAACCACCCCTGGCATTCATTAATTGTTGGTCCAGTCAAAGTGGTTCCTCCTTGGTCTCTGATGACTGAATCCACCAATCTGTAAAACTCCTCCTTGATGTTGTTTTCCTTCAGATTCTCTTGAGGGAGGGGCTGCAGAGTGGGGACACAGGAAAAAAAGAAGGGTATTTGGAACAAACACTGCTGGTGAGTGGCCAAGACAACTGATTTTCTTCTTATCCGTCTGCCACTCTCTTTTTTTCCCTCTTGTTTACTTGCTCCATCTATCGTCTTTTTTTTCTTTCTGCTCCTCTTCATATTTTCATAATCTATGAGTAATGAGTTGCTTGAAATTGTTAAAAGCACAAGGTGGGAGAGAATGATAAGACCAAAACTTAATCCATGAATGTTTGACAGCTTGTGCTAGATTTCACGAGGCAACATATTCATAAAAATATGCAGATCTGAAGTGTAATGAAGAATGTGGTGACTAAAAGACAGCAATATAGCATCCAGCAACTCAGCTTATAGTTACCCATTCATATTAAAGGAATAGTTACAACAACTTATTTACTCTTTGTATTGTAAGATAGATGTTTTATTCTTATCCAACTCTCCATAAGAAAGCAAACAAGCAAATTTACACATTTACACATACACTCGTCTCAACAGGTTTTTATCATCTAAGTTGTGAGATCTTGTCAGGCGTACTCTCAGCCTCAAGTGGTATCTTTACATGTTTTAACCCCTGTATTCACCTCACATGCAGTTCCAGCAACAGGCCGCTGCCTGGAGCCGATGTCTGAGGGGACCTGTTCAGAATATGTCCTGCTCTGGTACTTCCACCTTCGCTCAGGGGAATGCAGGCCGTTTGTGTTCGGGGGGTGTGGTGGCAACAGAAACCGATTCTCCTCAAGACACGAGTGCCAGAGTTGGTGTGGGATGGAGAGGAGTGGTGGGGGGTACCAACCAGATCACAGATGAAATAAACGTCGTAACAGCTAATCAGATCAGTAAGAAATTCTTCTTTAAAACTGTTTTGGTTGTACAGTATGAATGGGAGGATACTGCAAAAATGGTCATTAAGACAATATAATGTTCTTTTCACCTTTATCATAGTGATAAAAAACTTTACACTTCCACAGCTACTGAACCTTGGAGATGAAACTAGCAACCCCAAACAAGAAAATCATTTTTGTACATAACTGTGTAAAATGTTTTGTATTGGATTTATTTATATAGTTTAACAGCTGTTTCTTGCTTTCAAATCAAAATGTGAATGTTAATTTTGTAATTTCTTCTGTGATTAGAGTTTACTACTGAAAGATTAAATCCGTCTTTTCTTTTGTGGTCTGTCTTTGTCGTGCTCATCTCCTCTCTCGAGTCTCTTTATGTAACGTTAGGTCACCTTTCTTATGTTTTGTCAATTGCCCTGCATCCTGTGCGGTGCGACAAATAAGAAGCTGGTGAGCTGATTGCCTGCTGCCACCTCCACCACTACATATGTTCCTTTGGCAGGGGGTGTTATGGGTCAGGCTGGGAGCCAGATGAGGGGCCAACGGGCCCAGTGAGGGAGATCACGCAGGGACTGTTTTAGAGGACTCTCCATCAGACCGACACAGCAGTAGCAGGGGATTCCTGCGTGGGTGTTGATGTGGGGGCAGCACGTATTCAAGGTTTTCTTTTTTTTTTCTGGCAGTAAAAATACACACGACAAAACTTTCTCAGGTTGTCATTGGTTGATATTTCAAAGAGGATGCTGCAGTGTTCGTTTTTTCTTTGGGGCTGAATGCTCACGTCAACATGCTGCACCAGCTCCACCACCAGGTTTCTTTAACTGTTGTCAATTCCTCAAAAGGTTGCTCGCTCACAATAGTCAGTGTTTAAAGCAGAAATTCCATCAAAGTGACAGATGAGTCTTTCACCAACAAGCCTCCGGAGGCTTTCGTCATATTAGTCACGATTCTGCTCTGTAATGTACTCCCACATGCTAAGATGCTCTATGGATCTGCAAGATGTGGTAACACAGTGTACAGTGACAGGCTGTTCTCGCTGAACCACACCCCCTGCCAACCACAAGTAGTCAAGACCAAGACAGATGCCACACTGCAAACAATATTTAACTTAACACTTTCAAATAATTTGTAGAAATGTTAATATATTTGTTTTACTTAAAATCTTAATCTTAAGATCTACTCATGCTTGAAATAATATCACTTATTTACAAAGAAAATATAAATATTTTTCTTAAAACCCCAAAAGCTCAGATTCAAATCTTAAAAGCTGCTCTGAGTTTTCTTGTAAACAAACAAAACTTACTTTTACATTCACCAAAACGCAATGTGTCAATTTCCTTCCTCATAAAACATTTGCAAAGCCAATTTTAAATCGTGCTCTCCATCCATGTTTGCTTGCTAGCAGTCTTCTTCTTCACTGCATTTGTTGGCCCATCGCTACGTTTCTTGGCATGTTACCGCCACCAACTGTTGATCAACAGAATTGCATGAAACATCAGGATGTCAATTACGTTGCCTGCGTATTTATTTATTTACTTATTTGCACAAATAATACAACTATCATAAAAGATATGATATGCACGCAAATACATTCACATACATATATACAGACTTGCTTACACCTGCTAGGATATACATGAATTAAAAGTGAACAAAAGTTTGTGTAGCTGAGGTAGGAAGCTAAACGCTTATACGAAGACCTCTCCTAAAAACTCCAGGCAAGTAAAAATAATAAGTGTCGGAAAGGCTCATACAAAATAAAGACTGTGAACATAAAAGCAAAGTGTGAACCTGCTCATAAAAACATTGCTCAATAGCGCTACTAGTGGTCAAAAACTCCATTTGATCCAGATATGAAATAAGGAACAACTTAAATCAAATTTAAGTTTGGAAAAAAACATTCTTAAGAGTTTAACACTCAAAAACTCAGCTAATGTGCTTTATGAGGATTGCTGCTAAACTTCGATTGGTGCACGAAAATACATTACATCACCTTTTTGCAACTGAGCCCTGCCCACTTTAAAGCAGTAAGAAAAGCATTGAAAAAGACACAAATGCAGAAATCTCTCATGTTTAATAACCAAAACTGTCCTATTTTTTGTCTTTAAGTTCACTAGTGTCAGGACAATGAAAATTGAAGAAACAATTTGGACAGTTTTATTTCCATCCATATCTATATATATTCATTTACTTGTTAAAAATGAGGCGCAATACCAGACTAAAAAATATGTGTACGCCTTCACACCTGAGCTGAACAAAAGACTCTAATGGAGAACGACTGATGAGTTCTCAACACGTCCCATTCCAAGTGACTAACAACAACATAATCCAGCACAGTAATGAAAGTGTGACTTTTCCATTGAAGTTGAAGAGGAGCAAGTAATCCCATTTCAGAGATCAATTGCAGAGCGGAAGCAAGAGTGGGAGTCTTATTGCACAGTGTGTCACAGAGTGTGATTACTCCAGCTGTGAAGACTTACAGTCACATTCATCTCACAATGAATCTGCTCATTAGAGCTTGACCCGACACCCTTTGATCCTCTCACTCCTTCCATGCTCTGTCCTCGTTTTGACATGGTAATGTACATCACTGCAGGTGGTGTGTTGCATGTAGACTCGAAGTTTTAATTAAAACACAATGTTCTCCACATCAGTCTTCTTTTCAAATGAAATTGCCGTCTGTACGGAATGTAAATCATACTTACTGGGTACTGTTATCAACCACAGCTCAAGTTGTCAATGAAGCAATCTGATGGGAAAAACTCTGAACTTTGCACCTTTTATGATTATGATTATGCCACATATACTGAAAGAGGCGACGATGTATTTAATATACTTCAAAGCCATGTTTGAAATGCCATGCGTGAGTGAGCGTATCAGGAGTATTACAGTATTAAGACGCATTGTATTAAAGGCTTTGTTACCCAAATATTCACTATTCATATTTACATTGTACTGTTACAGTGGTACCACTCTCTAATTAACCACCCTAATAAGCTGTAACTAATGACTTTATTAATGGTTAATACATAATTTACTAATGCCTTTTATTAGACATTAATAGAGTCACTTTTGGGTTGTTTCAGGGTGTGAAAAATCCCTTTAGCTTTATGTAATTCTCCTCCAGCATCACATGTTTTGTCTCCTCCATAAAACTTCATTGAACATCATTCCAAGAACCAAATATATTCAGTTTACTATCATATATGACAAAGAAAAGCATCAAATCCTCATATATTCGAAGCACAAATGTTTGATATTTCTGCTTTAAAAGTGACTAAAAACGATTTGCAGATTAGCAAAATAGTTGCAGACTAATCGATTAATTAGCTAATGCAGCTAATGTTATGTTTAAGTGTGAGAATGTGTAAGAGGAGACCTTTTCCAACCACTGCACACAAAAATAATGAGTAGCATTTTTCTGCTTTATATTTTATATGCTTTAAGTTTAAGAAAGTGTTGTCTGAATGGCAGCTGTCTGTGGTCCTGAATGGGAGCTGTCTGTGGCCCTGAATGGGAGCTGTCTGTGGCCCTGAATGGGAGCTGTCTGTGGCCCTGAATGGGAGCTGTCTGTGGTCCTGAACTAGCGATCTTGCAGACTTACCGTCATGTATGTGTCTTGGCTGGCAAAGTGTTCATTTAAGGCGTACTATGGTAAGAATCAGGTTGAGGGTAAAAACACTTCAGCTCCATGAAAAATAACCAAGTTTTTCTTTCTAACTGTGGTCGTGATGCCTCGTGTTCACCGACAGGAGGTCACACTTAACTTTTATTTTTTTTATGTACCACTACATCACCGCATCACAACCAATGGGATACTTCACAGCACACCAAAATGTCAACGGGATGACGTTGTTGCTGGCGTAGGGCTGCAGTTTGATGGCTCCTACTAAATGAACGCGGTGGGAATGGACGAGCAAGACACACCGCCGGTCAGACAGACGGTGCGCACTGCTGACCTCCGCACACTCCGCCACTTTATCAGGATTTCATCACATTTTTACTCGTCGGGATTTCTGCCTGTTTGTTTTTTCCCTCGCAGAGATACGTGTTTGTTGACCTCTCTGACTGTATTCTTTATTATAGGACACGAGCGGTAAGTTATTTGAGCTTTCATGTTTGTCACCCAGTTGCCTGGAGGTCCAAAATAGACATTAAATGTTCTTGAGCAAAGGCTGAAAGACTTTTCTGGAGACTCAAGCTGAACTATCGATAAAACGAAGTCTAAACTCCTAAAAACCCAATTTTGAATAAGAGAGGAGAGATATGATAGTGTGGAGGAGACTATTTCATTCTATTTCAATGTTAATTAACATTTTAATTGACTGAAATTGAGACGACAGTACTTGTGAAAGCTGTAAAAGACTAATTACGCCTATTTTAAGATCCATTTCAGTCTGTTTTCTCTCTTGCTTTAAGATCAATACACTTAATGACTGTACAACATGAAATATAATATTAAGATTGTCAATGAGATGGATGTTAAAAGTCAAGTGACATGAAGTAAACCTTATTCTTGACCTGCGTTGGTCCCAGAGGACACAGCATGCTGCCGTCCCTGAAGACCCTGCTGCTGCTCTCGGTCCTGTGCACACCGACCTCCAGCCTGTGCCTCCGCCTCTACCAGACCCGCTCCGATCTCCTGTGCGACGACCAGATGGCAGTCGGGGTCCGGAGCGACGACGACGAGCCGGGTTACTCCCCCATGGACGGCTGGGGGTCCCTCCTGCAGTCCGCGGAGTATCTCGCCTCCTCCTCTTCCTCCTCCTCCTCCTCTTCTGCCGAGTCCAGCCGGGAAAAAAGAACTTCAAGTCCCGCAAACTACCGCTACGTGAGCCGAACGAAGCTCAGAGGGCAGATGCTCCGCAACAGCAGCAAAGGGGACCGGAGGAGCAGGCTGACCCTGTCCCTGGACGTCCCCACCAACATCATGAACGTCCTCTTCGATGTGGCCAAGGCCAAAAACCTGCGAGCCAAGGCGGCAGAGAACGCGCGCCTGCTGGCTCAGATTGGACGGAGGAAGTGAAGACGTTGTTGGACAAAGTTAGATTTATCAGACAGCCATGACCAGTGTTGGCCTCCTCGTTACTCACATGTAATGAATTACTTCTTATTCACTTTTAAAGTATAATGGTAGGCCTGTTGATCTGTTTCTTTCCACTCATATTACAGGTAAAAGAAGCATTTCTGATATAATCTAGTTGCTCTCATGTGAAACGGAATCAAAGTCTTATAATCTTTTTTTTTGTTGTTGCTCCAATCAAAACACCAGGAAACCTCCTTTTGGGACAATATACGATGTAATCTAACTAAAAGCTAGATGATGATTTTTAAATTTTCGTTTTAGGACACCTCAGCTTCAAAGTCATAAATGATACAACATTTGGCTGATAAATGTTATAAAACTGTGCACAGTTTGAGTTAAAATCGTGCCTTTGTGGTGGGAAGAATCCATATGTTTCTTATGCACAATAAGACATTTTGCAGCAACAGTGTCACTGTCTTAAATCAAGACATAATGTGGTCGAGAGCAATAAGGAGGAAGTTATTTTACTTGTATCAAGATGATCGGTCATTTCAGGCAAGAAAACATGTTTCGCCTTCCTTTCAGATCTGAAAAGAAGATTTTAAGACTTGTGGATTTTTAGTTACTTTCAAGAAGGACATGAGTTGCAGTAAAGACAAATCCTTTGATTTTCTGTTTCAGTAAAATTAATGTTTAATGTGCTTAGTTTGCCCCTGAGTCATCAAATTTTAAATCTTGGACTGAACAAGAAGAGCAAAGCAGTTGTGATTATTCATTCTTACACCCTTATCAAAAGACCAATGAAATGTTTTGTAATTCTGTTGCATAATCGTAACATTTGATGTTACAATGTTGTTTTTCTTTCTCTTTGCGTCTTCTTTTATTTTTTTTAATATCTTTTTATTTTGAGAGTTTTGTCATTCAGAAGTTCACATGGGAGCCTGTAATGATTCCTGATTCTAGTGTGAAACATCGACAGTAGCAAAAACACTGAATAATGAACACTGAAATACTGTACAAACCAACTGCAAGATCATGAAACAGTAAAATGCAATGCATGGGAATGTATGTGTTCATCAGATGTCTGTTATTTTTATACTCAAAATAAAGGATTATTTTTCCTCAAATAAAGCAGATGTAACTAACTACATTTGCCTTTTTGATATACAGCACTTTGAACAATGGGATCCATAGAAACATTCCTATAATTTAGTATTCCTTTACTACTTTGCTATCCATAAGGCTGATACTAAAGCCTGGCTGATACATCAGCATGTCCAGTATTATTGGCCAATTTAAGCTTGCCACACATACATATATATACATATTTATATTAGGTACAAATGTATATGTTTGCCAATAAGTATCAAGGAATTACAGTACAGAAATATTTAAAAAAAAAAGTATGTCAGGTGTATATGATTAAAAATAGAATAGTATATCAAATGTCAACATCAGCATCAGTCAGGCTATACTATGTGTACATTATGATGTAAACAAATACTTTCAGAAAAGGTGTTAAAAGGCACTTACAGGGCTCAGTTTGGTTTTAGTTTTTATAATGTAGATGGCTGAAATGTCACCAGTGACTTGTTATTTAATTTTGAGTACGTTAAGTTTGCTTATTCCACCAGACACCTTAGTGGAGATTGTGTATTATAGCTATAGAGACGAGACTCAAGACACAGAGCAATGTCGACATCTTGTGGCCAATTGACCTAAAAACACCCAGGTGGTGAGTCAGCTCTGCAGGTGTGCGTCCAACAGGTCACTCTGCTGATCTGCTGTGTGAATATCAGTGAATGTCCTGATACCTCCCCGTGCCCATACTGTCCGCGCAAAAGTTTGAATTACCAACCAGGCAAAAAGGGCAACTGCTCTTGGGTCAGAAGGTATCAGGTTCACTGTGGTAATTAGATTAATTGTACATACTACAGCAAAATATAAACTAAAAAAAAAGAAATCCTGCATTTCTTTTTTCCTAATCTGCTTTATCTTGTGTTTTCATAATTGTTACACATCTAATAAAGGTGCATTTGTGATGGTAAATCTTATGTGAACTGCGCTGTATAATATAGCTTGACAGCAGCGCCCCCTAATGGCGATAAAGGGGGATGGTTCTGACGTATGTTCCGTTGACGTGGACGTTTAAACCGGAAGAGAGTTTTCATTTTGGCTACGTGGAAGTAGCTTCTCGTAGGACCGAAGCTGAGAGCATCTTTTGCCCTCGTCCGTCAGCTTCATTCCGACAGAATGATTAAAAAGTTTGATAAGAAGGACGAGGAGTCTGGTAAGATTGGCGAGTTATTACTTTATATAGTGGCAGCGTTTGAAAAATTAAAGTTGTGTCTGGGCTGACAAGATGTTGGACGCTTTGGAAGCTAACGCGAGGCTAGCCTGTTTCAGAAAGCTGACTAGCTAAAGCTAACGATAGCTGTCAGGGTAAATTATATTTATGTAATGTAGCTGGTGTAAAGGTCAGTTATAACCCGATTTGCAGTTAAAAATTGTAGCAGTTATTATTTGATGTCACAATAATATCATCACCACTTCTACGCTAAGTTTAGCGTTAGCATTTCAAGCTAGGCGGTGTCAGCTGGATGTTGTGATGTTCGTTTTTCTCGTTAACGGACGTGTCCTCTTTGAGCATGAACTCAAAATATAGATGAATCAAATTTGCTGCACTGGTGCTTTAATTTAAAGGAGACCTGTCTGCAAGTGTACATGTGTGTTTTAGTTCTAGCATGTAGCATAAGCTGGCGTCAACTTTGCGTCCTTTACGTGTGTTGCTTTTGTATGATGTTCAATCTGACTCTGCTGTTGTGACATTTAGGAAGTGGGTCGAACCCTTTCCAGCACCTGGAGAAGAGTGCAGTGTTGCAGGAGGTAACGTCTGCATTTTATATTGCTTAAACTCTTAAGCTCTGCTCTGAACTTACGTGAGTGAAAACAATATGAGTCAAAGAAACAATATCGCAACACCTGAAATAAAATAAGGTGTCCCTTCTTGTGCACAGGCACGTATCTTCAATGAGACCCCTATCAATCCTAGGAGATGCCTCCACATTCTCACCAAGATTATCTACCTCCTCAACCAGGTAAGAAGTTGTTTCACAAACATGTGAAATAGCACTTTATTTGTGTGTTTTGAGTCTTAACGTTTTTACTCTCTCACTCTCATGTCTTTGATCATGTAGGGAGAGCATTTTGGGACCACAGAGGCCACGGAGGCCTTCTTTGCAATGACCAGGCTCTTTCAGTCCAATGATGTAAGATACCGTCCTTTCATTCATTCATTAGTTAATGGGTTAGATATTTTGTTTGTTTCCATTTTAGTGTAATGTTCTAATATAAACGTAGTATGTTTATACTCTTTCCTTCTCTCTCAGCAAACCCTGAGGAGGATGTGCTACCTGACCATCAAAGAGATGGCCAATATCTCAGAGGATGTCATCATTGTCACTAGCAGGTTTGTACCATAACGTGAAATGGCTCTCACATGTATGCAAATACTGAAATACCCTCCAGGAAGTGTCTTTTCTTGGCGGAGTGGAAACAGTTTGTCCAGAGTTTCTTTACATTTACACTAGGATACATAAAGTGACAGATCTGGGTGTACAAAAACTAGGTTTTTCTCATGTTTATAAAAATATGGTAAATTGATGAGGTCTGTTTGACTATTTGAATTATTACAGAGGAGAACAACTCTGTAAATGTGTTTTTGTTACTGTTGTAATGTGTTCATTTTCTTTTGAGGTCACAGTGTCTTTAATGATTCCTTGTGTGGTGTTTACAGCCTGACCAAAGACATGACAGGGAAGGAAGATGTTTACCGTGGACCTGCTATCAGAGCCCTCTGCAGAATTACAGATGTAAGTGCTGCTTCATTTTGTTTTTGTCTTCCTTGTCCAGTCTCCCCATCTCTTCCTTGACTTTGTCATCTCATGCAAGAAAGAAAACATCCTATATATAATATTCAATTCTTATAATTAAGAAACTGAAACATTGTTTGTTGAATGTTTCCTGTATTTTCCACAGACCACCATGCTGCAGGCCATTGAGAGATACATGAAGCAAGCTATTGTTGACAAGGTGCCCAGTGTGTCCAGTTCAGCCCTGGTCTCCTCACTGGTAAAGAAAAATGGCTCAGTTTCATATTTCACTTATAAATCCAGAAATAGCAGATTTAATTCTCCTTTATTTTGTGCTTCTGTATAATTGAGATAAAGTTGTGTAATTGTATATCATATCAATGCTGGTGGGTAATGAAGTCCTTTCTGTTTGTGTGTGTTTCAGCACATGGTGAAGATGAGCTACGATGTGGTGAAACGCTGGGTGAATGAAGCCCAAGAGGCTGCTTCCAGTGACAACATCATGGTCCAGGTGGGTAGTACACACATGCACAAAGACTCGGGAATTCATGTTATTTTGAACCATCTATTGTGTGTGTAGAGGGGTGGCTCCACTGGATCGTACATAGGCATACAACAAGTAAAATTAACATGTCCAGGTAGTTGAGATTAAACAGATCTGTTAAAAACTTTTCAAACTTGTTTGTGTGTGTCCTGTCTTCCAGTACCACGCCCTGGGTCTGTTGTATCACCTCAGGAAGAACGACCGTCTTGCCGTCACCAAGATGCTCAACAAATTCACCAAATCTGGTCTCAAGTCTCCCTTTGCCTACTGCATGCTCATCAGGATCGCAAGCAAACTTCTGGACGAGACAGAGGGAGGGTGAGTAGACCTGCAGTAACCTGCTGCTCTAGTAGAGACGTGCAAGGACATCTGGGTACCTGCATAGTACAGCTGATTCCCCACTGATATATGAGCTGTCATCTATGGTATCTCTCGGTGGGACTGTTGATGTCTTGTTGACAGTATTATATTCTGTCTTTATGTTTTCAGTCACGACAGCCCCTTGTTCGACTTCATCGAGAGCTGCTTGAGGAACAAGAATGAGATGGTGGTGTATGAGGCGGCCTCTGCCATCGTCCATATGCCCAACTGTACAGCCAGGGAGCTGGCCCCTGCTGTGTCTGGTCAGTAGTTTACTCACCCCTCGTTCATCTTTCATTTCTATCTGTATTGTTATGAACAGAATGAGGCGTTGTTTCTGTCCTTATGATATTGCCGGCTTATGAGTCTCATTGTGAATGTGTATTTGTCTTCCTGCAGTGCTGCAGCTCTTCTGCAGCTCTCCCAAAGCAGCCTTGAGATACGCTGCTGTCAGGACCCTCAACAAGGTACAGCTTCACTCTCCATCCTCCCTCACATGGCCCATTTTATTATGTATAAGCATAGATCATTTTAATTATACGTGAACGTACGGTCAAAACAGACTGTAATACTCAATGAACACTGACATCTCCTTTGTGTCCACCAGGTGGCCATGAAGCATCCGTCTGCTGTGACTGCGTGCAATCTGGACCTGGAGAACCTGATCACCGACTCGAACCGCAGCATCGCCACTCTGGCCATCACGACTCTGCTGAAGACCGGCAGTGAGAGCAGCGTGGACCGGCTCATGAAACAGATCTCCTCGTTTGTCTCCGAGATCTCGGACGAGTTCAAGGTCAGACACTTTTGTTTTAGTTTAGTTTTATTTGATAATGCAGTACAACTAAATCCACACACATCAGGTGTTATAATGAGTAGGGAGAGCCTACTTTAGCCATTACATTTAGAAGTTGCTGAAATATCCTCAAGTAGGACACTAAAACGCTATGAGTTGTAATCTGTAATTTAGTCTATCCTCAACAGAGAGAGCCATCAAATACATGTTGTACAATGTTGTGTTGGCATTGTAACACAGTACTTATTGAAAGTGTGAGAATGTGTCATGATGGGGTTTTTTTATCTCCCAGGATTTCAGCTTCTGTGGCCACAAAAGATTAATTTCCGATATGAGATTCACTGCTTCGCCTCCCTTTTTAAAATCCTATTATTTTTGTTCTATTTTCTGAATGTTGTCTGAAATCTGTCCCTGATGTTTGTTTCCTCCAGGTGGTGGTGGTGCAGGCCATCAGCGCTCTGTGCCAGAAGTATCCCAGGAAGCACAGCGTCATGATGAACTTCTTGTCCAACATGCTCAGAGATGATGTAAGTTGATCATTGACAGACCTCCGACTGTCCTTCACACTTTGGTCTTTGCCTCATGAGGCAGCTTCCTTATCAGTGATATCCTTACTGGCTAGAAAGATAAATGTTGTAGTCACAGTTAGCATTTTGGGAGCTTGCATGCTCTTCTATATCTTTTACAAAATATTTTCAGATTACATAAGTCTGGTTTATATGTGCTAAAAATCAAATAAAGCCTACGGTGTCTGTTGCAGTTGTGTTTGCATTCTAAATTGAGCACTCACAGACTCACAGAGACCACCTCTCTCCTCCCTGCAGGGTGGCTTTGAGTACAAGCGGGCCATAGTGGACTGCATCATCAGCATCATCGAGGAGAACCCAGAGAGCAAAGAAACGGGCTTGGCCCACCTGTGCGAGTTCATCGAGGACTGCGAGCACACAGTGCTGGCCACAAAGATCCTGCACCTACTGGGAAAAGAGGGCCCACGCACCCCCCAGCCCTCCAAGTACATCCGCTTCATCTTCAACCGAGTGGTGCTGGAGAGCGAGGCAGTTCGTGCAGGTGAGATGGCGCGGGATCCTGTGTGAATCTTACTATGTACCACAGCATTGAAGCTTCAGTAATTCCACTTATTTCATCTCAACCTCTAACATCCAAGCCAAGTGTCTGTCAGCACTGCTAGTTACATGACATCCAGTCTATTGATGAGTATTCACACTATTTTCATTTTACAACCAGCTGAAACATTTGTTTCTTCTTCCATCCTCAGCTGCAGTCAGCGCTTTGGCTAAATTTGGAGCTCAGAATGATGATCTGCTGCCGAGCGTCCTGGTTCTCATGCAGAGGTACTCGTGTACTTTATTTTGTTTCTCCACATTTCATCTTTCTGTGGAAAATACAAAGAAAGCACTCCTTAAATTAGTATTACTATGACTGTGAGACTCCGTTTATATACTCTATACTGTATGTTTGCGTCCGTTCTCACAGGTGCATGATGGACAGTGATGATGAAGTGCGTGACAGAGCTACTTTCTACATGAACGTGCTACAGCAGAAGCAGAAGGCTCTGAATGCTGCCTACATCTTCAACGGTAAAGACACACACACACACACACACACACACTCGGGGCACACTGTGAGGGATTTTGATGAGTGAATGTTTGTGAGCGCCTTGCTTTGGTTTACGTCTCCTCGTCTGTGTGCTGCTTTCAGGTCTGTCTGTCTCCATCCCCGGCCTGGAGAAGTCCCTCCACCAGTACACTTTGGATCCCTCAGAGAAACCTTTCGACATGAAGTCTGTCCCTCTGGCCACCACCCCAATCACAGAACAGAAAACAGGTAAATCATCTGCACATGGTTTCTCTTGATTATTCTTCTCTTTTAGTCATCAATAATCAGATAGTTAAAGAGTGTCTGTTAATTTTGATTTTTCTTCTTAGAAATCGCCCCTGTTGCCACCAGCAAACTGCCAGAAAAGTTGGCCCCATCGCGCCAGGACATTTATCAGGGTGAGATTGTAAACAGAGTCTGTTTGTCATCAGATTCAAGATGAATATAATGAAATTACACTGATATTCACCTTCATTCTCCGGCCTGATATACTTATAATAAAATGCCCGTCTTGTCTTTGTTTTAATCCGTCTCTGCTTTCCGTCCTCCTGACAGAACAACTGGCGTCTATCCCAGAGTTCCAGGGTCTCGGCCCGCTCTTCAAGTCGTCCGAGCCGGTGCAGCTGACGGAGGCTGAGACAGAATATGTGGTGCGCTGCGTCAAACACACCTTCGCCAGGCACATGGTGTTCCAGTTCGACTGCACAAACACACTGAACGACCAGCTCCTGCAGAAGGTACCAGCTGAGAAGGGATTTAGTTTCATGATCATGGATTTTTCTGGAGCTTCAGAGACATTTTTTTTTGAAATCTTTACACAGACTGTTGATTGGTCTGATTTCAAACATAGCATTTGTTAAACTAAACCATGTTCCTCGTGGCTCTTTGTGTCAGGTCCTAGTGCAGATGGAGCCATCAGAGGCCTATGAGGTGATACACTACATCCCGGCCCCCAGCCTCCCTTACAGTCAGCCTGGTTCCTGCTACACTCTGGTCCGCCTGCCTGACGACGACCCCACCGCTGGTAGGAGCACTGGGGCATTATTGGGCTCATGGGAGCAGTGAAGGAAGTGTTTGAATGCATTGTCAAAGAAACGGAGAGTTCATAACCTATAGAAAAGAATAGTGATTCTGCAGCCCAAAGGTGCAAACATTGTTAAATTATACATGTACAAGGTCCAAAATAATAACGTTTGCGCAGCAAACTGAGACAGAGTTAATCAGCATTGACTGAATATAAAGAAAACTGTGTTTAGACGTGTCCCATCTGTCCACAGTGTCTTGTACGTTCAGTTGTACTATGAAGTACCTGGTGAGAGACTGCGACCCAAACACAGGAGAGCCTGACGATGACGGTTATGATGATGAATATGTGGTACGTAATCACAGCACATCCGCAAACTATCAAAACGAGCATGAGTTTTTTTCATCAACGTAAATGATTTCCCTTTGTCTTCCTTCTTTGCCCTCGTCTCTTGATCTTTCTTGTCCTCCTCCGCCCTGCTCGTCTTTAGCTGGAGGATCTGGAGGTGACGGTTGCCGACCACATCCAGAAGGTTTTGAAACCAAACTTTGGAGCAGCATGGGAAGAAGTGGGAGATGAATTCGAGAAGGAAGAGACTTTTGCCCTGGCTTCTGTACGGACTCTAGACGGTACGCAGAAGTCCGAAATCTAAGCTGAAATCATTAACGCAAAGATCAATGTGAAAGAACAGAGGTTTATTTCTTCAAATAGATGCAAGTAGTTTTTGAGTTGTTTTGAATTATTCACCAACAGTTCACATGCTGGCCTCAAGTGTGAAGTTTCATTACTTTTTGTATATTTTTGCTTTACACAATATGTTAAGCAAAGCCATTTTGGGTTTATGCAATAACTGAAGCCCAGTGTTATGTGACTAATCTGTGGTATTCTTGTACAGAGGCGGTGGGTAACATCATCAGCTTCCTGGGAATGCAGCCATGTGAGCGCTCGGACAAAGTCCCCGAAAACAAGAACTCGCATGTCCTCTTCCTTGCTGGTGGGTGTTGGATGTCAGGATGGTTTTAGTCACTGTTTGGTCTTAAAAACATTTTTTTTTATTTTTATTAAATACAAATAGCTTCCTTAAAAATGTAATCACTTGGAATTTTGCGTTTATGCAAGACTAGGTTGTCTCTCATGTAACTTTTATATTGCATAACTACAAATACCAGATTGAATTTAGATTTTAGTGGATTTTGTAGAATATTGACAGTAATTCTCTGACCAGTGTGATTTGATTGGCCAGCAGCAGTTTCCATGACAGCTCTCCCTCCCTCTCCACTCAGGTGTGTTTCGGGGAGGTCATGACGTGCTGGTTCGTGCGCGCCTGGCGCTGGCTGACGGCGTCACCATGCAGGTGACGGTTCGCAGCGGCGAGGAGACGGTGGTTGACGTCATCCTGGCGTCCGTCGGCTAACGTGCTTGCGGTGCAGCTTCGTGCCAACGCAGCCACAAGACCTTTCATCTCTGCACCGTCTGAGACATCACTTTTTTTTCAACTGCTCTAAAATGTATAATAACATTGTGATTATTATGCTGACACCATCCAACCTAAAAAGCGAATAAATGTTTTATTATTTCTTGTATATGAACTAAAGTGTTTCTTCCCTGTTTATACTGTCTGCTGCTTCTCACTTTCTTTGCAGTAAGAAAATTCTTCTGTCAAACCTTCAATAAATTCTGTCAAAGTACATCAACTTTCATTCATTCAGTTTTTTAAGACACAATGTTTTGTTTTTGTTTTTTACAAAACTAGTTTTATTTGAAGAAAAGTTGACATTTAGTTTTTTCATTGACATCAAGAGAAAAACGTAGAAAATCATATCAAAATTCATTCAGAGTGCAGCTGATTGCAGGACAGAAAATGGAGGGAATCAAAACAGGGTCCCACAGAAAAAAGTTAAATAATCACAAACATAACTTGAAGTATCATGCTTCCTCTGAGGGTTCATAAATTAACACTGTCACCATCAGATTAGTCAGTCAATTGCATTAAGTACAATTAATCACATTTCTAGCTCACGTTTGAAGTCTCCTAGTGCCAGTAATTTGACATTTTAGGGGTTGCTGCTGGTAAATTGGCCCATCATTCGTGATTAAATCTCAAACTGATGCAGCGTTTCTCCTGGTTACAATCATCAGGAAAGGTCTTTGCACCACATGTCGCCGTTTATCACTTTGAAGTGCTGCAGAAGTACCAAACAGCTTGTACAGGTTCTGAATGAATTCTTGAACATGGGCATTGCATTTGGTATCCCCTCAAAAAGAGTGAATAAAATTGAAGTATGCATTAAGGAAGCCGGTGGGATCTTCCAGCTGAGGGTAGTGACTGATGTGTTCGTCCAAAATGGTGACTGTCGACCTCTGGACCAGCTGCCTGCAGGAACAAGATACATGTCTGAGATTATTACAAAGGGCACAGAAGCGTCGCTGAGTGTTTGGACACACGAGTCACTGACAAAGGAGGTGTGTTGTGGATCTTTCCGGTGGTCTAGGGGTTTATAGTTTTGACCATGATCCACAATGTTTTGGGTTCAAGTCCACCTAGACACCTTTCTTGCATGTCTGTCCACCATTTTATCATGGTGAACATAAACTTGAGGAAAACTATTTTTGACATTATTTTAATTTAATTAATTTAACTTGATTCTATGAGACAAACATTTGTTAACTCTCTCATAGTGTTTCCCCTGTTTCTCAGTTTATCCTCTTGAATGTATACTGTTGAGTTCATTAGGAACAAACCAGAAATGAGAGCAGTGCGAAAGATGGTGGTGAAGCAGAAAGACGTGCGTCTCTCATGCATGAAGTTGTCAGCACAAGACTGAGTCTCTGAGGAGAGACTCAGAAACAAACAAACGAGATTCCCAACTGAGCGTGAAACTGAAGAAAGATGCGGAAATAAAATATCGAACGAGATTCCCAAACATACGTAAGACAGTGGTAAACTGTGAAACCTCAGTGGCCATGAAGGAAATGAAACGTCACATAAGTACAAAGCAAAGGTGTCCAGGTCAAGTGAAGCAAAAGCACAACGCAGGAATACAGAGAATGAAGGAAAACCATTCCCTTTTCATTGCTTTTTAAAGCACAATTGACCTTTTTTTTTTTTAAACTTGTAGCAGACTTTGAACCCTAAAGCTTCTGGGCACCAACCCCTTCCTCTACCACCACTCCACCACCTCTTTCACACTTCTATACACGTTTAAGAGCTCTTTGACAGAGAGGAGGTAGGACAGGCAAAAAAAAAAAAAAGTTCAAAACGTAACAGAAATGTATATATACAAAAAATAAGAAAAGAGTTCAGATTGTCTGTGAAACTACCCTTTTCTCCTTTTTGTTGCAATTTGTCCTCATTTGCATTCAGCGAGCGATCTGAATGAAGATCTGCCAGGAGGAGATGAGTGAGTGTACAACAGATAATCTGAACTGGGTTTACGAGTCAGAGGCACTCACTGGTAAAGACGGATGAACTGGGGATGAGGGTTGACGGGATCCAGGGGTCCGTAGATCATGTGCACTGAAAGACAAGGAGGGAGGAACACTGAGAAATGGAGGAGTGAAATGCTAACATCTTCACAATGACAATGCTAACATGCTGATGTTCAGCAGGTATAATGTTTACCATGTTCACCATCTTCATCTTCTGTCATTACTTCTGCAGGTATTTGATCATATTGGACAAATTGTTGACTTGATGGTGCTAGAGGAAAATTAAGGGATCACCAAAGTCATGGCAATCCATCCAAGAGCTGCGGAGATATTTCAGTCTGGACCAAAGTGGTGGACCAACCACTGGTGCAGATGTAATATACAGTGCATCCGGAAAGTATTCACAGCGCTTCACTTTTTCCACATTTTGTTATGTTGCAGCCTTATACCAAAATGGATTAAATTCATTTTTTTCCTCAAAATTCTACACACAACACCCCATAATGACAACGTGAAAAAAGTTTATTTGAGATTTTTGCAAATTTATTAAAAATAAAAAACCTGAGAAATCACATGTACATAAGTATTCACAGCCTTTGCTCAATACTTTGTTGATGCACCTTTGGCAGCAATTACAGCCTCAAGTCTTTTTGAATATGATGCCACAAGCTTGGCACACCTATCTTTGGGCAGTTTCACCCATTCCTCTTTGCAGCACCTCTCAAGCTCCATCAGGTTGGATGGGAAGCGTAGGTGCACAGCCATTTTCAGATCTCTCCAGAGATGTTCAATCGGATTCAAGTCTGGGCTCTGGCTGGGCCACTCAAGGACATTCACAGAGTTGTCCTGAAGCCACTCCTTTGATATCTTGGCTGTGTGCTTAGGGTCGTTGTCCTGCTGAAAGATAAACCGTCGCCCCAGTCTGAGGTCAAGAGCGCTCTGGAGCAGGTTTTCATCCAGGATGTCTCTGTACTTTGCTGCATTCATCTTTCCCTCTATCCTGACTAGTCTCCCAGTTCCTGCCGCTGAAAAACATCCCCACAGCATGATGCTGCCACCACCATGCTTCACTGTAGGGATGGTATTGGCCTGGTGATGAGCGGTGCCTGGTTTCCTTCAAACGTGACGCCTGGCATTCACACCAAAGAGTTCAATCTTTGTCTCATCAGACCAGAGAATTTTGTTTCTCATGGTCTGAGAGTCCTTCAGGTGCCTTTTGGCAAACTCCAGGCGGGCTGCTATGTGCCTTTTACTAAGGAGTGGCTTCCGTCTGGCCACTCTACCATACAGGTCTGATTGGTGGATTGCTGCAGAGATGGTTGTCCTTCTGGAAGGTTCTCCTCTCTCCACAGAGGAACTCTGGAGCTCTGACAGAGTGACCATCGGGTTCTTGGTCACCTCCCTGACTAAGGCCCTTCTCCCCCGATTACTCAGTTTAGATGGCCGGCCAGCTCTAGGAAGAGTCCTGGTGGTTCCGAACTTCTTCCACTTATGGATGATGGAGGCCACTGTGCTCATTGGGACCTTCAAAGCAGCAGAAATTTTTCTGTAACCTTCCCCAGATTTGTGCCTCGAGACAATCCTGTCTCGGAGGTCTACAGACAATTCCTTTGACTTCATGCTTGGTTTGTGCTCGACATGCACTGTCAACTGTGGGACCTTATATAGACAGGTGTGTGCCTTTCCAAATCATGTCCAATCAACTGAATTTACCACAGGTGGACTCCAATTAAGCTGCAGAAACATCTCAAGGATGATCAGTGGAAACAGGATGCACCTGAGCTCAATTTTGAGCTTCATGGCAAAGGCTGTGAATACTTATGTACATGTGATTTCTTAGTTTTTTATTTTTAATAAATTTGCAAAAATTTCAAAAAAACTTTTTTCACATTGTCATTATGGGGTGTTGTGTGTAGAATTTTGAGGAAAAAAAATAATTTAATCCATTTTGGAATAAGGGTGTAACATAACAAAATGTGGAAAAAGTGAAGCGCCGTGAATACTTTCCGGTTGCACTGTAACTTGCAGAATGCCACCTGACCCTTCAATATTTCACATTCACTCACTGATACGATGATTCAGAAACTCTGGCTAAAGCCTTTACGCTGCATTTGACATGAGGTCTGTGTCAGTAGCACACACACACACACACACACACACACACACACACTCCACCCCCACTTCCCCCTCCTGAGCTTGGGATCACAGATGGACGATAAGGCTTCTCCTCGCAGGCTAAGCAGCTTAACATCAGCGGCTCTCTGGCCGAGGCTGCTGGGTTAATACACCTTAAGGAAGTGTTTGGCCTACACAAAAGAACTTCTGCCCTCCGATTTATTAACACGCACATCACGATGGGTGATGCAACTGTGGACTCACGTGGGACGAAGGTGGAAGTGAGCGCGCCCACCCATCGCTCCCTGTGTTTTAATCTCTGGTTGATGTACTGCAGAATACTGAGAGAGAGAGAGAGAGAGAGAGAGAGAGAGAGGGAGACGACACAATTAGAAATGAGTGAACAGAGATGAAGAACAGCAAAGATACTTAAACACAAAGCAAACACACACACACACACACACACACACCTGTCCAAAACTAAGTTGCCATCGTTGTAGCGTAAACCCGTCCACATGTCCCAGAACTCAGCGTCTGTGGGCTGCGTGTACGGACCAAACACGTCTCCAATCCTACCAGGAAATCAACAGTGGAGAGTATATTAATGCATTTACATACAGGTGCAAACATATATTTCAATCTCCCAATTTGGAACAAATCTCTGGTCCTCTTACCCCTTTTGGAAGATCAGATAGTTGGTGAGACGTGTCAGAACTGGAGCCAGAAAACTGGAGTCCTTCAGAAGCTTTTGGAGACAAATCAAAAATGTCTCAGGCAGAACTTTGACAGCCAAACAGCTCCCCAAATTAAAGTTCATTTGGCTGAGGTGGCTGGCTTCACTCTCATCAGCTTTTTAAAGTCTGACGCCGTACATTACACACAGGAGCTACAACGTAGGATGAAGAAAACAACGGTGACTCACCATCTGCAGCAACCGTGGGTAATGTGTTTCTGGGAATATTCCTGTCGGAGATGAAAGTGACAGCACAGACTGTGACTTTGACACCAGAGCAGTCAGATCTGGGTGAAGTTAAAGTATTAACTCAAATATTTTGGTGTAAGGCTGCAACTAATGATTCCCAGAACACAAGGGGAAGTCTTCAGATTGCTTGTTTTGTCTGACCAACTGTCCAATTAACCTAAGATGTTCCATTTACAATGATATAAAAGAGATTAAACCTGGAAATCCTCAGAATTTAGAAGCTAGATGGAGGTACCTTCAGTGTTTTTGGTGCTATATTGTGTCAGTTTCTACACAGCACAGTAAGCTGCTTTGCGACAAAGAACAGAACATTTTTAATGCAAATCTTATTTCAGGAACGTATAAATAGAAAGTATAAATGGAGTTCTTGTTGAGAAAGATTTATTGTGTAATCTCACTGATTACAGAACGTAAAATCCATGCTGTTGGTGCAGAAAAGCTGCTAACTACAACATGGCCAAAGACAACAGGCTGCACTGTACCTCCATTAGAAAGACACAGGCTGTTGAAGGTCAGGTGACCTGTGCGATTTTGGTCACTCCTGGTTTGGGAGCAGGAGAGACAAAAAGACGGAGGGAGGGGTGGTTAGCAAGTTATCTTTTTACTCTTGTTTTTGACTAGTTGCATGAATAAACTGGCACACACACACACACATACCTGTAGAGCAGCTCCAGGGCCACAGTGTCTCCGTAGTCATGGGACACCACGTTCATTCGCTGGTGGCTCAGACCCAAGTGAGCCACCAGGGCCTCCACCACACTGGCCTGCTCGAAGACGGAGTACCTGTGAGGTCGCTGGGATGGAAAGGCACAGGAGGAAATGGTAAGTGAGGAAACATCAAGCAGGAAATATAAGAAACAGAGTTGACATAGTTATAGATCCACAGGGGGGAATTCAAAATAAGACATTTAAACTGACACAGGTTTGACTCACTGGCTTGTCACTGAAGCCAAACCCCAGGAAGTCCAGTGCAATGACTCGATGGAAGCGCTGGGTGAGTGGCTCCCAGATCTGTGTGGAAAAAACACACACATTTGGTCTCTGACTGGTTCACATAAGAAGTCCTAAAATGACCCTATGTGTTTTTTTAAATTTTGTGTTGATTAGCTACTGAGCGTGTGCAGTGGCTACCTTGTTCCAGTCGTAGCTGGAGGTGGGGAAGCCATGGAGCAGAATGACGACGTCTGAGCTTCCCAAAGCACCGTAGGAATCTGGTGTGAGGAGAGAAGAGAAATACGTACAGTATGTATGATAAGCACAGAGGCAAAAATGTTTATAACAACATGTGGCGAAAGAAGGCACAGCAATGCATGATTTCTGCACTTCTTGCATGTTTTACTCCAAGTATTAATGTGATTAGGACTCTAAAAAGTCACATTTAACCCTTAGATGATTAGTCAATTAGTCAATGTGACAATTAATTGACAACTTAATGGAGTTAGTAATTTTTCAAGCAAAAAATGGCAGACATTTTCTGACTCCAGCTTTTCATATGTGAGGATTTTCTGCTTTATGATATCAATGTAAACGTGACCTTGGAAGCAGCAGTTGAGAAAGCACAGGGTCCCGGTTTTAGCGGCTGCTCTCTCTACTAAATAGACTGAATGTCACTGTGTTAAAAGGCCTCTCTAACCTCTGTAGAAGATCTCCCTGCCTCTGAAGTGGAAGGCCTCTCCGGCGCTGTGCCACTTCTGCAGGGCAGCTGACAGCTGGGGGGGCGGGATGTGCAGGTAGACGGCTACCAGCGGGATGCAGATCAGACCCACATGAATCCACCACTCTCTCATCTTGAGCTCAACGGTGGGGGGAGTCTCATTCCCGTCTCTGAGAGACGGAGTCACACGCGACAACAAAAGATAAAGCATACAATAGAAAATGAAAGGTTCAAGTTTCATTTCAACCCCTACATGTGAGATCAAGTACTGTAAAAAAAGAAAACAACAACAACAAAACAACAACACTGTAACAGTTTAGCTGGACGACTGTCACTCAAATGCGGATGAAACGTTACAGTAAGTTAGCTAAAAATGCTCGGTTTCAGGGCAAAGGGCAACAACTCGAGAGCCGAACAGCTCTAATTTCTTCACTACACTGATTCTGCTACTGGTAATATTTAAGGTATCAGGCTCACACCGCAGCAGACTACAGTACTCACAGAAATGCTGCGACCTGTCACTGGTAGACCTTCACCCAGTGTTTGGGATCCATTACTGCAGAACACATTCCTGCGGAGCGGAAAGGAGCGACGGTCGGCAGAGAGGACGGAAAGCGAAGACGTCTCACTCTCTTCCTACTTTCGGGTTCCCTAAAACGTTAATCATATTTAGTAATTTCTACAGGACGTGAGTTCAATTTGACCCAATTATCTACGCAGACTTGGAATCCCTGGCAGCACACTTGGTTGTGGCTGTTGTCACCCGTCGAGAAGACAAAACCGAGTGACTCATCCTAGTGATACACAATCTTTGTTTAAACGGCTACAGGCAGAGGCCGGTAGAGAAGTCTACTGTCCTCTGCTGGTCTGGATGTGCAATGACATATAATCTTTTATCAAGAGCTGAAATTATAAGTCGATTTATCAATTAGCAGAAAACCATTTTTATACTCTATTAATCGTTTAAGTAATTTTAAGGTCCCTGAAAATGTTTCTGTACAACATTAAATACTCATGACTAAATAAGCAACAATTGAACAATTGAAAAAATTAAATCCGTAGTCATATTTATTAAGTAAAAATTTTAAAAAAAAGTTTTTAGAGTAGAGTCATGTATGTTAGAGAAAAAAACAATGGTAATTCAATTTACTGTATGTTGGACAAAACAAGCAATTTCTTTTTTCAAGCAGTTTCTTCCCCTCTGCAGTCAACCTAACGAACACGGCCAAAGTCTTGCACTGACCCCCCCAACACAAACACAAGTTATATGTTATATTAACGTACACCCTGTCCCCTCTGCGTTACATTAACGCACGCACCCCCTACTGGACACTTTATCTAGACACTTTATTTTGGTCACTGCACTGTTTGTTATTTATCTCATTCTTTTACCTTTATATTTTTACATGTTTGTTGTCAGCACCATCAGACCACGGCAAATTCCTTGTAATGTATGTTACTTGGCAATAAACAGTTTCTGATTCTGATTCTGATTTGAAGATGTCACTTTATAGGCTCTGGGAAAATACATATTTTGAATTATTTGTACTCAATGATGTCATTGTAATTGTCGTAAAAATAAACAAATGCTTTGCAAAAATTGCTCATTTGGTAATTTGGTGTAAATGTGTTTTTCCAGTTGTTGAGACTAAACAACTGTACTGGAAAATGATAAATGTGAATTCCTCTCGTCATGCCTCAGACCCCACTGCAGTAGCAACACTGTATTTGTGACAGATAGTAGTAGGATTATTTCCAGACAAGATTTTGTTTTTTTAAACTATTAAAAACCTAAAATGATTTGAGAGGAAATCATGACTGACCTTTTTAATTTTGCATTCACATAAGAATCTGAATTTAAAAGACATGGCATAAGAAATAAGACCATTTCAGGCATTTTCTAAATGATCTCTGGACATGAATTGAATTAAAAGGCACAGTTATTAAATATATTTGTTTAAGTGGGCTATTCAGAGAATGTGAGTTTACACTACATTCAACACATCTGGCTACTCTGTTCGTTAGCTATAATCTCATGGTTACAATACATTTGGTTATGCAGAAAAGCCACTTTCTTGTGTTAAATGATACTCAAGAGAGAAGAATTTCTGCAAGACGTTTGCCTGCCTTCACTGCGTCCACATTTGATCGTATGACTCCATCCCATAAACACTGCATGGTAAATGAAAAACATGGCCCTGCAGTTAGGCTAAATACATTTTTATTTTTAAAAACCATACACATTACTTGACAAGTTTCAAATGTAAATCCAATCACGATATCCATTTAAAATGCTCAAGATAAACAGACATGAAGTACTTTTATTTCCAAATGTTAAAAGATAAAAAAATAATAATCCATAAAACAGATGGAAAAACATTCATTCCCATTACAGGAAGAAGCTACAGAACAAACTCCTCATACGGATTCCGCTCGTCTTTCCCAATTTCTCACTTTGTATCCTAGCTGCGATTCTGTCGTCTGTAAAACAAGGAAAACAAACTATTTCCTCAGAGAACGTTGTGATTTAACATCTCCACTTCCTTGCCCTGTCCCCGGCCCTCCAGGTGAAGACGGCCAGAAGGCTGCAGGAAGAATCTGCAGCCTGCTGCCCGAGTCCTCCTGCGTGGTTGACAAGCACCGTCCCAAACATTGAATTAAGTGTGGTAATATACAAACTAAGAAGAGGCCTGTTCTCTTTCACACCATTTGCACCCTGAGATGAATATTCCAGAACAACACACATTTTAGTGGCCAAAACCCTCCCCAATATAACGTGATTGGTGTCAAATCATCCAAAATTGGTTTAGTACGATGAAAGTCATCATCGGTATCCTCATAAAAATACAAAGGTACATTTTTTTTATTATGATTTGTATCAAAATTCTTTTTCCCCCGAGGAACGCTATGAAATAAAGTACCCTGTGCAGATAGATACCAGTGTATGCCTAGTCTTTATTCTTGAAAAATGCACATGTCCAATTCTTTAGCGTTTCCAGTACATCAGGTGTCAAAAATATTTTACAAACAAATCAAATGCAGCAACATTTATTCATGTTGAAAGGAGTCTTACGGACGGGGTTGAAGAGAAAAAAAAAAAAAAAAAAGCCTTTTCCCCCCTCTTACTGTTTTTGATTTTTAAAATGTCAACAAACCAGAACTCGGAGGAGTAAAATGAAGTTTTTCCTAAGGCGTGATCTTTAAAGATTAAATGAAATACGAAAATAATTCACTTGTTTTTTTTTTGACCAAGACAATGTTTTACTATCTAAATACACAAAGTCTGAAGTTAAAAGGTTCTTTCTTTATAGATTCCGTTTAAATTAAATACTTTTTTCTATGCCTGAGTAAACAAATGTCAATATTGTACATTGGCAGGGGGCTTTGCTGAGAAAAACAAAAAAATAGAAATTAAATGCACCAATTTCTTTTTTTTTTTCTTTCCTTTTACAAACGATGACCTGGGTCCATATTTATCAAGCACCCAGAGAGAGAAACTCAGTCATAAGTGGCTCAGAATGATCAGAATGAGGCTTATTTGGTCCTACTTTTAGCTGTAGGAGTAACAGTTACCCGCAAATGATGGGACAAAGCATCGTCTAAATTGTTATTGTAGCCAAGGCACATTCACGTTGAGTCTGTATGAACTTCTTGTTGAACAACAAATAGGAGCGCTGGCTGAGTAGCTCCCAACACAGCGCTGGTTTGAACTCATGTGGTTGTTGAAATAAAAAAATAAATAAATAAAATAAAAAAATAAGCTGATGAACTGTAAGTCGTTGAAGTGCTTTTATGAGTTTTGGCAAAAACTAATTTTTAGCCTTAACGTGCATAAATTAGCTTGTCATACACCCCAGAGTGAAGCTCTTTTTCCCGCATCAAATAATCTGAGTCAGCCTCTTTTGAATGTAACTAATAACTAGACATTTTACGGTACAAAGTGTTGTAAAACCACAAAAAACCTAAAAGGAGAACTACTTCCTGCTGAAAGCGACTTCATAAGGACCTCCTGTCCGACTCTGAGGTAAGACTTTGTTTCCTAGTTTGACTTTCAGCATGATTCTAGGTGCCATCCTGAGATGCTTGCTAAATACGGGCCCAGATATATTCTTTAAACTCCCTTTAATGAGTGAACCTTTCAACATGTGGAAATCCTTGAACACAACATAATGAATGAAAAGAGAATCCAGAACTCCAGAAGGTTTTGTGCATATGAAAACTATCGAAGAAATGGAAGAAGTAAATATTTATAGCAATGTTAGTGGACAGAGGCCCTAATAGTCTTTCCCGTCCCGTCTCCTGTGAAAGCACCTCGCCCCCTGGACCTCTTTTCTATACAAGCCTTAGTGTTTATCGGTTTGGCTAGAAGGTTCTACATTTATCTACAAATATATAACAAATAAAACTTGCAGGCAAAAATAGTTAAGTTTCAATAGAAACACCCCTTTTCCTGAAAATACAGCAGTATCTGAAATAATCCTCTCATTCATTTTTTATTCTGTCCCAGTTTTCTGCATCATACATCAGGAAGCTCTTTTGCCTACAAACAGAAAAAAAGTATCTACAAACTTTGTAAACAGACCTGCTTTTTCCAAAAACATAAATAAACTCAAAATATTAACAGCCAATGGAGCAGAAATAAGTTTTGAATGAGCAAGGGCCAAAGAGATAAATATACAACACCATTCAGATAAAAGAGAAGCTAAAGGTTCTTTCATAATCTTACAGACGATCTTCAAGCTAGGAGGAGGACCTCCCCTTCTCAATTAAAATAATAATAATAATAATAATAATAATAATAGAATAATAAAAACAGGTCACTTTCAATCTGAGTTTATAATCACCCCTTGTTTACCGAGAAAAACAAAAGTTACCAAGGAGGGAGGGGTAGAGACAGAGTCCTTGTGTTGCAGTGGGGTATTAATAAGAACCAAAAGTACAAGAAGACCAAAGCATCCACACCAAGCCGTACATTCCTCTGAATGTTTGCTGTTCTTTTAGTCCAGCCCAAGCCAAGCTCACACGAGACTCCGCTCTCCTTCTGGCCCTCCGTCTCTCCTCTCCGAGTGTTCGTTCGTTCAGTCCGAGTTGAGCTCCTTGGTGGCGGGCAGAAAAGTGGTGGTGATGTGTGGAGGGGGGTCAGATCAAAGGGAGGTCTCCAGGCTGTGTAGGGGGCTCCCCGGGGCCGAGGGGGTTCCTGATTTGGGGCCCTCTGGGAGGAGGTGGTTACTGCTCTCCACAGCGTTATTGTTCTGGTTCGGGGAGGGAGAGACCGGTGTGGTGGGGGCGGCGGTGGTGAGCGTGGGTGAGGGCGGCGTGGGCGTGGTGTTGCGGGGGCTGGCGGAGTTGCGCTTGGTGGGAGCGTCGTCCTCCGCATCGGTGTCGTCTATGAGGGGAATATGGGGCTCAGAATCCTCTATCCGAAATTCGGGGTGGGTCATAAAGTTGTGGATTGATGTTCGCGACTCGGGCTTCTCCAGCCCCTCATAGAGGGAGATGGAGCTGCGGAATGCATTCACCACCCGGATCTGGAGGGAGGGAGAAGGGACAGGGAGCGGGAGAGGCAGACATTTAGTCACATTCAGTAATGATACATTTAAGACCTGGATAAAAACACAGGTAAACACTGTGGACGCAGGTTTTATTGGGTCAATGATAGGTAAGTTTTAGGGTCAGGGGGGAAACTCTCAGAGACACGTGCAGGTGTGCAGTTATGCTGAGTTGTACATTTACTTATAATACTGTAAGTCCTCCTTACCCATCGTCTAGACTACGTTAGCCTCAAAACCACCGCAAAAGATAATAGTAGCTGCTGTTTCTCTGTCCTGCTTGTATATTTATTCTACTGAATGAATGGAAATCAAAATGGAGACATGTCACTGAATTTAAAGCCAATCTGATGGGGAGAAAAACCTCAAGCTAATGCTAAGTAAAGAGCGCAGTGCTGCTTGAAATAAAAGTGTTTCTGAGAGATAGAAAACGTGAGTTGCATCCGGTGAAGACAAACCCGACACTTCACTCTGTGCTTGTACAAAAACTATTCTTCAAACTCATGTAGTAAATCAGCCTCAGGAAGGGTACAAACCAGTGTCAAACCCAATGCAGTGTGTGGTTGTTTTTAGTAGTAGTATTTCACAAAACACTTGGTAGAGGCCTGTGTCTGATTAATCAAAATGCAAATAAAGAAACCAAGAGACAAGAGGAGTGTTGTTCTTTAAACAAGAACACATCCAAAGAGAAAAGAAGACAGAGGCTGGACACAAGAGTTTACTGTTGTTGGACATGCTTAGGAAAGAGTGAGGACAGAGAGAGAAGGACAAGACAGAAAGAGACAAGAAAGAGATGAAGAGATAAAAAGGACAGAGGAAGAAAGAGAGAAATGAGATAAAGAGACAGAGGAAGAAAGACAGAAATGAGATAAAGAGACAGGAAAGGGAGAAAGATAAGAGAAAGAAAGACAGAAAGGGGTGGTCAGTCATAGCTTATGTTTGTGGAGTAAAAACAAAAAAGCTGCGGCAGCCAAGCATGTCTACAAGCTGGTATACATGTCAAAAACAGCACAAAGAGAAAGAACTCACAAACGAGACCAGAGACTTTGAACCCATGCAGAGCGTGGCGCTACCTTGTGTTCAATGGTAGTAAACCTTTGAGTATAGCCCATGACACATTTCACAGAATCTAAAGAAGAATATGTGGGGGGTCAGTGGTATTCATTCGTTTTTTTTGGGTCATTTTGGCAACACATTGCCAGGTGGACACATTCTGCCAACAAACAAATATACACAGAGAAAAAACTGTTTTCCAGAGCACCTGAAAGGAAAAGTTCAGAGGTTAGAAGGGAAGCACCCGCTGTCCCATAAACGTCACATCCATTGCATAAGGTTTCAGCATGCCAGGGAAAAACAACATTGGATGTGCTGTTAATGTGCCTGGGGAAAGTCCCACGTGTTTACATTCAAGAGCACAGTCATTTATTCCATTAAGCTCTTTTCGTGACATCTGTTAGACATTTCAAAAATCCACTGCCGGTCAGACGGCCTCTGCCTGGGAAGATCTGAAAGAGAAAAAGAGTCAGTTCTCGTAAGGGCACGGTCAAGAGGAAGGCCTTTGGAAACGCCACCATCAAAAGGATCCGCTCTCCATGTTGTGATCTTCCGCGACTGGCATGATGTGAAGGCTGCCAGACCTTTCACAACTACGCACAGCCTTGCATCTAAACACACCAACAAACTGTGTCATTATCAACTGCAGCTGCTTATCCACTACAGGGTGCTCTCCCCAGCTCTGCCACCCGCCCCCCTCTTTTAACACACCCTTCTTTTCACAGCAAACTCCCAGAAACAGACACAGCTGGAGAGGAAAGGGTCATTATTTTACCACCGACTGACAAGACATCCACTGACACTCGGACAGATTTTCTCACAGGGGTCCATGTCATGGTTTGTCTCTATTGTTTTAGGCCGTGATCATGGGCGTATACTCAAAACATTTACCCGACTAGGGACTCGTGCTGAGAGCTGCGACACAGACCCATGGGTGCTACAGGGGCACAGAGCAGACTGAGGCAGCTGCAGACAAACCTGTTGACTGTCAATCCAGAATGTCATTTTTGTCAAATAGTAAATACACATCACCCCCCCGAGATAACAGAAAAACTTTCCATTTCTGAGACCAAAGCAGAAGCAGAACAGAAAACATGATGACACAGAGAAAACACCTCGACACTAGAAGCGACCTGGTTACAGGGTACACATATATACAGCAGTGTTATCGAAGCAATATGGAAGATGTATATTTGGTGTCTTTTTTTTTTTTTTTTTGAGAAAACAGGGGGGCACATTAGGAGAAGCATGAGAGAGTAAAAGTGTCAACGTTAGGTGAGAAGAAGAGTGGAGGAGGAAGATGTTAGAAGAACAGAAGAAATAAAAGTCTCATGCACTAGAGGAGAACACGCACTCACACCCCACAGTGGCAGAAGCGGTGTTGGCGGCAGTGGCAGTAGTGGTAGTAGTAGAAAAGGCTACATGTGTAGGGCTAGAAACATTGGTTACATCGTGCTGTTGTTGGCTGGAGTTGGAGGCCTGCCGCCTTAGAGCCCCCTGAAAGGAAGTTCCACTCTGGAACGCACTCACTACATCCATCTGCAAAGAATCAGACAGCGTGACAGGAGAAAGCCCAGAGGAAATAAAACACAACACAGCCAGAGGAGAGAGAAAAGAGAGAAAAAATAAAGAAAAGGCACCAGTAACCATAGAAAAAATGTCACTTGGAAATTCAGGATTCAGGCATTATAGTTAAAAGAAAGAGGGGAAAGGGGAGGGTTGGGTTTAAAGGCACTGATCGGAGGGAGCTCTCACAATCTGACCTCACTTTCACTCTTTTCTCTGCAGAATCCTTCCATACTTCCAGATATAGCCAAATACTCTTTGATCATTCTGCTTTCCATCCAATCCAATTGCTTCTCATCAGTACCTTCAAACTAGTCGTGTTTTAGCAGATAAGATTCAGACCGAGTCGGAAATAGGCATAGCAGAACAGAAGAATTAGAGGTTTGTTTTTAGGGCACAAGCCATTCTTTAAGAATGCCGAGAGAAAGACAAAAACATAGATTTTAAGCTGGAAGAGCAATAGAGAGTTAAAGGGTTTATGGCTTTTGATTCCCTTGGTGTTGGGTGTGGCATTTGGTGGTACACAAGGCACTCTGTGGATTGTTACCTGAGTCTGGATGCGATTGAGGCCTCGGAACCAGAGGATCTGGCCTCGGCGAAGCTCCCGTTCAGCATGGTCGATCTCATCCATGTCGTCCAGCTCCTCCAGCTCCTCGTCTGGGATCTCCTCTTTCTGGGTGCCGTGGCCTGCCGTTTTCAAGAATTTTAAGCGGCTGGTGGGTATCGAGGAGATCACCTGGAAGACATCAGGATTTACATGAGCATCAGCGTGGTAAAGTGACATGTCATTATGGCAGAACAAGCCAAGTTTCTGGGTCACATCACGCACATTAAGCAGCCAGTGACCCTAAAAATTAGCTGCCAGGGGTAGACGTGACACAGTCAGTTTGAAGTCCATCCCACAGTGATTTTACAGACTTAGTAGATAACAAAACTTTCTGAAGTGAGTTACTAGATGATGATAAGCACAGATACAGGACCATCTTATCAGCTTTTTGGGTCTCAAAAGTTTTCTCCTCCTCCAAACTTATTTTCCATCACAATAACACATCATATTAGAGATGAAACGTTTCAAAACGTCAATTAATGAATTAGCTGATCAACAAAATATCTCAGTTCAGTCAGTTCAGTAATGTTTCAAGCTAAAACATTCTCTGATTTCAGCTTCTCAAATGTGAGGATCTGCTGCTTTTCTGTGTCACAAGTGATGAGTGTAGCAATGTGAAGCTGCCACCGTGGCCTCTGGCAAATTAGATTGTTTTTGTTTTTAAAAAAAAAAAAAAGAAAAATTTTCTGACATTTCAATGACAAAACAATTATTCCATTAATTGAGAAAATAATTGGCAGATTAATTTAAAACGAAGATAATTGTAAGTTGCAGCCCATTACATTTCAAAATGACCCCAGCAACTGCTGTTCATTACAATGACAATTACACTTTATTGATTAAAAGCAGAAGGCAACAGCAACTCAGCACTCGAAGACCAGCTCTAAGACAAGCGCAGGAGGACCTTCCTTTAAACAATCTCTGCTTTGGAACCAACAGTCTTGGCCCTTCTACAACACAGCTGCCTTTTCAGTTCTACAACTGTCAGCTGTTTGAACCTACAAGCGCTGTCAGAAAACGTTGGCGACGCTGTTCTTTCTGAACTGACGAGAGTAGATAATGACATATTATGTGCACTGCTCTGTAGGAGGAGTGTGGGCAGTAAGAGCAAACTCGAATTACATCAAACATTCATTATGACTCTCTGCCATTGTCAGCAACAGTGGTGAGGAATCTCAACCCCTCAATCTTTCACTGTCAAAAATTCCTAACAGACAATTATTTTAACTACAATATGGCAAACAAACTTGAATAATAGACTTCACATTAGCCGGTTCTAAACATAGGTAATTTTATAAAGTGAAACATGTCGAAAATTGTTCAAAATGAAATAAAAACATGTATACAGATCTATATGTATATAGATTTCATCAATGTAAAAGGTCATTGTGACAAATTAATTCAGGTGGCTACATAAATATTTAAGCTTGACTAAAGCTTTGTGTATAACTACACCACATGATTTGTTAAATATGTATTTAATATTAATTTGTAGTTTGGGAGTTCACCCATCTCTTCACAGCAGGAGAACATGCTGTACTGTTACACCTCTTTGCCACCATTAGACGCCCATTACGTCAAGTCTAACACAAGGGGGCAGTGTCACCCCATATTCTTATATCTGGCCAACTGAAGGTGAAACTCGGCTGTACAGTCACATCTTACCTGTCCCCATAGTAGAGAGCCAAAGCCTAAGAAAGTGCACCACAGCCACTGATCGACTGTCAGCGCCACGCAGCTGAACGGCTTCCCTCCAAACTGCACTATGACGATCTAGAGGAGCAGGAAGAGTGGCGGAATTAATTAGAGAGCAAACTTTTAGATTTAGGTCGCAAGTCTCGCGGGACTGATAATCTATTTTCATGTATGAGTCACCAAGCACATTCCCCAAATCCCAACAAGTTAGCCACAGAGGTCTCTAGTCTACTTACCTGGATAATAAAGGTACCAAAGACAATACTACAGAAGATAAGGTTGTTGAAGATGCCTTCAAAGACATTCCTTTCACCATGGATCTTGCGGGCATTGATCTCATTGAAAAGCTGCATCATCACAAAAGTATTGAAGACAATGGTGTAGTGTTCAGAGGGCGGGGCGTGGAGGGGTGTATTCCTGCCGCTGTCAATGTCAAACACTTTCTCTCCTACAGTCAGAGAGAATTTGTTAAAATAAACAGATGGATTTATCCAGGAAACACACACAAAAGATGAAGAATTACACCCAGTATCGCTTCTTACCGGCAAAGAGCAAAGTGAAAATGATGATTAGCTGGTACACTCCCTGGCCCAGGATGTTCTTCATCATGGTGCGGGAGATGAGAGGCTTATTGCGGCCATATGGCTTCCTTAGCAGCAGGGCTTCTGTGGGGGGCTCTGTGGCCAGGGCTAGAGAGGCAAAGGTGTCCATGATGAGGTTGACCCATAACATCTGTACTGCTTTCAGTGGAGAGTCCTGGTATAGAGAGAGGGGCATGGAAATTTGATTGAGAAGAGGGGGAAAGAGTGAGGTAGAAAAATAACCCACCTGCTATATTCACATAACTTTCACACATACTGTAATATCTCAAACGTCATGAAAATACAGAGCATCTATTAGAGATATTTCAACTGACATGGACCAAATTGCATGTGGAAAATAAATTATTTTGACAACTGAGTCAGACAACATTTTGGTAGAGACACAAAAGAAGAAATCAGTGCATTAGGCTGCAGAACACAGCTCATGTTGACAGAAATGAAGAAATCATTAAGGAATTTCACAGGTGCTTATAATTTCTAATGCATGAGGAAATTCAATGAATTTGAAACAAAATACAGCAAATGAGCCAGTTCAAAGGTGCACATGTTTCTATATTTTCAAAATGATATCAGACCCTCAGATTTTAATCCACAAGGATATGGTGAACTGAAACCTTGATTTGAGATATAAAGCTTTGTTATTTCAGTCTGTTGCTGCCAGCTGTACCAATTCAATTGCTGTTGAGTTAAAGTGTGAACGAGTGAACAAAACGTTTCAGTTTAAACCCCTTCACACTAGAGCCCAATGCGAAAACAGACTCCGTTGATGCTGACCTGTGTGATGCAGGCTCCTGTAAATGCTACGATGACAGCCACCACATTGACCGTGAGCTGAAACTGAAGGAACTTGGAGATGCTGTCGTAGACGTTGCGTCCCCACATGACGGCTTTGACGATGCTGGAGAAATTGTCGTCGGTCAGGATGATGTCAGACGCCTCCTTGGCTACATCTGTGCCGGCAATACCCTGGAGACGAAAGAGACGACGATCAACGATCTGTCTGTATCTCATCACAACATATTTAACATTCTTAACCAGTATTACTGAAAATTGACTGTTGTGGCCCAGTTAGCAAAACATGTTTTGTAGGTATGTAGGTATAATACTACCCATTTTGTGTTTTTTGACTGGACCTTTATTCTAATCAAAGATAGAAAACACAGAAAACTCACCATGGCAAAGCCAACATCAGCTTTCTTCAAGGCAGGACCATCATTGGTACCATCTCCTGTCACTGCTACTACTTGTCTCTGTTCTATCACTGTGCTGTCAATAATACCTAGGAAAGTAAAACGTGAATACTTAAAATGAAACTTCGAAGCCTAAAACGATAAACTTGTGACAACAAAAAACATTCTTCATTCATTTTAGTCAAACCAGAAAAACAGACTTACCTTTCACTAAGGTGTGTTTGTCAGTGGGGGAGGAGCGAGCCAGTACTCGCAGTTTGGGCCAGATCTTGTCAATGCGTTCTTGTTCAATCTAGAAACATGAGACAAAACCCTGATAGAATCCGAACAGTACATTTTCAACAGTCTGTGAGGTACAGTATTTTGTGGTGGCCCACCTCTCCTTTCTCATTGCGTATCCTTCGGTTGAACTCTTTGCCCTCCAGGCAGATGAAGTCATCTCCAGGCTGTAGGATGCCACATTTGGTGGCAATGGCTCGAGCTGTGTTGATGTTGTCCCCAGTCACCATGCGCACCGTGATGCCAGCACGCTGGCATTTCCTTATGGCGTCTGGGACCTGAAGGAAAGCGGAAACACAATGAAGGAGGTAATGCACTCTATTTTTGCATATCACTGGGGATATCAACATTTAAGTTCAGCTTAGCTATACTTTTGTATTTCAACACTGAATCAAATCATTCCCTGTTGCCAAAGTGGAGCCACTACTCATGTTTAAAAATGGCTGACACAGCATCTCCTGTCATTCAATTTTCATGCTTTGCTCAGAAGGCCCAACAGTCCAGTGGAGCAAGCTAACCCATCAAGCTGCCAGTATGCTCCTTCAGAAGTGCTTGTCAGATGGCCACATATTTAAATGATACTGCGTCTCCCTCCTCTCTATGACCAGCTTCTCACTCCGCCATTGGGTGTAGCTCTTTGGATCAGCTCTTAAACATTTTTGCCTTCCAACATGGTTGGACAACATGTCGTACGAGCTAATACTGTGAGCATAACCTGACCGTTGAGCATGTTAGCACAACATATGGAGCTGATAAGGACAACAGCACAGGCCCAACATCCAGTAGCACAGAGCTGCATGACTTTGCAAACTGTGCAGCTGAAAAAGCTGTCAATTCCACCATGTCTAAGCAGTTTGTCCTACCATGGGAATTATCTTTATATTCTGTGTAGACACATCTGTGAAATTCGTTAGTGATATTCATGCACTTTCAGTGAACCAACAAGCAAATTTGTCTACGAAATGAAGTTCTCTCTACCAGATTCGATTAAAACAACAACTTTGATGTAACTCTAATGCTGATGTGCGTCCTTGCATGTGTAGCCACCAACCTCAGGTCTCACAGGGTCTTCAATGCCCACCACGCAGAGGCAGGTCAGTCCACTGAGGATATCATTTTCATTGTCCCAGTCAGGCTCACCCTCAGAGGCAGGGAAGTCTCTGTATGCAAGGCAGATGGTCCTCAGGCCCTCCGAGGCCATGGGCTCGATCACTTTCTTGACCATGTCATCTCTGTCCCGCGGGCGAAACACCTTTGCCTCACCATTTGCTATCATGATTTTATAGCACCTGGGAGTTGAAATGGAGATATATTAATACATACGAGTGTAAGAATTTCTAGAGGAAGACAGGCATTAAGAGAGATGTAGTAGAGAAATGTGGATGACGATGGAGATAGGTACAGTCATAAACAGATGAAATCATTCAGATGAGATAAAGGGTTAAGGGCAGAGGGGAAGACAAAGCGTTTGCTGCAGTAGTAAGAAGTCACACTAAGCCCTCTGTGGGTTAAAAAGAAGCCTGCTTGGTTAAGAGGCTTACAGAGTTGTTACCGGCTCATTTTCTCAGCTCCTGTTTTTAAGTCGCAAAGTAAGGGGCTTGGGTGGGATGCACTTGAACTTCTTAGCTGCTTAAGCCATTACACATATAATTTACTACAAAGTCTGGCCAGCTGGAACAAGTAAAAAAATCGACGGAGTAACCTTTCATTGAGTAGAATAATTTATGTGGACAGAAGTGATCACACTTCGTACATCAGTGCATGTCTTTTCAGTATAAAATTCCAAAATATAAAACGTTAAACATGCAAAGTGAACACCAAAGATGAAAAGTTTTCTTACTTTTTTAGGAGAATTTCTGAGGCCCCTTTGCTGAACATACGGTAGCTGCCATCAGCCATCTTTAACACAGTGCTCATAGACTTGCGAACTGAGTTGAAGGTGTAGACTTTGTACAGTTTCTCTTCGGGGATCTCAGTGCGAATAGCCTGGTAGTCACGTTTCAGGTCATTAGAAAAGCCAAGCAAGGCACATTCGGTCTTGTTACCCACCTGCCGAGGCAGGCCCCCTTCTTTCTCTGGAGGCTGAAGGAAAATGTGGGAAGACAGTAAGTAAGGTAATATTCACGGTGATACATACAGCATATTAGAGCCACATTGCTTTTCTCAGGCATACCATGATCTTAGTAGTGTAGGCGCAATTGACTGCGATGCCCAGAATCAGGATGTCTAAAACGGAGGAGGGGATGTTCTCTGGTTCAGGGACCTTCTTGTAGTGCTTTTCAGCAACGTAGGCTTGCACCACAGTCATGCGGTTCATGGTGAGAGTACCAGTCTTGTCAGAGCAGATGGCGGTAGCGTTGCCCATAGTCTCACAGGCATCCAAGTGACGCACCAGGTTGTTGTCTTTCATCATTTTCTGTAGGAAGATAAAACAACATATCAAATGATTAAATGCTACTAAATTCAGCCTGACCAAGCAGAAATCAGGTATATTTAAAACAGAGAGATAAACACAGTAAAACAGTACATTTTCTGTGCTGAACACAATTTTAACTTGTAGACCAAAGAAATGTGTGTAAAGGCCACAAGACTGAAATTAATAGCTCCTTGATTGGATAAAACTCTCTGTTGGCTACCAACTTCAGCACAGGGGATCATAGCTTGGCTTTAGGGTATCAGTTAGCCAAGTCTCCTTGTCTTAACAGCCTGGCCTGCTAGTTTAATAGGCTAAGTGTAAGCTGGTCAGAACTGGACACAGGTCACTTGGCTAGGAGACTTTACCTTAACAGAGTATGCCAAGGAGATTGTTACAGCAAGTGGCAGGCCTTCGGGAACAGCCACCACCAGAACAGTGACACCAATGATGAAGAATTTCACAAAGAACTGGATGTAAATGGGTGTGCAGTCCTTGACCCAGGGCAGATTCTGGATCCAGAAGGTGTCTACTACAAACAGCACCACTAGGATAATAACAGTGATGGCTGACATAACCAGTCCTGAGGGGAATGAGAAAGAGGATTAGAAAGTTGGAGATGTAGACAATAAAATGACAGTGAATGATTGATAGAAGAGTACAAGCACATAAGAGTATATTTTCTAATCTACAGCATTCAGCTTTCGTCTGACTCACCTGCTTTGCCAATCTGTACAGCTAGTTTGGTCAGTTTGCCCTGGAGAACAGACTTCTCTTTCTTTGGCAGGTTGGCTTTCTTCTTCTCCTCTGCTTCTCCACCCTCATCACTGTTCAGAGGCTGCATCTCCATTGCAGCACCATCCTGTGCTTTAGCTACAGCAAAGCATAAGAAAAACATTGAATGAAATTACCTGGCAGAGTTAAGTATAGGCCATTACGTTTTAGTGGTGTCAAACGACACACACAAAAATTTAATGTACACCGTTTGATCTATATACAAAGCAACATTGTGTTCAATGTCTTTTTATGGAAAGAAATGAAAAGGATTTCTGATGAACCAGTCTAGCAGTTGTAACAAATCAGCATAACCCAAAGAACACACAAGAGCTGCAGTCTTCAATCAGGCACTGAATGAAGCCTATTTAGATTTGCCCATTTGCTTACATTTGCAAGACCTCAAATAAAAACTAAGCTGTTACACCAGTGAATGAATAATCTGTCTGTGGTCAAGTAACAAATGTATCTTATTGAAGTAATTTCACCTTTAATATTTTGTTTTTCTATATTTTTTTAGTCGTAGTTCTGTTACTATTAAAGTTGTTATTGCTATTATTAATCTCAGCTATTATTACAGCTGTAACTACTATTATCAGTCATATTTCCATTCTTATTATAATTATAGCTGCTACTGCTAGTGCTGCCATACATCTCTGCCTGTCTGTCTGTGTCTCTACGTCTATCTCTCTCTCTCTCTCTGTCTGTCTCTTCCTGTCTGTCTATCTGTCTCTCCCACTCCCTCTTTCTTTCTCCCTCCCTCGCCATGTCTCCCTCTCTCTCTCCCTCTCTCCAACCCAACCGGTCAAGGCAGATGACCGCCCACCTAGAGTCTGGTTCTGCT
The DNA here is from genome assembly GCF_043641665.1 of Enoplosus armatus. Classification (NCBI taxonomy): domain Eukaryota; kingdom Metazoa; phylum Chordata; class Actinopteri; order Centrarchiformes; family Enoplosidae; genus Enoplosus; species Enoplosus armatus. The sequence goes on along the minus strand of NC_092201.1, from coordinate 7,485,887 downwards.
CAAGGTTTCTGCCTCTTAAAAGGAAGTTTTTCCTTGCCACTGTCGCCAAAGTGCTTGCTCATGGTGGGAACTGTTGGGTCTCTGTAATAACATTATAAAGAGTCGGTCTAGACCTGCTCTATTTGTAAAGTGTCATGAGATGACTTTTGTTGTGATTTGGCGCTATATAAATAAAATTGAATTGAACTGAATTGAATTGAATATATTTCCTGTTACGGTAGTGTTAAGAAGAACAAATCGATCAACAACAGGTTGGACTAGATTTCATCCATGAAGTTAATTGATTATCTGATTTAACAGGTAACAAGTCACAGCACGTTGCTTCAGAACAGCATGACAAATATACTGTATCTCCACTATAAGACAATGGAGCACTATATTTCAAGAACAGATTAAATGAAAAATGACTTCCAAGCGGAGAAGAGATGTCACATCGCTCAAAATTTAACATGCTTCTTTTGCTTCCCTTCTATCCATGGAACTTGGGAAATGTCACTGTAATTATGTTTGCAGTGATCTGACTGCACAGTAATTAAAGAAAGATTTGCAAGTGTAATTACCATACTCCCACCTAGAGATTTAAAGAACAGGTTAACTAGCTAGTAGCATTGGGATCTGTCTGAGGAATCACCTCCTCCTTCGACAGCAACCACAGCAGTTGTTGCCAGTTAAATTCCCATAAATCTCTTTCATCTCTTCCTCAACATCCCTCTGGACCCCCCCCCCCTCCCCCCTCCCTTGTGTGCAGAATTGACGGGAATCCCAAACCCACATCTAACCAGGTAACCTTGGAGACGCAAAGCCTCTAATGGCAAAGGAGGGAGGAGAGGCAGCCGGCAGGCCAGCAGGGGCTGGTCTCTTTCGTGTCACTCACCACGATAAAATCATTTGTAGCTCAGCTGGGCACTGACGCTACCACTGCTGCAGAACAACTGACAAATCTTTTCCCTCTCTCACTTACTGTCTTTTTTGCTGATATTATTATCATGAACTATTTTGGCTGTTTTGTGTAATTTCTGTTTTGCTTTTTATGAGCACAGGCAGAGCATGTCCAATTTGTCAATGCTAAAAGCTCTATTTACTGTGATATAGACAGCAGCATGGTATCGTTTGTGAATGCATGTAGCAGGAAGAGGAGGGGCATTAACACTGTGCTACTGCAGCTGCTGTGGACTGTGGCTTGTTCTGCACTTACATGGCCTGTGTAATCTCAGTCTAAAGGATTACTGTTGATTCCTGGCAGGCAGAGGGAATCTGTGCACCAGGGGCTAGCGCCAGGGTTGTGGTCACAGACCCAAGCACTACCGATCGTAGCATCCCAGCAGGACTACAAGCCCGGCTAGCTGGCCGAGTTACCACTAAACAGCCTTGTTATCATTGTTGTCAGTCTGAAATTGCACCAGTGCAAGTCTTACAGTTTGACTCTGAATAGTTCAGATTGGGACATCAATAGAAATCAAATTGTGGGGACCTGAGGGAGAGTCAGAGAGAGAGATGGGTGGGAAAGCAGATGTTCTGGCCCCAGAATTGTTGCACGGCTTTAATCTCCTCACCACTAATCGCTATAACTGGATTCAATAGCACCTGCTGCTCAAAGCGCAATGTGCCAGGGAAGGACGAGAAAAGAGGAGATAGAGACAGAAGGGAGGGCCAGACAGTACAATGGATAGGCAAGAACAGCCAGTACTAAGACTAGACTGACATGGGGTCATGCAAAAATATGCAACTCTTCATTGCTTGCATAAAACCACTGCAGGCAATTATTAACAAATTGAGACTTTAACCTACATCCAGTGCTGTTAAATGGTTGAGGGAGACACTGATAAAGCTAAACGCTAATATATAAAGGTAGGTGTTAAGCTAGAAAGAAATTATATATGGGTGTGGGTGTGTGTGTGTGTGTGCGTGTGCGTGCGTGCGTGTGTGTGTGTGTGTGCGTGCGTGTGTGCGCATGGGGGGGCAAGAAACTTACCTTTCTTACGATTTTCCACAGATCCATCCTGCTTCTTGTCTGTGGAAAAATACATCATGGAGTCAGGAGTAGTAAGTAAAAAATGAATGATGGGCAATACACCGTAACTGTGCTATTAACCACTATTTTCTGACATTTTATAGACCAAAGGATTAATCGAGAAATTATTTGTCAGATTATTCGATAATGAAAAGAATTGTTAGCTGCAGCCCTATCCATAAGAAACTGCAGAACCTCCTACAGCTGAGGCTTGGACCTTTAATCAGCTGCTGAGTTCCTAAAGACGCATGCAACTCTGCTACTAAGTCAACTACACTTCTCTGCACAGGCTCAGTCCTTTCTGCTTTCAATATATATAAAAAGTCTCAATGAAGGAATATTTCTGTGAGATGCAAAACTGGTGGTAGAAAATGGAAATGACTGCGCAGACACGTCCACCTGCTGTGTGCACTGATAAATGCCAACAGAAAGAGGAAAGGAAATAAGCAGTGGGGATACTAACTTTTTCTCTGTTTCTTCTTCTCCTCCTTTTCCTTTTTCTTTTCATCTTCTTCGTCGTCATCATCCTCGGCGCTCCCAAGTAAAGTGAAGATAATTCCAGTTTGAGAGTTGACACCCACAGCAGTGACCAGCATTTTCCCTGAGCCTTCCATTACATGGGTGCCTTTGAGAGAGGAGGAAAATAAAACGTCAGTCAATAAGGGAGAGGAGGAGGGAGGGTATGTACAGTATCTGACTCAATAATTGCTTAAACCATGTTTCTGTTTAGACTTTGGCAGTAGCTTTAACCCTGACCATATATACATTTCTAACCTATTTGCTGACTTTTTCATTTTTGGTTCAGACTAAATGTTGAGCTGGATTCCTTTGCTTACTGAGAAGGTGGTTTAGCCAGGCTTTCAAGTGGCATGTTCAGCTACAAACAAGGAGAAAATAAATTTTCAAATGGAGGCAATAAATACAAAAGGAATGGTGCACTTGCAAGTAAAAAGAGAAAGAAAGTCACTGATGCAAAATACCCTCTAAACCTTTAATCAACAGCCTTTAATCAAAAGCCAGTCTGGGTGAATTAATGGAAATCTGAGAGGCTACAACAGGGTTTCTCTGGAGTTTAATATCTCGGACATGGGAAAGTCTTGTCGATTTACACAGAAAAAGCAAAGAACAGAAGAGAAAACAGATACAGAGACTGAAAAAAGTGGATAGCTTCTTCAAGTTCTCCCATGTTAATTGAAGGATGCTTTCCTTTCATTCGTGAGAGTGATGGCAGAAGGGATACAGCCTGTGCTAAGGGAAATCAAAAAGCAGTGGTGAAGCAATGTGCACGCACACACTGTGTAGTACACTCTCCTCTTGGAAGTGTGCCAATACAGAGACAGATGAGCTACACAAGCAATGTTTCTCCAGAAGCCCTGCACACTGAATGGAGCAGTGAAGACAAAGCTATCTGACAGCACAAACACAGCGTTGAAGGGGCTTTGTGCACAAGAAATGGACTCTCCACACAGCAAAACTGAAACTATTACAGCTTTACATCTGGGGAGCGTTGGAGGGCTGATAATTGATTAAACTGAGCAGCAGGATAGGGACACCAATTCACTTTCACTTTCTAATCCAGTTTGTCACTAAAGCCATTCAAATGAACATCACAACAATGACTACACATACAGTCTTATCTTCAAAAGCAAAGGGAAATTAGCCTCAGAAGAGGTGTTGTGAAGTACACTGAATGCTGATGAATTCTTGGGGTTCTATTATTTTCAATCTGCAGCTGCAATGGCTCAAAACTAAATTAGTGTTTTCCCCTTTTCTCAGTTGATTGAAGTAAAATCTTGGTTGGTGTACAGTTGCGCTGAAAACTGTCGCTGCATTACCGTTCAAGCATCAAACCAACGACGTTCTGGCCACAATAACGCATTTTTGTGTCAAACTAGTATTGTCTAGCATGCCTCAGTCTATCAGAGGTCTATTTTTTCTCATAAGAAGTCTGAGAAGCTGAAGACAGCAGATCAAATATCAATTTAAAAATCACGGCACTTTATGGACAATATTGTTTTAATTACTTGAATTCATTTTTTTAGATTAGGGTCAGTTTCCCCATTGACCTAATTGTGCATGTGTCAAGTGCAAGTTTACAGTATGTAAAAAATTAATTACATTGTAATATGACGAAATTGCAGAAGGGTCATCTGTTATTTAATTTTAGACTGAACTCACAAAAAAAAAAAACGACTTTGAAGATGATGTATATTGTATGATTTAAATTAACTCAGCTCAGTCACTTTTGCAGATGGTCTACAACCATTTTAGATCATTTCTTAATAGCATGTTAAGACATCGCAACCTTCACCATCTTCTGGTAACAACCAGCAAGGAGAGAACTTTTGAGAAATAAAATGAAATTGAGGCTTCGTGTTACCTGATAACAGCATTGGATCTTTTTCTTGTGTTTTCTTGACATGGTCTGACTCCCCTGTGAGTGAGCTCTCATCGATCTTCAGATCATTGCCTTGGATGAGGACTCCGTCGGCAGGCAAAAGGTCACCTGAAACACACACAAAAAACACGTCTTTAATTTGGAGGGACAATAGTGTATAAAAAGATTAGAATTGGGCAATTATTTTTGTTTTACCCATGAAAGATTTATTATTTCCATTAATTAAATTTAATTAAATGACTTGAATAACATGGTTGGCAATCTCTTCTTACCATATTTTACTTGTGCAACGTCACCAACCACGATCTCAGCCACAGGAATTTGGATAACTTGCCCTCCACGGACGACAGTAAATTTCTGTTCCTGCTCAATGCGGCTCTGGAGGCCCCTAAACTGCTTCTCTTTACTCCAGTCGTTGAAAGCCGTCACCAGCACCACGCAGATAACTGATAGAAGAATGGCGGCACCCTCGATCCAGCCCGCTTCTGACTCATTTTCATCCTCCACACCGCCAGCAGCCCTTCCACAGTCTGCAGAAGGACAGGAGCAAATCTTAATACAAAAAGGTCACTTGACAACTATCATATAAGTCATCCCAGCTTATCACACCATCCCATCACTCAGACACAATGAAATGCACAAATTGAGACAAAAACAAACAAACAAATATAAATTAGCTGAATAAATGAGGCAGGGACAAGCAACTGACAAACATTTGCTTGACATAGAACATGTTATCCAGGTCCTAAACATCCCAAACATAAATAGGCTAATAACCATCAACAGAAACATGGATCAATAAAAAGAACAGGAAATAGGATTGTAATAAAGTGTTGTTGCTTACGTTCTCTTTCGGCATCTGGAGGTTTATAAAAAGAAAGGCCTAGTGAAACTATGGCTGCCACTTCTAGGATAATCAGTGTGACATCCTGTAGCGCCTCCCACACTAACTGTAAGAAAGTTTTCGGCTTTTTGGGCGGTATCAAATTTTGCCCAAAGACTGTTTTCCGCTTCTCGATGTCTGCAGGCTGTCCACTTAAACCTGCAAAGGGAGAGACAGAGAACAAAAGCATTTCATTTGTAAGATTTCCATTTTGAGCGTGTCTCAAAAAACAAAGTCAGTGAGCTGTACTCTCGTCACTGGGCCTCCCAAAACACTATCCCCAAAAGGAATCAGCATTTCTGACAGGACACTGTGGAGGCGACAATGCTGGACAACAATGACACACATTCTGTGGGCATGTCAAACAATTTCACCTCTTTCAGGCATGAGAGAGAATGTGAGAGCAGAGGTCAACTCTAATCCCATAAACTGCCTTTTTTAAATACAATGGCCGACTGACGAGAGAGGTTGAATCAGCTTTAGACTCACAGGTGCCCATGTATACTACTGTCCTGTTATAGAGTCATCTCTCTGACACATCACACGTCTGGTTGGCCTGAGACCCATTCATCCATGTGCACAGAGAGCATTCTGCAGCCACCCATTCAAATGCCTCCACATTCAAGGCACAGTCATACATTCAAAAGGCCCTTCGCACATTTGATGATGCATGACAGTTTTTCAGTTCTATTCATGCCGACTGACTCTGTGTGGGTGGCTGTGCAGACTGGATGGAGCTCTGTGTGTGGCAGAGAGGAGGTGGACCAGCATTGGGGGCCAGGGAAGAGTGACTGTGTGAAACTGCCACTGACAGGCAAAGGGGGTGGGAGGGGGAGGAGGGCGGGTGAGGGCGCAAGGACTGAGGCTAATAAAGAGTGGAGGCTACTGACGGCTGAAGGGAAGCTGCCCTCGGAATAGCAGAGTCTTAATAGGGAAAAGGGATCAGTAGGGTCAACGTATGGACAGACAGATAGAAGGACAGAGACAGACAGACTGACTAGAGGTACAATGCAAATCATGACACCACATTTGGTTAATGAGTCTGTGCAGTGACAACAGCATAGAGAGTAAGGTACATTGTTCTTCTGAGAATGAGACAATTTTCCTTCTCATATGCACAGAAACGCTGTCACAAATGTTCGATCTGAGAGCACTGAAATAAATAATTAAATACTAAACTGATATCTATACAATTATGATATTCATAACAAACTTTCAATTCCATTGTTTTTCCACCTTTCACTTTTAGACACTGTGAAGTTAACATTTTAATAGCTTTCTGACAGTGAAATTTCCATCCCCAATCAACTGCTATTAAAACACAGCCACTGCGTGCAATAACCAGCAGTAAAAAGGATTCTTATGGGATTTTTAGGGGGGTTGTTAAATCAGTGTTACAATGATAGTTATATACCAAATCTGAAACTTGTTGTTGTTGTTGTTAAATCAATTTGAAGAGTCAGTATTTTATTTACTAGCAAAGATATTCCCTTTATTCAATCTTCCACGATTCCCACAAGTATGTGACAACTATAAACCTCTGTTTTTTCCCAAATTACTGTTGTCCATCCTGTGTTTAGTTGTTATCCAGTTTTTTTATCTTTCTGTTTCATTGCTCACTTTAAACAATTTTTGGTCGACTTCATTAAAAGAAGAAAATAATCCTGTATCACTAGGTACACCGTTAATTGACATTACAACCTAACACTGACACACACTTTTCTAAAAGGGAGGTGAGAAGAATGACAATGACTCATCAGCACAGCACATTAAAAGGCTATGGGGTTTATCCTGCAGAGCTGCCTGTTGCTGCTCCCTGGCTGTCTCTCACCGTCTGCTTTGATTCTCTATGCCTCTAATGAAAACATGTTGACAGCTAATACCCCACTCAATTTTACGCCACCTTTTTCCCTTTGCATTAGAGCAATAAATGCAAGTGACAAAGGACGATCAACATGTCGTCCCTCCATTGGTTACACAAACAGAAAATAGGTTGGCCTTGGCCCCTCACATCATTTTAGCACCTAGAGTTGGTCTCAAGTCAAGCAGCTAATCATTAACCATTTAATTTGGATGCTTGTCCCCAGCTGACCCCTCCGAGTACTGTCATTTCAGCCACCAGTGAGGGGTCAAGGTAAGCCTTCACTCGGGGCCCGTCACAATTAAATCAAATAGGGTCACAATTTTTCTTTTACTGCCTTCACATAACTGTGTGTAGGCAGAGACGTACCAACACACTGTGGGACATTGGGACACCCCTCACTGGACAAACTATTTCAAAGCAATCTTACTTCCAAGAGAATATGTAAAGATTCATGCACACAATGCCCCACTTTGTGTAAACAAAATGCAGTAAAGAGAGGGATCCTGCACATTATCTTCTTACTTGTGGTAAACGTCAATAGAAAATTAGGGTCTTTGAACTGCAAGAACTGCAAGTATGACGAGAGTGATTGCAAGAATCTGCCTGACATTTTTATTTATATATTTATACAAGGACGTCCTCCGTGACCTTTGTAACATAAACAAAATTACAAAAAATATCACTATAAAAAAGGAAGGAATCTCTGTCTGTATATCTGTCCTTCGATTATCTCGACAACGGCTCATACGCTCGACTCCACACTGGGTGGGTGTATTGCTGAGATCTACGGGACTCCTATTAACTGTTACACCACCGGCATGCTTGGTACAGCTCGCTCTCCATTGCTCACTACAGTACATTGAAGAACAGATGAAGAAAGAGAGATACTAAAATAATATGAGGTTTTTTTTTTACTTGCATTAGCTATCATTTTAGCAATTAGGCTACTTCCCGGTGCTTCTTTCCCATTTACAAGTGATCAGGACATTTTGGGTGTTGTTGCACATAAGCAAATTCTGTATTAATGAGCAGGGCTTTGCTCAACAAATGGAACAATAATGCTGCACCCTCATAGCATGATCATTTCACTTCCAAAAATAGTGTTAAATAGATATTATCATGCAATTTCACAGAAAATGTGTTCTGGTAATGCACTTTTGTGAAACTAATATCACCACTCTACTTAGGAATTCTGGGAAGACCACTGAATGAGATAATGCTCCACCTGGCAGGCCATGCCGGAGAAGCAGGCTGGACTGCGAATTAAGGTCAAGTGTCTACACAAACACTAAATATCTGAATGGATTGTACTAGAGAGTCTGATCAATCATCAGTAACAGGTTTTAACTGCTATCTACTTCACAGCTGAAGGTTAAGCATAACCTTAAATAAACTAAATACATGGAAACACAAGAAACCAATTCTTTACTCCACTAACAGAGGCAGGGTCCGGCCATATTCTCCATCCACTCACTGGCTAAAGCCCATCTAAGCACATCATTTTTAATTCATGAAGACAAGCTACGCCAGCCCCCTGAATTACAAAGAGTAAATTATCATTTAACAGTCTGAACCTTGCCATTGAATGAGCGGGTGTGGTGTCTGAAATGACAGGTACAGAGAGTCTGTCAGCATTTGTGAATTGCAGTCCAATTGTGCAAGCCTCTCAGCCCCACAGCCGGTTGGATCAATAGGCTGGAACCCAAATCTTTGACTACATTAATATAGCAATCAGCAGGGAATAACTGTGATAAATAGGGGAACACTGTCAATAATATTGATGTGGCCTTGCCCATTTGATTTGAAGTCTCATTATGCAGAGGAAACAGAGGATCCCATTGGGAGAAAAGAAATGCTGCTGTGTTAGTAGGGCTTGTTGAAAATATTGATACTACAGTTTGTTTTCATTCTTTTTCCAATATTACAGCTAAAAATGCTTGACACCTCTGTTTTTGTTTTGTTTTTACTCCCCAACAAGCAATATCTCTGCTCCTGTATGTATGCCTTCTAAGTCTTTTCTGGATATCTACAGCCGCTTTAAGCTTTGAAGCATCAACTGGTTTGGGGTGCACAAAAGAAAAGCATCTCTAAGCATAAATGCAGACATCTGGGTACACTTTAGAGTACAATACTATGACCCTGAGCTGTGATATTCAATGCTGAGAAAATGTGGTAAAAGGAGGGGAATTTTGTTATAACAGTACTGATTCAGTATTGCTCTTACAAACAGCTGGGGGACCCATGAGAGGCCGATTAAAACAGCAAGAATGGTCACAACTGATGCAGCAGAGGCTCAGATGTCCTGACTCATCAAGCAAAACCATGAAAAAGTAGAACCCATACAGCAGCACGGCTTCCCAGCAGCAACTTGGGACGTGCAACTGATTGAAGTCTGCCACTCTGACGACCTTTTTGTAAATGGGGTCTCCAAGCTCCTTAAACATGGATCCTACTCTTCCCATAATGCAACTCTCTTGCCTCCTGCCTAGTAAACACCCATGTCTTTAAAACTCCATGCCAAGTACGTAATGCACGCTTCCAGTTAAAATGTGTCATCTCCAAGCCCAAGCCAAGGTAACCCTGGTGACATCACTTGTGTTATCTTCTCAGGCTTGACAAAGCTCCAACAAAAAACGCAGAAAACATCATACAACTGCTTTCACAAGGAGTAGTACTCTCAACGATGAGTAAACTGGTTTTGAAGTGCAAAAACATGGTGGAGTTTCCCCTTAGCTGTTATTGACTTTTATACAACGGACTACACAACTAGGAAAAAAAAAAAAGAGATAAAGAGAGAGAGAGGGAGTTAACTGAAACTTAACTGAAACTTAACTGGTACTTATTTCATGATGGTTGCTTACTGAAGCAGAGAAAGCACCAGAAAAAGAACCAGTCTGCACGCACAGAGGAAGTGAACTCATACAAATAACACCAGGCCAACAGCCAGGGCTTCAGGTATTGGTGAGTCCTCTCTTTGCACCACACAAGGGAATCCTCACCACTGTGGAAACAGGGTTTGTTTGAGAAATACAGCATACTAGCAAACCTAGAAGGAGACATGTTGAAAGAAATATTTAAATATTTGAATAAGCTTTTGGCAGTGTAACAATTTAGAAAGCACATTGTACAGCGTACAACATTAACTATTTTCAAACTCAGAGCATTGGTATGTTAATTAACAAATTCAATTTTACTCACAGCCCAGTGAATTGAAATCTAACAGAATTTGGAGATCTTAAAGATACCCAGCTTTATCTGGTAGCATGGAAAATTGCAGTGGCAGTGCCATAATAAATTACATTTAGCCTAATCCAGGCTGACAGACCATGCTGAAAACTAGTCAAAGTAGAGTGGTACATCCACGCACAGCTGCAACAGAGAAGTTCAGTCAAACTTTCTTCGGGTGAAAAAAGGAGCTTGGAAATGTGGAGGATTAGCAAAGGATTGGCTTAAGAGGTTCGAGAAATGACCAACCAACTAATTAGAAATCCCTTTTCAATTGTCAAGCTCCTGTAATCTTAAATGCTGGCTTAATTTCCCAAGCCAATGACGAATGAGCTGATTGAAACTGGAAGTATCAAAAGTCAGTGGCTGCTTACCAAGAGGAACAGCACCTGCCGCGAGGGAGAAAAATGGGGTAAAAGCCTTTGCTTTGTAAAGTAGCAAGCCATTTTATCAAGCGATTTGTATTTGGAATCTAGAAATAATCTAATATTCTCTCAGTTTTAAAAACATGTTTGATAATTTGAAGATGAACTATCCAGTATTTTTTTGCAGCACTGACGTGGTAGAATTAACGGGTGGGGGGGGAGTACACTCGCAATTATGAAACAACCAATGTCACTCATGCTAAAAATATGACAGGACTCTACTTTCACGAACTTGACACAGCCACATGCATGTTTGGACAACTCTCTCTCAACAACCAAATTCCTATTCAGCAATATTTCCTCAGTTCAGACAATGGCCTACTGGCCTGCATAGCAGACACAGACTCCACGGTGTACCTTGTACACTTACCATATTGTCAATAAATGAAAAGGTCAAGAATTAAATAGTGAGGTAGTGATTCTTGAATGAGAGATGCTTTGCCGTATAGCATGGTATTTATTGCATTCCTTTTGGTTTTGAAGCCCAGGAATTTTTTTCCTTGCTTTGAGACACTGAATAGAGGGCTGTTGCTGCTACAGTGAATATGCGGTGCCGTTTTAATCTGGGATCAAACTGAAAATCCCCTCCCATAAGAGTTCAGTCAAGGTCATACTGGCGATTAGGCAGACTGTCTATAGAGAGACAAACTGAGACAGAGAGAAAAAGAGTGGTAAAAAGGGGAAACAGAGAGAGGTGCTGTCAACCACCGCTTCCCCAGTGGGGTCCTACTGTAGCCCAACTAGTAATTTTTCCAAAGTTCTTGCTCATGCTATGGTCCTATCTTTATGGTGAAGAGTTTGGTGTCGAAACAGTAACACAGAAGAGACATTCAAAAGATGAACTCACTCCTTCCCTAACATGTTCAAGTCATTACTACCCAGCCTCACAGCCTCCTGTTTCGTCCGCCACATGTGGGACATTGACCTGCCTGCAGCCTGGTGCTGTGCCCAGGCAGACAGCTGGTCTGTCTGAAGCCTACACACAGAGACACGCACACAGAGACACAGAGGTGAAAAGGGAGAGAGGGAGGGTGTAAGGGACATATCCACAGGCCTTGAAATAGAGCAGGACTGGCCCAGGTCAGAGCCAGCCTGCCGGGCCACCTGTCTGGCATATGAGTTTTCCAAGGAAGTGATGTCAAGGTATCCACAATGTGGATGACATGGCCAATGACACACCTCCTAAACTATGTGTGCAAAACATTAGCATTCCAATAGCACTCGCTACTAGCACTGTTGAGAAAACATCCTGTATTTGATCCAATCAAACAGTCATCATGTTGTGTGTAGTGGAAACGTTACTCTACCATCTATAGGTGATGTTTTTAACCGGTTGCAGAGTCCTTGAATATCCTCATAAGTTTCCCCAATTTTGCTTATCGCCTCTGCGCCTCTGAGTTCCATAAGGGAGCGCAGTTCTTTGAGCGTGCAGCCAAACTCTCCATCATGGTTGGCCTCCACCATGGAGTTCTTCACCCCACTGTACGAGTTGTTCGCCATCGTCTCGCCGCCTCCCCACTCTAATGCAAAGCGTTGCTGCTTCGGCTCAACAGTGGGGGTAAAAAAAACAAAACAACTGTTGTCCTGGAAAAGCTTAATTCCTCAAGAGTGCGAACACAGTGGTAGTTCCCATAAACAGCTGACGGGCCCTTCAGAGGCAGCTGGAGTCATATGGCAGGTAGCAGGGCAGGGATATTACAAAACAAGCCATTTCCCTTGGAGAGCTGAGTTCCTAGTCTTTCATGGTGACTGAGGATCACCCACAGAGGCGGAGATCACCATGCAGATCTGGAGAAGAAAATACAAAAAAATAAAGTCATTAGTGACACTACCAGGTGTTATTTCATGTACAGCAGAATTCCCCATACAGTTATTGATATCACACAGACAAAAAATTTTGATATTTGGGCTAACTGTCTAGGAAAACTTTATGTGTGTTTATGTTACCATTTCTGTTTCTGTTATCCTACAGCTACAGTACACTAGCACAGACACTTCTGCGGCACAAGAGGAAACATGGAAACCCTTAGACAAAACCACTTGGCTGCTGAGACAAGTAGCAAAGTAATTAGCAAAACTGCCTAGAGCCATTGCCAAGAGATTTTGATTAGCTGTACTTGAGTTGTAATAAAATAATAATAATTTTGTCATCTGGACAAAACACTTGTCAAGTAATGTGCACTCTGCTTCCCGGTCAGAGTATGTGAGCAGAGCATTAGCATACAGTAATCCCTCTGCTCCCGGGGTTTTTCCTGCATAGAAATTTAAAAGGTAGTCCTTTCCCCTCTGTAATGTTTATCTACTGTTAATATAAACTTATTGCAGCTGTTTCACAGTAAAGGGCTTCCAGCAGCATCTCCCTGGTATTCGCCTTTGGTGGATTTGAAATGACTCACTGTTTAGTTGCGTAACAGAAACAGAGGCATAAAGCTAATGAAAGATTAATAATAATAATAATAATAATAATAATAATAAAGAATAATATGTGCTCAAACTATTTAATGGACATAAGATGCAAGCTTAATCACTGGTCAAAATTCATAGTACCAAGCCCAGTAAACCACGAGACAAAATTCTACCTGTTCAACCAAAACAAACATATTTTCATTTAAAATGTGTTTCAAATTACATTTTGTTTCAACTGTCTTATATGGTTGCAGAACGTTGAACAGAGACTAAAATTCAATAATGGCCATGTAACTGTTCTGTGTAAAAAGTGCCTGTGTAAAAGGGCACCTAATTATTCGTAGACTGACAACACAGGCATTTGGGGCTGTAATTCATACTGAGGTAGGTACGGAAAATTACACACAAGCTCTAAATGGAATTGGAAGTTACTGGATAGTGGGTGCAACTTCAACAAATTATCCCAGCTTCCGTAGTGAGTTAAATGCCTTAACCATTTTCATATCAAAATCATGTATTTTATTATTAATCACTATCTTAATTTTGTACTGTTACTTGTCCATATGTTGTTAGATTTATATTTATTAATATATATTTGTTAATGATCCCCTATCCCCCCTCTCCACCCCGACAGAGGGGTCTCACTTCTATGGGAAAAGCATAGTTGGGTGATGATCTTACTTTTAAATACTGAGCAGAAAATGACAATTACTTCACACTATAAGGCTAATCTGCATGATTAAGAACAGCTGTTTCCTCTTCTAGTACAGCCAGGTGTTAAGTAAAGCATTACAGTCAAATCCTTTCATCTGGAAATCCACATCCATAAGACTGTAGCCTCCCTGCAGTGTAACTGGAGGGGTAACGTAGTGTGCAGGGACCAAGTGACTGATTATCTCAGGAAAAGCCTTCTGTTTAATCTAATCAAGACTATCTGTGGCATCAGGGAGCTCCATGGCGCTCTTCGTGGGAGAATCCATTCTAATGAGAGGCTGCTGTCCATTCAGCTTTAATCAGCAACACAATGAGGTTGATTCATTCATGTCAACCAAGTTGATAGCAATTTGTCTTGGTACAGCTCAGACAGAAACAAAAAAAATAATTACAGGATTATGAGCATACAACATCACAATACAATTACAGCTGAAGCACTGCAGGTGTTAACCTGTTTTAAGGAGGACTTGACTTGATCAATTTCTTAACACCATGAGGGACAAAACTGGATGTATTGGAAATATTCAACAAGATGGGCTTGATTTCTAGTCTGAAACTATTTAGCAGTAAACATGCTCTGTACTCTCAGGTGGAAAGCCATGTCAGACTATAATTCAGACTTCACAGGGAACCTGGACACAGAAATCTAATCCATAAAGAGCGGCACCAGTGCAGGCAGACAAGGACGTGTTTCTTTGTCTGGAAATAGTGCTGCAGTTATCTCTCAGCTGGCGAGGTTTTACTCACTTTCTGCTTTTCTGGCTATAACAAAAGGCCAAAGCATGTTTGAGAGTACAGCATTCACCTGTCTTTACATCAAACATGAAACACCAAACTAACATCCAAAACTCAAAATATGTCAGAACTTTAAACTGGGACGCAGGAGGACAGAAAATGTAGCCTTTATTATTGCTCACTGCAGAAATGAATGCTTGCAGCTTATTCCATTGAGATTCTTGGAAACTATTCTGTCACATGTTGAGATTCTATTTGGAGCCATCTGCCATGGAAAACGGGACAGAATTTATTATTTATTACACGGCATAATTGCAGGGCCGGGTGTATTACTGAGGTGGGAGAGATTGCAGAAATCTCTATTTTGAAGAGAAAATACTCTTGTACTGACCACAGGTTTGGGTGAGTGCATATTGTTCATATGTTCATTCATCATTTTAAATTTTCTTGACAATGTGCCTCACCTATTAATATCCTATTCCATCAACTATTATTATTCACACCACTGTTCTGATTTCCATGAAAAACATTAAAAAGGCATTTTCTTGGGGCTTGGACAGAAATACAGAAATAGGGAATGCAAAACCAACCATTCAAAAAATGTCTACCTAAGTTTTATCTGTCAATAGCCCAAGTTAGATCCAAGGGACAAATCAGACATATTGGCGTACCTGGCCTTCCATCATGATAAATGACATGTTGTCAAATCCTAAAGCAAGTCTGGCCAGTTATACAACATCTTTGTGACTTCCAATGTCATCCACACCATAATTTCCAACAAACGAAACTTTCATTGCTTTTAAATCAGATGGCCTGTTATTTTCTCTTAGCCTTTGGGCAATTTTTAAATTTAAATTTAGATGATATATGATAAAGTAAAAATCACTACTTGAGGATGCTGACACTGCTTAAGTCTAAGGTACATATTTGTTTTTTCATATTTTAAAACACTACGTGCTATTATGTAGTTACTGCTTCATTGGTTAGAGGCTAAATATTTCCCATATGCCCGACACCTTCTATCCATTAGCTGTAAAAGAAACTACAGAGAACTACAGAATAGAATAGTAAATAAAAAATTGTAATGGATTCAGTCTAGTACACATCCTAATACACAAGAGCTTTTTTTTTTTTTTTTTACCAAGTCAAGAGTTCCTTGTGCACAAGTGAATTTCAGGAGTCATGGATAAAATGCATGTCATCTTGCGATAACATGCAGCTTTTTAAACGTATAAATGGTCTTACTTATCTCAAGGGTAGGAATATTTGCCACATGGGCGGAGCACATGTGCAGCCTATAGTAATGAATGCAGTTCTCTGCCCTCTCCATTTCCCTGTCTTCATGTCTTACTCTGTGAGCCCTCTCCCACATTCACACCCCCTAACCCCACGAGCAGCAACAACGGCAAGATGAAGGAAGTGCCAACATTTGCTGCGCTGCGACAGTTTCGGGTTGCGGAGCAGGTCACATGTCACAACAGTGGAAAATCATTGTGATTGGATCTCCAAGCCAACAGCTGGCATGGTATGGTTGAATGACAGAGGCTAAGGTTAACCCTTTCCACACTACAGCAGCAAAACCATAGCTCAGCATGAATATGAGGCGGTTTCAGCCAAGGACCGGAGTCTTGTAAGTCGCAAGTCTCTTCTCTGCCCAAGCTATTTAAGGCTGCTATCACACATTAGATGCACACTAAATCCGCCACCCAGAAGGCTGTGGCAAGAGGAAGCAAGTAGATAGGAAAACAGTGGTGGGCATCTCAGATATATACTCATGTCTTTGTTTCCACGCTAAGGAAACCCTCTGGCAGTTTGTACACCTCTACGTGCCAACAACTCGATGCAAGTCAAGGATAGCAATTCTAGGGATCCCTCTGCAATGGAGCTGCCTAATGCGAGGGGTGGTATTTTTAGCTTCCCCCAGACTGTCCCCTCCCCCCACTGCTAGCCGTTGCTGAACTGGGTCAGGCCATGTAAATGTGGAGGGTACAAAGCAGAGACACCCAGCCCTCCTTGTGCTGCATGGCTCGAAGCTGAGAGCGCTACTTCACCCCAGACTGGAAGCTCTACGCGGCTCTCGAACGCTGTCAGGCTGCCAATTCATATGAACACACAGTCAGAGGTGTCACCGTCAACACACATTTCCTCTTCAGCTCTTCTTACTTCATGTATGGAGGGGCGTGTAATGGTCTCTAAAACGAAAACAAATCATAATCTTTTTTACCCGGATCTAAGGTGCGGCAATTAACTAGGGATGAGACATTCACTTGTTGTGTACACACAAGTTAATGTGTAGTCACTGTATACATTTTCTTTAGGAGACTCTTAACTGCTTTATGTGATTTGGTCAGGAATTACTTTCTTTTTAAGTCATAAATAAGTAATAATTTTGTACATTAAAATTAATGTTAATACATTTTCTTACATGCAACACTGTAGTTGTTTTATGCTACAACTAAATCATTGTACTTTTGTTGTTGAAGCTTTGTGTACAGAAATTAGGTGTTAGCCATTTCAATGAATATGAAGAGAATCTTGTCTCCATGTTTTTAGATTTAGGAATAAAAATGGAAATATACATCACAAAATCCATGCAGATGAAGCACATTCTAGCCTGAAAATGGGGCAGGATTTTGGCTCCTTTCAGCACAACATAAATTCTAGCTTTTGATCCACAAAAATAGCCTATAATTTGCAGTATAAAGGCATTTAGACACATCAAGAATGACCAGCAGGTTGCTGCAAAGTGCATATAATTACATTTGCAAAACATGTCCATGAAAAGGGCCTGTCAAAAAAATTCAACAATATCAAGTCAAGATCTTATTCAATCCCAGCCTGCTCATGGGAAGGTGACTCAGTTATTCCTATTAAATGCGTTCTGATTAATCTCGAAATTGTCACAATCAACAAAATACAGCTGACGTGAAAGCTGAGCTTTTAATGTAAGTCAAAGTAGGAGGAGAATCCATGATCAATCAATTACATCGCCTTTTGAAAACCTCATCATTGTACCATGTAAGATGTCACACCAAGTTTATAGTATTCCAGTGTTCCTTCACATCAGTACAACTTCTAATCATTGTGGTGGTGTCTATGTAAATGGTGAGCGGTCATATGGTGCAATCATTTACTTCCCATTTGCTCAACAATTTCCAAGCAGTGCTGAGTCCTGAAAGACAATACTGTTGATAAGGTACAATTAATGTTACACCATTAAATGGTAAGTACCTCAAGTACTATAAAACATTTTAAGTAGTATAGTAGTATAGAGAGTCATCTTCAAACTGAATGTGAAAATATTCTAATATTTTTCCTTTAGAGGAAAGAATAACAGGAGGGATGGTTTTATTTAGCCGTTGCAGAGTGTCCATAGGATGGAAAATATTCCAAAATGGAGCATCTTTCATCGAGCCACTTTGAAGATGAGAAGCTCTCTGTGCTCTTTGTTATGTGTGATTCTACATAGCAGCTCAGTGGCCTTAGGTCCTGCCACCCTGCCATTTGCTGCCACAGTCTGACCTTGCTGTCCTTATCATTACAATTTCAGGACAAACTAGTGTTGAGCATTAAACTCATTTCACCAAGACTTGGGGTAGGGAATGAAATTTGCGATAGACGGTAAAAGATGTATTCTAAAGACAAGAAACCACAGCCAAATTTCAATAGTCAACAGCGACATTTTGTAATGTCACCAATATATCAACAACAGGGTTATTACAAAAATGTGTTCTTTTGTAATAAAACATGGAGTTACTCTTTCATGGAAATACATTTTAAGAGACCTGCGTGGGTAGTAATTGTTCGCTCATGGGCTAAGCCAGTATGACAAGGTAGACACTGGCCTTTCTCCACTGGCCTGGTACAGCAAGGTTTCAGAAACCAACTACAATGACAGTTTGGATGTGTGAGGAGATTACACCATCTCAACCGGTAATTCTTAGCATTGAAAAAGCTTCAGAGTCTAGACGTATGGTTAGGTTATATACACTCAAAGATGATGTTATAAAGTTTAATAAGACATTTTCAATTCTATAGAGATATGCACACACTAACGAGACAGTTAAAATGAAGCCCACCAGCTTTTCAGAAATGCCAAAACTAGCATAAATGCCTGGTGGACTGACTCCTAGCATAGTTAGACCCTCAAGCTATCTTGATGACTAATTCATGATACTTTACAGTGTGTGCCTTAAATTGTTTTAGTGGGTAGGATCAGAGTTTATCCAATTAGTTTTGGTCTCCCTGCAACTATAATTATAACTTGTATTTTAAAAACAGCAAATTAATTTAATTTTAGTCACTCCTATGTTTCTACAGCTTTGTTAGGCATGATTTGTAGGAATAAGTAGTAATGAATGAGCAAAACTCCATGACTTAAAACCTCTGCTTGGAATAACCTTGGCCTTACAATCCACACAGAGAAAGAAAGATAAGCAAAACTCCATCCTAAGTAAATAGTACCATAAATACATTGTACTTAATGGTAAAAAAACAAACTATATTTAGCTTTCCATGTCGGTTTACATGAGTTTCAATGTCACCTTAGATTAATGACCTACAGTGGCCTGCTCTGTAAAATAAAGCTTTATACTAGGCAGTTACAAACATTTTACTGAGGAACACAGACTGAACCGAGGACAAATGTTAGCAACAGTTGCTATTAACAATATGAATTCATCTTTTTGAGGCTATGCTCGTAATTGACAGAAGTGCAGAGCATGACAAAGGAAGCAGTGGACGTATCAAGCAGCTGTAAGGGGGACTCATCTGTGATGACTTAGGGACAGACTTGACAGGCGATAACTGCTGGAAGAAAGTGTTCTGCATTACTTTGCAGTGACCATCGCTATGTGACTACTAAAAACTCCTGTGCCATGAGAAGCAAACAGCGCTTGTTTTAACAGCAAGCTATGATGTTAGATTAGTAGAAATGACATACTCTCCAGCATTGTTAATTAACCTCATATGCATAGACTGAAAACCTAGAGTTGTAGTCTTGTAAGGTTGCTGGTCTACAAATTTAAGTATGGAAAACACAATCCAGCGAAACCATACTGACAACCAGGTCAAGTGATCTTGCTTCTGCGATACAACCATTTTCCAAAACAATTTACAAAACAAGTGTAACAACTACTGACTCATGTCCCCCTAGTCGGGGCGAGGGAGCAGCGCTGGCTCTAGACAGCCATTATGAAAAAGCATGGTATAGTAAGGAATAAGAAAGAATATTTTTGTCATTCTTGAGTGACAGCAACAGTCTGAGTTCAAAGGGCTCCGACACAGCTACAGATTGCGTTACTGATGGTTTAAGTGAATCATTAAACAAACTCTGAATCTCTATATGCTGAGCTACACAGCTATAATGAAATATCACTCATTGCTTAACCTGGCAAATATTTTTCTAATGTAGTAAAATCTAGAAAATTATATTTATAGACATATTACTATTCAAAACTGAACTGTCATTACATCTTGCATATACTCTGCAACAAGGTATTCTGACTTTAGTGCTTGGCCATGGAATTAGCTGACATTATATTATATAATATGTCTACAGATACCATGCTACAGTGACTGGCACACCTTGTATCATTCATTCATTCATTCATACATCACAGTCTTTAAGCACAACCTAAATTCTGTGCTCAAATGTATTTTGATAAAACTACAACACTATTTGCAATCCACTGCAGGATCTCAAGTCATTCCACAAACGCAGGAAGACACTGCTGGCGCTGCAGCAAACTGGGTCCTATTTAATTGGATAAGGAGTGATCCCTTCAACTAGACACCAAAAGGTGCTCAGTGGCTGCACTCCACATCAACCCGGAAACTTGCAGGCAGCGAGTGCGAAACTATATTACATTGTCCATCAAGTGTAACGTTTATATATGTGATCAACTTAAGAAAGCTTAGTAAACACGAAATACATTACCGTTATAAAAAGGTAACTGGCATGGTAATATGAAGCAACATGGTTGCGTGCAAGGTTTAGTCTAACTGTTTTCAGTTGCTGTGCTTGTCATAAAGTTAGCGTTATTTCTTTTAATAGCGTTATAGCTTACACTGATAAAAATGGCAGGTGGCTACTATGACATTTGGTCTTGGTAGGCAGCTTGACTTGAAGATAGGCACGGTGAAAAATAGTGTTTCCCGTAGAGACGCCCTCCGTGGTTGGGGTTGGGGTTAGGGTTTGGGTTGAGGTTCAGCATCGGTAGGCTGACGTTACGGTTAAAGGCTGGGTTCAGGATAAGGCAAGGGATAACAGAAATCCAAGTGGAAACTGAATTCGACACAACGCCGGTAAATTATATTCCCCGAATGGATGTTTAACTTCGACAGCATGGGGAGGCGTTTGGTTGCTAAACGACGTTACTGATTTTCGCATTGTATTACACATTTACCGTGTCCACTATGTGGTGGCAGTCAGCCGACAAAATAACTTCAATGTGCCTACATGAGTGCCTTTCTGAGCTCCCCGGATTGTCCGCGTGAGCAGCCGCAGCGCGTGGAGTCCAACACTCGTTCCTGGCCGGTTAATAATGTTGCCCCACAAATGATTACTGGCGTTATCTTTCTGCCCGTAAAAGGGGGATCCACATATCGTTAAACAGACAGAATGACAGGTCGTTAAACGCACCCCAATGTAGAATGAAATACAGGTGACTTTCTCGTAACGTTACATAGGAGCGTTGTAGAGGTCCACATTTTAAGCGGCTGGCGTTTTTTCACATGCAGTCTCTAAATGATGAGCCTCAATGTGTAAACGTCAATCTGCTGTCCACGAGCGACTGTAGCGTGTGGAGTCCAACGTCAAAAAACAGGGGGCTAGCGTACAATGTTAGCCTACTAGCTCCCAGGCGTTAGCTTATGTTGATTGTAAAGAAGGAAAATACACAAAAGCCACTTCCAACAGATTGACAAGTCGAAAAACTTCGCCCAGAGCAACGCAGAAGACTGAATAAACTAAGCACAAGCAAAGCAAATCTGGCAGCATCCTGGCTGTTTAGCCACCTGGGTTGGAAAGCGAGACGCCCAATGTCAGTATGTATCCAAGATATAACGTTAGCTAACCATGTTAGCTTGGTATAAAGCTAACTACCCAAGGCAGCTACCCACCGGTGACTGGCCCTCGTTGATCACTGCACACAAAGATGAAGACTTAACCGGTAATGGTTTTCTATGCAATATCTAAAACACTTGGAAGCAGCCCTTATCTTGCGGCATTTTGTCGCGCTATCACAGAAAATATAACCAAAAATACTTACTCCGTTCTCTGAAGAGCACCCCAGATCCCTTTCTCTCTCTAACTCCCCCTCAGTCTCACCAAAGACTAGACTCTCTCCCCTGATCTGAGGTAAAATCCCGCCCACTGCGCTGTCACAACCACAACCAAAGTCTCCAAGCAGAACTGTCAAGATGGTCACCATCCCATTTGAGCCCACGGAAAACTGTGTCCACTAAACCGGAAACCATATGACACGTGCGGACAGCTGTTTAAACTGTTGTAACAACGGTAAACCGGCACCATATTACCACAACTAATGTACTCAATAGTTAACTTTTAAAGACAAGTGATGAATACAGTAGTCATTCATACATTTTCACTTTATCGTAGAACAAGTGCAGACCAGAACCACCTGCATCTTTCATTGATACAATAAAATGTATTTGTGTCGTAACACTATCGTCGCTAAGACTTTAGGCATTAAAATGTATGTGACAAGATATTAGACACAATGTAGGACACAACCAGCCAAAGGATAAGGGGATCTAGTCTCTCTAACATAGATTTCGACGAAGGCGGAAGTACGCTGACGGGAATCATCTCGCCTCGCTTAGTTCCTTTCTGTCACAACACCGCCGGGGACATGTGATGCACGTCAAAAGGAGGATGGGTATGGACCGCTGGTGTGGATTCCCATTGGCTTAGCCAGCATATCAGTCGCCTATGGAAACGGTTACGTCATGATCCCCTCGTACTCCCTCTTTGCTCCCGTGTCGCTTTATAATAATAGGATTATTAAACACCCCCCCCACCATATGATACAGCCTGTAAAAAGTACGCACCGACATCTCACTGCCGCATCGTTTCTGCTGTCTGACTGCCTAAACCTAGGCTACACAATGCTCTTCCCTCGGCGCCTAATCAAACCTGACGTCATTCTTTCCATGACGTAGCGCTTCTTTTTTTCTTCTTCTGCGGATTCAATGCCTGTATTCTTTGCGATTCTTTAGTCCTGTTGAGATGCAGTCACACACTCGACAATCAGCCTTCCTATTACTGGGGCCAACTGTCAGTGAAATGCAATGAACTGCATTGCATTGCAATGTAATCAGAGGTCCATCTTTCCTTTTACTTTTCCCTTAGACTCTATTATGCAATAGAAATTAAACAACACATTGACAGTGGACAGAATAACCACAGAATATGCTTCACAATTATTGTGCAGCAAAAAGTCCCAGATGATCACCTGCTACATTGTAAGATAAGTGCATGTCTGAGGTGCAAAGCCCAAGCAGCCTATTTCTAAGCAATAATTTAGAAATACAGAGTGCATTAAATAAGTATTTCACTCAAGATGAATAATACATCAAACATCTTGACTTTGCACTAACCAAGTCAGGTAAAGAAACCTTTTGACAAATTACTTTATGTTAAGTTTTATGACTACGTGGTGGATCCCAGGTTAAAAAAGACATGAGTGGTGGTAGATGATAAACAGAAAACAACTCGGATTGAGGTCAAACCTCAGTGTAATATACTTGTTGTCTTGACATAATGGGATTTATCATTAACACCACAGCCCTAAGTACACAGAAGCGCTCACCTCAACAAAAGTTCAACATGTTTACGTCTGTGTGCAATTTAACAAGTTGGAAAATGTTGTTTCAGAACTTGTCGTGTCAGATCTATCTCAAGGGGAGAAGAAATTTGGAAAGAAAGAGGAAGAGCAGAAGCAGGAAAATGATTTATGTAAGATGACTTGTGCAATCATTTGGTCTCATGTCTGTGTGATTTCACTGAGTTGATTCAGTGAAAAGAAGAAAGAGAACAATCAGTCATGATGCATAGATAGATAGATAGATAGATAGATA
This sequence comes from Enoplosus armatus, assembly GCF_043641665.1. Taxonomy (NCBI): domain Eukaryota; kingdom Metazoa; phylum Chordata; class Actinopteri; order Centrarchiformes; family Enoplosidae; genus Enoplosus; species Enoplosus armatus. The sequence continues at coordinate 7,462,124 of NC_092201.1, read as the reverse complement.
GATAGATAGATAGATAGATAGATAGATAGAGATGTATTATAATGTCCTCCCACTCAAACATCAAACATCAGTGTGATGACGCAGTCAGTCAAGTCTGGGTGTCACATATGCTTCCCCACACCCTTCACATATTTTTCGCTGTCAGTCAATCTTCAAATCTTCAATCTCAAACTTCAAACTAGAGCTGTTGCACCGCAGCGCTTCAATGACGATGTTTTTCTTGTACATCCAACAGTAGTAACACAGGACCTCAGCTGAGCTAGCGCTGGCAAACAGGCCTTCAAACCCTGTAGTGCCGAAGCACAGACAAGACCTATTTTTACGCCTGCCATTTTTCTAGTTCACTGTCAGTGGTTTTGGTGGCTTCCTGATTGGCAGCCTGCAGTGCTTTGTGTTTGGCCAACCCTGAGCAGATGTCCCTCTAATATGACACTGATGCCGCCCATGTCTCTCTTTTTGTCTATCTTTGTCTGTCCGTCAGTTTTTGTGTCTTCCCTCCCTCTTTATCTCTAACTTGTTCAGATACTGCAGAAGCCAGGGGGGGCACACTCAACAAGAATCTAATGGTAGGAATATGTTAATATAGACTCAAAATGTCCTCTCACAAACCATTTACAAAGTCATGGATTTAAAGAACCTAGATCAGCATAATATACCAAGAGGTGCTAGTTGGTGGATTTTGTGACCGCCAAACTGAACCAGGCTAGCTGTTTCCCCGTTTCCAGTCTTTGTGCTAAGCTAAGCGAACCAGCTGCTCCCTGTAGCCTTACATTTAATTGACAGATATGAGAGTGGTATTCCTTTAAAAAATAATGCATTTTAAAGGAATAGTCTGACATTTAAAGACAACCTAAAGACACACACAACTACACTATAAGCCATTAAAATAGTTCATAAAAATGTGTGTAAATCAAGTAAAAACTGAATTCTTCATGCAGAACTCATCAACTTTCCAAGACAACATCATCCTTCCAGTGAGGGGCTAATGTTTGTAGTGTCTATTCTTTATCTAAAAAAATGGCAGACAATAAATTAGAATTCTGCCTTGTGTCATCACAGCCTGTTTGTTCACTTGAAACCACTTAATCTCTGCTTCAATCCATTTAAACACTTTGGGACCGCAGAAGTGAGCAAGATGGTGAAGCCCCACACAAAGGGCCTGTTTAGCTGTATCCACACAACAATCCTGCAAGCTCTCTGGTCTTTTGACTTGTTAATGGAGAGAGTGAATTATTTACTCCTGGAAACAAAACAAAAAAAGAGAACATGTATCTGGAACAGAGGGTAGAGCAGCAATCTCTGCATAAAGACTTATTTCAAGTTTTTAAATCGAGCAGACCAATCATTTTCCCCACAGCTGTTGTCTGAGTCTTGCTGTTGACTCAGTTTCTCGGTGGAAATTTGCCATATGCTCTGGAGCATCTTGTGAACTACAGTAAATGTCAAGTGTCATTAGCCTTTGTGCATGCTAATGTGTTGTTCATGCTGTCTGAGTAAGCATTAATGATGAGGCATGCCAAAACTCTCCCAAAAGGGGATTTTGCCTTCAGGGTTACTTTTGCATTTATGAGAACACACTCAAGAATAGAACCATGTTATTAATTTAGGTTGAAAGAGAACACACAGGAAGAATGTGCAGAAAACAAAACAAAGTTAGGCAAAAGTGTTGATTGTGTGTGTGCTGTATGTGTGTGAGTTCAGCCCAACATAGAACTTTAATTACTGGGGTAGAGCGCTACACACCATGAGACAAGATAGCTTGACAAATAATTGCAGGTTCAGTCGAAGAGTGTCTAGCAACTGGCACTGCGTGAATGTGTCTGCTGTTCTTACTGAGAGAGGAACTTAGTTGTGGACTCGGCATCTTATCACATTTTTAGATAGCACACTGCTGTGAACTGATTAAGACATTTGCACAAGTAACACTGCACAATGGAAAAGCCAAAGGGAATGGAAAGAATACATCACAAGCCACAGAGACATTATCAGTTATTTCCTAAACAATTTTTAAATAAACATATGACTGCGGTGGAAATGCCTATGGTGCACTTGGAGATCATGCGCCTCTCGAGCCAAGGCAAGTGGAAAATGCAATCGTGAAGATGTCTCATTAGTCGACTTGCACAACCAGGTCCCCTATCAGCGAGGACACGCTGTATGAATATTGCTTCCTTTGGTCAACCGATCTTTCTACACCACTTTGTTTCTTGAACGGACGTTGGATTTTCCACTGGCTCAGCACATTGGCAAAGAGTTAGACATGGGGGGGGGGGGGCTTCCTTCTTTTGAAGAGGAAGAGGAAAAATTGTGTTGCATACTTTAGAGAAAGACTGCTGATCGGGGTCGATGATGTGTGAGACTTTTCCAATTGCAAATTAATCAAAAGTCCTGTTGTTAACCAATTCCTTGCTTGTATTTCTTAGTTTAGAGAATATGTCGTCTTCTTAGCTTTAGTGTTAGGAGGCTGCATTAACATTAGAATCTTTAAACCTATTATTCAAGCAGGACAGTAGCAATATCAATCAGACAAAGTTTATATTAAGGATGGGTCTCGCACATTGTAATAATAAACCTTTCTTATCTAACACATCATTAGTCTGCCACAATTACTGTAATCACATTTTTCCTGAAGTCCACAAGAGTCATTGGTTTACGTCTGCTGTTGGAATCCCCAATTATATGATTAACATTCAGTCTGCTGTGGAGACGCAGACACATGAATTACACCTATGATGCAGGTAAACATCCAAGACAAGACCTGAAGTGAGACCTTGTGAAGCAGCCAGACACACAAAGACCCCTTGTGTGAAGGAAAGCTGAGAGAGAGGTGGTGGTAGGTGCGGTGGTGCTAAGGAGGGGTCTATCATGACTGAGCTGCTCATCCCAGGCTTGTGCATGTTTGTGTTTCCAACTACCCCTGGAATTTACTGCAGGCACTGGCGAGGGCAGCCACAGAGAGGTGAATGGCCCGCAGGATAAAGGCCAGAGTTGTTGGAAAAAGAGTAGAGGAGGGAAACAGAGAAAGAAAAGAAACAGAAGTTGTAGAAAAGGAAGAGAAAGATGAAGCAAAAGCACAGGCAGGACAGACAAGGAGATATTGTAAAAGGCAAAGAGTCAGCAAATAAGTGTGAACTGGAAATAGAGATGGTAAAACAAAAGCTTTGTGTGCACTTAGGGTGTGTGTGTGTGTGTGTGTGTGTGTGTGTGTGTGTGTGTGTGTGTGTGTGCGTGTGCATGTGCGCAGGGAGGGAGACAGTGGTCTTACTCAGCCCTGAGCCAGCAGCATTAAGATCATCTGGCCAAGTTTCCACTCACAAACAATAATTCACCTCAAGTGCCCATTGAGGCTAGACTGTGTCAGGACAGCGACCCACCCAGCCCAATATGTGGGTGTGTGAGTGGAAGAGACTTTGTATGGTTATAGTATGCCTTCCCCATATAAATTATGTGTGTGAAGTCATAGAAGAACCATAGAAGGGTGTTAGCAGGGTTTGGGGGGGAGGTAGTGCCACTGCCCTCTAGGACATGTTTTCCACGGTCTGTTTTAAATCGATATCTTCTGTATTTACATTTGGCTCAGCTAGCGTTGGGGCTGGAAAGTGTACTTCATTCAGGCCAGTGAACATTTACATGTCATAAAATGTAGGGCATATAAATAGTCTTGATTCAATTACCGCCAGGCAGAGAAACCACCTGAGATTCCACATTTAGACTCATGGAAAACGCTGCCATAAGACTCAAGAACAAGAATGAATGTGGAAAACAAAACATACAAGACAAAAATATTCAAACACTAGTTTTGTATGTTCCAGACTCTAAACCAGAAATGATGTATACATTTATCAAAAGAAGGGAGTGCAGCGAGATGGTGAAGGCTGGCAGAGGTGACTTTGGGTAAATTAGTGGCAACAGGCAGTAATTAAGAATCGTTTTCACTGTGTTTAGTTGTTCAGTTAGGCGTGGAGCCCATCAGCCCTATAAATCTGCTGTTCTCTTCCCCCAAAGTCTGAGCAGTGCCACCTGGGACCAGGCAAAACAATTAATGGCAACTTAATTACAGTGCCATATCAGATTTTTGCTTAACCCACAGAATGTGCAGAGAGCAAGAGAAGAGGCACATTAAAAGGGCTTGCTTCCTCAAGCCGACGCAGAGCTTTTGCAATGTCCAAAGCGGAGTGGCATAAACTGGGCACAGATGGGGCAGAGAGGAGTAGATCCAATGGGAACTCGGTGCCCTTTACACCCCATTTCTTCCCTTTCGCATGGGGGCTTTTCCCCTGGGAGGGAGAGAAGGCACGGGGAGGAAGAGAGGAAGGGTTATAAACTAGGAGCTATGATTCTTGGTGCAAAGGAACCCTAGAGCGCATTTGTGAGCACACACTCAGCATGCACATACGCACACAAACACACACCTAGCCCTGCAGTAGGTGATGGCCTTGACCTTCCTACCATAGGGAAGAGAACATGTCAACACATATGTGCCTGGATGAGAGAGAGGGAGGTGAAAGGTTTTCAAAGAGAAATAAATCCAGTATCTTCAATAGAACAGGTCACATGTGACACTTAACTACAAAATACATAATACACTGTGTATACACTATATACCAAATCACAATTTTAAAGCAACAGTCCTTCATTTTGGGAAATATGATTATTTGCTTTCTTGCTGAGAGTTAGATGAGAAGATTGATAGCACTCTCATATCTGCTTATTATATAAGCTATACATAGCAGGAGCTTGGCAAAAATCACTGAAAAACAGGGAAATAGCTAGCCCGGCTCTGTCCAGAGGTAACTAATTAATACGTTTTATCTCGTATGTTTAATACATGAGAAAACTGGCCAGGCTAGCTGTTTCCTTCTGTTTCCAGTGATTGCATTAAGCTACCCTAAGTTAACTGCCCGCTGGCTGTAGCCTTTCATTGGACAGATATGAGAGCGGCACTGATCATCTCAGCTATATCCAAAATATCCCAAAACACATTTCCCAAAATGTTGAACTATTGCTTTAAAATCCATTCATAATCAGGGATAGTTACTGAGGTTAAATATTTTTTCGGTATCATCTGAAATGTGTCTGTGGCACCAAGTATCAACAGGTGTCAAGTACTGATTCTTTGATTGGACAGTTCCAGATTTAAATCAGATTTTTTTCCGAAATGAATATATATATATATATATATATATATATATATATATATATATATATATATATATATATAGACAGAGAGAGAGAGAGAGAGTCTAATATATATATTTGTTCAGGTTTCCAGGACTCTGTATTGGTGTCAGTACAAAAACTCAGGTAGTGTATTGGCTCTAATACAGAAAAAAAATCAAACAATACTTAGCATTACACACGCAATGTGAAACAAGCATTTTTAAGCTTTTAGAGGTAAAATCGAATTGAACTGATGCCCTCAAAGACGGAGAGGCAGAAAAAAATGGGGAGGATCTGTAATATGTGAGCAACAACAGACACAATCCATAAAGAACCAGTCATCCTTATAGGATTAAAGGATTTTGAGAATTTCAACTGTCTTTTTCATTTTATTGCATAAAACCAGGCCAATATGACATATTGGTCCAGAAGAGATGTAATGTGGGTAAAATCATAGCCCTGCTTAGTTACCAAGCTATGATCAACCCTGTGATTACATGTCATGTCCCCATCATCATTACCACTGGCACACCCCTTACCCCGATTTAGAGGGAGAGGGAGCAAGAGAGAGAGAGGCAGATCCAACATGATCCTACCATAGCAGATGGATATGTCAGATATGCCTGCTTGGGCTTATGGAGATGCTTAGTGGTAAATGTAATGACCTGTGTGGGTTTATGTGTGTGTGTGTGTGTGTGTGTGTGTGTGTGTGTGTGTGTGTGTGTGTGTGTGTGTGTGTGTGTGCGTTGGCCTACCCCTCAATCCACTGTTCCAATTACCCTGGGTCTGTCTGGGGAAAACTCTTTTGCTGTGACAGAAAGGCAGGACAGAGCCAGAGCCAGTTATAACTTAGATCCTCCATTCCTGATTAAGAGACCAGAGAGAGGGGAACTTTTGTCAGTTTGAGACAGAAAGAACGAAACATCTTCCTTTCCTTTTCCTTTGCTGTTTCCTTTGTTGGTAAAAAATGACAAATTACTAACCACTGTGGCTGCCAAGATGACAGGTTGGAGAAATTGCTTTAAACTGTCCTCTAACAAAAATGCTCAAGGTTACGACCAACTGTGTCCATCCCTCGGCGCATGTTCAGCTGCATGACTAATATGTAAACATATGTGTGAAGTTTGATGGCTTCAGCTTTGTGGTTTGGGGCGAGGATTACTTTTCTTCAAAAGGGCCCACACAAAGGGAGCAAAACAAAATCTTTGCCCATTCAAGCGCATCAGTTGTCTTATAAATTGAACACACTGGGCGCTGACCTGGTTCACTGCAATTCAGGAAGTCAGTTTGGTCTACTTAAGTTTAAAAAGAACACAATGTGCCCTGCAATTAAATTAAAGAACACACTGACAAAGTTCAACAAGGCTGTGGTTCAATTCCTCTGAGTCATAACACGGGTGATGCACTTGGTCCTTTACCATTTTCCCTTTGCTGTTCATTAATTACAAACTTCTAGGATGTATTTAGACGCAGATGACCTTTTCTGGTGATCTGGTTGACATGAAGGTTTTCCTCTCATCCATCCTTTACAGAGATGTTTACCTTTTGGTTACTTGGTAGATTGCACAATTCACTTTAAACACATATTCAGTTTGTTTAATCTACGAAATACTGCAATGAATCTCCTCTTCCTCTCTTGTCCTTCAGCCTTCCCTCTCCTCTAAAGTCACAACCTTCAGCTGCTGTCCAACGGTTAATGGAAACTTTCCTCTCTGTTGGTGTGTCATCTGAAGGGCAAGGCAGTTTTCCAATGCTGTCTGTAGAAAAACACCCATCCCTGGTGTGATACATCAGGAGCCTGGAGAAATGTTTGTCAAAGCTCTCTTGGTGGGCTTCCTGTTTCGACCTTGTGTGGATGTATGTGTATGTATGGGTGTGTGTGAGTGTATATTCTGTTTGGGAAGGAGGTGTTTTGGCTTAGAGCATGTTCTCTGAAAGCTTTTTTTCCCCCCATGCCACCTGTGATGTAACGACTACACCTCATTTCACTAATGAGCGACACAATGACACAAGTAATATCTAAAAATGTTTCTGTGGAATGGCTCACATTCAGTCACAGAGCATTGAATTTGAAGCACTCTCCATCATCGTACCTCTCCTTGGTATTTGTTAAATGTCGGCTGGTGCAGTCTACCCATTAGCCTTGTCTATGTAAAATTCCACTCAGATCTCCAGTATGTGAGAAACCATAGAAACAGACTGGCCTTTGTTTCTTGTGCTCGGGAAAGTGTCCTGCAAGCTGAACTGAGTAATACTGCTGTGGCAGATGACTGGCCCACTCACACATTCAGAGTGGAGAAAAAAATTGGTGAAAAATTACATTAATAAAAGGTGTGACATTTTGTAGGGCTGAAGATGATTTTCCATCAACTCTTCTTTCTAATAAACTCTCTCTTTGGGAAAAGACTCTTTGTACCAGTCAGAATCATGAATTGTGATGTTTGGGAAGACAATCAAGTTTGTGAAAAACACATATTGGGAAAATATGTGAGTTAGATGGAAAGATTGACACCTCTCTCATGTCTCTGTGGTAAATACATATATAGCTGGAGCGACGTAATACACACGTAATATCTTGTTTGTTTAATGCGTAAAAGAACCAAAGGACTATTTCTTGGCCAGTTGCCTGGAAACCAGCGAGGACTTTAGGAAGTTACGGGTCCTGGCCAGGAAACAGTCCGGCGCATAAACCCCCACACTTACACTTTGGATTTGTATGTATTAAACAAACAAAATAAAGATGTTAATTAGTGAGCTTTAGAGATGCTGGTAGGTGGATTTTGTTATTTTTGGACAGAGCCAGGCTAGTTGTTTCCCTGTTTCCAGTCTTTATGCTAAGCTAAGCTAACTGGCTGCTGGCTCCGGCTACACATCTACTGTACAGACTTGAGAGTGGTATCGATTTCCTCATCAAACTTTTCGATAGTAAGTATATTTCCCAAAATGTTGAACTAGTCCTTTAAGTGTCTGCATGTCACCAAGTCAGCAGTTAGATCCACTTTTTGGGAAATAGAACTTAGCCTCATTAGAGTGACCAGACAACATGAAACCTAGTTGGAGTAGTCTGCATGCAGCCTAGTTAAGGGCTACCCTACTTTCAGCTCCAATAGCCCAGTTACAAAAACACCCAGAAGAGTCAGTCTCTCCATGAGAACAGAGTCCAAATAAGTAATGGCAACTCTGAGCTAACGCTGGAGCTACCCTCGCCCTAAAATAAAGAGGGAAGATTGGGCAGAGTTGTCACAGGGAGCCAGAACTGGGATGGGATATATTACATTAACGTTTCAGGCATCTATCTGACGAGCTTGTAGGGCTGCAGTTGTAGGGAGACTCACTGGCAAGTTTAGGGACTTAACTATACTTAATATTGTTATCTATCTTTCATGGCACGACTAAAATATCAGAGAGTTTTGCCACTATATGTGAGAAATATTCTGCTCTCCTTTAATAACAGCACGTCTGGCTGTTTTCAAGGTCTGGTTGGCAAACATTAGCCAAGACCGTTGATGTGCTCCAGGCTGGAACGAAACATGGGTTCTTTCCAGTTTACTTCCCAATGTCAAACAAGTGCCTCTTGACTGTCAAATGCAGGGGAGCAGTGACTAAATACATTCCCCAGAGCAGTAGCATCGAGGAACTCCTTACTATAAAAGGGAAAAAAAAGGACAGAGAGGAGACTCTGGTTGGAGGCTGCAAGTCATCATTAGTGTTAATATCTGGAACTTTATGTTGGATGAGCTGCAAGCCGGCACACTGCCAGTTTTAGTAGATGCTAATTGCTCTCATTATGGATAGACTGTTTGCTCAAGGTATAAACTGTGGTGTGTTGATGTGAAATGGAAACGATCAACGGATAGGAACACCGAGCAAGTTAAAATAAATGTTAGGGCTTGTTTTAAATGATCATCATCTTATCACCCTCCTGTTGAATCACTGCTCTGCGTCAATCCTCCCTTCCTCTTGTTGTCTGTCTCACCGTCCCATCTTTCCTTTATCTCCCTGAGATGTTGTCTGTGCTCCCCCGTTTATGTAGGTCACAGCCCAGAGAGATGATAAAGAAGCCCCAGGATGGTGAAGGTTTCTGGCAGAGTGCCGGCGGCGGCAGTGGCATTAGTGGTGGAAGGGGAGAGCATTGGGAGCGTCGGTTCCGGAGCCATGTGGCATTGTACCTGCTCCTCCATTATGGATGAGGGTCAGCAATAATGGATGAGGCTGGTGAGTAACCTGAGGATGCAGTGGGACATGGAGACTTGCTTCGGCCTTAGCCTCCTTTTCCTCCTCCTCCTCCTCCTGTTGTCAGCCAACAAGCCTTTCTCAGAAAACACAGAACATGATGCTCACCCGGACATGGCAGCATTGAAAACAAACATGGTGGCCCTCAAATAAATCCATATTAGCACTTCAAGAAACAAGCTGGCCAGGGATACATTTATGAGGGAACACTGCGATAAATAAATAAAGTCCTAATTAGACTACATTTTAAATCCAAAATGTAAGTGGTAGTGTCACTGTCTTTATTAATTCACAATCTGATGTTTATGTATTTATTACTTGTGAAATAAAATAAGAATGTAATAACAATTTGAAAGGAGTTGCTTGTAGAGTTAGCTTTATAGCGACTTTGAGCTAATTGTTTAGCCGTCTGGCCTGCAACTGTACTGTCTGACAGACACAGATAGCGACTAGCTGGTGAACACAGCGAAGCATTTAGCCGCTAAAGAGCCAGATATTTGGAGTTGGTAGAGACCAAAAACAGAGCTAAAAGAGAGCAAATAAATTCACCAGACTGCCAGAAACACGACTCCAAATAACTGCTGGATGTGTAAATATGCAACTGTTTGTCATATCAACTTAAAAGGTAATGCTATATCAACGCTGTGTTCAAAACATGTTTCTGCTGCCCCCAAGAGCCAAAAAAATCTGCATTATTGCAGGTTTAAATATATATGTTCTGCTACATATTGTAAAAAGTTTCTAATATTCAGTCCATGAGGCTTTGTCAAACCTGAGAAAATAACCCTGATGATGTCATAGTGATGTCATCAGGGTTATCTTGGCTTGGGCTTGGGCTGTATTGCAAACTGGAGGTGAAGGTGCTGAAGTTTACAGCATTATACAAATAGTGGTGACCAGTATTTTTGGAGCTTTACCCATAGGGATTAAATATATGAATATCTTTTTGATATTCTCAATTTTTGACTATTTTTAATCCGTCTCTTGTGGGTCCCCAGAAGTGTGGCACTAAATCGCTAAATCGAGTACCCCTTTAAAGGCAGCCTTCACTTTAGCCAGTTTACTGTTCATAGCTTGACTTGGGTGGGATGAATCAGCCAGCTAAGTATTAACTGTTCATGAGATCTTTGAGTCAGCTGGCCCCCACAAAGGGAGCACTGTACCCAAACAGCTGCCACTGCCCACACCAGCCCTGCAGTCATTCGAAATTCAATACCGCAGGGCCCATCCCACCTTACAGTAGCAATCAATGACCAGCACTTTTGATAGGCAACACTGCTGTCTGCTGTGTAGAGGGTGACAGATGGGAAACAGGGATGGCTCTGTGTGTGTGTGTGTGTGTGTGTGTGTGTGTGTGTGTGTGTGTAGGGGACTAGTGAACTAGCGAGGCTCATTCTAAGTCACGCTGACAATGGCATGCTTAGTCACACACCTGATGGACTGTGAGAAAGAGTGTGTATATGAGCACGCAGTCAGTCACCCTCTGGGTGTTTCAGAGGGTGACTGACTCATGGCTGCACCGAGGGTGGGATCCCGAAAAGACAGATTGTACTGCCCTCCGCACTCTTACCCTCTCTCCTCGTCCCCTTCCCCAACAATGATGTGCTCCATTTATTTAATTAGAGCCCCCTCACTTCTAAGTGGCTGCCGATTGATTTCTGTGGGTACACAAAAGCGGAGGCAATGTCATTGGCGAGTGGGCCGAGAGCTGACGAACCTTTAGGTGTGAAAGTAAAAAGGATTTCCAACATACTTTGTGTGATTACATAGCAAAGCTTTTGGCTGTGGGTGTGTAGGCACAAATCTGCCAGAAAATCGATCATGCACTGGCAGCATAATACCATGTGAGCATATGAGTCATGAATCAGTCAGAGAGAAATAGGTGTTGGTACAGAGTGAGTGTGACTATCAGGGAAAATGAGAGATGGGGGAGAACATGCAGGCAGATGCATTCACGGCTCGGTAGATAAAAAGCAAACTAACAATGGGACAGTCATTCACAAAAATCCTGTGATGTTCAGCTGTGGAGGACGACTGTGACATCTTAGGCATGTAACTGGCACTCATATAAAGTAAAAGATTCACAACCTTAAAGCCTTGTTCACCAAAATAATAAGCACACGTATGATGTGTTTTCTTGTACATGAGACAATATTGCAGACGTGTGTCCAAATACTTTCCTCTGTGCATGTTTGTGGACATTCAGAGTGCACCTGGTGAACTATTTGTATCCGAGAGATCTCACCCCAGAATTTGCATGTAACCTAGGCCACAATGTGCCACAGGCTTCATAAACTTGACAATAGATGCTGATTAGTTCATCAGTATATGTACAATTTCCATCGGCCATGCAGGCACCTGAACTGTTAGCGTATATTATAAGATGCACTTGAATACAGCTATAGTTGATTCTAATTCATGGGTTGAAATGCAGGGTAGTGGGTAGAGTTGCCAGTCGAAGTATTAATATCTAACACAGCCAGAGAAAAGATTGACCCTAATTTCAAACTCCCACAGCCCAACTTTTCTATATAATTGCAATCAAAACAGAAATCATCTTGAGTAACCAAAGTTTACAGCAGTCCTCAGACTGTAGTTGTTATTTCACCTGATAAACCTTTGTGCTGTAGTATGATTGTTATAACATGTACCTTGCTTTCCGCCCTTCAAACATGCATGAGTGCTTAATGGCCATATGTGGTTCTTGTACACGATGGGATGCTCTTCAAGTAAAGGAAAGGTCAATAAGCAATATCAATATGAAACAGCACAAGCAGCAACTCTGTACTCCAACAGCATGCAAAGCCGACTCCATGTTTGTGTGTACCGTGTATCAACTATTTCATCTTCCCTGCAATGAAAAAAAAACCTTGTTCAATTTCTGCTATACCGATAATGCAAAGCCATGAAATCTCACTTCCATTTGACACCTTCAGATTGCAAATTCAGTGTCATGTCAGGGAAATGATTTCTGTAAATCCATTTCCCGAGTGTGGAATGACACATTGTGTGGCTGCACCCCAATGGATACCTCTTGTGAAGCACTTCATGAGTACAAAACCACAACATAATACTGTTGCTACAGGAATGCATTAAACACACCATCTATTGAGATATCTTTAGTTTGACAGTTACCACCAGTGGATTAGTCATTGTCACAGATTGTGCATCTGTATCATTACAAGCCAAATGAACATTTAATCTATGTACTCATCTTGTGGTTGCACTCCCCAGATGCATTGTTATACTCATATCTGCAAGTATTCGAAAGTTGGTCACCTGACACACAAACTGGAAAACCCCATGTGGTAATTTTAAATGATTGCATTCATTTTCATGTGGAGCAGCAACCAACCGTTATTTTCATTATCTATTACACTGTGGATTATTTTTGTTGATTAATCCTTTAATTGTTTTGTCTTTAAAAGGCCAAAAGAACTCGACACACAATCCAAATAATTGCCAATTAATTTTCTGTTGACTGACTAATGCATTCATTGACTAATTGTTTATTATAATTTATGCAATAATTACAACATTACAACAGCTTTAAGATAAGACAGTATTGATACATGTTGACAAACATATATATTTAATATTTTTTTGCAGTGTGGTGAAGCCAAAAACAAGTTTCTATTTAACTTTTATCTGTTTGTGAATATGTATGCGAGTGTGTGTTGACAGAAGAGCATCAGATTTGTTGCATACTTTACAACCACTACCACTACTACTACTTCTACTACTTCTACTACGACTACTACTATTATTATTTTTCCAGACTCTCTACAGCAAAGTGTGGATGTGTAGTTTGTGTGCAGTATGAGAATCATCAGCAATCAACTTGTTTGAAAGTATCCACTGGATGTTCTCAATGCACTTATTTATTTAAGACAAACTGTTCCATAGGTGGTAAAAGCTTTATCTGGCCCTGAGCAGATGAAATATTTTGGTAGGACAGACATTTGACATCTTCAGTCTGATTAAACTGGAAGATGAAAAATTCTCCCATCAATCGGATTGGACGTGACACTGGCAAGGTCCCTCTGATTGGATGTTTAACTACTGACAGTGATTGATGAGTCATCATAGGCAGAAACCCTTGGGTCGATTCCTCCTCAAATGAAACACCAGCTGAATTGTGGGTAGACGTGAATGGGACATCAGGGGTGCGAATTAATTGAAATGGAACCATTTTGTTTAACTCCAAATCTTTATTTATTTAATTTCATGGAAAATGACAGCAGCTCTCGCGTTGTAAATGTGCATACTTACACACCCCCTGGAGATGTGGACTAAAACACACAGACACACTGCTGCTCACCCCTACAGATCATTTCATCTCCGTAGTAAGAGACAGCTTAACTGCTCCCTGCACAGCCACCTCAGTGCAGCAGCCAGTCGACAAACTCAGTACAATGTACATACTTCAAATAAGAAAAAGCATCTGAGTATATTGTTCATGTTTGCTAAATGGTGGTATCAGTATGAATCATCTTTTACAACCAAAATCTTGCTCTTGCTGGACGCTGATGAGCACTGCTGGAGGAAATCTGTGAATGTAAAAAAAAAAACCCTGTAATATCTGTGTGTGCTGACGTGCTGGAATCAGTAACGATTAGCAGAACAATTAATTCATTATTCCGTGTGAAATATTTGATCTGTTCTGTGCAATCTTTCACGTTCACCACAAGACTGAAAGTTTCGTCACAGATTGCTTGTGAATTCTAGCTCTCAAAAGTCACAAGTTTTCTGTCTTCAAAAAGACCAAAAAACAACCAAATTTTGGTGTTGAACACAATTATACTCTCATGCAGTTTCTGATCTGGTCACATTAGACACAACATGAGAAACGTTTTTATTGTTACCAAATCCTCCGGTTAATTTTCAATATCTAATGTCCTGATGGGCTGTGGCTGCATCTGGTAATCCACAGTGATGTGATTGGTGAATATCTCAATATAGTGACCTATTTTCTAGTAAGTTAACACGGCTGGCATGCCAGCATGGCTTAACTGATCATATAAACCCGTAACTAGATGGTCTCTTGTGTTGCAATAATGTAATTTGTGCTGCTGTTTTGGTGCTTGTGAGTATTTATAACTGAACAGAAGCAGAGCAAATGTGTCTATGGTCTCTACTCCTTCTGAATGAGTGTGTGTGTGTGCATTTGTTTCCAAGTGGTGACGTGTAAGGCAAACACAGCTTATGGCTTCAAGGAGGAGAGTAGCCTGTCCTTTTATTGTATGCAGCATCGCCATGGCAACACAACAGGAAGCAGTGCGCCTGTAGAGAAGATGTGGCCCCTTTCATAGAAATAAAGGTAGCATCACTTGCCCAGTCTAGTGTGTGTAGTCACACACACACACACACATTTACAAAGATGTGAATTATTTCACACATGTTTATATATATCTGAAAGCAGGTCTTCTGACAGACGCAGGACAACCCTGGAAAGCAACAGGAGTGTGTGCTGTGTCCTCACTGGGACACGAAGGTAATGGGATAGGGGGGGAGTTGTGCGTACCCTTGAGCACAAAACACTTTATAAATAACTAAGAGACACATGCTCGCAGCTCATTAACATTATCATTCCAACACACAAGTATGTACACACATGCTGATACACACACACACAGAGGACGTTCAAGATATTAATAACTGTCAACATGTGTAATGAGCAGAAGTAGCTACAGAAAATAAAACTCTGTGTATGTTTGAGCAGTATATGTGGCCACAAGTTCCACAGATACACAAAATATTATAGACAGCCATTGATGCCAAAACTACGTTCTCCTAATGCCAAACTTTTCAGATGTCAAATATGTATAAAATGGATTAAATGTAGGCTCAATATTAAGCCACTTGGATTGGGCCCAAAATCTTGATCAGGACTTTCCTACTTCACACATGCCAAATGGAGATCACTTCATTATTGATTCATGTCATTATGAAAGAACAGCAAAGTAAAAAGAAGTCCATGTACGTTCTCTCATATGAAAAGTATCATTCCTAGACCTACAGAGTCTACAGCTAACATGCTAGCGGCTCTGTGCACTTTTAGCTACATACAGTCACGATGTTAACATGTTCACAATGACCATGTTATGTTAGCAGATATATTGTTTACCTTCTCAGTTTGGCATGTTAGCATGCTAACATTTGCTAGTAACCACTAAACACAAAGTACAGCTGACACTGATGGGAATGACATTAGTTCTGCAGACATTTGGTTGTACACTAAAGAACTATAAATAAACAAATACGAAATATTTTTATCACTCAGCCTGCTGGGGGCATGAATGTCTGTACCAAATTTCATGACAATCAATCTAATAGTTGTTGAGATATTTCAGTCTGGACCGCAATGGTAGAGTGACCGACTGACATTGTCATCCATAGAGCTACTAATGTAGCTAATGAAACATATATTGGCTCAAGACTCTAAATCAGCTGATACCTGATCAAGACCTTCCTACTTATAACTTCAGAGAGTAAGATATTGCAAATGGAGAGCATTTCTTTATTGATTCAGGTCATTGTGTGTGTTCTCATATATAAACACTACCATTCATTAGAAAGTTTCAGCAGAGTACAACATACAGATGCTGTTTTCTGAACTATAACCATCCACTTAGCTGTGGTGCAAAAGGGATGGACCATCTTCCACTCTTTGTACAATAATGAGGCCAAGGCCACTACTAGTATGGGGGAGGGAGAGAGAGAGAAAGACAGAGAATATGAGTGGTGAGTAGGAGAGAGAGCCAGAGAAGTGTAACTCAACCGCTGTGACTGAAAGAATGTCGATTTGGACAAAAAGGGGATGTAGGAATGTGAAATTGAAGGGATGGAGGCTGGAACGGGGATCAGTTTGTGGCAGTACAATCAAAAATGAACGCCCGTGTGAGTAGCAAATAAACACCAGTTTCGGTTTACAGCTGAATTGAGTGAATCGAATGCGAATTGACCGCAACCACAACCAGCTCCAATGTGTGTCTCCCCTGTGGTGAAATGAGAGAAGAGAACTGGCAAGGACAGGGTGGAGGTGGAGGTGCACCATGGGTAATAATGTGGATGACAGACAATAGAAAAAAAAAGATTGTTTCTTCCTCTTCAACTGACTTCTTTTCTCAGGTTGACAAACTGAGAAAACACGTCAAAAGATGTGAAAGAAACAATCTTTTTCTTTTACCCAAGTTGTGAAATGAATGTGTAGGTTGATGCCCGTCTGAGTGTGTATACATGTGTATTTTACTCATCACCTGAACTCAATTGTTTTTTTTTTAACCCTCTACTTGTTTCATCTCTACCTCAAACAGCACACTTCATGGAGGACAGAATCTTTGCAGTTTCATGTTTTTGAAAAGGAGGTAAAGCAATCAATCTGCTGTGAAAAGATCCAAACTTTATATACAAGTTGCTTTGTCTTTGAATGCAATTTACATACAGACTTGGTGTAGAATATGAAACATTCTACATACATACAGACTTGGTGTAGAATATGAAATATATTATCCCCACAAAGTAATAAATGACTTTAATTTAATATATATTTTAACAGAAATATATAATGTTGTATACTACATATTGAATAATTAAAAGCAGCTGGTCATGTGTCCTCTCTTTGATCTTGGAAACCAATACAGATCAAAATGTCGGCAGCTGGTATGGTGCATGTTACCACTATATTGTAATGAGATAATAAGTCTAGAATTATAATTTCTGTTAATTTCAGTATTTTAGAATTGAAGCACTGGATGAAGGAAAAGTGCACAAACTATATTTTTTGAGCATCCATGCGAGGATTTGCTTGAATGAATGCAGACATTTCAGTGTTTTGATGTCTGTGTGTGTGCGCATCAGATTAGTGAGATTCCCCCACTCGTTTCCTCTATATCCTGTCAGTGACGGCACACTGCTGAAACTGCAGGATGAATTCAGGCTGCAGCACTCTGTCTCACATTCTTTTTGGGAACATTCACATTTTCTGACTTGGACCTTTTTACCATCCGTAAAGAATGCAGATTACGGGCCAACATGACTACCTGTGTGTACAGTAGGTCTGTAGGGGTCTGTCCTGAACTGACCCCGGTCCAGTGATAACATCATTACTCTGCAGAGCTGCTACCTCCACTGGCACAGCCTGCCGTTTCCAAGGCAATGAACAGGGCCACTCACTTTCCACCTCAAATGCATTACGAGATGTGTGTGTGTGTACTGTGTGTTGCACATTTACATACAGTACATGTCAGTGGTCATACCCCTCTGTAGTGTCAGAGTGTGCCTTTGTATGTATGAGCACATGTCTGCAGCGAGTGGGTTGTTCATGTTTAACAAAACCTACTGGTCAATAAGTCAATGTTTTTTTTTAACCTTTGCATTTTCTCTGTAATGTAGCAACGGTCAATACATATTTGTGTGTGTGCATCTGTGCCGATAGATTCACAGTGCCTCAGGGCTGGAGAAAACACACACACACACATATACAATCACATTGTGGCTGCTGAAATACACAGTACAGATAATATGAAATACTGTGACTGCCCCCTTCCTCCCTCTGTGCTCGCCTGTCAGCTGCTGATACAGGAATTCAGAGGACATTTTACAAGCCGCTGTGCTGACACCGGCATTTTCCACATTTTTAACCAGGTTTCAAATTAGTGAGAAGCCAGCCATAAGTACATTTGTGTGTGTATATATGTGTGTGTGAGTGTGTGTACGGCTGCCAGCTCCTGCGAGGTCTCCAGGTAATGAGAACCAGGCCAACTGAGCTCGAGTAATGACTACCGAGATATTGTGTTCCTATTATACACTTGCCTTGGAATCTTTATGATGGATTTAATTAGGTAGAACAAGCAGGAAGACTGTGTGTATATGTGTGTGTGTGTGTGTGTGTGTGTGTGTGTGTGTGTGTGTGCTTGCAGGGTTCTTTTAAAGCTGTTTGGGTGGTTATTGATCAGTAATTAACTGCGGCTAAATTGCTAGAAATGGCCTGCGAGGCACGCTTATGTTCAGTTGGGGAAAAAAAGCAAATATGATACAAATGAAAAGCTTGCAAATACATTAAAGATCTAATAAACACGTGAGTTAATCAAGTTAAATAGAAGTTAATACAGTTTTGTGACGGCTGAATCACAGAAATTAGATTATGCAAATATGAAAATGAATTCAGAATAGAAATAAGAGCGTATGAGAGGGGTGGGCTTGTGTTTAATGTCTTTATTGTCTCATGGCTGTGGCTGTGTGAGAAAGAGAAAATCACCTCTGTGTACATACAGTGTGTGTTTATGTGTATTAGAGCTGCAACAGTTAGTCGACAGACAATTAACTGGCAATGATTTTGGTAATTGATTAGTCGTTAACATTTGGTGGTTCCAGCTCATCAAATATGAGGATTTGATTCTCTTCTTTGTCAGACATGATAGTAAACTGAATATCTTTAGGCTTTGGTTGGAGAAAACATCTAATGAGGTCACTTTGGGCTGTGGGAAATTATAATGGACAAAAGAAAATACTAGATGAATCAGTAATGAAAATAATCATTAGGAGCTTTTGCATGGTCCAGATCTTCAAACATGAAGCATGAAACCATTTTCTAACTATCCTTTTACGGAAAATGCCATCTAATAAAAGTCAGTGTCAAATACGCCTCTATTAAACAATAAGACTGTGGAGAATGGCAGGAGAAAGAGGGAAGAGAGATAGAAACAACAAAAGACGAGACAGAGAGTTTGTTCAATCGTCGCTCAGTGTCAACAACGGCTGCACATGATACAGGTCGGTTTTCATTGAGCAATGGAAACATGATGTAAGGGGCGAAGGCCAAGCAGTGTGTGTGTAAGTGTGTGTGTGTAGAGGGAAATGTGGACAGGCAACAAAGTACACAAAGATATTTAAGTGTGAGAGAATCTAAACCACACAAGGATAGACGACAATGAATGGGACTGACAGGCAAGAGAAGAAACATAATGTGTGATTAACTAAGAAGCAGGCTGAAAATGTACGTCTGGGAGTTCACGCTAAACTGAATTTGGCGTGTTCTCAGATTGCAGTCAGTGCGACAATCAAACTCCTACAACACCTCCTCCTTCTGCTCCTCTAGGACTGTTTGTTTAATGGCATGTACACACACATGAAGGAGCTTGGGAGTCATGGTGGGAGCAGACAAGACTTGCAAGGTCCTCAAAACTAAGAGTAAAAACAAAGATGACGAACAAGGCGAAGCGGCTGCAAAGCAGCATGACAAGACTAACAGGTGCAGGCCTACTGTATGTTGGCTATGTAGGCTCAAGGGGAGCAATGGGACAGGTGCCTGAACAACAGTTGGCTCCTAAGAGCGCACATGCCAGGACTACATTAATTATATCCCAAACTTTAAAACATTTCTAACAAAAAGGGTAGACAATGAATAGAGGTTAACATCAATACAAGTATGAAAAGAAAACGGTAAACTGTGTCCTTAAAAATTATGATGACTGAAGGCTAAAAAGATGGAAAAAGAAGGTTTCTTTTGTGTGTACTGAATACTGGTGCCCAAACTGCAATTTCAAACCATTTGATGCAAACAACAGTAGCTTCTTCAGCTACCCATGATGGCATACATTATTCATCTGTTTGTCCTTGGAGATAAAGTTCTTCTCTTTTGTATACATGTATGTATATCAACACAATGGCTAAAGCTATCACAATGCTGTTTGTGTTGAGTGTTCATTATTTTCTATTTGTGTTATCCTGGACTGGCATTCAGATGTGTATGTGTGTGTGTGTGTGTGTGTGTGTGTCTTGAAAGGTATGTCTTAGTCTGAAAGCATTGTGAGTGTTTGATACAAGCAATGTACCCATTGTATTTAAATGTGTGTCTGTGTCATCACATGGGAAGTACATCTTCATCTGTGTATCATCCCTGTCTGTGTGTACATCCTCTCTCTCTAAACGCTGTAAATGAGAAAGTGATGACTGTCTTGCAAACAAGCAGATAGCAGGTAGGAAAAAGAAACATACCCGAGTTGGGCAACAGCCAGACCTGCTGGGATTGATGAGTCTCTGGGCAAACAGATGTCCTTCCAGAGCAACTGTGGCAAAGAATATACTGCTTGGTGATGAAAAATGTGAGAAAGAGAGTGAGAAAAGGAGGAAGGAAGTGATAAAAAATACACATGGGAGTTTGTGATGACAATGTGTTTCACATTGAAAGTATAAATTCACTTCGGTTGAATGCCAGCAGGAATGAGGCTTTTGGGTCATCTTTCAATAGTTCAACATTTAGGAAATACACTTATAACACACACACAATAAATATGAAGCTACAGCAGCAGCCAATTAGCTAGCGTTCGCGTAGAAATAATCCTGCACATATCTGTCTGTAAAACTACAATCCAATGATTTTACACTTTGGTTTTTGTACGGATTAACAAGATATAACGTGTTAATTAGTGAGCCTTAGAGGCGGATTTTGTTACCTTTGCACAGAGCCAGGCTAGAGCTATTTCATCGTTCAGTTCATCGTGTTCATCTTCAATTTCCTCTGACATTAAGCAGGACATTTTCCCATTTGAAAAGTTGGAACCAGCATGTTTCTGCGTGAAAGTCAACAATGAAGTGATTATCAAAATTATGTCCATTAATCTTTTATCAAAAAACTAATAATTAATCTGACTAATCCTTTCTGCCACTAACACATATCCTGCTTTCAGTTCTGACACCTTTACATACTGTTCCTGCTCTATTGTCTTTTGTACTGTAGGTAGAGAAATGCTCTCCTGTGCTGATACTAATAAAAGTCTCCTGTGTCAAAAAAAGTGTCAGATTTCGTCATTTTTGTTCACGTTCACGTTTGCTGTGTGGGGAACTTTCGCACAGATTTAGTTTGCAAACTTTAGGCTCAGCAATTTCTTGCAGGGACTGTTTATATAAGTAGAGTGGATAAGGAAAAACTGCAGAAGATTTCAGATTTTAGATTCAATTTGGGTGGCAGATCTGTGAAGATGCTGCCCATGGCAATGTCCTGTGGGCCTCCCACACAGCCAGAAGCCAACTAACTGTGTAGGAGTGAGACAGACTGATTGAAATTCGCCTCAAAGCGCCGCTCTGCCCTCGCTGACATGCAGAGGGGAGACTTCGTCCGATTACTTTATGAGGTGAAAAGAACAGGCTGCGCTCACTTTGATCGGACTGATATGTGCTGTTATTTTACTGACTGGTTGATGCGTGTGCCTTGATCTGTGTTGATCAGTGTGTGTTTGTGTGGTAGGAAGGAAAGAGAGAGATATGCAAAGGAACATACAGGAAGAGAGAGAGAGAGAGAGAGAGAGAGAGAGAGAGAGAGAGAGAGAGAGAGAGAGAGAGAGCAGTGAGGATACCACTAATGGTAAGAACAGGTAAAAGTGTTTTTAAAAGAGTTTTGCAGGGTACATTTCTAAACTGGGACTGATTTCACAGGCTGTTCTGTACTCTAACCTTAAAAAAAATGACTGCTGCTTTTCGCTCCCGGATTGACAAGCCAGTGATTCACCCTTACTCATAGGGAGGATGTAGCAACCATAATATGGCAGGAAATTGTTTCACACAGAATTACAATTTGGTAATGGAAGATCTTCTGTTGTTGAAGCAACACATTTCTCCAGATTAAAACATAAAACTCTCTTTCACGACCACAAATGCTTAGAATACAATATCTCCTGGGACTCACTCCCCAAACAATTAGAAAGTGTGATATAGAAGTTCCTGTGACCCCGAGAACCTCATTAACTGTGTTTATTATCATCCAGAGGTGGTTTACCTGATCTCACAGCGACTGGATGAAAAGCACATTTTCTATGCCGTGTTCAGTCAGTTCCTTCATCTCGCCAACTGGGAATGATCTAATTTCATCCTTCCAGTTTATTTATTTTCCCTCAAATACAGAACATAAACACCTTTTATTAGGTCTAGGGAGTTCATAGAGGGCTCCTAATAAAAGTATGGTTTAGATTAGAGCACTGTGTGTGAGTGAGAGAGGGAGATGGTGCAGACAGGGACACCGTAGCTGATTCTATCACAGGGTCTACTTCCTCTCCACGGGCTTTCTGCTTCCTGTTGTGTTGCCATGGTGCTGCATACAAAAGAGGACAAGCTACTCTTCTCCAGGAAGCCATAAATAATTGATTGGCAAGTGGCTTAATCAGCCCTGAGGCTGCCTGGCAATTCCACAGCTAATTCCACAGCTGGCTATAAATAACTCATTACGCTAATTATGGTATGTGAGCACACAGCTAGCCTGCGAGCGCAAACACAGTCAAGCATGACTACTGTGGGTTCAAACACGGTGTCCGTATGGCAATGTTCAAGTTATAAACCTCCTGGAAGATGAAGGAGTGAGAGGAGCTGCCTGGAAACTTTTTGAAACTAAATGACTGCCTTCCTCGTGGTCTTAGATGCAGGAAACCCGGCAGATTATGTTTACTAAAGATAAACTGCTCAGATCCCCTTGTGCAGGACAAGGACAGTGAATGTGATTCTCTATGACACTGGCCTATCAGAACTCTCTAACCATGACAGGCATCTCCTGCTGTGACTTTGACACATCTCAATACAACTCTCCTTTTGATGGAGCCTGTCTTCCAGACAGCCAGCGGTGACAAGAGGATTCAGATGATGGTAAAATAGAAGGAGAAGCACTTAAGAGACCTGGGAGAGGTCTTTCTCCTCTGGGCAAAGCAATAATGACCTTACTGTCTCTGTCTATGTCAATAGCACTCCAGTGTCCATCTATTTCAATCACATCCAGACTTCCTGCTAATGACAGGAAGTGCTGATAATGCACAGGAAAGAGTCACACACCGCACTGTGAACTGCATTTTGGAAAACACTCCTAACTTCAGATGTTTATTGCCTGCTGAAGACTCGGGGAGAGATGCAGCACAAAACACACCGACGTCAACAAGCGGGGTTGACGGATGGTTAAGGATGGTAAGCGATCGAATCAGAGGCAGCACACATACAAACAAACACACACAACCTTTTAGTACAGTTAGTTCCTGGGGGCAAAGTGGTCCTACTTGTAGAGAGATTGAATGTTTGAGGACCCTTACAATCTGCTGCCACTAATGCAGTCTTCTTCCACAGAATCACAAGTTCGCCTACTCTCCACTATTCATCCCCCTCTCTCTTCTTGTTCACTTGCAAACAAACAAAGTTCCAAAAAGGGACAATTTGAGGGTCTTAAGGCAGAATGTCTTGACTCTCCGAGACTCAGGAACACAGTGTACTGTGTGGTTTAACGGCCTCATGGGACAGGTTGTGGCTTTGCATTTGGCCACGAAACACTTTACTGAGGACGCAGGATAGATTACGTCAGAGCTATTGGCTGATTTTAGTTAGTTTTTAGTTAGTACACTCGTGGTGTGGCTTTAGGGGTGGCAATGTCAGCTGGTCTTTCTGTTGATCGGCCGCTTGGTCCACCACTTTGGCCCAGACTGAAATATGTCAACAACTATTGGATGGATTTCCAGGAAGGTTTGTACAGACATTTATGGTCCCCAGAGGACGAATCCTAATAAATTTAGTGATCCCTGACCTTTCTTCTAATGCCACCATGAGGTTGTCACTTTTGGTTTTGAGTGAAATTTAGGTATGGATATTCAAGGCCCTCAGAGGATAAATTCTAATGACGTTTCTACTGTTTATGTTGCTTCACTTCTTTTTCTTTTCTGTAGTATTTTGTTCTTACATGTTCCTTCTGATGTTGCAGGAACATATTAAAGCATTTTCACCCCTTAACTACAGATTTCATAATATTTGGTGATCTAAGAACTGTAGCAGATTCTGCAGTTGCACTTACTGAAATACATTTATAAATAAATCAGCAAAACCGCTAAAATGTACCGTACAAGAAAAAAATTGCTCTCCTAAGGTAGCCCTGTCAAATTAGTTGCTGTGGCACAATATGAAGGCACTGCACTGTGTCACTCAGGTGTGAAGTGAAGACGACCCAGCGCCCCTTTATTTCCAACTCCAACCTACTCATCTGGCCTCTCCCAGCAGTGTGCCCACTCATCAGGAGGAGGTGGCAGCGGGAAACAGGCAGGATGCCATTCCAGAGAAGCAGTGACACGAGGCCGGCACCATGCCAACCACTCAGTGCCCACTTAGGTCCTCTGAAGTGGGTTGAAACTGTTTTAACGGGTGGTCAGTAATTAACACACACACACAAACAACCAATATAGGAGTAAATCAAGCTTGACATTAACATTTTATTAGGTCCTCTGCTCAAACCCAAGGAGATCATTACAGCCAACGGATGCAACATATTGGTGTATGTGTTCAGAAAAACATGCACATTCAGTCATTATTCAACATTCTGGAGTAGTGTGGAGGCTGGACACTAAACTGAAGTTTTAGCGAGTGCTCTACATTACAGATTCAACTTTTTCGCTGAGCAACCCTGCATTTTTTTGCAGGAGCCCCCTGCATCAGCCTCCCCACTGCCCTGCCTTCCTGGCCTCATTCAAATTAATGAGGGGGCTGCATTTTTGTAATGTTGATTAGAAAGCCAGTGCTTTCCTGACAATATGAAAGAATATTGGTTCACCATCCACTGTAATACCATTCCACTTCCAAAATAGGGAATTAAATTGATATTATTATGCAATCTTCAATCAAGAAGGGATTAAGAACCAGGACGTCATCTTCCTGCATAGCTAGCTAGCTACTTGGATGCATGAAAAATAGCAACAGAAAAATGGCCAGAGGAAATGAGATCAACACAGATGTACAAGTTGTTAAAAATCAACTTCTAGAAATAATTAATTATTAAATCGACATATTTCTTTTACAATGTGAACCTCTCTACAACCTCTACTGCAGCTTCTGTGTTAACTGAAAATGACATTGGGGGAAAGACACATAACTTGCTACTGATGATTTACTGATTATTTAGAGCAAAACAAAACACCTCCCAAACTGAAATTGGCAAACATGAACACATTATCAGGTTTGAATAAATGAAGTGAATAATTGGATGTAAAAATAATGGAGGAACAATATTGCTGGATCCAAAACAATTCATAACAAGTAGCTTGACGGTGGCGCCAGTGGAAATTCTTGTTCTTCTTGTTACATGAATCAAATCTGTACATTGACCTTTTTAGGACAATTCACACTCATCTTGTCAGGGTCAGCTCCACAATATCACACTTGGTGAACTGTGAACTGAAGTGTTAGACAAGTGAAAATTGTAATTGGTTTGTTGGCGGCACAAGACAAAAAAGGGTAAGGTGATCATCAAAGTCATTAAGGTTCATCCTCTGGGGAGCATGAAAGTCCAGTGTACCACACTTTGTTGCAATCCGTTGTGGAGGTATTTGCTCATGCACCAAACAAACTGACCATGACATCCTCGGAGCCCTGCTGCCGGTGTGGCTAGAAACATAACAGCTTTTATCTGAAACATGTAAATGATCTGTCACAACACAATGGCCCTGTACATTTCATTTTATGCAAAAGAAAAGAAAATGAGCCGGAGACTGTTGGTGGCCTCAATATTCTCTGAGACATCCATCACGAGGCCTGGTTTCAAATGATCGAGCTCTTCTCCCACCCTTTTGTCAGCTCTTATAAATGACCCCCAGGTGTATTGGGATGGGATGAATAAATCAGGTTGACACATGAAGCAACAGAGGATATATACAAGTGAACTATTAATAGACCTGAATGTGTGGTGTGTACAAATTATTATGCAACCATGCTCGATGACCTTATTTCACGACGACCCCTGGGGGTAAACATGCCCTCACGCAAGTTGTGAATAAACATTCATAGCCTCAACTTGCCGAGTGCCAATGGGTTAACCACTGGGGATGCATTTCTGTACATGATTGCATCTTAACGCTCATCTCAGAAGCTGGGATGCCTTAGACTCTTCAGACCATAAAAGTCATTTCGTTTTAAAGTTTTAGTTTATAAAAAAAAAGCCATTTGATGTTTATCAAAAAGAGTACAGAGGAGCTTGGGGTTAAGGCAGCTGTAGGGGGGAAGGTCAAAAATAACCAGTGAAGAAGGGAGAGTGACATGGGTAGAGTTATTTCCTTTTCCTGGAGGTCATTGCCAAATATGGTCATGGAGCTAGAAATAGGTATTTTCCAGCTCTTTGCAGAGATTGTGCCATCAGTTGTTTGGGTAGAAGTGCATTAGAAACATACTGTATTTCCAGTCTAAGAGAGAGTCTAAGAGAGAGTTATTTTCACTCTGGGCAAATTGCTGCCGAGAGTGGGGTCCAAATCGCCTATCCTGCTCTGTGGCTCCCAACATGAGGCTGACCACGTCTCCATCTGGCATTACTGCTTCCTTCCCAGGGTGCATGGCAGCACAGAGGAGGAGGAGAGCTCAGAGGAAAGTGTTAGTAGGAGATGGTGGGTGGACTTGTATTTGGTAGTAAAGAGGATGTACATCAAAACAGCTAGAAACTGCAAACACAGCGTACACACACGTGCGTTAACCCTTCCTGACCTTTCTCCAGAGTGACAGTTGTGTTCCTTCAGGACTCACGACAGGCTATGTGTGCATTTGTGTGCATTTGTATGTGTGTGTGTCTGCGTGACGTAACATAAGCCCTCGCTATGCCCAGATTCTGCACAGCTGGGCTTCTCAGTATTCTAGATTACAATACGTCACCGCTTCGCTCTCAGCCCTCCCCTTCTGCCCAGCACACGCTCTAGTACACACTCACATCTACTTCAACACATGCATGCTGACACAAACCAACTCCAGTGATGTCACTGAATTTGCTTCTGCCTCTCTCTCTCCATCTGCCTCCCTATCTCGGTCTCTCTATCATGCATACAAATTTGTTTATCCTTGCTCCTGTCAGTTAGGCTCTGCATATTTACCCAATCTCCCCTCATCTCGTTTTATTTCATCTCTGATTTGTGTGTGTGTGTGTGTGTGTGTATGTGTGTCCCTCTTTCTGTCTCTTTCTCTCTAACCCACACAGCTTGCGTCAAGGTTTGCCAGAACATAGCAAACCACTGGCCAGATGTCAAGCCTTTGTGTGAGTTATTTGTACCAAAACACATCCCGGGAAGGAAAAAAATACATAAAATCCAACTAAATGCTTTGTTTTAGGAAAAAGGAAAGAATGAAAAAATAAAGATTTTTTTTTAGCATGTGTGTTAAAATAAAGCTTTTCTTCGTTTAGGTATCCTACGTCTGCAACACATTTGCTATCAGGAATTTTCCAAAATAAAACAATGACAAACCTTGTTTTTTCCATCAACACTGAGGGTTACATTTACTTTTCAGTCCAAGGTGTACACTGATGCTTGAGAGTGTGTGTGTGTGAGTGAGAAGTGAACGCTGGGTGTGACGCCTAAACCGCATCTTGGGATTTTTTTAGTGTGCGTTATGTACTAAGGCCCACTGTATAGGTGTTTTTCTACTCTAGTTAGCAGGATATTGCTCTGTAATGTTACTAGAACAAATTCTCTGGTTTCACTAGACGTTATATGGTTGCGGGTAAAATGAATGCTTTTACAGCACCATTCGTAACCTGCATATGAGTCTAATATCAACTTTGGTATGCTTAACTATTAGGGATGTAAACAAATATGAATGCATTATTGGGATACAAACACATATTGGCTCTTAACAGGTATAAACAGCATCTGGAATTTAAAAATATTCAGTTTTCACCTGATTTGCTGTGCGGTGGAGGATAAAGCTAGACTGATGTTACACAGAGGTTGTTTCATTCATGATCCCATTGAAGCCCATTGAAGCCTATTCCCTTGCACCTTGAAGACTTGACAGTCGACAGGAAATTGATGAGCTGAACTCAGGGACAGTCTTATTTCCTTAATTTTTTATTTCAAATACTAAATCAGAAATACCCCAGAAAGTTATGTCTTATGCTACACCAACAGCAGTAAATATGGGCAGTGACACTGGATAACCTTTTAGCTCCTGAAGCATTTTTGTCACTAAAATTCTGCTGACTGGGTTTGTTTACCTCATGTCTCTGGGTCATCCTTTTGAATTTGGTATTTTCAACAATGCTGTATGGGAGCATGCCCTTGTCAATAAAACAGCTCATGGCTTCAGTAACAGATTTACAGCTAGGGGCCAAGTTTGAAGTGACACTAGCGTTACTCTCCTTGTGTTGACTTCTTCTCTCAATGACTTTACTGTCAGCGCACACGGTGCCTTCATAAATTAGTAGCGAGGTGTGTGGTGCCCTGGGCATATTTTATGACACTGCTGAACATTTTTGAAGATTGAGAATGGGATGTAAATGTCAGGCGGCAATGAATGCAGCAGTACCAACATTTCTTTCAGTGTGGGAATGCTGTGGATGGCTTGAAGCAGGTATGTGATTGGGAAACATAGCGAGCCAGCAGGAGAGGCAGGTCGCACACACACACACAAACACAAAGAGAGGCTTGGGCCAGGAGGGCAGAAGGAGAGACAGAGATTTGGAAAGATTGGTTTTTGACGGTTGTATCATTTTTTTCTGGATTACATACAGAGTTTGGATTGGAGCTGTGGTTGTGTATCGATGCAGCCGAATCTCTGACTCTTGTATTGGTTTTCCTATAAGTATTGGTTCATCTTTACACCCCAAGTAGCTTTTTAAAGAAAATTCATGAAATATGGCTCACTGCTATTTTGACTTATATTTAACCCACTCTTAAAACCTCCTGTTGCATTTCCACAGTATATTATGATATACTTTCAATGGAAAGCGGATATTTTGACACTTTTAGTGAGTAAAAATATGATGCATAAACAAATTCTACAATTATACAAACCCACCATATCATCCCAATGGCATGCATGCATGCACACACTCATTCACTCAACCAGCTAACATTTAGGTTGAACAATGACGTTGTTCATGAAGGGTGCTTGCCTTGTCTTCTTGTGGGATAGTATATTATTTTTTCAACATCTAAAATTGACTTTTGTTTTCTCTAAGTCCTACATTATGGCACAAATTCTATGTATTTCCAAATGGAAAAAAGTGGCACTCAGCTTGACCCTTGTCTTCTTTGAATCTGTAGAGATTTATCAAGAAACAAGTTTTCTGCTTTTTAAATGGACAAAACTACATGTATTTCATACACTGGATCACAGAAATAACACCATCCAATTACATACACCTTTTTTCTTTCACTCTCTCTCCATCTTTTTCTTTCCACCTTTCTCTGAGAGAAAGCGTCCTGCTGGTCACATCTATTTTCTACAAGATTAGGCCAATTTTCCAGAGGATTGTATCAATTTAACCCAGCTACCATGCTGTCTCTCTTGCTCTTAGCTTGACAAGCCTTCAGTTTGCTGGCAAGGTCGTTGTCTACTCCATGTACCCTGTAGTTAAAGGAGGACAAGGGAGAGGAGATGCAGGGACGTGGAGGAATGGAAAGAGAGGTGATGAATGAGAGAGAAGATAGAGGGGAGAGGAACACAGAAAAAAAAACCGGAAAGAAACTGACAGAAGCACACCCACAAACACACACAAGTAGACTTGTTGGCTAAACTGTGCACCATGCCAGGGAATGGGATGATAGTGGACTGCAGGGGGTTTGATAGAGGCATTTGGCTGGTCTGATCCCTGTGTGTGTGTGTGTGTGTGTGTGTGTGTGTGTGTGTGTGTGTGAGAGAGTGTGTGTGTGAGAGAGAGAGAGAGAGAGACACACACACACACACACACACACACAGAGCATCTGTGAGTATTGCACTCAATCATGGTATGGAGTACTACAGTGCACGTATACAAGACAGGCAGAGAAACACACACATACACAAACACACAAATAAGACCTACACCACCAGACACACCAGGATTAGACCCCTCTCTCTTTTTCACACACACACACACACACACACACACACACACAGACACACACACTCACACTCACACACAAACACACACACAGAGCAGAGATTACAGTGCCACCACAGCTCTACTAGTTTCTAATGGTTTTCGAGGCATCATGAGCATCAAACCATGATGTCATCTGTATAGTACAACAGCACACACAACAAATACACACACATGCACGCACATAGACATGAGTCAACACTGACATTCTTGGTTATGCATGGAATTTTGCTGGGGTTGCTATAAAACCATCAACTAGACTCTCTCTGTTTGAGCACATAATGTATAAATCATATTATATATACGTATATGAATATATGTATTTTTATCATCTGTGTTCAGTGTCCAAATACTAAACTGAATTAAGTCAAGAGAAGTTGTTTTTTTACAATGAGTTAGCAAGGAATAATGTGCTACATTTTATTCAACAGTTGTTAACTATAGATTTATTTAGCTTTGGCCTGTAAGCCTGAAAGTGGATCACTGACACATATACCTACATTACATTTTGTTTTGCTCCAAATGTGACTGATATTTTAATTTTACTTTAGGTATATGGTAACACTGGTACTTTCAGATCATTCAGTTAGCAAGACTAAGAGTCTGCAGCCATGCTAGCAGCTCTGTGAGGCTGTACACAGTGGAGTTAAATGCTAAAGTCACTCGTATCACATGCATGCGCCTGGGTTTTATGTGCATGGGTTTTAAGACTAATCAAATAAATGAAGAATAGGGAATAACATGACTGATGATCAA
Source organism: Enoplosus armatus (assembly GCF_043641665.1). NCBI lineage: Eukaryota > Metazoa > Chordata > Actinopteri > Centrarchiformes > Enoplosidae > Enoplosus > Enoplosus armatus. Next base: position 7,431,127 of record NC_092201.1, on the reverse strand, counting down.
AAATACGTTTCTGCTTCTGAATGTAGGCCACCTACGTACCTGTTGTAAACACTGAGCTCCTGTTCCCATCTGACCCCACTTGTAAGCTACATCCTGTATACTCATATTCCTATCTGAAGAGAGGCCTTATGTTTGGCATACATGCTACTTAAACAGCAGCATGTACACAGGTCCAGGTTAAGCACCATTAGTAAACAGAAGCAGCCACTCAAACAAACAACATGGCGGTGCCACTGAAAGAAATGTTTGATTGATACAAGCAGGGACTGCTGCACCAACATGCATGCTCTGTTTTCAGTTGCACCATGCTTCATTTTCACACAACTCCACGCATTCACACCTGGGTGCTGCCAAGTAGAACCGTTGTCCACTGCTGGCTACTGAGTTGTTCCACTGAAACAGCTGAGACGTTGGAACACTGAAGACTTTCATGGCTACAAAACACTGCAAACCTAAAGTCGAAGCAACAACGGTCACAAACTGTCATTTAAATTGTGAAGATTACATATTAAGCCTTATGAAGCTCCCATGTAAATACTCAAGTTTCCTATTTTCTTTCTTTCTTTTTTTTTTTTTTTTTTTTACAAATATAGCAATCACAGCCGCAACCTAAAACAAAATGGCATGTTGTTTTTAAAATTGTAGTGAAACTCAATGATGGTTTCATGCTTTGACTTCATGCTTGTAGTGTGCAGCTACGGTACAATCTGTTAGTGTTCATGTTGTGGAGCAACAGATTGTACATACATTAGACGTGAATACATTCTTGCATAAGCATACGAAGTTGCACACACTGAATTTAATGCTGTCATTTATATTGTTATGTATTAGAACAGCTTTTTCTGGGTCAAGTGCACAGTCTGTGTGAATGGGTTTCTACTCCATTACTTCAATATAACAAGGAATAAAAAGCACTTCAATAGAGTTACAATACTTGGGAACAGCCAGACAATTTGCACAAGTATAACAAACCCAGTGAACTGTAGTTGAATTGCTGATTCTTTAACGTTTCCCTTAAAATTTAAAGTAAAGGTAGTCCAACAAACAGGAAGTCCTGTTTTCTCCTCCCCTCTCATCCCACTTAAATCATCCCCTGGGTCTAGTTGCTAACATTGCCTTACACATAGTCACCACCTATCCATAAACACTGCGAGGGAAAATGATATCACAACAACGAGCCGTGGCCGGAGTGACTGCAGGGAAGCTTACATCATTACCTGTCTCTGTGCCATGGCTCATCATGCTGTGCTCGCAGGGGCGGCACAAGTGTTAACGTGTTGCCATGAAGCGGTATCGCTGTCTGGACATACGGGGTGGCAAGCCTGTCATGCCCTGACACAGGCGAACGGCTAAACTCTGAGTGCTGAGAGAGTGGAATGCCAAGGTCCAGTAAGCCCCCGGGGCAATTAGGGAAGGAAGTGGAGATTCTACCAGGGACCATGTGTGTGTGTGTGTGTGTGTGTGTGTGTGTGTGTGTGTGTGTGTGTGTGTGTGAGAGAGAGAGAGAGAGAGAGAGAGAGAGAGAGAGAGAGAGAGAGAGAGAGAGAGAGAGAGAGAGAGAGAGAGAGAGAGAGAGAGAGAGAGAGAGAGTGTGTTGGGGGACTCAGTGGGAGTTCAAGAGCTCATTTTCAGCCAGACAGGTAACCAGTGAGCAAAAGAGTTCTTGTGCAGTCAAGACAACGAGAAGACAGAAAAGTTCAATCTGCCCTACCTTCTGCAATAAAACAGTATTTTCCCTGCACATAAACAAACACACCGCACCAACACACATGCATGCTAACCCCGTATCCTGGAACAATATAAAAACATACCAATTATTCCTGACTACCTTAATCATCCTACCAGAGGGAAGCTTTTTAACTTTTTTTAGTCCACCACCAGTTTTTCAGTCCACCACTTTGGTCCAGACTGAAATATCTCAACAACATGAAAATCCCCAGAGGATGCATCCTAATGATTTTGGTGACCCCCAAACCTTTCCTCTTGTGAAGGTTGACTATTTTGGTTTTTAGTTAAACGTGTCATCAACATTTGATGAACTGCCAAGACGTTTAGTAGAGATTTCTTTGGTGCCCAGAGGATGAATCCTGACTTTGCTAATTAGCAAATGTTATCATGCTAACACACTAAACTAAGATGGCGATCATAAAGTAAACATTACACCTGCTAAATATCAGCATGTTAGCATTATCATTGTGAGCATGTTAGTATGCTGGCATTTAGCTGCTTCACATGTACATATTATATTATATTCTGAATTATGCATATTATCTAATGGCTTTATATTATGTAAAACTGGAACTGATATATTTTGCTTAATTCACTACAATACTTGAACCTCAAACACCGACCATATAAAGTTATGTGGGCTTTCAATTCACAACTTTATTGTCATTATACAGTACTTATATACTAATATAACTAAGTACTAATATAAAGCATGGTCTTGTCACTCTTAGATAATGGATCTTTCTAAAAATGAGAGAAAACTAGATAATAAAAGAGGAGAGGCTGTGATTGATTGTCATAAATAACAACTAGTAGTACATAATTTAAAAAAGTTTCTTACAGTACAATAAACATAAACAGCTGAACTAAAGAATGAACACCATAAATAGCCTCTGCAGAGGTCCATGAGTTATATTTTGCACAGATTGAGGTTTGATTCCATAGGTTTAAAATTACAAAATATGGGTCAAAAATCATGTTGTCTCCTGCACACGAGTCAAAGAGGGCACTTTGATCAAACTTCTTCTGATGTAAAATGGATCTCCTGCAAAGTTAAATGAGGTTTGGAAAGTTAAATGAGTTCATGGTGTTCAGTCACATATTAAGACTCAGCTTCTCCCTTGCCTCACATACAGGAGGCATCGTCATCCTGCTATGAGTCAACAGCAATTGGAGCAGAGGGATATTATGCACATGGTTAACTAGGTCAGCCGAGGACATACTGTCGCTGTCTAGTCAATTCACCATAGAATTATTTCCATACTGATTGGGGTTAACGTTTTGCAGACTCAAACACACTCGCTCACAGATTAAAACTTAACCAACACTAACTTGCCGCAGCAGAGAAATCTTTTGCTTATTGTAGATTTTTAATGCTTCATAAATTATGAAGATTAGAGCTTGAGCTTTTAAAGGCTTATCGACATACTGTATTAGCACAACAAGGTTATTTAGCTCTTAGCTGGACTCACATTCCATCCCCCCACAATGTTCGTCAAGGTTCAAAGGGCCCATACAACGAGTCTCTTCAATAAACCAACTCCAGATAGATGTCTCACCCATAACCAGGGTTTTGAGAGGGAGTGGACAAGGTCAAGTATCTGCAGTCAATTTAGCAAGCAGAAGCAGTCAGTCCTTCTCTTCTCCTTTACAGCCACTTTTTCACCATTAAGAAAATATTGTCCTTCTGCACAATACACAGTCACAAATGAGAGTCAAGCAAACAGGAATACAATTGCATTTAAGGTAAGATATTTAATAATAACTGCTGGAAAATCCTGTGGCATATTCCACAGAGAAGGTAGAGGAAAAAAAAACACACTGTGAGCAAAAAAATGAACCCTGTGCCCTATCTGAGAGAGAACATACTTTGCCCTAAGCCACAGTCAGTGCGCTGTCACCTTTGGTCTTGCAGGCTATATAAGCACAAGATGGGCCAAACAGGTTGGAACAGTGTCATGCTTAGTGGACAATTTCCCTGTCCCTTGATGAAGGGTTGATGGTGCAATTTGGAAAGGTAATGCCTGTTTATTGCAAGGGAAGGAAGGAAACGATTGAATAAGTGGGATATACGATGAGTGAAAGAGATAGTGGAGACCTGTATTGCTGTTGGCCAGAGCCCAAGAATTAATTACTTTGCCACTATAAAACAATAAAAAAGAGGCAGTATTGATTAGCAAATAGTGCGAGACGGCAGGAAATTCTATTGCTGTTTTTGTAGCAAAGTGTGCCCATTTATGACTCCTGTCTTTTGGGGTTAAGGAATTGAAAGAGGATGGGCCTCTTGCTGGGTTATAGTTCACTTCCTGTTGGCGAGCAAGCACATTTGCCTGAGGTGTGACAAGACCAGCATGCAGATTGTGAGCTACAGCAAATCAATCAACACAGCAGACAACAAGTCCTCCAAATGAAATGAACAAATGACAAATGATGACAGGGTTGTTTCAAAAACAAAATCGTGTCATGATGTGACAATGCCACAGTTAAGGTTTTGGTTAGCTTAATGGAAAGATAATGGTTTGGATTAAAATTACTTCTTCAGATGAGGGGACCTTCGTCAGCATGGTTACAAAAATAACTTCTACAGTTAGGGAATGGCCGCGGTCATGATTAAAAGAAACTGACGCTGACAGTAGAAAACAGGACATGAACGGCGGCCTCTTGTATTAAAGTCTAACGTATTGTTAGACTTGCAGACTTTGTCATTCTTACAAGAATGTCACAGTACTTCCTGCTTTGCTCCTGGAGGACAAGAAGTCATAATTACTACAGCTGCTAGACGGCTTTGACACTTGAACGTACATGTCACTTTCGGTTATTTACTGAAACGATTTATGCTCTAGTTTTTATAGGGAGGACAGTCTCCAGCAGACAATACAAAGTCATGGTCAAACCCGTGTTAATATTCAGCACATCAGCATGTTTGCTGATGAGCTTAACATTAATGTTTAAGCTGCTGCTGTGAGATAAATTATTTCACAAAGCAGCTCTGATGCTCGATGCCCTCCACGGTTTCCATTTTAGGATCAAGCTTGAAGCATCAAACAGGTTATGGCCTGTTTTCTGATTAACCACAGCAGCCACGCACTATAGCTAGAAGTGTGACCTGCAACTCCAAGGTTGTAGACATAACAAGGACACAGCAGGTAATCAATTATGCCCTCTATGGTATCCTTTCTGTCAAGCTGAGGGAGTACAAATTATGAAATGGCTATTGAGAGCAGATTCTTTTGCCAACTACAGTTTGGACAGGTTTGCAGCCAGACCTTGAAATCAATCATCACGGTTGAGCGAGGAAGTGAAGTTAATTCCAGCCGAGGCACAAGTGGTAAAGCCTGCTGAAGGATTCACAGTGAGCCACAAATTGTTCGATGAGGTTTGTGGCCTCGGACCTTGAATTCTGCTGCAATAAGGACAGTTTTTCAGATTCAGTCCCCAAATGCTCAGCAGTGATTTTTCTTTTCTGGTCTATATCTTTTCTGACAAAGCTCTACTTGCCTGTTAGTGCGGCTGTTGGTAGAAGGAAAATAAAATAGAAAACAACAACAACTGGAAATAGCTTTTTATTCAGATGGACATCTGGGCTCAGAGGCTTTATTACCAATCCGCAAGGTCCCTCGCCTGCTCTCCCTGCTGTGCCTCTATCCTCTCTCTCCCCTATTCTTTTACTCTGTCTGCCCTCCTGTATCAGAGCCACTGCTTCTGTTGTGCCCTCAAGCACAGTCACAAATTGACATGCTGAATTCTCAACTGGGACATTAAACCCCAGGGATCAAGCATACAGAGAAAGCTCTTTTATATCCTCTCCCTTTGGAAATTGTTTATGTTCATCACATGGTGCACTAGGTGGATTTCCACACAAAGGACCAACAATGCCCCTCATTTTAAATCTGCTAGTAGGCTACGAAGAAAAAAAATCTTTCCCACCTGAGACCAAAAGACAGATGAGGACAACTGGGGTTTCAAATTTTAAGTAAATATAGAAAAGGCCCCTTATTCCTTACTTGTGATATTTTTTTTACAATGCAGCGACAAAGACCCAAACACAAGTGGTCTAATGATCACCTACACACTGAGAGAGATTACCAATTTAACATGGCATATCCACGCCTTTATTTTCTCTTTCAGCCATTAGTTTTATGACTATCATCACGATCCTCCTCACATCACCGCCGCTCACTTGCCTGTCACTTTATCACTGCTGCCTGCACCACATTATTTATACGCTTTTGAGGGTGATGATTTATCCAAGTGGAGGAGGACAGCTGGGACACAGAGGAAAACAATGTCCTCTCAATTGTAAAAAATGTGTCAGTTTGATGCCTCAATTTGGTGCTGGGTGATGGATGGAGGAATGCACTGGGATTAAAATGCTACAATGATGGCTCTTCATCCTAAAAATGGAGGTGTATCTATGAGCAAACTACAGTAGCATTTGTTTTACACACTTGCACACTGAAGGATAAGACTAGGACACATTAAAACGATATGTACATTCTCTCAAACCTACACCTACACACACACTCTCCTTGTCTTTTCAGGTCAGCTCAGCAGAGAGCACTCTGCGATAATGAGCTGCTCCACTTTCATGACAGATGGAAAATGTGCAGCACGCCGCGTTCTGCTCCTCCCTTCCCTTCTCCACTCCACTTCGCCCGGCTCGCCCGACCATCTACCCGTCGGGCCCAGCCGCTGCCCCGGCACACCGCCGTATCGAATGATCGGGACAAGCCAACGAGAAGGAGGAGCTGCTGGGAGTTGAAGCAGTGGAAAAAACGCCTCACCCTCCTCATCAATATTGCAGCCTTACCTGGTGAAAGCTAACACCGGCCAACATATTCCATCATGTCATTGGAAGGGAGGATCGTATGCCTTGGCTTGACATGCCAACATTGTTACCCGTACAAATGATGACGCAAAGCTCGCTTCATTATTCATGGATTCTTTAAAAAAGGAGGAGGAGAAGTTTGAAGGGAATGGAAAGCAGAGGATGTTCAAGAGTCCAATTATCAACAAGTAGGTCATGTTTGTTCTTGGCTGAAAAGCTGAGAAGCAGCAGAAACGTGAACACGAGCTCCTCCTGGTGCAACAGGCTGGCAAGATCTTCAGGTGTACCCCAAAATGGTGTGATGTTTTTCACAGATGGTAAAGGCACAAATATCAAAGAGATGTAAAGAGCAAACATACAGTACCTTGAGTAAGTGAAATAATATGTGCAGCGCTCCTTGCCTGATCACAGCAGTGAAGTGATTCAGTGGAAAGTTACATATTTAACAGAATTAAGACTTAAAAGGAAAAAAAAGGATGTGTCACAGGGTTACAAGTTCAAGCCTCTGTGACAGTCCTTTCAATCGTACTTCAACTCCATATGGCATAAGTTTCCTGAAGCAGAGCCAGTAGGCTATAAAGTTTATCAGGTCTAGACTATTTATTTTATTTCTATCAAAAGAGTTTTTGGGCATTTTAAACCATTATCACAGATAGTGGAGAGACAAAAGGAAATGAGGGAGAGAGAGATGCAACAAAGGTCCCTGGGATGTTGCCGTTCGTGGCTGGCATCTTACCCCCCGAGCTACAGGCTAATTTTTTTTAGGGGAATACTGAACATACTGACCATTTCCTTTCAGATTCTATTTTGTAAAGGAGCAATGCACAGGTTGAATATAATTCTAGCGGCTAGATCACAGAAAAATACTGGTAAACTGAAACTAAACTGACTTGAAACAAAAGTTTGCTGATAGCTGTTGCACAGATAACCCCACACACATAATTTCTTTTAATTAGCCCTTCCATTTTTGCTCCCTTCGCACCACCTGTACTAATTCTGCCGCCTAATTAAACAACGAAAGTAACATGATCAATGTGGTCTTCAAACAGACAAACAATCACTATTTTCTGTTATGGAGATGCTCCTCTGAGCTCTGGTAACTGCCACTTCTCTCATTGGTCAGTGGGAGCGTGTTGTCATCACTGCCGACTGTGCGCATGTGAGTGTGTGTCCGTGTGTGTGTGTGTGTGTGTAACACGGTCTGGCTGAGGTCAGGGATGGTGCACATTTAATCTGCTCTCTGTTTCCAGGCCACTCCAAGGACTTTGACACATCGCTTCTGTATCTATTATTCACAAGTGGTCGGAGACTTTCAAGTGTGTGTGTGTCTGTGTATGTGCGTGCATCTGCGTGAACGAATTGTCCTTCAACAGCACAACGCAGCTCAAAATTCCTCTGAATTTTATTTGCAGCTATAATATCAACCCTGTTGCATAATCACACCATTTTTTTTTCTACCACAAACAAACTTACACTCACACACAGGCACACTGTGCTCCCACTCCAGTTGCACAACCCCTGAATTTTAGGGATAGAATGGCCTGGTTTCATAAGCAGTCTGCTGCCTACTGGCAGCTGTGCTGTCAGATGAGGTCATTACTTGGGGCGGGCCAACCAGCACAGACAGGGCATAATGTTGGACACATCAGTAAAAACCCACAGAGTGTGAAGAAGAATGACAGCCAGAGGCGACCATAGAGTTGTTGGGCGCTTGTATTGTTTCTGTTTTGAGTCGTGTTACCTCGCTGGTGGTGCAGCGATGCATTGAAGTACCACGGGAAACAGAGGAGTTGAATGATGCTTGTGTGTCGGTGTGTGTGTGCAGGCTGGTATTACTATCAGCTCAGTGCCAGGGTGGGGTGAATGGCCTCAGTGCTATCTCTGGAGCACAGCTTGTTTACCCTAATGAACACAACTCCAACTCCACTGCAGCCAATTGCAAAGAAGGCATTTGCCTATTGATGCTGCTCCAAAGCTGAAAAATCACAGGGGATATGAATATACATGAGAACAATGTTGGAGCTCCTCATTCTGGTACAGTGAACAATTTCTGTGGATGCTTACATGCCCGCTTACACAAACAATAACAACCAGACACTGATGGCTCTTTTCAATTCTCTGATCCCCATTGTTGAACTTGTAGAGAGATAATTTTCTGCCTTTCTGAGAACTTCTTTGTGTTTGGTGATCTGGGCATGGAGAGCTGCAAAGTGCTGCCCTGTCAACTGAACCACTTATTTTGACATCTGTACCAGGAAACGGTTTCAGCTCTTTCCATGAAAGTAAAGACTTAATTTAATGTCAATATTCAACATGTCCCTGAAGAAGACTTCTGCTAATACTGCAGGGGAGTAGAGCACTCAAATCGTTTCATCCAGTAGATAAAGCTTCTTTAAATCCCTCCAAACATGAATTTTTGACCAATAGGAAAAGAGTTAATATGACAGGGAGTAAAACGCCACTCCATCCAATAGTCGAGCACCTCAGATATTTACCCAAATCTCCAAAATCCCTCAGTGAATGTTTATTCAGCCAATGCGAGGGCAGCTGCCGCAGTGCACAAGGACGAATGTCTGCCTGCGGGTCTATGGCGATGCTGTGCTGCATAAGGCTGTGCCATGGCATGTGTGTGACCATTACATCATGGCTAGTCCCTGACCGGTCTGCACCACACACGATCACGTGATCTCCTGTCGACATCTCAGGAGCACCACCGCGCTGATCTGATGATGACTTTTGTGATGAGACGATTTCCCGCTGGCATCCCGCTGTGTGTGTCTTAATCCCTCTGTGCAGTCTATCGTTTAGTGGAGGAAGTGACTACAGTGTGATGGATATGTCAAAGTGTGCACATGCTTGTCTGCCTTTTTACTCAAGTGTTAATGCGTGTCTTTAGATAAGAGTGTGTTTATCTTTCCTCTTATTGTGGATTGTTTTCTATGTCACCTCTTTAACCTCTAGCCTACCCACCCCCACGCCTTCCACTCTGCACCCCGCCAAAGCCGCTTTGAGCTCTTTTGCTCTGACATCACCATAGCCATCATCAGTGGGCATGGACCAGACCATTAGGTGAGCAACAGGGGGGACATTACACACAAATCAGAGCACTTTAGTCTGGCCTTGGCACAAGAGAGACTCTGAAAACCCACCTTAGGATGGAAAAATGGTAATTCACAGCTTGGGGATCTTTGTTTCGAACTCCTAGTATAAACAGCTGACGCTTTATCAAACAGAAAGTACACTAACATCCCTTGGGTGCAGAAGGAATGCTCCAAAAATCTCTGCATCAGCAGAATGAAACTGCCATTCTCCCTCTGGCTCACTCTCCATCTTTTTGTTCTGAGCTGTTGTAAGTGGGAGGTCATGACCTGTGGATCTGTGCTGACATGTGTTAGAGTCAGAGCACAAGAAATAAAAAGAAAGAGACAGAGTCTGAAGTATGTAAGTGTATCTGTATGTGTGAGAATGTGCTGATGTGTCAGTCTGTCAGCTCTTGACTCCATGACACATTGGCACATAGGCCAAAGATGGACAGCAGAAGTTTCCACCTGCTCTGAAAAGCCATCCTTTGTTAGGCTGCTTATATGACTGAGGTGTCACAGTGACCTCCTGGACCGCTGTTCACAGATGTGATATAACACAGGCATCTCTTGACTCCATTAATAGGGCGGCATTTCACAAATGGCTTCTTAAGCCAAATGTGATATTTTAAGAACAAACTGTACAATAGATTGAGGTGTAAATTGAGTATATTAATCTCAGCATTTGTTGTATGTCATCACACTCTATTGTTTCTTGTCTGCATATTCACTGTGATCGATCTAATAAAAGGCAAAAAATGCCTCCAAAACATCTGCATAAAAAACTATACTGCATAAAAAACAGGTACGTTTTGAATCACTAAATATTTACAGAGATTCCATCAAATGCTTTACTGTGTTTGTCATAGAAAACTTGTCGGAGATCTTTTAGGATAAAACAAATTGTTACAAAATATTTGCAAATACCACTTGAACAGTAGTAGTAACATAGTGCAAACATGACGTAAAACAAGCGCCATGAAGGCATTTGTTCCCGAATGTTCACGTACACAACAGCTGCCGTAGACACAAACACACCACTGACAAGATAGCAATGTTTCACTCCCTCTTTCAGTCTTGAACACGAGAGGTTAGGAACCGATAAACAAGAGGCTCCAAGTTTCCACTGGACAGATACATTCACGCACCAACGGTCGAGCATATCACAAATATCAGAGTGCCTTCACTGAAGCGCTGTATTTGGGCTAATGTCTTCACGTGGGTTGCCAAAAAGTGTGATTTCTGGAAAGCCACAACACATGGAAACTATTTCTCATACAAGAAACTAAAAGCTTTAAATGAAAGCAACATAAACTTCTACAAACAGGCACTCACACACACATAAGCAGACAAATATATACATACAAATTCGTTTTTTACCCCGGCTGACAGAACCTTTGACACTGTAGCCTAAACATTAACACCTGCTTTATCAAAGGAAATGGAAACACACTCACAAGCTAAACCAAGTGGACACAGACAGCATTTTTAGCTGGCAGAAATCCCCCATCTCCAGTTGTTAGGGCTACTTGTTGAAGGACTTTCCAGGTAGCAGCGTGTACCCAACACTGGCTGGCATAAAGTTGCATTAACAGATAATGTGGATGGATGATTCACATTCCAGCTAGGACACCCTTGGCATGATATCACTACAGCTGGGAAGCCCCTCTCAGGAAGCCCCTTAACGTCCCCAGAAACTTCCCCCAGCAGCGTGACTTTAGCCCCCATTCCGGTGCGCTAAGCTGGCACTGGCTGTGGCCAGGCAGTTAAAAATAACCCTCCAAGACGCCACACTGGCCCTGATGACATATGTCTCCATGGAAACCCGAGATGACAGGTTGTTGGAGGTCAGAGGTTACATCTTAAGAGAATCATGTGACCTTAGGGACATGGACGGGTGCAAGGATTGGAGGGGCAGAGAAGAGAGGGCCGCTCAGTCAGAAAGGCAGCTGCAGCAATGATGAGGAAAATCCCCCCCCCCCCCCCCCCGCCCTCCACTATCACTCACTTGGAAATATAAACATGCCCTTTGCAATTGAGCTAAAGTCATTATGCCATTAAGCTAGCAGGGGTTTTCAGCTGGACATCTTCAGTTATGTAAAATCCAAAATAGAGGCCATACTCTCCTTCCCTCATCGGATATTACAAGTCCTTTTCCTTTTTTTTTTTGCTTGAATATGTTTGAAATCTTCCCTTAGGGGAGATGAAGCCCATAATCACCTTGTCATATCAATTTAGCACTAGAGAGCTGAAGTCCTGATGTCACTTCCAAGCTAGCTTCTGTTCCACTAGCTTCTGTAACAAAAAAGGGTTATTTTCATCTGTCTTTCTAAGAAAGTAAAATGTGTCCCTGGGGTTGACTATCATTGGCTGCCTGCATGTAACACAAATAAGCATAAGATTGCCATCCTAGCAGCTTCTAACTTCTTCATGAGGTGAAAATTTCAATTTGTCCAATACTTTTGTTTATGACCAAATAATTCCCATCAGTTTAATGCTAATTAGCGATTAGTGTTAGCATGCTAACATGCTTAACTAAGATACTGAACACGGTAAACATACCTGCTGATCATCATGTTAGCATGCTGGCATTAGAATTTCACTCAAAGCACCACTGTGCATTACTATAGCCTCACAGAGCTGCTAGCATAGCTGAAGACTTGTTTAATCCTTAAACTATAATATTTTAACAATTAACTGTGGGATGTTGTTAAAAGCTTCGGAAAAAGCAAATAAGTGCAACTTGAGTGAAGATTATTTTATCAAACGATTAATCCTTAGCATTCAAATAATTACAGCTCACATTAAGTATGCCCAGCCAGCTTTTGTATTTTACATTATCATAATAGTTTCTCTCGTTTTTCCTTATCTTTGTCTCTTTGTTTGCATTTGGGATAGATAGATACTGTTGCAGCCATGTCTGGACGAGCTCGCCACTTTACTGGTCTTGTGCTTGTCGGAGATGGTGTTTGAGCTGGAAGCTCTAGGGATGTATGTGCTACAACAAAATATTGATGTGCTTTTGGTTTTCCTACTCCTGGAACACAACCTGGAAGTTCCGGTTTCCCTTTGGCTCTAGATTAGTAGCGGGAAAAACCTGCTGTAGAAGAGGTGAAACCCGGGGGGGGTTTCTCCCCTGTGATGTAAAAACCTGAAAGAGGAGAAGGGGGGGCAAGGTGACGGGGGGAGGGTGGGGAATTACAGTATATGAAAGGTTAGTTGGAAGGGTGAGCTGAGGGGAAACCCGGGGCTACAAATGTCAGTCTTTTTGTTTCAGAGCTGCCCACCCCCTCACCCCTTACACACTCCCACATACCTTCGTCCCCGACCGATGGATATTTTGAGCTTGTGTGTTTGACCCGCTGCTGTTGTAAAAAGACAGGAATCACATGTCTGAGTTGTGTAACACTGTCACCTTTAGGGTGCAGCCAAAAGCCCAGGCTCTTTATTCACACGCTTTTCAGCCAGATACATCCAGGCGTATTCCATTCTTCACTGTGAGGATGTTGATAAATACATCTGACACTATGGTAAACAAACCAAACTGTCAAACTATCAATTATAGTACTTGGTTGGCTCAGCTGTAGACTGCTTCCATATTTTCTCCCCACTTTACTTTCTGTGTCGCCAAAATAGATACATTTTCATGGATTTCTGGAAGCATGTCAGTTATTTGTGGTTAGATTTTGTGTGCTCCTTTTTGTACTGTGTGCACTAAGAGTCAGAAAAGAGAAAGAGAGAGATAAGAGTGCTTGAAAGGATTTATTAGCACCCCGTTTGAATGACTTGGTCTGGGCCTTCAACAGAGACCCTGCAGCAGTCACACATGTACACAAATATAGCAACAAGGCAGACGTGGGGTGGACAACATGCCTGTGAGTTGGTATATTCGTAAGGAAGCTAGCAGGAATTTGTCAGTACGGGTGCTTCTAAACTTTAAAAATCCATGTAAAATAAATATTAATGCAACGTGAATTTGTGTTTGGAATGAGATCAATGACTGCTGGTGTAGCAAGGGTTGCTGCTGGCATCCAAGTGAACGAGAGGCCTGACGTCTATTGTACAGCCTAATTGAAATGAAGTCCATCTCAAGGCAATCCTAAGTGAAACTGGACAGGCTTTGCAAGGCAAGCGACCAACACAATTCTTGTTACATAGTGCACACTGGCAGTCCTGAGTTGAATGGCAATTACACCATTCACAAGGCAGCCATGTGTGTAGAATATAGTTGCAAAGAAAAATTCATTATTTGCTTTCCTGCTTCAAGGGTTTGTCAAATACTTTATCCAACAAACCCATAAGAGAAAGTCTTCAAGTTCCATAAGTACTAATTCTCAGCACGTTTTGAGAAGTGTGTAGTGCAGTGGTACCCAAACCTTTTTAGACCACAGCACACAAGAAAAGTGGCTAAATTAAGTACACTGAAAATAGTAAGTATTCTGTTTATGTACACTCCCAAAATGCAATGCACACAACAATGGAGACGCTGTAATTCTTTGCAGGTGGTGGTGAGACAGCTACATGCATCTCTCAAAAAACAATGAATGCAATAGAATAAAATAATAAAACATAAATACTTTTTTTTTTTTTTTTTTTAGAGGTTTAATTGGCAACAATCGCACTTTGACGTCTGACAGCACACGTACTGAATCATTTCCTGTTAGCTTAAAACAATAAAGTATGATGATTTCCTTTATACTAACTGCAAAAACAGTACACTATAAAATTGGTGTACAGTAAATACTGTATACGATTAGTTTATACTGTAATATGGCATTGGCACTACCACTCTGCCAGAACACAACTTGTGCAATATGACATTGTGAATATACTTCTGTCCTGAGATCCAACTTTCTTCTGTACTCCTAAACTCTTAATAACCACTGTTCTGCATTTTCAAAGTCCTGCAGGAGGTGGAGAGGAGCTCAAACTGGGTCAAACAGGGTGCAAAATTATTCGTCAGTAAAAACTGACAAATGTTTAGGTGGCAGGCGTTCTCATATTAATACTTCAAAGGAGATGGCTGTGAATAGAGTGAAGAGATCTTGGGGGACTGAGTGGTCAGAGGTGTGAATGATTGTAGAGGTCATCGGTCCTTTAACACTCTAGATCAGTTTGTACACGCAACCACATACACTTTTTCCTTGCCAGTATTGTATGCACCAAAATAAATTCCTGTGCCGCGCCGCTGAACAGAAACTTGACAAATACAGTCTCCATGCATATGCAAATCTGTGATGCTATAAATATCTACACACTAGATGACAGGAAAAGCATAGAGAATTAATATGCAGAATGCGCACACACATAAGAACATCTTATATTTATTCATGTGATCACGGGGGAACCTACACTTGTGCTATTCACATATAATCTAAATGGAATGAATTAGGGCTTAGCCTGGTTGGATAGTATAGGAAATTCCCCAAAAGGCAATTTCGCCATCCAATTTATGTGCCACAATAGCTCAAGTGAAAGCCGGGTAGGTAATGTCTTGCTGGTGTTAGTGGCCCGAACAATTATCCCCCGGGCTGTGAGGTATGATTGCATAGGCCTGCAGAATAAGAGATGTGCACAGGTTGCTGCAGACGGATAGATTTTTATGCAGTGCAGGTCAAAGTGTGTCTGTGCCAAGGTGTTTGCTTAATGAGATGTGATTGCCAAACTTAATGGCTCGTGTTTAGTAAAACTAATGGAGTGTGTGCATGCCTACAACGGAGGGGTTAACATCTATCCATCTCCTCTAGCCTAATTCCTCATCCACCCCCCTATTGCCAGAGTGCTCAGCCATCACTCAAGCAGGTCATGGTTGCTAAATAAAGCGCCAAACCAAACTTCTGCTCAAAGTCTCCTTGCTCAAAGGGGGGTATATATTCAGCAGGCAGAAATTCCAGGAGCTCACACAGGAGATAAACCTGCTCCTCACCTTTGACCCTCGCACTCCTTTTCCTCTCTTCTGACCTACATTAAGACTCTGAAGTCGCTTATCACTCTGAAATGGTTGCCACCATAGTGAGGCTCGAGTATGTGCAGGCCCCCGCGCTACAGCGTTTAGGAAATGATCAAAGAGGTCAAAAACACAACAGCTCTATTTATGGTTTTATGATGTACAGAGTACAATCTAGCAGCCAGTCTATTATATTGTAAGTTGAGGGCAGAATTTTGTATTAAGCACAGTCTATGACCCATATCCCAACTGCATATTAGTCATCTTTTGACAGGATATTGTGAATAAAAGAAAGAAAAAACAAAGACGCACAGGGGACAAAAAGACAAAGCTTAGTCACAGTCTGCTCACATGGACTCACTGTTTCTGGGAATCAGCACTGTGACCTTTTGGATGTCATATCCACAAGCTCTATATGTTAATTTCAGTATATTAAAGGAGGTTCTACAGTGTTTGGGAGTTGATGAATTTTAAGACAATTTTTCAAATCTGTCTTAAAACATTGAATTAGTTTTTGTTTGCTGTTATCATTCCTCCCATTCAAACCGGCCATCAACCTAATGAGCTTCCAATGTAAGTGATGGGGGACAAAATCCACAGCCCTTGTTCTGCATAAACATTTATTCAAAAGTTTATCTACAGTTAAATTGAGGCTTCAGCAGTCTGATTTAGAGATAGTGATACAACAAGGGACTGTAACTTTGGGAGATAGCCACTTGACTTAGCTTAATCAGACTGCTGTTTCATACATTTAGTAATATATTTTGCAGGGAACAAGGACTCAGGATTGAATGACCCCCCCACCCCACCCCACCCATATTGGAAGTACATTAGGAAGGAATTCCTTTTGATGTGAACAGGAGGAATGATTACAGCAAGAAAAACCTGTTTGAATGTTCTTTTCTGACTATTGTTTTAAGACAGACTTGAGAAGCTTGTGAACATATCCTTTAAGTGATCATGTAGCATTACCAAGAGGTTAAAAAAACTTGTGCGACAGAGATTAAGCCTCTTCTCGAACTAAATTTAGTCATCAATGGAACAACGACTGCTTAATTCTACCTCTGTACTCGAGTTAACTGGTTACTGTCTGTCTTTGTAGAGTCATTAGTTTTCAAGTAGAACACATTCTGCTTTGATATTCAAAATTACCCCGAATATGAAGGGGCCTATTTTCTATAATTTTATACTTAGGACTGAAAAGTCAGCAGAAAATTATTAAAGCTACTTTTGAAGTATTTTTGGTACCATGCTGTTAAGCAGAAAAAACAAAAACACATTACCTCAAGAGAGAAGTAAGTACAGAGTATAAATAAGAAACCATAAATAAATCATTATTTTTTTTATGCATCTGCCTTTTCTTTCCCCACCACTGATGCAAATACACAATGCCCATATAGTATATGCCATTCAACAAGAATACTTTAATGATAGCATCATGTTTTTTACTCTACTCGTGTACTAGTAATTGACTTCTACTGTATTTGTTGTGATATATCGAAAATGTATGTACTGGAACATGGCATCTAGATGAGTTATATATTAGAGAGGCCTGACGATGTATGCTTTGGTTTAAATGTGACAATATGAGGACGATATATATATTTAACAAAATCACTAGTAAATTTAACATAGCTAGAGGTTAAAACCACTCTTGTTCTCGATGAAGATGAACAGAACATGAAGATTTATGTTGGATTCATGTTCATTTATGTTTTATGTACATCAAGTTAACTAACAAGATAACAAGACAACGAGGGTGACCTTCTTTTGGGTTTTTGGTAAATGTGTTTGCTTGATTGTTTTTACTGTTGTTTTGTTTTTTATCTTGTGAGGTTGATGTGGTGGTCATTGTTAAGACTGTGTGCTTCTTTGTTTTGTTTATGTGAAGTGTTATGTGATGTGGATATGTGAATATATTTGGAAAATCGTACCAAAAAACATTTAAATTATCATCCAGAGGAGCTGAGGTCATATGACAAGTGCGTCACCAAAACTTTGTAAAATATAACTCTATGACTCACACAAATACTTTGTTACATGCAGTACCTTTTCATAGGAAGTACCTTTGGGTCTTTAAACGTGTGTGTGTGTGTGTGTGTGTGTGTGTGTGTGTGTGTGTGTGCATGTGCGTGAGTGTGTGGTGGAGCGGGGGAAATAGCAAATCATCTGGGTTTAAAGGAGATTAAACTGCATTAGGAGACAATGGGATAAAAAAGGACACATGCACAGGCATACACATTCATTCACACACACACACACACACACACACACACACACACACACACACAGCCTGCTGAGGTAGCTACTCTCAGACTATTAAATTCACATACAGTGCACACACACACACACACACATTGACACACATGTCCATTTCCCAGACTGAAACCATTTCTCGGCTGGCGACAGCCCAGCACCGGCCTTTTGGTCATCGCGGCATCTCCCTCCGATTGGTCGGCCCTGCTCCGGCCTCTGGGGACCCGCAGGGTTGTGAATATGAGGTGGCTGCTAAGAGACTGAGTCACACCATGCGATGCTCTCTGCTAACAGCATCTCCCATGCACACCAGTGACAGTTACATAAAGACAGGCAGACAGACTCAAGACAAACACTTTCCTCTCGTTTCCAATCTAGTTTAGTCGTTTTGATCTTAGTACTGCTTTGCTTTAAACATGCTTTAGGTAAGTGTCACTTGTGTCAGCCCTTAGTTATTTGACTAATAATTAACTGTTCTTGCACAATGTAACTGTAACTAAAATATAATCTTGAGGCATGAAATGAGCAGTAGCAGCAGATGGACACCACTAAATCAATCGTCTCTTAGCTAAAAACTGCAATTGTGAGCTATACTCAGCTGTTGAGACTGAGAGTTCATGTTTGACCTTAAAAACAGCAGCTGACAAAACAATCTCAATGTGCCTTTCGTAGTTGTTCTGGAGCTTTTGTATCACGTGGACTTCTTCAGCACATGGAGCTTGCTCAGTTGCTCAGATGTTCAAATATCCGTTTTTCTGAGCACTTTAAGGACATCTTGTCCATGTAGGCTTAAAAGTTTAACTATATTCAACTGCATATTCAACATGGGTTACATATACAGTAAATGCATAATAGAAAATATTCCACATATATGACTTGACATGTGTGACTCTCCTCAGTTATTATTTGAACCATATACTGTAAATCTCAATCAAAAAGAAACTGTGCAACCAACCTACAAAAGACCATAAAAAGCTGGTGGCAACAGACTTTTTAATTTCTTGGCTCAGTGGCTTTTTCATGTGGATGTGAAGTGAGACGGCCAGTTTCAAATACAGACTGTCAACTTCAGTTAGAGAGTATGTTCATCCAATTTGAGGAACAGGTGAAGGGACAGTCGCTTTGTGTTTGGGCATCAGTTTTGACAACACACAGATAAATCACTACTGTATTACACATAATCTCCTCCTGCCCAAATAAGTTTGGATTCCTCGAAATATTCCCACCACTGTTTTACACTTCTGTTTTTGTACACATTTAACAAACACAATATAACTTGTTAATTAGTGAGCTTCAGTGGCGGTGGTAGGCAGATTTTTTTAGTCACGCTAGCTGTATCTCTATGTTTCCAGTCTTTATGCTAAGCTAAGCTAGGCTTCTGGTTGCAGCCTTATATCTAACGGACCAATATGAGAATGGTATTGATCTTCTCAGCTAACTCTCTGCAAGAAAGCGAATAAGCGTATTTCCCAAAATGTCTATTTCCTGAAGTTAAAGCAGACAGTCAACATGTATGCATCTTGACAGGTAGAGCATGGTACTAACACCTAACCTCGGACTAGAGTCTAAATGACAAACCAATGGTCATGTCACAAGTAAAGTGCTTAAACACAGAGCCATAAGAGTGTTGCTACTGACCGAATATGTGCTTACAACAAACAGCTTGTACAGTGAGCCTCACCAAAATGTTGAAACACTGTTAGAATACTCCGTGTATACATACAGTCACTTTGTAGTGTGTTTGTCCTAAATGAGATCATCTAAAAGAGTTTTGCAATCTCTACCGATCTCCTTGATTGGGCTGTAATGAGGGCACAAACACACACACACACAGTGGTGAGGCACAGATAGAGAGAAGACGGCACACTCTTTCCTCCTCTGTGGCATTTCCTATTCCTCCCTCCATCCAAACAAGCCTGTCGTAGCTGCAATTATGGGAAGGAAACCATGTATTTATAGCTGGGCGAGGATCAACGGCAGAACAACTAGTTGTGTGGCACGGGAGGCGGTTATATTTAACATGCTGTGATGTCAACACGTGGCTGGTGCGTTTCCATGGTTTCTCCTCCGAGACAGGGCGGGCACTTTCTTATCAGTGCAGCACAGAGACAGATGAGGCGGCGAAGGAGAGAGATGGACACAGACAGACAGACAGACAGACAGATAGATAGGTAGACAGATAGATCAGCAGCCAGACTCAAAGGGCAAGAGTAAGAGAAAATAAAGATAGGAGTGTGAGGGTTTAAAAAGGGAAACAGGATTTCAACACAGCAAACGAGCTGTATAGGACATTCTTTGGCTCTCAGTATACTCTATATACCATTGATTGACCTTGAAGCTTTTCATCACCTTATGGAGAAAAGGTCTGGAACAAACTCTTTACTACTGTCTTTCCTTCCTCCCTCTAACTCCTACTCTTTCCCTCCCTCTGTCTTTTCAGGTTATCTAAGATGCTATGTGCCGTCTGATAAAGGTTAAAGAGGCTTCTAGATGGCAGCACCTTCAGTCTCCAGCTTGCTCGGCATCTCAGTCTCCACAGTGATAATCCCTTGCCTCCTCCTCGCTGCACTACCGACAGTGGAGTCTGAGAAATATAAAAGAAAACAACAAAAGCTACACTATTCAACTTCTGCTGGCTTATTATCAAAAAGTCTTTAGAATGTGTTTTCATTCAGGGGACTGATCATGACAATGCACCATTTGAGATTATGATAAAAACAAACATTAAATCATCAACAGATTGTGCCAACAGCGAGAAAACAAATTTCCCCTGGGTGATAAGTCATGCAAATGCTGAAAAACTTGACTCATGGCGCCTGCTGCCGCTTCTATTCCTTATTCTCAAAAAGCTACAACACACACCGTCTCTGCAGAGTAAATAGTGATGATGGGAGCGGACAGTGTTGATCCACATATGAGCGCTTCAAACACCACAAAGCTGACTACAGTAATGAACCCGGGCCATTAGCTCCCTTTAGGCAGATTCAGCTAACAAACGCTTTAATATTTGCCCCGCGTGAAATGACTGTGTGTAACTCACACTGCATGTTTAATAGGCCTGCAGTAGGTGTCAAGGCTCATGTCATGCCTGCACATTATGTATTCTATAATGCCGCAGTGACAGATCCCCGAGACTCCGAGCCAAGGCTGTGTTATCTACAATAGCACAGAGGGTTGTGTGGATTTAGCTGGAATGGGCAATAAACTCAGTAAGAGAGTCGAAGAGAGAGCGAGGGAGAAACGGCTTCAGGAAGACGGAGAGAGAAATAAAAACCTTAAAAAATGCAGCGATTAGCTAAAGCTCCTTAACTTAACTGGTTTCATTAGCAAGACGCTACAGAGGATGAGAGGTGTCATAGCTGAAGATGCTCAGCCTAAAGGAGGTGCTACAGTAGCTAGCAGACAAGAGGAGGCGGTTTAGGAATCAGCTGTGACTGGAAAAAGGGAAGGCAGACATATGTGGACCATGACAATATCACGTAATATCCTCTGTCTCTTCATGCCAACGCTCACATATGGTTTGTTGTATTGTGAAAGCTAGCCAGTTCTGAGGCCGATAATGGAATAAATTGCAATATATATTGTCCACCTCTTTTTACATAAATGGGGTAATATGTCGTAGAAGCACTTACTAATCTACCCCACATACTGTGTTGAAGATAAAGAGTACCATAGCTCTGAATAAACACTTCTCTGACAGTCTAAAAAAAAGAGAATTAGATATCTTTATTTTCACAAAGCTAGTGTTTATTGCAGCACTTCTATACTGGATTACATGGAACACTTTCTGTTCACTGAGTGTATATTTTATTCATTCTGTTGGAGTGAAGGCAGCAACAAACATCACTGTGCTAAGCCTTTTTTAACACAATAACACTCATAAGAGGAGTGTTTGAGTCAGAATTGTCTTGGACAGAGTCAAAAATGTTTCTAGTGGGGCTAGAAATAATAACTTTTAGAAATTACATCACATGAATGAAAAATTGGATAAGGAAAATGAAATTAATTTAATTTTAAGGGGGACAATTGGAAAATTGGAGGCTGTAGTGACGGGGTATCTTATGTTTTAAAGGAAAAGTTTGACATTTTGTGACACACGGTTACTCCCTTTTTTGCCGAGAGTTAATGTAGATGAGAAGACTGTTACCACGGATGCGACAGCCAGCAGCTGATTAGCTTAGCTTAGCTTAGCATAAAGACTAAAAACAGGGAGAAACAGCTATTCTGGCTCTGTCCAAATGTAACAAAATCCATTTTTTTTACGTTTATGGGGGTTATGTACTGGAACTATTTCTTAGCTGGGAAGTCCCTGCATATAGCAAAGCAATAGTTTCAGCATATATCGCCCCGTTACAACCACAATCCGTTGTTTATGCACTTCAGTTTTTGTATGGATTAAACAAACAAGATCACATGGTAATTAATGAACTCTAGAGGTGCTGTTAGACACTGTTTTAAACTTTTGGACAGATAGCTGTTTCCCCCCTGCTTCCAGTCCTTATGCTAAGCTAAGCTAACAGCTGCTGGCTGTAGCTTCAAGTGCAGAGTGGAATTGATCTTCTCATCTAATTCTCGGCATGGAAGCAAATAATATTTCTCACAATGTTGAACTAGTTCTTTATGGGATTGTCAGGCATATTGGTTAGAGAGGTTGAGACTACAGTCTAAAAACAGTCTATTTGTAAACAATTACATTTTCTAACAAAGCCAAAATGATTTGGGCAGTTAGAGTTGAGGTTTATTGAAGTCATGATTTATCTGTGTGTTGTCAAAACTGAAGCCCAAATACAAAGCAAATGTCTCTTTACCAATTTCATCAAATTGGATGAACATACCCTCTAACTGAAGTCGACAGTCTGTATTTGAAACAGGCTGTGTATTTCCAAAAATGAAAAACTATTCCTCTGTAAGGGGGTCATTGTTGTAGCAGCATGATCAAAGTCTGTAACCATTTATAAAGACACCTTTTTACAGTCCTGCAGTAACAAAACATATGTCCAAGACAGAGCATGTAGGTTTCACAGATATTCAAGATGAATAACGACATTTGAAAGGTGACAAAACGAGGATGACATGAAGTTCTAAAAACATTACAGGCAATGTTGAGAGCTCTCCCTGCCCCTCTCTTTCCTGTCGGCACTGCGCTCCATTTCTATCTATAATCTCCTGCTCAGCCCTGGTGACATGACTCTCATACACAATTACATCACACAGGCTACTCAGGGTGCCCTCAAAGCGCAGAGGAGGAAAGGAGGGAGGGTATCTGGAAGCATGGGAAACTATGGACAGAGTCAAATAATACATCCAGAAGTACGACTTATAGGCTATACGATGATACCGGTAAATTTTGTTAGAGTAGTGAGAAAAGAGGGTGACATTTGAAAGAAACAAAAGGGTAAAATAAGGAGGTGAAAACAGAAAGCAAAGGAGGAGTGTCAGATTGACTGAACGACGGTGTGACAGAGTAAATCAGGACAGGAGAATAGAGAGTGTAGAGTGAATGGATGTTGGAGAGCAGCCACGGTGAGTGATTCACATCTATTTTCCACCAGCAGGCAAATGAATCGCACAGTCAAAAAGAAAAAAAAAAGTCATCTCAAAATAGTTTTCCCCCCATTATGTATGCATGTGCGGCTTTTTCTCCCTCTGTGAGACAAAGGGCACACATCAAGGGCGTTTTATTACCAGGCACGTGAATCCCATGTGCTGTTGCACAAAAATAGATCATAAGTCTCCTCCAATGGAGCTTCGCCTCATCAAAGTAAATCTATTCCCTGTAAAATGCTGATCCATAAATAAAATGCTGTGCTCAGTGGAGAACTGGAAATAAAGAGAGTGAGGGAAATCTGAATGAAAACGGTTGAGTGACAGCACCCTAAAGGATCTATTTGGAGAAGTTCATGAATAAGCCAATTATGTATTCACAGGAATGATTCAGTTATTCAGTGACCTTTGGATTGACAATGTCTCCACACAAGGAGGCAGAGAAACATAAGCAAATAGAGTAAACAGGCTCCATTAACGTATATCCTCTAAAGCATCTTGAAGAGGATGTTATGGCGTACAATACAAGAAGGGTGGAAGTAAATAAGCACATGGCTGAAGTGTATGTATTCAATATAGCACCATCTAGTTAAAATGGCCCGTCCTTGCAGGAGAATAAAGGTGGAAACAATAATTTGGGTGTGAGGCTGGTGGTGGAAGTTTGTCATCTCCGAGCTCTCAGACAGCACAGAGCTAAATGAGTTATGTAAGGATGTTGTTAGTCAGTGGATAATTGAGCTGATGAGGCTGACATTTGGAGCCTAGAGACGAGGGTGTGGTGTGTTGTGTGTGTGTGTGTGTGTGTGTGTGTGTGGGAGGGGTGTGTAGTGGAAAGAGATGTAATTACTTTGCATGTTACAGAGGAGGAGAAGGAGCCAGGGCGCAGGACTTAGATCGTAGTGTTAACACTGGCGTCATCTTACACCGACTGGCGTTGGAGTATGAATAGAAAACAAAAATACACACAATTTTACAGTGGCTCAAAATACACTGTACACACCTTGAATATTTTGGAAAGTTTTGACTTCCTGTGGCAACCTAGCCCATTCAAATGGACACAAATAGCAACTAATGAATATTTTGAGTATTTAATCATATTGGTTATTGTTAAGATTATTATTCTTATTTGTAATTTGAAACTTGCAAAAATGATTTATTTACTTGATACGAATCAAATCAAATTAAATCAAATTATCTATTCTTGCAGCATAAGTGTGCTGTAACTCCTTATGAGCACTTTTGCAGTAAAATGCAGCCATACCGTAGTTTATCATTTCCTGACACTCTGCTTCCTCCACTCCCCTCCAACTCTCTCTTAAACTATCATCTGTAGTTGATTCATCAGCAATGATAGCATTGAAAATCATAACCAACACTTAAAGTTGTGCAACAACCGGCCAGCTGACTCCAAGTTTTAAGTCACCTGCATACTACACTGAGTTTCACCGTGATGGATGGTTCAGTTTCGCCAGTGCGGAAGATTCTTGGCGATCTACACGGTGATGATAAGCATTAAATGAAATTATAGCCGAGCAGACTGTCAATTTGTGCAGCGAGGAGGACACACACACGTGCGCACATTAAATGTAATGAGAGCTCTGCTGGGGAGACGTTGTGACAGGCGTCCTTTATGGCAGCAAAGATGACCCATTATGGGCCTCTTCTCACTCACCTAACCCTGCACGTGATGGAGCATGATGGATGCTGCATAGAGCTATGTAAGTATGCAATATGCAAATGAATCCACATGTGGACAAGATCACATTTGCACACATGCTAGGCATTTATCAATTATGTGTGAAGTGTGGTATGTGCATAGCAACGTGCACATTATTACACACAGCAACTAGGGCATGTGAATATGCTTGTGCAGCTTTGTTTGCATAACCCCCCCACACATACACACACAAAACATACATTTATTTTCCCCCGCAAGCCTTCAAATTGATTTATCCATTTGATGCTCTGTGAAGTGTGAACTCAAATGGGCCCTCCCTGCTCTTGGCCACAAACACACACACACACATACAACTGAGTATGAATTAAATAATACGAGACCAAATGTAAAGCTGTTAGTATAGAACAGAACAGGTTCATAGAGAAAGAGAAAAAGAAGAGAAAGAAAGAAAGAACCACAAGTACAAACTAAAGTGTTTTAACTGCCATTACCATTCAAAGGCACAAAGGCATAGATTCTTCCATAGGTCGGTGCTAATTCAACCCACTGAATTTATAATACTTTCATTACTGCCAAAGTTCTTGCTTTTAAGCATAGCACTTACAGTAGAGTATGCAGCTAATGCTGCATTACCTTAAGTGAGTGGGAGCAACTCAGATGCAAAACTGTCTGAACATTAGTATTATTAGCATTTGGCACACAAATAAGGAATGACAACAGCATTAACCGTAGAGAAATAGACAGAGCCAGAGCATAAGAGAAAGATGAATCCTCCACCACATAAAGCATTACTGAGCAACATGAAATATCCAAGAGGTTATTCTGTCTTGGCTCATTCATGTACGGGCTATGACAAAAAATATTGACTAGATAAAAGAAAACGTATAATGTCAAGAGTCATAAATTTCTTCATTGGGCCCAATGAAGAAATTTATGACTCTTGACATTATACGTTTTCTTTCTAAGACAGAATAACCTCTTGGATATTTCATGTTGCTCAGTAATGCTTTATGTGGTGGAGGATTCCTCTTTCTCTTATGCTCTGGCTCTGTCTTAAACAGACAGAATATGGAAAACCTTCTTGAACCTGAAGTGCATGAATCAATTCTTAAAAAAGAGAGACCCGACCTGAAGGGGACCAGAACCCAGCCGGTAGATTTGAACAGAGCCAAATAAAGAGCAGCGGCAGCATGATGTACTTTCAATTAACAAGCAGCTGCGGTTGAAAAGAGAAGCAATACAATAATAATGAATGCAAAGTCATAGAAACTAATTTCAAAAATAATTTATTTATATGCTTCAAAGTCATAATTCATAATTCATAGAATAATCTGAAGTCCTATTTTCACATCCTGCACCAACAATAAAAAATCCTGGTATATAAAATGAGACTGTACACGACCCAATTAGGCTTTAGAGTATAGTTTGGACTCGATCAGGTCCCGGGTCAGGTTTGGATTCCTCAGAACCGAGCAGACCTGCGTAGACATCTACACTGAACTAAATTGCCACTGAAACAGATCGGCTGAGAAAAAAAACACAGCTGGCCGACAGAGAAACACATTTGCAGACATTACCAGTTAGGAGAGGTGGAAAATGTGAGTCTCTTTGTTCTCCTTTGTGAAAACTACAAAACAGATTAGAGACAAAAACTGCCAAAAAACATTGCTTTGATCTCTCGATTCTCTTAAACTGAAAAGCTGAAGACTTCAAAATTGTGCTTAAGACTTGACGGAATAGTTAATGTATGTCTGTAATTACAGGTTTACACTTCTTTTACTACTGTGATTCTAGTATTTTGTAATGAGTGTCTTTTCTGAAGTTTATTTGACTACTTTTTATTGTTAGCAAATTTCCCTTGTGTTGTTGTACTTATTAGATACGTACACTATTGGCTTATTCACTTAATGAATGTAAAGTATATCTGTGAATGTATGCGTGTGTGTGTGAACGAGAGAGAGGAAGATGCATAGCGAGTATTATCCTTGAAGGGGCAGCGTGATGTGATTTTAATCAAATGTGAAAACCAAATTAAGTCACAAACCGCCCACAATCTTTGCAAACTTGCATTAGCATCACGGGAAGAAGACCATGAAAAACACACGCGCCTACACGCGTGGACAAACTTACAAATGCATCCCGACATGCAGCCCACTCTGCCTTCCCCTGCTATATTTCAGAGTAAGTAACCTTTTATGAACCATGTGTGCTCATTGAAATTAATGGCAGTCTGCAAAATAACAACATGAAATCCTTTTTTTCCTACATGGTTACTGATGCCCTTATTCTTGCCCGAGGGTGCACAAACTGCTCCTTCCTCTTAATCAGCTTCCATCAACGTGCAGTCACAATCAAACTGAGACTGAGAGGCAGCGTGGCCTCATTTTCTCATTTGTCACTGAGGAAAAGATGATTTCTGCTGAGCTTTTTTCGGTGACTCTGCAGCAGGTAGTCGTGTTGCTGAAACACTGCTGGTGTTACAGCTTGCAGTCAATGAGCTCAAACTGGACATGATTGATGCAGTTACAGTTTGCTTGAAACAAACAATTTAACCCAACGTGTTGTCCGACCACCTCTGAAGGCAAATGTGTTTTCGCTATTCAGAAAAGCCACACAAAAAGGGATAATGGAGCTCACTTTCAGACAGTCTTTCCTTGAAGGTATTCATGGTGCTCATTTACATCCTCTTCCCTGTACACCTGGCCAATTGCCCCTCCAATTGTCAGAAAGTTGTGGAGGAAGGGGGTTTCAAGCGCTCTATGGCAACCCGAACAGTACTTCGTTTGAAGCATACCAGCAACTTTTTAAGCCTTCCATTCACTTTTTTCCTCCTTTTCAGTTATTTGTTTTACTTCGTTTTGACGTAATCCCGTGCGTCAGATACCTGTGCTGCTCCACGACATCAAAGATGGCACCCAATAGTGAGTTACACACATAACAATGTCACGATCAGGCATGTCATCAAAAGTTGAATTTTCTGGACACCAAGCCAAATGGATATAAATAGATGCAAAGGAAATATATCAAAGAGAATGATTTCCAAGATTACATATGTGAGCCCTTTATTGTTTAACCTGAAAATATTGCTGGAGCAATTTATCAATGAATCGATTGGCAGAAAATTAATCTTTAATTAGTCCAATTTTGATGATCAATGAACTGACATTTAGTCAGTAAAAAGGGTTCATGCTTCACAAGGATTTGCAGCTTGTCTCTGTTATTGCTAAACAAGCAATTTGTTGCATTTTATAGACAAAATGATTAATTGATTAATCAAAATATCATCAGCTGGTTAATGAAAATAATTGTTAGTTGGTGCGCTATCTGAGAGAAGCAAAGATATTCAAATACATGAGATGATTCATTGTTATGATGGTGGTTTGTCCTCAAAACACAGCGTTACTGCCAAACATCTGCCAAAATATTATTTTATTAAGGCAACAAATGTAAACTTCAATTAGTATTTATTATGTCTTACAGAAGTGTGTATGTTTCTCTTTGATTTTTCTCCTCCTCACACTCTGCTCGCCTCTCCATCGCTCGCTGTGTCCTACCTGCACACTCATAATGGTCAAGCAGACGCCGGGCAGGAGGTGCATGTGAGAACTGAGCACAGTCAGAACCAATTTTTATCATCTTCCTCCTGCAGCTCCACTGACACGGCTCTCATTTCCAAACCGCTTCCAATCTCCACCACACATCCACCCGCGCGTGGTACAGGCTCCTTTTAAAATGTAATCTGTTACGGATTACTGAGCACCCGCTCGAGATTTGACCCAGCAATATAATCCTTTGTGTTGATCTAACATAATCTGATTTCTCTCAATTACTTTGTCTCCAAAATACATGGAATATGACGCTAAATGAACAATGCACTCCGGTTATAGACTCATTTGAATAGCATGGTTATCATCCAAAATCACTGCAAACTGCGTACACTGATGCAAAATCACAAGAGAAAACATGATTATAATCTCCCAGTCAAACGTGTCGCTTTGATCCAATATTTTTTTACATTTTTACACTAACATATTAAAGTGACCAATTTAATATACTCAGATTACTGTAATCCTAGTACATGTTTTGTGTTATTCATCTTACCTTCACACACAGACAGACACACACACACACACACTCACACCACAGCCACCCACTGTCTCTCCCCTGCAGTGATGTTTTTATCATCCCTCCTGCACACCAGGAGTTGTCTTGAATTCGTTCTCTACTACGGCGCCTATCTGACAGCCCGGTGATCTGAATCGCTGCTCTTTATCTCCACAGGTTTGAGCTGAATCAAAGGAAGACGGAGCACTTCTAATCTGATCGCGATAACTTTGGAGACCTGTACAAAAGTCAAGGACATTAAAGATTTTTTCCAGATAGATTCAAGGGAGTAAATGTCATTTGGTCTTATCTGAGAAATTCATCATATGAACGAGAGCTGGTATTAAGATGTAATATAATGCCAAAATACAAATACTTGCATCCTGCAGTGCAACAAGTTTGTATCTCAAGTCATTCCACATCAACTGACTCACGTAGATGTTTTTGTGGTAAAAACATCAAGCCTGTTTATATTATCATGAGGCCTGAGGGAAACACAACATGTGCTTTTGCTGACTGATGGTGACACAAACAAGGGTCAAAGCACACAGACACAGCTTCAGATTGACAGACAGATGCAGACAGAGACGCCTAATGGGTTTCTATTTTCAAAGCCTTAAGAAACGTCATCTATTTTTTGCATTGGAGAAGAAACTATGTATACTTGCTGTATGCATGAGGCTCACTGTTGTCATTTTCAGAAATACTTGGATTTTTCTATCTTTCTGATTTTCACGTCCCCACACGTCCCAAAATGACGTGTCCTGCTACTGGAGGACAGTGATCACTGCAAATGGTGTTTTTAAATCCAATTATCATGGAGATTTAATGGAGTTGTTGATGTTTTTATCCAATTTTAAACAGTTCAAATCAAAAAGGTAATAATCCCAATAAACAAAAAATCAGGAGTACATTTACTTTACAAAGTGTGCTCAAGCACAAGTACTTCTATGCTACTTTATGCCTCAACTATACTACATTTCAGAAGGAAATATTGTACTTTTTACTTTACTGCTCTTACTACTCTTTATTTTACAGTATAGTCACTTTTCTAATAAAGGTTTTACCCCAAAAAAAGTACAATCAGGTTATGAAATATGACGTGTTGTTACAGGTTAAAGTACTCAGCAAAATACAAAATGAAAATAAATACATAAAGTAATAATATAGTATAATATAAAGTTAAATTTAGCTCCACCTTGACTAGCTATAAAAATGCTAGACATTAATGTATCAGTAATAATTCAGTTCTTTTACTTTTGATACTGAAATACATGTTGCTGCTGATACTTCCTTTAGTATGCTTTTGAACGCAGGACTTTTAAGTATTTTTACATGATGGTATTAGATCTGAATATTTCCTCCACTACAAACACACTATGTTCAAATGTCAACATATGCTTCGATTGTCTAGCAGAAGTTCTCTAAAGTTCAAAGCCGACATCAGGAACAAAACTGTCAGAATACTAAACACTTGGCTGGAGCAGCCTTCATTCAGCAGCCTGAGGGGGTGAGAGAGGAATATTAGCAGAATATTTATAGCCTTTCGAACACTAGAAATAATATTTCACACACACATAAATACACAGACGCATACACACAATGTGACTGCGATGTGTGTCTTGTCGCTAGAGGCAGATCTTTTAGCAGCGACTGTGAATAAGCTGACCTAAATATGACATCAAAGCATGTTTTGAACAATTTCTGTTTTTCCCTTCATATTCTGCAGTACGGTGCCTTGTAATGAACTGAATTACAGTGGCCTATAAGAAGAACAGAAATTGCGTCAGCAATCATGAGGTGGATAAATCCTATTGGACACTGAAGCTACAGCTAACATCCAAGAATGACTAATGCACCAGAGCTTCATAGCATCATCATTGTTTGATTGTAATGATATTGATGACCTTCCAAGGTCTACAATCGATTGATCTGATCTTCAAACCAATTTCAGGCCAGATAGGAGTCCATAACAGTGCCCTCATAATGCAATATGGGATACATGTCCCTCATTTGTCATGGTAACCAGACTTAGATGAGTTAAATATAGAGGCTTCCGGTTTAGCAGAGGAGGGTTTTAAGGTCTATTCTTAGAATTTAGAGCTGCTTTATGCACAGCAGCATGCAAGCTGCCCTCTGTATCAAAGCAGATGATGACATTTTGGGAAATATATGACAATGTGTATTTTTATTTCTTTTAAATGCAAAACACACAGAAATAAACTATCATGCTGTATCAATCTAAAAAGACAGCTTCAAATTCCACGCTCTAATTATTGATAAATATATAAAATTAGCATGTCAGTCAGGCTTAGGAAGCAGCTAGAATTACTATCATACCATCAAATGTGATTTGAAAACACACCGTATGAGGGTTTGTGTTAAATATTGCAACTAAGAAAAAGCTAATTGAGAATTACACTGAACTTTCATTAATTTTCCACCAGAGACTCAGAGTCAGTGTAAATATATGATCACACTTTGTGTTCACTCTGAACACTGGTTTGTGTTGGATATGATAACTAAAAACCTCAGGGTAACAGATACGGTAACTACAATGAGAAATAAAAACAAACATGAGTAAAAACATAGAATGACCCCAGTCAACAATAAAACCTTTAGATATTGGAATTGGCCTCAGAAATACGATATTGTTCGGGACTATAACGGTGTGCAAAGTTGCAAATCAATGAGCAGGCCTGATTGATGAAATATTGGACTCTTTTTCCGTCAATCAATCAATTCTATCAGTAGGCAGTTTCTCTGGATGTCCTGTTGGCCAAGTGGTTAAGACCCATATCCCCTTGTTCAATTCCTAACCGGAGTCCCTTGTTGCATTTGATTCCCAATCTCTCTTTATTTCCTGTCATCTCTCTACTGTCCACCTTTGAATAAAGGAGAATATAAATATATTATATTGTGTAAATATTATATATCTCAATATGAGCCGAAATGATTAGCCAATTAATCCACTAGTCGATCGACAGAAAATGTATTGTTTGAGTAACTTTTTAAGCTGAAATAAAACCAACTGGTTTTCTAGAGGATATCCTATAGAATGAACTGACAGGATACTAATGACCAATTAGAGTGAAGCTGGTAAGAATAGCAGTATCGACCATCAACACCCACTGACAGGTGGTGCGGTGAGGAGCTCACCCTTCAACAAGGGAACCCACCTACACACACGCAAACACTGGGGCTCAGGTGTTTCTGGAACTTGCTTACACACTTGCCATGTACCATGTGTCTGGCTGTCTCCCCTGCCAACAGCACACAACACACACACACAAGCACAAACGCACACCCACGCAGCATGGAGGCAGGTTTGGAGAGCACGCAAACCCATCCGCACGCATGCAAACCTTACACACAGTGACACCATTATCCCCCGGCCTTGGATGCCAAAATGAGTACAGGGAAGCGGTACGTGTGTGTGTGTGTGTGTCTTCAGCATGTGTGTGTTGACAGATGATATGCTTAAAACTGACACCACCCACACTCTCCCAGTGACAGCAGGTTTCATCACAAGGCTCAGACCTTTGTGAACTTCGATGGTAGACAGTAGATTGGGAACAAAACAATTTGTCATGGTCACCTTTTCACACATAGAGCCGTAGTACAGCATCTGTGATGGAAAATGATTTTTTCCATGTCGTATATAATTTATCAGCTGTACAATTATTAAAAGGTAGGATGTGATGTAGCCCTATCAATGAATACATCAGTCCTCTTTGTTTGCATAAAAAGCAAACAGCTAGTTACTTGCTAGCTATTTGCTAGTAACTAGCGAGCCATGCTAAACAGATAATCATGACACCAAACCATGTTTGAAGTAGTGTGAGGAAGCATTTTGGATACATAAATGGGTGAATTGTAGACTAATTACTTTGGTAATCCTTAACTTTTCATCCACCACCATCAGGTCAGAATTTTAATTTGTCCAGTAGGTCAGTCTATGACCAGGTATCTAAAAACCTAATTAAATTTTCCATAGTGTTTCTTAGCAAATATCAGCATGCTGGCATACTAAACTAAGATGCAAACATGGCAAACACTATATCTGCTAAATATCTATAGACACCGGTGTGCCTAAGTGCAGCCTCAGAGGCGCTAGCGTGACTGTAGACTCTCAGTCTTGTTCAAATAATATAGCTCTATATAATAGAATCTTTTTTATTGTATTTATTTATTTAGCTATTTATTTGGGGCACTGTATGTCAGCCAGAATCAGATACAATGGTGTCTAGCTAACGCTTGATACCATAGATAGCCAATAGCTTATCTTGCAAGATTCACCTTTCATAAAAGTTTGTGTCCGTCAAGCCAACAGCATCAATAAAAGGAAGACTGCTGCATGAAAGAACAACTTCAGTGAAGCCAAACAGGGCCATTTCCATCTCTAGGTTTTTGGACATTGTTAAGGCACCTAGATATATTGCGTGTGTGTGTGTGTGTGTGTGTGTGTGTGCGTACACACAATGGCCTTTGCAGTGGATTAAATAATTTAGTGAATCAAAGCAGCATTATGAGTGTCCCCAGTTTTATTTGATGAAATTGCATTTCATAATCATGGGCTGTGAGATAGTAAATTCAACCTCAAAGCAGCAACGTGAGTCAGCGACCCCTTTTACCTTGGCATTTCATCTCACAGAGAGAGAGATTCACACACATCCATTTCAGTATTACATAATAAGACAATCTCTTCTACTCTTCCACTCTCTACTTTCAGGATGTCAGTCAGGAATTGCGGCGAACAAAGGGCTGAGAGCACAAGTTTGACTCAATTAAATGTCACACATAAAACTGAAGTCCCCTCTAAGCTGTGTCTGAATGAGCGTGATAGGAAATGCTTTCCTTTCACATGTGTGTTCTGCCAGGACGTGACACGTCTCCTGCATTGTCCTGCAACGAAGGCAGGGTGTTACATTAGTTAAGGCAGTAGCTGTTGCTAGCTAGAGATCTGACGTGCCGGTAATTAGTTTTCTTTGGTATAGTGGAGGCAGGTGGGGAGGGCCATCTCCAAGTTGATAATACCAGCTGTCAGAGTGCCAAGCACTTCAGCTTCAACTCTGTCGCTATCCTCTCGCTTTTTATGCCTCTCCATTAAGACACTTTCCCCTTTCATTCCCTCCCCCATTATCTTGTCTCTCCCCTTCTCCTTGAGACAGATGATAAGGTGATAAACACCTTTCACAACTTCAGATGCTTTAAAAATTGAGGCGTTCCTGGCGGGCCAGAGGTTTAAGATGCATACCATGTAACTAGGGTCTTAGTTGGGGTCCTTTTTTACAAATTTTCTTCAACTTTTTCCATCAACAGCATGTATCTTGTTAGCTAGGTCTAATTTGTATTGATATTTCTCAACAAAAACAGTAATGTAGACCGAAAGGCAGAGTTTTCTTTGTAATTATTTGTGATATTTACGTCTGCTATGTTTAGGCAGTTTTTGAATTGTGAACCTTTGGCATCTAATATACTATATATACTGGCATCTATAAATCATTAGTAAATGATTTATTAACCATTAGTTAAAACATTTGCTGCAACCTATAAACCCTTTGTAAACTATTAGAAAGTAGGTTTCTGTTTTATTGTAAAGATACAAAAACAATAGCTCAAGCATATCTCAAATAACACTTAATTTAACATACTGCATGTATATACTATGAGAGGCAGACACAAGTGAGGAATGTCCATGGATCAGATATAACGGGCCAGTCTGGGTCAAATTTACAATGTTGTTCCTTTTATCCCCTTCAGTGTTGTCCCAGCAGATTTGCAATACTGCATTTAATCCTTAGAAGACATAAGACGATTGTGACCTTTGATACAAATCCATAATTCCACACAATCTCACCCAGCATCGGTGTAATCCATCTTATTTGATAGCAAAAACACTGAGTGGGAGACAGTAAGATAGTGAGACAGATACAGTAGATAAATGGGAATGAAAGGGTGATGAGGGAGAGAAATACAAAAAGGTTGATCTATTTCAGGACTGGTAATCTGTCTAGAACACACAACGTCAGCGCCACCACATGTGTCTTTACATGTCACCATGACACTGTGAAGGAAATAGCGGTGCACTCAGTGGTGGGGATGAGCTAGAAAGGAAAATAGATCAGGGAAATCAATGGATGCAGGAGCTTTTCTTAGCATGGACTCACTTCACAGACCTGCAGTACGCGTCATGTGGCTGCCTCAAGTGTGTATGGGTGTGTGTTTGTATGAGAGAGACAGAGCAGGGACTGATGTAGGTCTAATTCAGTCACACACAGCACAGTTTCTGCTCATGCATGGCTATACTGTACCTGTGGAACATATACAACTAACATGCATTTCTGTACATCGGGGAATTTGGAGTCCACTGACATTAAAGGAGACATAAGGGATGGGCGATGGGTGGTCTGAGGTCGATGTGTGTGACAGATGAACCGTGAACCTTTGGTATTCTCACATCAAGAACATCATCGGTGGGGCCTGGAGAGAACAAATGCTAAGAATAAAATGTGGAGCAACTCCCCTGGTGGATAGTCTGTGTAGAAAATAGAGCAAATGAACACAGACAGTGACATTCAAAAGAGTGTGACTTTGACAGGGTTACGATCGCCAGCGCTCGCCAGTCCTCAGAAGCTCTTCTCTCGCTGACATTTACTCTGGATTTCGATGATTAAACTGTTAAAGGTGATTAGAGAAGAGTTTCGTTAAACTAATGAATGTATTATGTGTATTAATTCTTTGCTACTAACAGAAAACAAAGTGTATAAAAATTGGTCAGGGTTTTGTCCTCTTACTACAGAAAAGGACAGTAAAGAAAGGTTAAAGGTCAAGCCCTCTTAATTT
Source organism: Enoplosus armatus (assembly GCF_043641665.1). Lineage (NCBI taxonomy): Eukaryota > Metazoa > Chordata > Actinopteri > Centrarchiformes > Enoplosidae > Enoplosus > Enoplosus armatus. The sequence continues at coordinate 7,395,116 of NC_092201.1, read as the reverse complement.
ATAAGAGACAGCATCTTAGTAAGTGAAGACTTTATACTGTGCAGGCTCCATTGAGTTGAGTAGACTCATCTGTGCTGGCTGAGCTCAGACATGCAAATTTCCTTTGCTTGGATTCACAAGAATGAGCGACTATGCCTATAGAGCCCTTAAGCTGCTTTCAAATATCTGCCAGAAATGCAAGGTACCTCAACAATAGATGTTTTGAATGGTGCTGAGTTTTATTTAAGGATTGTAATGCCACATCAAACTCGGTTGCCCCTGTCCTAACCCTCCTGCCCTGAATGGAGGGAATCAATTCTTTGTTCAGAGAGAAGTTTAAGATGAAGTATAGGTCATACTAGCTTCATCAAGATGCTGTCCTTGGTGAAATGAGCAACAAATATACTAGTGCTAGACAAATCAAGCAATCTGAAGATGTCACCAAAGGCTTGGAGAAATTGTGATGTGCAATTGTCACTATTTTCTGAAATATTATAGCCTAAACAATTCATCGGAATAAAAAAAAGACATTCGTCCATAATGAAACATGTCAAAGAGTGTACTGTACCTAAGCACAGCAGTGACTGCAGGTAAATGCTAATGCTGGCATGCTAACATGCTCACAATGACAATGCTATCATGCTGATGTTTAGCAGGTATAATGCTTACCATGTTCACCATTCTAGTTTAGCATGTTAGAATACTAATATTTGCTAATTAGCTGACCTAAAAGTAGAGCCGATGCTGGTCCAAAGCGCTTTACAATCTGCTTCTCATTCACACACCAATGGCCGACCATGCGAGGCACACAAGGTCTGACCCAACAACTTCAACAGGTGGACAGGAACCATCGATCAGACCACTACCCCTATGATTAGTGGACGACCCGCTTTACCTGCTGAGCCACACCCGACATCACTGATGGTAATGTCATGATGATGGCCCTGGAAGAAATGTTAAGGGATCATCAACGAGATTACAATTTATCCAGAGAGGGACATGACATCAAATTTCCAACAAACATCTTTCAGGGGAAAAAGTAAACTTGTATGAGCCACTTCTTGACAAGTACTAAAGCATAAAGCAACTATAGATGTAACAAAGTGAACATTTTATATGATCATTAACAAAACTTCACAATGAGGACAAAAACAAAAACATTGAATGCAGACAGTATTTATCTATTTGTCAGAATCCTCAATCATATTTCACAATAAGGCTTCTATAAAAAGAGAGACATACTGCTTAACACCAAGGACTGATTCTGATACCCAAATCTGTTTAAGCTGATCCAATCCTGACTGGCTTTCATTGCGGATGAGTGCAGTATGATGAAGTCATTCACTACACCCCGTTTCTCTGTCGGATCTCTCAAAGTAGTACAAGAAAATTATCTTGCTCATCCAGAGCTATAATCCATCCTTTTTTTCCCCGACAATGCTCCTCCTGGACTCGACTGACTGTGTCCTAGAGAACCGCGAGCAAATGAAGCACCGTGAACTCAATCCAAACCAATCTTCCCAAACAGCCCAGTTGTTAGCCACCCTAGATGTTAATACATGCTGCTCATTTGCATATGGTAATGAGCACGATGATTAAAAAGTGAAATAAGGGGTAAGTGCTTGTTGTTGTCTGAGTATTCATGTCAGCGGTGAGATTTTGTCGTCTCTCTGAGCTGAAACTATTCTCTTTTGTGTTCTTTAATAAGTGTGCATCCCCCTTGGGAGGCGAGCCTCCAGACTACACATGCAATCTCAGAAGATGCAATTGTGTAAGCGTGTGCGTTTCTGGTATACGTACTGTTTTCGTATCTGCACACAAGATAATGCCTTTAGAGACAAAGCAGGATGTTTCCTCAGAGAGGCATTTTGTTTCCCACAGATAACATGGAATATTCAATGAAGCCGCTATTGAATCACTTCGTAGACAGCATTAAATTGATTTGGGAGCTGACTGATGAACAGACACACAGAACAACGCTGGTTTTGTTTTAGACGCATTGCCATCAAGCAGAATGTCCATTGATTTTACCCGTCCATGCCAGTTACGCCATATCAGCACGTAGAAAGAAAGTTAGAAAGTGATGCTTTTTTAGTGTGTGAAAGGCCTTCAGCAGGGTGAGATGAGTTTAAAATGACACTCCCGAGAGAGGTCAAAAACTTTCTGCAGGAATAAATAAGGCCAAAATGGGCTGATGAGCATGAGGCACTTTTTGAAAGTACCATATGCTGGAATATGGGACAGTAAATCAAGCTTGTTGCACTTATTCAAACAACGTTTTATCCTGACCCTGGCATTCAGAGAGTGAATGAAAGCCATCCTCCTAATAAAGTGCATTATTCTCGACTCTCTGGAGGGCATGCTGCTTCTCTGCCTTGATGAAAAGATGCTACCTTGGCAAATAGCGAAGTGAGCTTCTTTTTTAGACTCTGCTGCCGTCACTCAATTATGCACTGCCATTTCAAAAGAGAGCTTTGTAAAGCTTCAGCCCTAATGCAGCACATTCATCCTCCTGTACTTTGAAGGGAATGCAGTCATTTCTGTGCGTTCGCCGCTTTCAGGTGAATTCAGGTGACTGCGCCTTATGTGAAGACAAAGCAGTGTTGACTCCTTTCTCTTTCAAGGGCATTTAGTCAGCTATCATTGGGGAGTTTCAGCAAACCCATCTCCCCATGCATTTTTCAAAGTGGCTGTCCACAACATTGGAAATTCATAAGTGGATATGCTGAAGGACATGGTGTGTTATACAAACACAACAGTTTAGAAAAAAGACCACCGCTTTTTGAGTCAACATTTATTGAAAGAATCAGCTGTTGTGTTGCGAGATCCATTTTTATTAATGATATATGCTTTATTGATATACTGATATACTGGTGTGTTCACTTGCAGATGAAGCCAGAGTGAACTGTCCTTACTGACAAACAGGATCACCGTTGGTTAATATGTATATGTAGTCATGTAATGTTGAATTTAACTACTGCTGTCCAGATATGATTTGTTTTAAAAAACACATATATACATATTATATATATATATATATAATATATAGATATATCTAAGCACATGTAAAAGTATGTGCTCATTCTTGCCTGTAATGTCAATGAACATGCTGATAAAGATATAGCAAGCCATGGGATCATCATCAACTTAATTGAAATTTTGTCAGTAGTGGAGAGGAAGGTCACCCACAAGGACAACAATCTTTTTAAAGTACTTCTTTCTCAGCTAGTTCAAAGACGAGAGGAGCCGTTTTTTAAAATCAATACTTGTTGAATTGTCTGCGATTATAATGGAAAATGACTGCAATTCAATTTGGTGACATCTAGACTCCGACGCAAATGAAAATCACGGATACCAGGCAACAAAATAAAAATAGAAATATTGCATCACAAGAAATTGCTGGAATGGACCATTCAGTGTACTGTTTCCATGGTAAAAGCACCACTCTCTGCTGCGTGGCATTGACTGACAGCTGCACACACTCAGTATGCGAAGAAGTGTCATTTAAGAAGCAATATTTTCTAGTAAACACCAATTGATCAGTGATTATACGCCGGCATTGTTTTCTGTCATCAAGCAAACAATTAGTCAGACAAGCACACACATAAGAGCCTCGTACGCCGGTTTGTTGTGCTTAGTGTGCATTTAGGTGTATTGGTGGTTCCATCAATAGCAAAGTGCGCCATGCTCCCATCTCTAAACACTCATTTAGACTCTCAGTCCTCAGCTACGGGAGATTCTGCTTCACACAGAGCACTCAGATGGACCATCAGCCCCCTACTGATGGCCACATTGTGACTCCAGACTCTGAGGACGGCTTACGTCCAAAACATCAGCCTCTGTGTTGTACCAATAAATACTACCTTGTGCAGGCTTAAACAAAGGGCCAGAGAGAGCATGGGTACTTTACAGACTTTTTCTTAGCACAAAAAACTTGATTTGAGTCACTATAACAAGTCTCTTCAATATTGTTATTACATATTTTTGTGATCTGAGAAAAACAAGTTTGTTTGAGTTTGAAAAATTAAACGGCAACACGTTTTTCAAAGGGTGTTACTTTGCCATTACAGTAATGTGCATCTGTTTTAGCGAGTTAGCGAGACGATTGGATTTAATGTCAGATGAAGGTTTAAGCAGCCATTGGCTCATTATTGAACAGGTGAAAAAAAAAACTATTTTGCAGCTGCTAGAAATAAAGATAATGAATGCACAGAGGAAGCCAACATGAACATTTGTGACTTACAACACACCACAGTACAGTAAATAAAAATTTGGCTAGTGAGCATCTAGTGTGGCTGTGTCAATTAATAATATCACATATGCATATTAATATAAATGTGCTCTAAACATAATGATTCAAATTGCTTTTTGAGGATTCTGTTGGCTCTGACTTGTGTCATTAATGAACTAATGGTACATTTTTAATTGATGCTAAGTTGCTACTTGTCAGTTTGGTAGGATGATGTTCTACTTTACTTGAGGGAACAGAAAAATGGTAAGTAATGGTAGCAAGGTAATCATGATGTAGACATATTCTTAGTATCAACTCAGTATAGTCCTCCACTTGAGGGGACACAAAAATAGACCACAGAGAAGGTTACATCCTCAGTCCTGCATGTGGTTAGTTTAATGCAACAAAAGCACGTTGGTTAAGGTTAGCAGTAGATTGTGGTTTTGGTTAAATGTTAATAGAGTAAACTCGTCCTGTCTCATGTTTCAAATCACTGTTGACTTTTGTGATATTTAACCAAGAAGATGATCTTTCCGTAACCTTAAACAAGTGCGATAAAAGAAGTTTAATCATGCTTTAGTTGCTACAATATTGTTTTGAAAGAGTGGATAAGCAGGTAAAACAAGTTAGATGTGCTTCCAGTGAATCTTTGGCATTCTTGCTTGAAAAATGACTGAAAGAATTGATTGATTATCAAAATCGACTATTACAATGAATCAAGTAATTGTTGCAGCTCTACTCAACATTTTGCGATTAAAATTTCATTAAAAGCTTTTCCTCATTATGTTGATAAAAAAAACGTGCAATGAGCAACATTATGGTTCCTTCAAAAGGTATTTCCTGTTGCAAATTAGTAGTATTTCAGTAATTTGAGTTGAGTGAGGAAGAAATTATTAGTTACTGTTCAGCTTCTGTTTTAATGCACCTAGCAGTCTGTTATAAAGTAGTATATTATCAACTGTATATGGTTCTTGGTTGAGAAATTACTTGCTACCATTTTTATTAAACACAGCAGCAGTTCCATTTTACCAATTAAACTGTAGTAGACTTCACTAAGATTGACCTCATGCACTTGTGGTGTTTTCCACACCTATCATTACACATATAATGCCAGAAAATCCTCTGTCTATGCAGGTTTTTAGTTTAATCATGAATCATTCTGTGAGCACACCACATAAATAACACATTGATTACAACTAAGCCTACGCCATCAGCTTAAGCCGGTGAGGTGAATTCCTTTTAATAACATTCTTCACTCTCCAGGCCTCATTACAGATGCATAATGCCTGCTATTTATTATGCATCTATTTTTGTCAATTAGCAATAATCAAACACTACGAGGTAAGATGATGTGGCGCCAACAGAGCGCAGTGGTGTTTATCGCGCTGCTGAGATAAGGAGCATTTCTGTGGAAAACGGGAGATGTCAAAGAAGCAGCAGCGATGGGAACGAGTCATGGCTGGAATAACACTAGTGGGAAAAGTTTCGATGGCTTTGCTGGGTGCAGACGAAGAGCTGATCCAGTGTGCAACATCGACCCTTTGTTGTAACAGAGCTCTCATGTTTATTCATTTTGGCATCATGGCCGAGAGGTCAACAGAGGTGTGTTTACAGAAATTCCCCAATTCCCATAATGGTATGCGGACAAAAGATACTATCACAACACAAGGAGGCAGCCAAGTTCAAGCCCTCAGAGGTCTCCTAATCTAATAGCTAATTTGCCATAATTAGCATAAAATTATATCTACATTTTTGCAGTGCCTTTGAAGCACTGTATTAGCATAGCTGAAATGCTTTGTTTACATGCATTGTTTAAACACTCACACGACCTTTGGCTGACCTCAAACATTCAGTCTTTAACAACTGCTGATGTGACCTTTGAGCTTTTAGTTGACAAGGGCAGATCTGAAGCGGCTTCACCTGGCTACACCTCCCCACCCCCCATAGCATAGATATAGCACAATAGCCATTGGTTATTTTGGACAAATGTCACCCTCCCTGCAGCCAAGCGTGTCAACCTTCCCCCCAGACGACCAGGAAGTGCGAGTTCACCATGAGGTACTTACATCCCTTTGATTCTCTTCCTGAACCCTGCAGCATCAAACACCTCACACCTTGCTGCATGTTTAGCTTCACACTCAGTCATTCATGCATTAATCCACACATCCCTCTAAATACAACATAGAAGCATTCACAAGCACAAAGCGACATCTCTGATATCTACAGACTTCACCCACCCTCTTGCAGCACCATCTTTCTTCAAATGTCATATGTGAAGTGCTCGTGTCCCAGGGACAATGAGGGGTATAGGGTTTCCTGGCAAGACTTAGCAGCACCCAAACTTAGAACTGACTCCCTAAGGATGTTGGTATGTGTGTGTGTGTGTGTGTTCGTCTGTTGATAGGTGGGAGATGTACACCAAACTGTAAAATGAGCTTCTTGCCAACAGCCTTTGACAGTATGTTCCAGTTATATCCTTCATGTGTTGTGGAGGTTAGAATACCAGAGCCCTACACACACAGATACATCTAATGTTAAAAAACAGATTTTTGTACAGTATGTTTTAGTTCTGCTGTCGGCAAATTCCGTTTTCAGTCCAAATAAATTCTTAGCTTGAGTTTATTCTTAAAGTTTTTGGTTACTCCTCTTCATTCTGGCCACGAGGTGATCCCTTATTAACACAACTACACTGTGGGAGACAAAATCCAGAGTCCTTGTACTAAAATTTCAAAGTCCAGTCGAAGCTACTATGAGACTTCAGCAGTCTGAGTTAGCTAAATCAAGTTTTTAGTACGAAATTAATTATTAATTGAAATTATTTTGTAAACATGTTTAAAAAGCTTCTAAAATGTGAATATTTCCTGAATTTCTTAGTCTTCTATAATATTAAACTAAATATTTTAGATTGTATTTTAGCCTCTTTTTTCTTACAGTGTAGTCATGTGAGGAGGAGGAAGGATCACTTCACAGCCAGTATGGAAAGGAGAAATTATTACAGCAAACAGTAACTTTCTCTTAAAGAACATATTGCATCCAAGTATTACTACTGAAATCATAACAAATCCAAACCTTCCCTTTAATTTGTAGAAAATGGAGACTCTTATTTTGGTTTAACCATACCAGCCTGGCTCAATCAAAAAAAAGCATTTGGGGAAGATTTGAAATATGCTGAAGGAAAAAAGTAAACTATATAAAATAAAAGATTGGCTTCCCACACAACTGTAATGTTCCCAAAGGGCGTTTGTTGTCACCACAGACCAACATTTCAAACCTAAGATTATTTGAGATCAAAACAATGATTTATGTGGTGATAATAATAATGGCCTTTGGGGGAATTATGGCAGCGTGTGGCAAAAGCTTTCACATCATTTTTGAGCCATCGCTGGTAGCATCAAAGAAGCAGCAAACTCGCCCATCTGATACATGAAAATCAGGGTTTCTTAAGGGATCATTAAGTATCTGCAGGCCACCTTCTTCCTCTCAAATACACTCATTTACATTTCTTTAAATCACACAGATCTATCAGCATCACCCCCAACTTGGTTAAGCACCATGACACCAACCCTAACCCTAACCCTTAAGCACCATTATCACACAATAAAGACCACAACCACGGTGGGGAACACAAACAAAGCCAGACACATGGTCAGGCACACTAGCACTGGTCACCACACTACAACAAGTTAGCATTTATACAATCCATCTAATCCTATGACTGCCACCACTACCACTGATTTAAAGCACCAAGAAGTGGGAATTTCAGCAGCTCTGCTCAAACTTATGCCAAAGTCAGTTTTGCCACTTTGCCCAGCTTGTCAAGCAAACTAATTAGTCAATATGTTCTCTAAGATGAAATACAAAGAGCAGAATTCTTCATAAAATTGAAAGCTTTTTCCTCTTGAAACTGGTGAGCGCTTAGAAAGCTATCATTTTAAAACATTATAGCCTGCAACACACATTTTACGGCTTACTGCAGCCCTGCAGGTAAAGTGGCACTCATGTAATAAAAGCTACTTTTCGAAGTCATGTGGTATTCCATAAGAAGATGTTAAAAACATATCAGCTTAAATATAGCACACTCATAATCACTAAAATTGAAGCCCAGTGGCACTCACCTGAGACCCTGTTGCTCTCTCTCTGCCTCCGTGCTCTTGTCTCTGCCCTGCTACTGGTACCTGCTCTCCTGCACCTAATAGATTAATATAATATAAACCAAAAACAGTTAGAGGGCTATAACCGTTTTGTTTTCTTTATATAATGTATTACCGGATGAAATGGGTTACTGGGAAAGAACATTAAATTTATCATAACAGCATGAGGAAATCATTATACCGTTTTCCATGAATTAGGCTTCTAAGAAAACATATTATATAATTCATTAAGCATTTACTGTTAAATGTGTGTACATCATAGAAAACGACATAACACTCAGGCGTTAAAAAATCCCTTCAAAGCCTCACCTGATAACCTGCAGCTCCACCTGCCTCGTCCACTGCTGGCTCCTGGAATGTGCTAGCTAACGTTTACAAAATAAAGTAGTTAAGCTAATAAAGTAAGCTAACATTAACCTACTGCTGACACTGTCGTTAACCTTTACTGTTACGGCTTAAACGTCTTTCTCCATGGACAAAATTGCCCTTGCTTCATCAGGAGTGTTCTTGTTGTGGTTATATAGGCCTAACATGCCTTATATTATGACAACGTTGGTTGAACATATCAATAACATGCGCAGCCAATGCACACATGCTAACTAGCTAACTAAGTTAATGTAATTAAAAGTATGGGTTATGTTAGCGCACTTCCGGTTAGCTAGGTAGCAATAATTGAAGTTAAAGTCAGACTAATTCACCTAGGCTAATGTTTTCAGAGTCAAAGCTGACTAATCAACTGATCAAATGGAGAGGGGGAGTTTGACAGTTAACCCCTTGTGGTGCTCATAAAATTATATAACGTTATAAGGCAAACATATTGGTACATATTTTGTAGCTAAAATGTTTTTATAAACTGATGATCATATATTCAGCATGTCAAAATTAAACCAGCAAAATAACTAGTAAGATGTGACATAAATGAAGGGGATTAAAAACTACAATATATCCTTTTGAAGTATAGTGAAGAAGAGGTATAAAGTAACATAAAATGAAAATACTCATGTAAAGTACAAGTACCTATACTTACTAAATATAGTTACTTTCCACCACTGGTAAAGTCACTGTAACTAAACGTGTCAGGTATAAATAATTGAAGTCTCATACATTTGATAACGTAACACTACTGTTAAATTAATAATAACCCATCTGTTAGGCTGTTCACAATAATTTCTAATTCATGTTACATAATTGTAATGAAGATTTAATTGCTCTCACATTGTTACTAACAGTATGCTCTGTGCCTTGAATATAGTTATTAAATCTTTTAACCATATTATCTCACTATTTAACTATCTTTTTTTGTATTATTTGCATTGAATTGTTTATTGCAACTTTATCTCTTTACATTATTTGTGACTATTTTTGTCTTACTACATTATTTTGTATAGTGCTATATCCCATAACATATGTTTTTAAGGTTATTTACTATGCATCTGTACTTGTACTTCCTTTTTCTGCTGTGACACTTCAATTCCCTTGTGTGGGATTAATAAAGTGTATCTTATCTTATCTTATTCATAATGTGTTCTGTATAAGAGAGGGTTAGCATGTGCTTTAAAGCAGAGATGCAGTGGGAAAGAGTGGCAGTATACATTAGCACTGCAGTGTGATTGTGGCCATTGGTTTATACAAGTCAGACAGAAGGGACGTGCCTCAGGGAAGCTGTCAACATACACTTAGCCTACATGTATATGTGCATGTGTCAGACCACGTGACAAGTGAGATGTAAGATGAAGTTGTCGATAAAGCTGTGGTACTAGTTAATTTTAGCAAAACCAAAGCATAAATCAATTCGAGCACAAGAACATATCGATCAATCTACATCATGTTACAGAAAAGTGAGGGTGTGACCAAAATAGAAATCGCCTCATTTGCTGTACAGACAGGATCATTCTCCAGTGGATTTTCACTAGTGATAGGTTTGCTTTTCAAACCAGTTGATCAATACTGTGCAAGGTGAAAATATGCAGGTATTATTTGTGAATTAACAAAATAACAATAACTCCAAAATCTGTTTAAGCAACAGAAGAATCTCCCAGGAAGTGATGGACACTGTATATCTAGTGGCTGTGCTGTGATTGATTATACTGGGACATTAATGGTCAACAGCCATGTTCACGGCAATGAGAGGCGCTTTGGAAGACACACATATCAATATATTTGTGTGTGTGTGTGTGTGTCAGAGTCAGTATAGAAGGGAGAGAATGAGACCAAGAGAAGGGCGTGTAGATGTAAGAAGGGAGGGTGAAGGATTGATTTTCGTCCTTCCTCCTCCATCTCTTTCTGTTTCTTGATCTTTAAGAACTTCAATCTGTGTCCCCTTTTTGTCTCTTTCTAACACGTCATTCCTACGGCGCTTTGACAACAAAAAAAAGCAGCGGAAGATATATGTCCAAAAAATCCTGAAATCCTGAGAACAATCTGATGAATTGCTGTCCCTCTCCTTCCCTGTGGAAGGGGGGGGGGGTTGGGCAAGTGCGACAGTGGCTAAAAATAATCCTGTGTGTAGACTATGTGTGTGTGTGTCTTTGTGATGCAGAGTCTAATCAGAGCCAATCTACACTCTTACACTCACACACACACATCCAAATCACATACACAAACACAACCAAACACATTTGAATACCCTTATTAAACCCCCCCCCCCTCCCCGACACAGGCATGTGAGTGCTGATCACACTGACTTTCCTTTGGTTGCTGCCCATGCGTCTCCTCCACAGGGCATTTCACTGCGCTCTCTGGAACTAGAAGAGACAAGCCCCCATGTTCTGACTGGGGGCTGAGGCTTCCAGCTCAGACAGAATTAACTAGCTCTCGCTCTCGTTTTCTTTTTCTCTCTCCACCCCCGTCCACTTCCCTCCATCAGTTTGGCTAAACCGAAATGTAATTCATTCTGCTCAGAGTTCAAATTAGAAAATTCACCTTGCATCAACTCATATAGTTTTTTTTAATGTGTGTGCCTGCTGAGGGCCAGTGCAAGCAAGCCAGGCCAGGACCACGGTCCATGCCAGGAGCAGATAAAACATTCCCCCTCGCAGACTCCGACGTGCCACGGCAGATGGTGTGACATTCAGCCTCTGTCAACAGAAGAGGGAAAACAGAGAGCAGCGCAAGAGGACATAGATAGTGATGGAGGAGAGAGGAGTGGACAAGAGGAGGGAATCAGGTGAGAACAAGAGCAAGTGTCAGGGACAATAATAGAGATTTGACGTTGAGTCAGAGCGCCACCATGTGGACCACGTGCACCGCCTCTGGGCTCTGCAGAACCAGGCAGAGAAAGAGACATGTCATTGATTTTCCACACAGTCAACAGAATGATTTTGCCATGCAGGGTAAATACACAGCCTCCCATAGTAATTTCTCCAAAATACGCACATACATGCACAGTCACACACTCATAACCAAATCCCTACAGAGCTCTACCTGGCAACGGCATACAAACAGGATTTTTTTCCCCCTCTCTGTCTCACACAAAACAACATGCATGCCGGCCTAAAAACCCTGAATGGCTGTGTGTCTATTTATGCCTACATGAAAAATTAAAGAACAAATACCTAAAAATGTAACATGATATGCACTGTTAACAAGAATCATTCTGCTGTTTAGCAAAGCCTGACTCAGTGAGCACTGGAAGGAATGTGTTTATGAGCCATACAGATTAATCAGCATAAATTAAGTCAGCCACCAACCCCAGCCATGTTGAACTACATTTTTTAGCGTCTCCACATCTAAAAATCATTTTTTTTTTCAACAGTAATCCCTGTGTGGGTGGCTGGGCTGGCTAAAGGCGCCTATCATGTGGCTGTGACGTCCTCGGTTTGATTCCAGACTAGGACCTTTGTCACATGTAATTTGCCTCTCTCTCTCTGTGCATCTCTAAGCTCCCAAAAATGCAAAAATTTCAAAAAATGAAACACCCAGAGGTATAAGCCTAATACCTTATGCCTCACCTATGATCACAAGCTTTAGATAGTGTAGATATAAGCTGCAAAAATGAGCTTTTTCCACAGGGCGATGTGTTCACCCTCCCATACTAAAGTGAAGAGCTTTGCCATCCAGGATCAATTCATCTGTGTATTTGTGTGTTTGTTTAAGATGAAGAGGCACACAGGGAAAAAGCCAGACAGAGAAAGAGAGAATTATGTTTGCATAAAGAGAGTTGGATCAAGTCTCTACAATACGAGGTGCCTTAGTTCATCCCATAATGTACTATAAAAAGGAAATGTCATTGGAGTTATTTGATTTGACCCAAAGCAGATACTGTATCTTTGGAGCTTCTCTCCTCTTTGGTATAAAACTAGACTAAGAGGCGACAGCCATGCTAGCTGCTCTATAAATGCTAGCACCAGCATGCTAACATGCTGATGTTTGTCAGGTGTAATGTTTGCCATGTCAACATCTTAGTTTAGCGTGTTAGCATGCTAACATTTGCTAATTAGCAGTAAACACAGAGTACAGCTGAGGCTGATGAGAATGTTATTAGTTTTAGGTATTTGATCATAAACCAAATTATTGAGCAAATGAAAATAGATAGATATTCGTAGATAGTCAGTCTGGACCAAAGTGGTGGACTGAATGACGACCATCCGGCTAAAAACCAGATATTGCTCTTACACCTCTCAGTCCTTCCCCCTCTTTCCCTCCATCTGCTTCCCTCACCCCTCTTGAACAGCCAAAGCAAATGCTTTTAATTTGATTTTAATTTGACTAATATAATGTCTCAGATTAATTCAGCGCAAAGTGAAGTCTGTTCATTGATTTAAGCCAGGCGCAGCGCGGGGGTTGTTATGCCCCCCTAATGGGTGACAGAGAGAGAGAGAGAGAGAAAGAGGTGTGTGTTTTTGCGTTTGTGTGTGTTTTGTAATTGCAGTGCACGGGCCTCATTAGCATTTTAGCAGCAAGCCTGGCGGGGAGGCAGACTCACAAGATTGGCTAATGACAGAGATGAGATAATTTACAGAGAGGGTGAGGGTGAAGGCTTATGCAATGTATGTGATCTCCATGTTACTACCCCCTGCCCTCCAAACACACATACTGTACACTGAAATTCAAAAAAGGACATTGTAGGTAAAAACCAACCCAAGGCCATCAGTACAAACTGTGCAGATTGACTCTGACTGGAGCCACATCGGACCATATTATCCATTTCATATTTTTACATCACTTAGTATTAAAAAGGTTTTGCACTGTGGGAACAACAGTGTGACCTACAGTGCCAACGGGTTGGCATGAGATCTTGGTGACAGACTGAATAAATGAATTTTTTTTTAAAAAAGCCAGTGAAAATGTTGTCAGTGGGATGCAGTTTTGGTGGAAATGTGTGACTACACCATTAATTAGCTGAAGAATTATAACCATTTTAGCATTTATGGTACATTTAACTCTCAAATGCATGGGTGCCTTTCCCAGATATTACATCTCCCAGCCCATATATAGTAGTAAAACAGCAAATTTACATTTTTACACTTCACACTGGTTTTTGTATGAATCAAACAAAAAAGGTCCAGAGGTATTGATGGGGTGGACCTTGTTATCCTCGGACAAAGCAAGGCTAGTTGTGTCCCCTGTTTCCAGTCTTTGTGTTAACCGAAGCCAACGGTTTCCTGGCTGTAACTTCACATTCGATGGACAGATAAACTAACCGACTGCTGGCTGTAGCATATTATTTAACAGACAGACATGAGAGTGATATCCATCTTCTCATCCTACTCTTAATAAGGAAGGGAATAAGACAGACAACAGAAAAGGGACAATATGGCTCATGAAGAAGGAAACTGGGTACAGGCGATGAGCGAGGACAAAGTGAAGCAGAGAGACTACTGAAAACACTTTCAAGGCTGCTTCTACTGGCATTGAGTAAGGTGTCCTTGCTGCAGCTTAAAAATGCTTTTAGATGATAAACTAAATCGACTAAATTTCAGAAGGAAAGCTGCAAGAGATGAAAGAAGCAACTGCTGGATGTAATTAGAGTGAGTCACAGCTGTCTGCACGGCAGAGAGGACGAAACAAGCACTTATTCTCCCACCTTACAGTAGTGTGTACCTCACAGGGACAGAGCTGTATTTGCACAGTTCTTAGTGGTTGTTTTAACCTACTTGCACTGCCAGATAGGTGGGGCAGGACTACATAGTGAGTGCTATACATAAATTGAATTAAGTTTTTTTAAGGCACACCACTCATTTGATTGTTTGCTCTGCAAGCATGTGGACTCCTAAGTCAGTTTAAGGAATGTGTTATTTTTACAAACACAGCCAACAGATCCCATAATCATATCTTATTATCTCTCGCATCTTTTACTGATTCAAAACGTATCTAAAACAGGTAGATAAAATGTATAATGTTAAAATTCAGCATCTTCATTGTTAAACTGAAAGCAGTTGTGAATTCCTGATGTTTATTATTTACCGCATTACATTGTATTTAAAAGCCTATTCAATACAGTTTATTTAATATATGTCATCATATTAAATGACTTTTATAACTATAAAAAAGCCACTATATTCAGTCCCTATAAGCCAAACTAACTGTCATGGAAAAATCGTCAGTTCATTATGCAGGAAAATATGTTATGTACGTTGACATGAATGATTCAGCTGCTGATTCATAAAACCAAAAACAGCTACTTGTGGTGAGTTCAAGGCTAGAAAAATCAACCGAGGTGACACAATCGAGGTGCGAACAACTTCACAAACTGTTGAGAAACAACCAGAAACTCCAGAGTGTTTGAATGGTCTCCTGAAGGACACTTTAACCACCGGCTCCTTGACAGACTGTGGCAGCTCCTTTCTATTCCTGGAAAGAGTGCAATTACACCGATGGATGAATGAGGGAAAAATGGATGGAAAGAAAGGACTGTTTGTTCTGCCTGGAAATGGAAGTTGGAGTGGAAAAAAAACAGTTTGGGTGGGTGGTTGACATAAAGTGTTAGCCCTGACGGACCAGAAATGACTTCACTGACCGTAGACGCTACAGAAATAAACCCTATGGGAAGAAAAGTAAAGCAGTCCCTTTTCAATTCTGTCCATTTCTTGATGAGTAGGAGGCTTAAACTTGAAAAAGGAATTACACGCCCACGTGTCCTTGTGTACAGTTGTGTTCATTTAAAAACTGACCTTTTGAAAACATGGGAAAAGAAATGAGTTGTGACATTCAATTAAACTCACGCCTCCTCCTCCAACGGTAATCATAGCCACTTTAGATAGACAAACACAGGGATAGTTGAAGGGGCTGGTTGTTTATGAGCATCTATTTGGCCCAGAGATCCATATCATTTGCATAATTATGAACAGTAGATATGGTTGTCAAGGGAAACAGACTGGTGGGATGTGAGAGAGACGGAGAGTGCTGCAACGCTGCAACGCTGAGCAATATCAGCAATGAACAACGTCTTCTAGCAGAGGTGGGAAAATCCTCTTTAATCTCGTCTGAATGAGCCAAATAAATTGTAAATTACATCCAAACATCAAGTCGTGAATCTGTTAACTATCATCACATTTTTTAATATGTTTAGACCTCAATAAACATCAGTCGTGTGGTTGATTAAAGCTGCATGGTGTTGGATGTGAGGGGTTTACAAGTCGAGCAAATCACTTGACGTGACATTCCAGTGCTCACAATGTGGACAAACAATATAAACTATCTGAAGCTAATCTGACCAAATGGCAGAGGAAACACAAAATGTAAACAGCTGAAATCCACTCAACATAACTCAACCTACCCTCAAGCGAGAAAACCTGCTCCTGATTACAACAGGAAGCACGCCAAGTCATAAAGTACCGAAGCCTGCCACCAAACTTCATGACTTTCTAACATCATTTAATGTGTTAGAGCACCGCAAATTACATGATATGCTGACAACCTTAAAGAAAACAACGTTATTACTTTCTTTGATAGGATTAAAATGTCTTTAGGTTATGTGATAAACCAAGGCAGCGTATCCTCTGGTGGCTCTGCTTCAACAACTGGCTGCTAGAAAATTAATTACTGGCCAAATCAAAGCAATCACACATGTGAACAAGAGGGCAGCATAGCCAAAGAGACAGGTCTGGGGCTTTAAACACAGTTGTTATGTTATTAATTGGGGTTAAGTGTAGTCTGAAGGTCTGCACAGATAATTTGGCTCATGGGTCTCCTTACACAATATCAGCTAAATGTGTTTGCTAAAGGCCCAACATGCAGTATATTAAATCATGAACAACTAGTATGAAAATACTGTGTGTTTTTGTTCCTCATTTATTTGGAATTCAAATACCCATAAGCTTTTTTCTGGATAATCCCTACGCTATTTAAGGGATTGTGTAACAGTTTTCTTGGCCTATTTGTATGCTGTCTGATCTCCATATATTGTTTTATGCAGCCGTCTTTGCTGCATCTCTCCAGAAAAACACAGTTTAATCTCAATAACTTTTACCTCCAGACTAAAATGTAACTGAATCAATGTGAAACATGTATGTTCAGCTAGATAAATAATAAATGTTTCTGATGTTGAAATTGCTTGTACATTCAGTTAGACACTACCATGCGGCCTGAAGACACATATGTACATGTATATGTGGTTTCTCTCACAGTTGTGGACAATTCTTCAAAATGATCTTTCTGTCTGAGTGGACTAAGTGTAACGTTGCATTTGTGGTGACACATAATTCAGGCTGTGGAGGCATTTGGGACTGACTTTGATACAGATCCAGAACGACATGTTGACACATTTCTTCTGGGAGAGCTCACAGAAAAAGTCTCGGGATAGAACAGAACAAATTGAGATCCAGCCATCGAGTGTGAACACTTTCTGACGGGAGCATCACCGAGGGCGAAAGTACCACTGAGGGGTAAGATGTATGATGTCTCATGAACGGCTGCAGGCCCGCTGATAGACACAGCACGAGTAAATGAACCTTTTTTTTTTCATTTACAGGTGATGAAGGTCCGTCTTCATCCACGAGGTACAGGAGGATTGTTTGTACGCTGCTGTTCTGACACACATCATCTTAAGGCAGCGAGACAGCGTGAGTCATCCTTCACTGCAGAGAATTGAGCAAAAATCAATTTTCCTCTTTTATTCCTGGCACTCTGGCGAGGCAGAGTAAGCATGATCGATTCCTCAGCTTTTGTCCTCAAGGCTCGCATCTTCTTCCACAAGTGTGTGGTGCTGGGTTTTTCTATTTGTTTGGACAGTTTGGACGTTTATTGTTGCCTTTTTGATCGTATGTGCATGTGTTGATCCACACACAGACGGTATAGTTTATGCTTTATTTCCATGTGCCGTATGCATGTGCACACCTCTACACTGCATGCGCTTTGAAACAAAATTAAACTGTGTAGATGGGTTGCCACTGACAGACTGATGCCTCTGTGTGTGTGTGACACTGTGTCTCTATGATTGCACCTCTCTGCATGTGTGCATTGGGTGACAAATAACTGACAGACAGCGTGTCCAGCAGCAGGTGATGGGTTGAGGGGGGAGCAGGCTCATATCGTCCTTGGCTCTCTCATCAAATCGATCCCCCTCTATCTTATTTAGCTCCTGCCAAAACTCACAGCTCTGTATTGACTCAAGCTTATTACACCTTATTTTTACCCAGCCACACAACAAAGTCAGAACAAAGCGGCAGCTGGCAGGTGGAATCTGCTTAAATGCCTCCAAAACAAGTGTATTCATCAAAAGTTATCCACTGATCTCCGGAGAATACTGATCGGTTTTCTTTGAGGTGGCTGTGAGCTTTCAGGCTAGAATTCACTGGGAAAAACACACAGAACGCTACTGAGGCTTTAGTTGAGATGAAAAAACATTATATAAACCTCAAAATGCGTAGAAAACCAAGTATCAGTTATTATTTTTGAATAGGTTAAGCAGAAATAGAATCAGGTGGTTTGGAGATGTTGAATCCCGTGACTAATTGCTTATTTGAGAATATCCAATGTGTCCTTTAGGAGCCCAGTGGAAAGTGGAATTTAACTGTTTTGATGAAATTAGAATTAAAACCAGAAATACGTATTCTCTAGAGCAGCGGTTCCCAACCTTTTCGGCTTTTAAAATAAAGCTTGCTTGTTCTCCTCTTCTTGATTCATATGAAGGATTTTTTATGGCCATCAAGAGGTAAAGTAAACAGTATTTCACAAGAAAAAAAGCAAAAATGTTGAGAAAAGTAAGAAAAAATTAACATAAGAAAAACATATCTTTTTCTTTCTTAACCCCTAAGATTTTTTACAACCCCCCAAGTCGGGTGCCACTGCTCTCGAGGGCCAGCTGGAGCACAACCAATGAAGCAATGTGAAGCCAAGCATTCCAGCACACACCATGAGCATGACTAAAAATGTAACGTGTTTGTACATCATAAATGATTTTGAGCAAGCAATCAAAGACTGTGTCAGTGTGATACTGTTTTTAGTCTACACTGCCAAGCCTTTGCTTCACTCTCTTTGAGGGACAAATGTTAGTGGGTGTCATTTTTCGTACATTGTGTTGAAATTAAAATGTGGACCTGAATCATTTTGAGACTGGAACTGTGATTAAGGAATATGCTAATTTAATTTCTCTTCCACAGGCTCTTTGGCTTTACCATCAAGGTTATGGGTTTGCATACAGTCATCAAAGGTCACATATGGACTCTCAGGACCTTACAGCACCATGAGGGTGTCATTCCTTGCAAATAAGTGGCTCCAGTGGGAATCACACTGCTTGTTCTTACAGGATTGTTACCAGTCTGTAACTACTGAACTCCATAGACGTGTAATTTGAAGCACACTGGGAGGTCAGCATGGTTTTATATAAGGAACGTAGGATATATGAGCCATGAAGGCATAGAGGCTGTCTTTTCTTTATTGACGATGGTCTTAGAGGGCTTTTCTGCCTTATTGGATGTCATAGTGAAAGTTGGAGGAGCTCAGAGGTCGAAGGCACCACATGAGACACAAACCGTAATCCATACACCAACCCATAAATTCATGAACCTATAAAAAACACCTGAGCCCACTGAGAAGTAGAGTTATGTCATGAATGTTCACGGCTGCTCCGATAGCGACTGTATCTACAGGCTGAGCTGAACACTGAATGGTTGGAGTTGACATGCTGTTCAGGTACTAACTCAACCATCTGTTGTTTACACCCTGCTGCCCTCAACAATATCTGACAATGACACAGCTGCCCCTGCCTCTGCACTGACAGGGACACCGAGACTCACACAGTGTGTCACTGATCTCCTCTGCATTTTTTTTTCTCAGCTGCACCGGTCAAACCAAGCCAACACTGGTTAAAGGAGCGCTGAGAAACACGACTGTCCCAATGCACAAAATAATGGGTGGGAAGCCATAGATATTTGACGTTGTGTCAAGAAATTAGTTTTCAGACAACATGCTTATTTTCCTGAGTAGGAAATCACAGTCTTTTTATTTTTTTTATTTCTCCCTAGTCTGATGTAGACATTGTTGGGCAATGACACGCTATCGAAATGTGTTTACTTTCTTCAGTAACGGGTAGTGTAAGGGATTACAATTTGAAATTCTGTAATTATATTACAGTTACTAATCCCAGTAACACCTTGTTACTTGAGGGTTGAATAGTTTGCTGCCTTACCAGTAATTTGATATTCATTTCTTTTGTGTGTTTGACGACGGCCCAT
Organism: Enoplosus armatus; assembly: GCF_043641665.1. Taxonomy (NCBI): domain Eukaryota; kingdom Metazoa; phylum Chordata; class Actinopteri; order Centrarchiformes; family Enoplosidae; genus Enoplosus; species Enoplosus armatus. The sequence goes on along the minus strand of NC_092201.1, from coordinate 7,375,140 downwards.
TGTGGGAGGCATTAGCTTGGGAGATGCTAGCCGCAAGGTAACTCAAAAGTTGTCTTATTTGCATGTTGTGTCCTCTTAGCGGCCAGCTAGTCAGCGTTAGCTTAGGCTACATTCGGTTGATATGACTTCAGTTGAGGATGGGACTGTCGCTGGGGCTAAGCTAACGTTAGCTGTTGACGGTCAGTAAATACTGTAGGCTGGCTGCTTGTTCAACCACAATAACAGAATATCTGTGTTAAATACAGACAGTAGTGGAAAGTAACTAAGTACATTTACTCAAATAATGTACTTGAGTACATCAGCACTTTGAACTGGTTTCCTCAGCTTGTCTCTACATGATGTATAAATAAAGTTATGTTACCTTAAATAAAATATTCCCCAATTAGCAGATACACACTGGAAATCTCAGTGAAGGATGGTAAATTTAAGTCTACAAGTTGCCATGCCAGAGAATGACAGAAGCTGACATGGACTATAACAAGCTCCAGTATGTGGCCACACCTCCTCACTGTCATCCACCAATCAGCAGCCACGACTGACAGTCTGCGCCTCTGACCTGCCCAACTGTTATGAAACGAGGTCTGACATGAGGATCCAGCACTCTCAGGCTACAAAGCAGTCCTAAAGTATACAACAAGATTGACAGTCCAGTGTGTGTGTGTGTGTGTTTTACATTAACACAGGATTGATTAAATCAAAGAAAGAGTGTATGCATAGCTGTGGTATTTGTATGTAATCAAAAATACATGGTTTAAATGATAATATAAGAGCAGAGAAATTGTGTGAATCTTGTCTGCCTTTACCTCCTCTAGTGTACACAACTCTGTCTACAAAGCAACTTGGTATTTACCTAAACGCCCATGAAGAAGCACTGAAAGGAGAGCAAATTAAAAGAGGCCATAGCTCTGTTTGTGCTCAGTGGAACAGCAAAAATACTATTTACTTTTGATGTTTGAGCTTCACTCTGGAGTGTGTGTAGTGCTTGTGTGTGAGTGGTATGATTGAATCAGGTCTCTGGATATACCAGGTTTGTCTGTTCATGTCCTTGACACAGTTAGAGGACTGTCCCCGCATGTGGGCAAATTCCACCCCTGGACATAGTGTCAGTGTCACACACAAACACACACGCACACTTCTCTACCTGCCCATTTCCCTGAAACTGCTGGGTCAACGGCCATTAACGTCCTCGGCTCAGTCTCTGCAGAGAGGCAAGGCAAAATGGGGAGATGAGGACGGAAATAGATGAGGCACAAACATCCCTCAGTTCCTCGCCTTGGACTGTTTTGACTAATGAGCCAGTATAGCAGAGGGGTTAATTCCCAGAGGGTGCACAGGGTAACGTCAATGCCCCCTTCTCCTTGCCCTATTTTTTCTTTTTGTGCGAGTGTGTGCTTGTCTGAGTGTATTTCAATGTGTGTGGTTGACATGAAATGCTCACCCTGGGCTGGGCACGGCGAGTTCTCTCTATTTGGGTCACAATATACAGTGCATCCGGAAAGTATTCACGGCGCTTCACTTTTTCCACATTTTGTTATGTTACACCCTTATTCCAAAATGAATTAAATTAATTTTTTTCCTCAAAATTCTACACACAACACCCCATAATGACAATGTGAAAAAAGTTTTTTTGAAATTTTTGAAAATTTATTAAAAATAAAAAACTAAGAAATCACATGTACATAAGTATTCACAGCCTTTGCCATGAAGCTCAAAATTGAGCTCAGGTGCATCCTGTTTCCACTGATCATCCTTGAGATGTTTCTGCAGCTTAATTGGAGTCCACCTGTGGTAAATTCAGTTGATTGGACATGATTTGGAAAGGCACACACCTGTCTATATAAGGTCCCACAGTTGACAGTGCATGTCAGAGCACAAACAAAGCATGAAGTCAAAGGAATTGTCTGTAGACCTCCGAGACAGGATTGTCTCGAGGCACAAATCTGGGGAAGGTTACAGAAAAATTTCTGCTGCTTTGAAGGTCCCAATGAGCACAGTGGCCTCCATCATCCGTAAGTGGAAGAAGTTCGGAACCACCAGGACTCTTCCTAGAGCTGGCCGGCCATCTAAACTGAGTAATCGGGGGAGAAGGGCCTTAGTCAGGGAGGTGACCAAGAACCCGATGGTCACTCTGTCAGAGCTCCAGAGTTCCTCTGTGGAGAGAGGAGAACCTTCCAGAAGGACAACCATCTCTGCAGCAATCCACCAATCAGGCCTGTATGGTAGAGTGGCCAGACGGAAGCCACTCCTTAGTAAAAGGCACATAGCAGCCCGCCTGGAGTTTGCCAAAAGGCACCTGAAGGACTCTCAGACCATGAGAAACAAAATTCTCTGGTCTGATGAGACAAAGATTGAACTCTTTGGTGTGAATGCCAGGCGTCACATTTGGAGGAAACCAGGCACCGCTCATCACCAGGCCAATACCATCCCTACAGTGAAGCATGGTGGTGGCAGCATCATGCTGTGGGGATGTTTTTCAGGGCAGGAACTGGGAGACTAGTCAGGATAGAGGGAAAGATGAATGCAGCAAAGTACAGAGACATCCTGGATGAAAACCTGCTCCAGAGCGCTCTTGACCTCAGACTGGGGCGACGGTTTATCTTTCAGCAGGACAACGACCCTAAGCACACAGCCAAGATATCAAAGGAGTGGCTTCAGGACAACTCTGTGAATGTCCTTGAGTGGCCCAGCCAGAGCCCAGACTTGAATCCGATTGAACATCTCTGGAGAGATCTGAAAATGGCTGTGCACCGACGCTTCCCATCCAACCTGATGGAGCTTGAGAGGTGCTGCAAAGAGGAATGGGTGAAACTGCCCAAAGATAGGTGTGCCAAGCTTGTGGCATCATATTCAAAAAGACTTGAGGCTGTAATTGCTGCCAAAGGTGCATCAACAAAGTATTGAGCAAAGGCTGTGAATACTTATGTACATGTGATTTCTCAGGTTTTTTATTTTTAATAAATTTGCAAAAATCTCAAAAACTTTTTTCACGTTGTCATTATGGGGTGTTGTGTGTAGAATTTTGAGGAAAAAAATGAATTTAATCCATTTTGGTATAAGGCTGCAACATAACAAAATGTGGAAAAAGTGAAGCGCTGTGAATACTTTCCGGATGCACTGTAAACCTCTAACGGATGGCTAAAGTGGGTCTCGGACCAGCACACTGTCTTATATTAATAAGCTTCAATCACAGGGAGATGGAGAGCGGAAACTGGAAATTTCAGCACAATAAATTGGTGAAGAAGTCCCCAGTTCAGCTTGTGACCACAGGAGACCTTTAAAATCATGACCTTTAAACCCAAACTGCTCCACTAGAGCTGCGCAGAGGCTAACTGATCACATTGTCGTTGTACTGGGCACTTTCCAGGTGTGAATGTGGGTCACTGTGTTTGTGTGTTGTGAGCATTAACACCAAGTGAACATCTACCACTGAGTCAAAAAAAGTAGGAGGACAACAATGCACATGCTACACATTGGACATAGGCCTGCTTGTTAAAATGTCTTGTTCTCTGTATCTACACTTGATAAATTCAGAAGATATTGAAGGGAAGATGGCCGCACACTAAGCTCATATGATTTTACTGCCGACTTTTCGACCACACTTAGTCTTTCTCAAGGCATGTAAGAAGAACTTGTAAGAGGAAAAAGCAAACAGAAGTCAAAACGTTTTTTTTACATTTTTTAACTTGCCTGACACTAAACGTAGGAAAACCAGAGTTATAATTCATTTTTGGGGTAATTCTCCTTTAAGCGTATATTGCACAAAATAAATCAATCCTGATGCACACTACAAGTCTCAGTAAATGATGGTGTGAACTCATGTATTCAAGTCTGGACAGGAGCATTCGAGCTTGTCAACACCTATCCTGGACAAATAAAGGTAAAAGAAAAAAAACTCCTGTTAGAAAGAGTAAAGGACAATGATGCACATGCTACAGTATCCTGAAGCTTTTAAACAGGAAGGACAACTAGAATATACCTGCATACTATGTCCTTCATTCATGATGAAAACTGAGTGGTGTGGCTATGTACATATACAAAAAAAGTGTTATGTGTGTACCTGAGTGTTTCTCCGTGTACTCATACTGTAGGTCAGAGTCAGGTGTCCCCTCAGGGTATTGCATATGAGTGTTTGTGTGTGACACTGTGTGGTCCCCCTGAGTGTCAGCAGGTTAACATGACCATCTGAGTGTCCCTGAACAAGACATGACCTCCCCTGAATCTCCCTCCCTTTCCACCCTGGACACCCTTTCACTTCCCAGTGAGATTCTCAGTAAGTATATTCTTGGAGTGCAATGAGCAAACACAACATACAGATCTTTTGCTTTTGTCCATAGAATAGTGTAAATCAATGGGGTATCCGTCATGAGCCAAAAATGAAATTGAACTTCCACAGCCTTCTTGCTATTATCACATCTCAAATTTATGAAATCAATAATTGAAATGCTGCCTTCTTGTGACAATAGGGTCTCACATTGTTCACTGTGGGCTCCTGCACAATAAATTGTGTTTTTTTTTACATTATTCCTGGTATAGAGACGAAAACATATATCTTGTTTCGTGCAGTTAAATTGATCAGACTAAACTGTGTAAAGAATTAAAATGGTGGGAGGACCATGTGCCAGATAATGAGAACTCAAACACTCATCCAGTTCTGTGAAAAGAAAGATCCTGTTTGCCTGTTAACCACAAGATGGCTGCTCTGACAATCTTTCTGCTGCCACCTACTGTACAGGAAAATGATAAAACACTGATCAATTTTAGTTCCACCTGAGGGAGCATTTGGGGGGATTAGAATGGTTCCACCACAGGTAAATCCATAGATTTAAATAGTAAATAGTCGTAATAGTATTTAGACTATCTAAATACTATTACTATTCATCAACTATTAAATTCATCACATATAATTTGCCTCAAATTCCCAGTGCCAGACATTGGCTTTGGTATCTTTTCCAAAGCCAGAGATATTTAAATCAGGGTGCTAAGCCAGGGTGCTAAGCCAGGGTGCTAAGCCTATTGACGCCCATTTTCACCAAAGCGTTTACATGACAAGGTTGTGCTCTTAATGCTAATCATTCGGCATACTGATTAGTCACCTTCATCCCACCCCCACCACTCCCCATATTCCAGTTAGGATAATCACTTTGAAGTTCCACCCGTAAGTGGAAAAATTCCGATATATTTACACTTTAGTTAGTCACTCCTCTCAACAAAGGATCTCCGCCAGAATTCCTTCTCGTGGGAGCAAATTAAATTGCTGCTGCTTCCTTTGTTTTGATTCATGTGAAGAACTTTTCTAATCTGATTTCTCCGGGGTGGGTCATGAAGTTTACACCGAAACACACGTCAGCACATGCAGATAGTCATCGGCGGCTGTCAGCTCAGTGTTTTTGCCTTCATGTGGGGTGCAGAGAAGGACTTGAGGATGAAGATTACCCCTTAATTCCCTCCACACATACTGTAGCCTGACATTTATCCTTGATGTGTTTTCACACTTTAAGTAGGGCTCGAACTCACACAAACACATTCACTAACACACCAGATTCTTTTAACAGCTCCAATTAAAAAGGAGGCTGTGTCCAAAGTCCCGTCAGAGCCAAATCCCAACTGTTGGCCGGTTGCCCTCTCTTCATGTGGAGTCAAGTGCCCAAACTTGCTCCCAGTGGGGATAGACAACTTTTGTGACTTTCTGCAAAGAAAATAATAAGACACATAATGATCTCTGTAGAGAACTTCCCTTTTTACTTGTCCCGTTGAGAGGGAGGTCAGAGGTCAGTGTGTGCTGGGATTGGTAGGGATTCAGTGTCACCGGCACTTAAGGGGTCTTCAGTTTAGAAAATGCCTGCAGCCATGGGACCGTGAATGCTTCACATGTGATCTAAAGGTTGGTCTACCTTGCCGCCAGGGTTGGGCCGGGATTTTTATAATACTGAGGTCCTGAGCATTATTAGAAAGTGCAGGTAGAGAGATGACAGGAAACAAGGGAGAGAGACACAACACAGGATGTTGTGGTTCATGGTTGGGTTAACTCTAAGTTGTGGTTTAGGGATCATTTTTCTTTGGTGGCAGTGCTAACAACTAACGACAACAACTTTTAAACAAGGGGCCTGAGGTAGGCATGGCTTTTTTATGTAAGAGGTCACAAGTGAAAAATATTAGTATGCTAACCCTCCTGTCAGTCGAGCGTCAGGACTTAATCATGTTTATGTTGTACTGTCATCTGCATTTATGTGTTAGTGCCTCGTGTTTTTATCATATATTTCAAATAGGGCCATCACTTTTTAATAATTTCCATGGCAGCTTCATATAAATAAGTATAATTTAGTACAAACTGTAGAGAGAATAGCTCTGAGACAGTTATTTTAGTTTAAATATTTGTTAGTTGAGGAATTTCATTGAAAGAACTACGCCATTCAAACCCAAGAACAACCGTATAAATACTAGAACTAAATTATTAAGTCTTTCCAGGGACCATCTCATAAACCATTGTTTCAAACAACCAGATGGACACAGAAGTGAGACGAGCGAACACCTGGACCTGTACACAGCACTGCACCAATCACAAGTGGATCGATGCTGTGGCAGCCCACAGGAGGATCCATTAATCAGCCAGCAGCAGTGCTGTCCAACTCGCTCCCCACACACAAACTGTGTACACACACACACACACACACACACACACACACACACACACACACACAGTGCACCTTTAGGTGTAATTGCTGACCATCACACTTGTCAGTTGGACCACAGGGTGAGCTTTTTAGATTGACAGGTACTGAATCCAGGCTGCAAACAGTGGACCTGGGCCCAGTAGCAATAAGAGAGGGAGAAGCCAATGCGTCACTGTGGCCATTTCTCAGAGCTATCAGCCTCTGAATCAGACAGGCAGAGATTGAAAGAGAATCAAGATAACTGCACTGCAGCCATTTCCCCTGCCCGGTTTCTCCCTTAAAAAGACATTGAACTTTTGGTGAGCCATTTTTAGAGCTCCTCAAAAGACACAATAGTTTCCCCATTAAAACCCCTTGTATCAAATATAGATTAACTAATCTTCATACAGTAAATCACAACAGTTTAAACAGGGGTTGCTTTTGAACTATGGAAGGTTTTAATCTTGTTTAGTTACCACACTTGTAACCTGAGTCATTTGTCCCTGCCTGCCTGCTGCCCTAAGACCTCATCTTAAGTGCAGCAGGGCCCCTCGCTGAAACAAATGCCATGCAATACGATCTAAAAGTGGACTACCAATAATCAACACCTCTCTGGCATCAACTCTGACTGACCTGCTTGAGTTTTCCCTCTTTGGTCTCCAGGTTTGTGGAATACTACTGCCACCATGTGGTAGTTTTAAAATACTGTCACCACCAAACCAGAAACCCCCAGTGTGGAGAACCAAACATGGGCAGAGTGTAAAAAGGATATTTAAGGGTTTAGTTTTCGTGGTCAGCAGTTGCACGGGTGTTTTGCGACACCCTGGAGATTCACTTATCGCAACTTCCCGTGTGGCAGCCTGCTGTAATATTACTGTAGTGGCCAATTTAACCCTTTGATTACTTGATTGTTGGTAAATGAGACATTTGAACCCGAGAAATGGGTATACACAGTTAGTGAGGAATGTAACACCACATATTCAGTCTGTTATTCTGCATACAGGAGCTGGTGCTCTGAATAGATTAAACTATTCTTGGCTATTGGAGTCTATTATCTACTAGATAAACGGTGACTGATGACAGTGGAAACTAACCCTCCATATACGTACTCATACATACAGGTTTATGCTTTAAGTTTCCAGGTTCAGAATCAGAAACCGAAATACTTTATTGATCCCCGGGGGGAAATTATACAGTACCGGTGGTCCCATTTAACAATAGAAAGTAGCATAAATTTAGAAATTTAAGTATACTTCCTTGACTTAATGACTTAGAATTGTTGTATATTATGAATTTTAAGACATTTACCTGACAGTAACACCACAGGCTAAGCTAAAAGTAAAGTAACACACATGGTCAATAGTTTAACATTTTACAAATCTTGTTTATTGAACAAAATATACTCAATTTGCATATTTACAGTTTAAATACAATTTCACACTTACTTCTGTACTAAGTGACACATATTTCACCAGGATTGTCAAACACTTATCATGTGGACTTTAATCTTCGTGGAAACGGTCATGGGCATGAAATGTCACCTTGTGTCAGTCTCGTGATGACCGACCTCCTTGGTCTCCTGCTCCTCTCTCACAGCAGAGCCATGTGTCCTGGCAGAGGCGACCTGGAAAACGCTCAGACAACAGTGACTGTGGAAAGCACTTTCAGCCCCAACATCGCATCATACGACAATGCAGTTAAACACAATACCTGCCCGGGTTTACCTGGATTTCACAATCCGTGGCCAGGCCAGAGCCGAGGTGCGTTTGATTCGTTCCTCTGGGCGGCGCCACGCTGGGCTCAGGGGCGCTCCCTACTGGGCGGGCACCGTCCAGTGCGCCGCTGTGAGACAAATAAAGCCCAAACCATGAATCATGCGACATATGAATCACATGGGCTACGATAGACACATAATAACATAAGATACATAAATCATACTCATGTTAAGCATTCACAATGAAGCGTCACACCTTTGTATTTGTCTTTATCAGGAAGTCACTGCTGGAAAGGACGCCAGACCAGTTAAACAAGGCCACGTAGACCAGTTCATTCCGGTTATCAACACAGGTCATACACTTCCTCAAAGTCCCTCTGTTGAAAGGAAAGACAGCTCTCATAATCAAAGTCCAGTGCAGTGTACACACTGCTGGGTGACAAACAGTCACCATACAGATCTGCAGATGTTTCATGTGAAACTGGAACCGTCTCGATGTTTGTCTTCATGTCTTCATACACATTACTCATCAGGTACTGCGTGGTGTTTTCCGGCGCCATTGCGCCTGGTGCGTGACAGTGCATACAGGCCGCAGCGGGACTTTCCTCACGCATTGACTCAATTTTCTCCTTCTTGCCCATGTCTCCCAGGATTTGGGCGAGTTTAGCCAGCTGTGTCCGCCTCTGTTCACGGCGGAGGTATTTTCGGACGGTCGCCTTCACCGCACTGGCTCGACTGTTTTTGGGTGGCACGTACTCCTCTGTGGAGACACGGAGCAGTTTCCACCTCAACTTTGATGCAAGTTTCATGGTTTTCCGCTGATAGTCGGTTTTCATGTGTTTCGATCTGGTATCCATTGTTTCTACACACATATCCGACCAAAAAATAACTGAAGAGAAAAGAAAATGTCGACTCTGGACTTGGCGGCTTTCGTTTCTTCTCTCCGGACAGCAAGTTAAAAGTGTCTTCTTCTGAGTTAAAAAAGTATAACTAAATGGCATGGATAGCCTTTTCTTTTCAACTACTCTCTGTAAACTCAAAAGCTACAAACTTGAACACTTAAATCCAAAATACTAGGAGCTCAAATAACACGTCTCACTCGAAGTTCCTCCCGATCAAAAGTACGTTACAACGTATGCCTCACGTTGCGTTATATCAGAGAAATCACCCACAATCCTTTGCTTTCCCAAACTAACGGTTAGGGCTGCATGGCGGTGCTGCCACCTACTGGTGTGGAATGAGACATACTGACACTTCAATAAGGAGACCCAGTGTTCAAAATTAAATAAATCAATAAGACAATATTTTATAATAATTGAATTATAATTAAATTATTATTATACAAGTTTTATCAATAACTGGAGACAGATATAGATATAGATGTAGATTATGTAGACATTATGAAGAAAGAAGAAATCACATGAATAAATACAGAAAAATATAAACACGAACCAATACATGTTTGTATAGGTATTTCTTTATATTTGACACTTTTATTGTTATTGCCTTTTCTGCCACATAATTTTGCAACTTCATCATCAAATGCTGTACCCTTCAGTCCTAGTCAGAGGAGACATGGAAACTCATATTGTATGCATTATAGATCTAATAATTTAACAACACAAAATGACAACATAAATTTGCCATTTAGCCCAGATGGGAATATATCCTCTATGTGCTCTCTTTTCTTTATTGAGTAACTCAAGAACATAATTCAGTACATAGTGCCCCAAATCTCTGTACACCAGTCAGCTTGTGGAAATATAATAAACTACTATAATATTGTAATCAAATTCAAAATAATGCCATAAGGGACCAAATCAAGGAACAAAACGATATCATCTCTACATCCTACATGGAATATGATTGAGGATTTTTCATTAGTTGACAGAAAAGGAAATTATATGTTTGTGTTCCACTGGATGGCAGACTCCGACGTGAAATGCATCTTGCTGACACCGAGCTGATTATTTTGAGTAACAGCAGAGGGCAGCATGTATATAACAGAGTGCTCATTGTGCTCTCATGGGTGTCTGTTTCCCTCATGGTCTCTTAAAGGTTCTGAGTGTCTTTGAACAAGTGATATCCTCAGCCATCCAGTGTGTGTGTGTGTCTGTGTGTGGCTGTTAATGGGGTACTTGCATTGATTTTCATGTTATTTTATATTCTCCCAACAGTTTTGATGTAATTACTTTGCTATTTATAGCAGCAGAATGAGGCAGCAATGGGGAGACTGTCCCTCCAATCTAAGGCCTGGGGTTCAATAGACCACCTAGTTACTGTTGCTATGCCTGTCAAGCTTGCCATTCTAGCAAAACACAATACAATGATTACTGACAGATTTACCACTCAAAATTCACAGCCATTTTCTGAAAGAATGGGTCTTTGATTTCACACAGAAGAAAATAAAAGCAGCTTCTCATTTTGAATGCTGAAATGACTGCTGTTGCTAGCAGATTTTATAAACTGTAGCTAGCTAGTGTAAGCCATTGCTAACACTAAAGCTCCGTCAGTTGGTTATACGAGCTTTTAATATTTCCAGCCGATTGGTTTTAGACTGACAAGCATCTAAAAGGGTCTTAAATATGCACATGATGGCTACATACATGAGCCAGAAGGACGGAAGCTAAAGCTACATCCAAAAGTTAGCATCCTCAACAGCTGGTGACCATAGAAAAAGCCATGTAAATAAAGCTTAAATAAAAACAATAAATAAAAATGTGATTAAAATGTTATTCATTCTAACATGACCCTTGGACGGTTTGAAATTTAACTTTAGAAGGATATGCTTTTATCTCCATTAGCAACTACCAATGTAGCAACTGGGGTCCACACAAGTAAACATTACATCATAATGTAAAACAATTATGTGATTAAAAATCCAAGGCAAAGCAAACATGTCCTTTTTTGGAGACACAAGTTGCTGGGGTTTAAACTTCCCCCAAAACAAAGAAAGAACAGGAAACAGCCACTAACAGCCACAAGGTTCAGCTGCTTTGACAGTGGGTCAAAAAAAACTGTAGTTCTGCTTATTACCCCACTTCCACCTCACCTTACTTTTGTTTTCCTTTCCTTGTCTCGGCTTTGAAGGTTCTCTGTCGCAGATTTCACCGTAATCCAAACAGTGTTGCATAAGAATCTTGAAACACTGTACGCTGAATAATACATCCAGGGAAACTTGCCCTCATAAACAGCTTCAATTTCACAGAGACATAATGACTGCTGCAATTTCTCTGGGTTTTGCGTTGATCATTCTTGGAGAGTGAATTAGTGCTGATGTAGACAGAAGGAAGTTGTCAGACTGTAGGTCTATGGTACACATCAGCAGCAGTATACTGAGGTTCAGTTGTGATAGAGCATTAATGTGCCTTTTCATAATGTGGTTTAGCCAGCAACTAGAGGGATGCAAAACCATTAGCTGTCTCACTAGGTCCACTTTTGTTGCAGTGTTTATTATTGTGATTAAGTTAATTCAGCTGCATTAAGTGATTTTTGACCACAAGGGAAAATGCCAGTTTAAGAGTTATCCTCTTTTTCCAGGAGGTGCAAAGGTTACTCTGTCTATCTCCTGTACATAACAACAAGCTGAGTCCTTACTGACCCCCCCTACTGTCCCCTATACAATATGTATCCTTTCGCCAGTGCAACCAGTACTACTATGCAGGAAAATACTTGATTAGTGTTAGTTAACTTGATTAAATACAACTTTATAAAGGACTATGGATCATGTCAACAAAATATAAACTTAAACCAGCAATTACTCATTTAACATAATATCACTTTTTAAGCTGAAACTGTACATTCATTAACATTCATTTGGAGTTGTGTTTCTGGCAACCTGGTGAATGTCCAATACTGACGCTTCTTTTAGGTCTGTTTTTTGTCTCCACCAACTCTTGGGGGACTGAAGTGGCGCTACTGAGAGCGCTGTGGGTCGTATAACCAAAACAATAAGCTGAAATATACTAAAACACTCTGTAGAGGTCAGAGGAACTGCAGAGTTGGGGTGATAATTCGCTGTAGTACAGCTTTGGGGAAAATAAAATCTAAATTCTTAAATCTACAGGGAAATAAACCTGACAACAGATCAGTATACGCCACAGCAAAATGTCTTCACGTATAGACATTGGGGGAAGCAAACTAATCCTTTCCATTCACCAAGATCCCTTTTTTGCAGATAAGAACACAAACACAAAAATTGAGAGCTGTGGAAGTAAGCCAGCAGATGCACCTAGGAATCTAAAAATGCTTCTCATAAGAACATGTCATGTCACGTGTATTGTCTACACAGCTCTGGTGTCTTTTAAATGAGCCATTTCAAGGCACCTATAACCTTTCTCTTTCTGTTAGACATATTTGTGTTTAATTTGGATAGGGTGCTTTTTTTGCACAGTGTTTTGTATATAGGTCTGTGTGTGTGTGTGGTTGCATGTGCTAGTTTGTGTGCAGGGCTGGGAAGGCACTGTGTGTGAGTGATATTCACGGGAGCTGGGCACAGTTCAAGTTTCCTCCGCAGTGCAGTGGCTCTGTGGAGAGAGGGCGAGAGAGAGAGGGAAGGACAGACGAGAGAGAGAGATAACGCCCAACTGCACACCCTAAAAACACATCACTCACTACACACACACACACACACACACACACACACACACAAACCACCGGCAGCTTTATCAAGCACACATTTGTATCATTTGATGTGACTCTGCATGTGTGTGTCCAAAAAATGGGAGTTGTGCCCGCTGACTGTTGATGTCCTGAATTCAACTAGATATGTTGCAAATTGCTCACAACAAAAATGCCACAAAATAATCTGATCATTTTGTTTGTTTTGTTTCTTTCTGTCCGTAAACCTCCACTGTGCCCATGCAAATCTCACTTTCTTTTCCAGAGGATGGATGTCCACATGGAAAATAATGTCCACATACTTTTGTCTATATATCAGTCTGTGTCCACATGTTTTTGTCAACATGGTACTTGTACACAAAGTACATACAAACTGTACTTAGTGTCCACATACTTTTGTCAACATGGTAGTTAGTGTCCACATGCTTTTGCCCATATATCAGTTTGTGTCCACATGCTTTTGCACATATATCTGTTTGGGAATAATATTGCAGTTGATAGTTGGCTTGGTGTTATGCATATGCCTGTTTGTTTGTGCATTAGGCAGAAGAATGATTAAAACAAGCTTTATCATCCTGGCTCATGAACTTTTATATAAAATTATTGTGCTTTCAGGTCAGATGAACAATAATAACATGAAGTTTAATTCCCAGGTGGTATCTGACTGGCATCAATCCCTACATTTAGGCTATATACCAGAAGAGCAGTTTGTATGGAATAAGCAGAGAGGACTGGATAAACATTTGGAAAGCCAAAGGAAGTGCTGACATAACACAGAGTCACAGATGTTTTTTTTAGATTTGGCTTCTTCTTCTGTGTGTTTTTTCTTCTGGCCATGGCTCTATGGATGTCAGTCGGTCTGTCGAGTTGGTTTACTACTTTGGTGCAGACTGAAATATCTCAACAACTATCAGATGGATTTCTTTCTTTGATGATCTGACTTTTCCTCTAGTGCCACCAAATTCCGGATGAGTTGTAATAACTGTGGGGATCCCATTTAGCGCCATCATCAGGTCAATTAATGGTAAACGTTACACCTGCTAAACATCATCATTTTAGCATTGTCATGTTAGCATACTGATGCTAGTATTTAGCTCAAAGCACTGTTATGACTAAGTTCATTTTTTATGATTGAATTTTAGCATTAGATATTATTTACAAGTGCTTTTAAATTCTGTAGGTTTACAATTATTCACATAGCCTAGTTGCCTCTGTTGAGTATTTACAAGCCAAGGGGCTTTACAGAGTTTACTGTTGATCATATTGAAAATTGGATTTGCAGATTTACAGTCTAAAGAAAGACTTGATCCCCTGGTCTTTGAGTCACTGCTATGGTTAATTACATGAATGTACATGTGTCTTCTGATAACAGAGGCCATAAATACAACATATTATTTTGAGAAGAGAGATCTTTCAGGTTTCACTGAAGATCATCTCGTCTTCTCTTGAGTGAAAAGATGCACATTTAAATTTTCATGGCTTAATGGAATAAATTAGCATATATGTTTTTTATGTATTTGTTGTAGTTTAATTCTCAGCTCTTCTCTTTCAATATTTTCTGGCATTTTAAAGATTAAATGCTTGATTAAGACAGGAAATATTTGGTACCTGTTGCCATGCCAACGGAATGATCAGCACAGGAAAATATCTCCATCCGTCCGTGTAGAAGCAGAGGGACATCATCAGCACCCTTTGTTTCAGTTTCACAGAGGATTTACTCCACCACTTCACGTGTGGATGTGTGTGTGCGTGTGTACAATACAGTTTTGTTCCATTCAATCCACCACGTCTTTTTTGGTCGCAGCAGGCTCCGCCACTCCTTACGCCCACTGGCCACCTGCTGCACCAAATGCATGCTGGGATCTCTCAACCAGACAGATTGAACAGATGATCAGCTCAGACACTGCGTTTATGTGTGCATCTGCTAACATGCCAAAACTCCCTTAAAATATGGGTTTGGAGGAAGCTTCTAAATCTGTGAATAGGAATTCTGGGTAAAAGATTTTTGTAGTTAAAGGTAGTTGTACATTCTGTTCCTGTGTCTGTGATGCGGGTACAGACTCAAATCAGGTGCCTCTGTGTTTTGCTGGTGTGAGACGATATGTAGTCTCTCTTAGTGTTCACCTCTCTGTGCTGTGACCCTGGCTCTAGCGGGATGTGTCTAATGAGAGCTATAAATATCCTGGAACAGACCTGGCTGGCGCTCTCAAGACTGCAACCTCTGTGCACACACACACACACACACGAACGCATGCACTTACTCCCATCGCTCCTCCCATAGTGGATGACAAGAAAGAGAAGGGGGGAGAGGGGGGGGGGGGGACAAATAAATTATGAACAAAGCTCTTCAGCACAGTCAGAGGCAGACCCCCTGCCTGCTCTCCCACCTACTCGTCTTTCCACCCACTTGTCATTATTCTGCAAAACTCTGCCCGCAAGCCTTCCAGCTCCAACATTATGAGTCATGGCTGCTTGTGTGGGAGTCAAAATTGCCCTGTCAATACCTGTGATCGCATCAACAACAATAATGTAAAGAGGAGGAGGAAGGAGGTGGAGAGGAACGACAAAAGGAAAAAAACGATGGTTCTGAAGTATTAATCAATCAATGCAAATTACACACACTGTTCATATGTGCACCCACGTCTACAAATCACAAGCATACACACTTCGATTGTAATTATAATTAAAGGGCTTTGCTCTCTGCAGGTGGTTGTTGTTGAGCTCTGGGGTTACAAACAAGCAGCAGGTAGCCGACTGTAAAGTTTCAGACACCACTGTCCCGGGAAATGTATATCAAAATTGAGTGATTTTGAAATTTTCAGGTAAACTGAAAGATTAAGCCTTCCTTAATGGGTTGATAAAATGTTCTTAAGCAAAATAAAACATTAATTAATTATTAGATGCATATTAGAACATGCTGTATGACAAAGCCGAAAATCAGGCTGTTTTTCTTAGCTCATGAAAAGTTGACATTTTGAAGATACATGGTTTTCACAGTGTTGGGCAAGTTACTTCAAATTACTTAGTTACTCATTACATTTTACGCATTGACAAAGTAACTACACTACTTCATTAATTACTGAACAGCAGTTTTTTGTCTAAGGGCGTCCACACCCACATGTTGCATATTTTGTATTTAACATGTCGAAAAAGAAATTTAGACGGGAGCTCAACAAGCAGCCCACCTAAAGTGTGGAGATACTGTATATAATGACCATCAACAGCTAGCTTAGCTTAGGCTTATCAGTGGAAAATGTCTAAAACAACATATAAATACAACAACAACTTCAGACTGACTGTGGTGCATTTCTCATAACGGGTAGTCACATGTCTTCTCTATTGGTAGATGCTTGCTGCCTCCCCACACCCTCAGCCCACATGATGAGCTAACTTACCAAACCAGTGTGTCAACTGTCTTTTACTGATTATGCAAATCAGCAGCCTATTCAAAACTCCTGATTCCCACTCCACCCACCAGCACTCACACTGACACCCCCCCCCCCCCAGAACACAAACACAAGTTATACGTTATATTAACGTACATCACCCCTGTCCCCCCTCTGCATTACATTAACGCACCCACCCCCTACTGGACACTTTATCTGGACACTTTACTTTATTCTGGTCACTGCACTGTTTGTTATTTATCTTATTTTTATTTTTATTCTTATTTTACCTTTTATATTCTACTTATTTGTTATCGAAACAATAGCACCTTCAGACCACGGCAAATTCCTTGTAATGTATGTTACTTGGCAATAAACAGTTTCTGATTCTGATTCTGATTCTAAAGCTCTGTACAAAACCAACCAAGATATAATCGATGGTCTCATGTAACTCTCTGCAAGAAAGCATGTAAGTGTATTTCCCTCAATGTGAAATAATTGGTTTAACCACCTGAAAGATAGCAACATGGGAGACCGTCAGGATACTAAGAGGATGCTTCTTCTTTCTCTTATGAAATGTTACTTTGACTGGAAAGAAAGTACAGTGGAAAGCAAAGTGCAAGTAATGCAAATGGAGATTCTGCCAGGGAGACAAGTTCAAAGATCAATAAAATGTCTCTCATGGAAACATGTGTATCAAAATGATTCAGCAAGGTCACATTAGTAATTATGAATTAAGAGGATCTGTTCATGTTCATGACTTTCAAGTCACAAGATAGCAGTGATAGACAGGGTTATTCCTATGGTGGCAAATGTGAATTACACATAGACACTGGAAAGAAATGATGATCCTGTTTACTGACATCAAAATGAGCCTGTAATGCCATACAAGTCTGCAAGGATCTGCATCTGTATCTGCATGCCACATATTCCGTTTAACAGAGTAAACCAGGATTGGATTATTTCTCATCACCATAATATAATAATAACAACTGGAGTTTGTTCTTGTTTCAAGACTACTTTCTGTGCCAGTTTGATAAACATATACTGGGAGACATGGAGAAGACTACATGTGACTATGGTTTGAGGCCAGACGGATAATGTGGTTACATGCTTGTTACGTGGTGCATGTCTTTCCCAGCTGAGCTGTCAGATGCCCCTTTAACCCAGTTATGACCTCAACTTGCATGGACACAAAAATTAGGTTACTTGAATAAAGGCTGTTCTGTTCAAAGAGAGAAAATCATGTGGTTTCAGCTGAATGAAACAAAATGTCATGAACTATTCTACAAACACATGCCAAGTATGCAGAGCACCCTTACACTTGAAACAAACTACTTTACTCAATAATATACTTTAGCTTGGAGTAATTTTATATTAGCATCACAAGCTTTTGGTCCAGGTTTTCCTCTCTTGGAATTTAATAGCCAACCAAATGACCAATTTGAGCAATAAATTGCTTTGACTTTTTTTTTTTATACTTGCCAACAACAAGCTATTGTGTTGATGTTTTTCACCCTCATTTAGAGTGCTCACATCATTATAAATTCACTACCATTTCCCTGAAGTAGGCCTACTCTTTGTCACAGAAACTTGCCCCAAAGCAGATCTAGTTTAATGTATGAATCTCTCCATATGCTGTGTATATGGGGCATTAATAAGAGCGATACTCTGTTTCTGAAGAGTTTGGAAGGTGGCGTCTTCTTTTATCACATTTCCAAAACCAAAACCAAAAAAAAGGCCACACGTGTAAGAAATGGATTAAACTGTGTCTTTATCTGCTCTAATGTAAGCTGCAAACGTTAGCCTGCCTGGCTAACTAGCTTACCACTCACAGTAGTAACCAAAGAACCAACATAGTGAGTTTTAGCTACCTAGCTAGCTAGCAAAAGCTGAAAAAAACAGTCCTCATTTGTAGCAGATGACTGTAGATTTTGTCAGCTGAAAAGATAAGCCTGTTTTTGTGTGAAGACCCATTGTTTCAAAAAGTACTGTGGTAGTTTTGTATGGTGAATCTGTCACTGTTACCATTGTAAACTGCATGAGCTAAGTGCTATGCAAAGATGGAACACTTGACAGGGTGGCAACAGTAACTAGGGGGGCGGGGCTTTGGCCACATAATGTAAAGCCAATTCTCCTCCTTTCTGTCTCTCTGACTTAAAGTGCTGCACATTGATTTGCCAGTAAAGATCTCAGATGGATGGCTGGATTTGAATGTCACCGGCTGCATTTTCTCATCATCCTTCCAATTACCAATGCTTTTAACCACATTGATTTTGTTCTGTTTGCCCTAAGGAAGGTCATGCTGTTCCTCAATCAAATTAGCAGTCCTCATTCTATGTCTAGCGTCTGCCCACAACTGGCACCAAGCCAGGTAGTTTACTCAGATACAGTCTGTCCTGGCTCAGGTCTCATTGGTCCAGAGAGAGCAGGACACTATGATTGGTCCAGAGGCAATATCACTTCTTGAACTCCTTACTCTGCTTCTGTCTGTTTGACTCTTATTTGCTGAGGTAACGATAAAAGCACAAACTGCCCAGACATTTTGACCTCCAGAGTTACACAATATGAATGTTGGACTTTCTTAAAGGCTGAGCCTGACAGAGCAACAAAAAGTGCCAAAAACGAGTAGAAAGAGAAGGAAAATATTACGTTTTGAATTGACTTTCAGCTAAATTTTGACATCCTGTAACAATGATTTGAGGCACGTAGGATTAAACTATTTACATTGTCCCTAATGAACATGCTCAACAACAGAACTGCTGAGAAATTAACTATGTCCAGATGTGATCATGCCTCCTTAAGTGACCATAAAAGATCACATCAATAAATTAGGTGTGGATTTCGCAGTAACATAACGTAAAATAACGACCGTTTTTACAGTGTTTCAACTTACGACCTTAAAATTAGCTGATTGGTGAATTGGGGGCAGCGGAAACAGGCTGAATACAACATTGACATCAGCTTTTAAATTGCTATGGCTAACTTGTTAGCAAAAAATTGCTTATTTACACATCCAGCAGATACGGAGCAACATTAGCATTTATTTGGTGTTATGTCTCCTATCCACTTGATCAATGTCAGTCCAATATTCACCTTCGTTTTGCTATGTCCACGTGCTAATTGCTAACTTGCTTGTCTGTTGTTTGGTGCCTGGCAGTCGGTGTACAGGGGATTTTAAAGGATTTTCACTGAAAACTGCTGCCTGCTACATCTTGAAACAACACCAAGTGATAATTAGCTGTGAATTTGTCACTTCGTCACTATCCTTTTGACATTACACACAGTCATTTGATCCATTGTCAATATAGAAATATTGACTATAGCAGCTTTAATTTGAGCATTTGCTATATGCATAGGTTCCCTTATCACACCCCTCTTGGTTTGAATTATTACCCCAGAATCTAATCAGCTAAATCAGCTCCTTTCCTACTGCAGCCCCTAAATCTCTTCTAGTCAATTCAAATGGACTACATGGGCCATCTCCAAATTACCCTCCATTCTTTGGAAAACATCCCAGAGGCTTTCTGCTTTCCCCCCTGTTGGCTATGTGATACATTATGGATTGGATGGAGGGGAAAATGGCACACCACCAGGGAGAAAGCTTTATGACAGGGAGCGACAGATGATAGATCTTTTCTTTCTCTCTATTCAGATTTTTTTTGAGCAGAAGAAACATAATTTTATTGCATCAAAAACCCCTCATTTGTCATGTGGAGACACAGAAGACATTAGCCTGTGTCCCACCAGTCATTAAACAAACACGAAAAAGACAAGGATACTTAAGGAACTCTCTTATTGTCCCCCCCCCCCTCTCACAGTCACGGTAGGCAGGAAACTCTCTGAAAGGCACATCAACAAAACTCTTATCCTTCCTCCTTGGATTTCCCTAACCCGCCTCAACCGCTCCTTCCTCCCAGCCCACTTTATGTCTGTATAATCAGCATAAAGTTAAAAATTCAATTCTAGTGTGGTTGAAATTTCTTAATTCCATGATGATGATACTGAGCAATTAAAGGAGGAGATGGTGGATAGTGCACATGGAGGACTGGCAGCCTGAGATTCTGGGTTTTCTTCACTTTTCTGATGCTTGATACTGAATATATAATTCTAAAACTAACAGAGAAGCTCTAGAAGCATGTTCCAATGCCTTTAACTCTCTCCATTCACTAATTGAAACATTCCTGCGCACTGCTCACCTCCCACCAGTCTCCCTTATTATTCCCCCATAATGTCAACACTAGGGAGGGTGTTACTAGCAACGGGCCAATCCCGTAGCTTTTAGGAGTGCAGCCTTGTACCCTAATTGGCCCAGGGGGCCTGCTGCTGGATGTGATGAGAGCTGACATTGGCACCGGTGGGGAAACATGTTTGCATTTGCATGTCCCAATGGCCTCTCTTTGGGTTTGTGTCTCTCCCTCTGCACTCCCATGTGCATTTCCATATCAGGCGAGGCCACTTTGCATGTGTGTGCATAAAAAGAGGGCGAGAGAACTGCCCCATATCAACAGAGAAAATTAAATATGGATGAAGGGGCATGAAAAATGGAAAGACAGAAAAGTCATTAAAAAGAAAGCTTTTATTTGATTCCTGCCAGTATTCCATGTTGAGCTATAAGCTATAAAATGGATAGGACCAACAGAGAAAGTAACAAAATAAGGCACAAGGCAATTTCTTTATGCATTCTAAAAATATGCTCATATTAGCAGATCTATATAAACAAAGACATGTAGATGCTCAAGGGTCAAAATGAAAAATACAGCCATAGTGCAGAACAGTGTGTTTAAAGGAAGCAGGGGGATCAGATATGGGATTCAAAGATGTCAAAGTGATGAGAGATCTGTGAGAGGGTGGGTGCGCTTGGATCAACAACTTTAGACTATGAACGAAATGGAACACGTCATATATAGAAGGAAATAATGACTTCTGAGGTTTATTCAGATTGAACATGCAGTCTAAATATTGTAAATATAAAAATGTGATAGCATTTGTTGTTGCTGTTGCGGGGGTGGTGTTAAATAATTTCAAAACCTAGTTATCTCTCAATAATCTTCTTGAAGTGAAAGTGTAATTTCCTTGAAACGAGCAGCCATTCCTCTCTCATATTTCAAGATGCTGACCTTTGTTCACAAAGAAATCCTGTGGTTGTCTAATACCAGTTTGTGTCTGAGGCCAAGGTGACGTGTGCAGACTAATCACAGCTCAGCTGTTATTGTTTTAGAAATATATAAATGCGCCCCATTGCAGATCTCGCCAAAGCTGGTTTGCTTGTGAGATTGGTTTGCACTGAGGGATGAATTTACATAAGCTGAGAACATTGAGGTGACACAGCAGAAACACTGCTTTAATTTGTTTTCCCCATGCCAACCCTCTTATCTCCTGTAAATGCTGCTTGTATTCAAGAGGAGGGAAAGGACGACAGGGGAGGAAAACCTTTGTCAGTTGTACAGCATTTGCATTTGTGTACAGTATAAATATAGTATAGACCTCACCTATACTATATTTATATTGTATTCACTTAATAGATGTATATAGCAGTACAGATATATTTGTAAACTTGGATGACTAGTTGGACCTCATCAATAAAGTGTATACCATCCGTCAGAAATATCTGGCAGCTGAGATATTACGCTTAATGGCATAGACGCCATGAATGCATACAGACTCCAGAAGTCTAATACAGATGGTCATCTGGCCTGCAAACATTAAAGTAGCTTCACTGTGTTTATTGGCCAGAGGCCTGAATAAAGATTTTAACACTTTAAGCTCTTTGTCCCAAATTCAACTTTCAGATACGATGTTAATGAGGTCGTCCCACAGAAATAAAATAAGTACATAAAATAAGGGATAGAGATATATCAGCTGCTAGACATCTGCGGATATTAAGACAATTCAGTTTAGCTGACAGCTATGCAATCAAAATATTTTGTAACTGCTGAACTTTCAGAAATTCGATATAAATCATCTCTACTCTATTTACATGTCAAGGGTCGTGTCCAGTGTACGTAGAAGGTCTGGAAACTGCCCTTCTAAGAGTTGGAGCAGTTCTGGCCGGTTATTCATTTAATATTGCTTTCTTCAACTTATTCTCTTCAAGATCATATTGGAAATTGTTGTATTAAATGCTCATGTGCTCCTCATTTTGAGCATGTCTGTGTAAATGTATGTGATTAGCACTGCGTGGCTTGAGCTTGTATGACCTGTGATCTTGCGTATAAAGGTGGGGGTGAGTACGACTCACCCTTCCCCAGCTTAGAGGAAAACTTGCTCAACTATATGCAGAAGACACAGACTTCCTTTTTGTTGCTGGTTTCGATGGCTAACATGCACTAAAATAGTAATCAAAAGTCAGTCAAATAATTTTTTTAAAGAATATGTGCATAAAGGGAGATTAAGATGAGGAAGAAGACAGCAACACCTCGCCCGGCGGGCCTGTAACTTGTTCCAGGAAAGATGTGCTTATGAGCTTTGTTTGAACTGAAGTATACAAGCTGTGTGTGATCAACATTTGGGGGCTCACTCGTTAGGAGGGAGACCCACACTTGCAAGCATTAAAGATCTACAGTGAAAGAATGACAGATATTGTGTTTGTGTTTTTACTGCATACAATCTCACTGCACTAGGCAGCAACTGATCTTTAGTTGCCGCAACAAGACACAGCCACTTTCTCTGCACACCTGTGTACCTAGTTCCCCCTGTAAAGTTTAAACTGCTGCTGTCTGCTTGTTTCTGTGTTGTTTGGAAAAGCTTTTGAGGTTAGCATTGCTAGTGTGAGCATCTTGTAGGGTGTAGAGTAACAAAGTGGGTGGAGGTGCAGGTTCCAGCACGTTTCGTTTAATGATAAAATAAATGTTGCGCAACATTGAAACTCTGGAATTTCCAAAACAATATAACCACATTATAAGATTATTGAATGGCACAAACGTATGATAAGGATTTAATGCAGCATTATAAAAGTTAGTAATTAGACATGCACAAGGGAAGCCCATTTAAAGTTGAGTATCTGCTGGCATCTGCAAGTCCAAAGTGGAATTCTTATGGAGTGTATACATGTAGATGCATCAGTGGACTTGCTATTAAAAGCCTTAATGAATCCAGCAGTTTGTGAAGATGCAACATGGCTCTAAAGACAAGCATGAGTCATCCACTAAGTGATGCTATGGAAAGCAAATAAAAACAAGACACAGTCAGACAGTTGCTCAGTACCTCTTTCATTATAGACTTAAAGGAGGTGATCTGGGTGTCCAAAACAGTGTTTACAGTTGGTTCACTGTCCAGTCACTACTAATAGCAAAGCATGAATCTCCTCTAGACTGGAGGTCTATATGTGTTATGTATCACATCTGTGAACAGAATTAAGTAATTGAATTTGTCACAGAAATAGCTATTCAGGATTTCAGCGGAACTCAACATAAACACTAAGTCCTTTTAATTTATTAAACGTAAGGACTAAACTACACAGAAAACCTTGTATTCAGGTTTATGTGATGTGAATTTGTAGAGCTGAACTGTCTGAGCGAGTTCTGCTGTGGAAAGGCAAAAACACTCATCTATGTCCAGAGTTGCTATTGTAACCTTGGGTGCAGAGACGGTGTGCATGCGAGAGAGACAGAGCTTCTTAATCCCACTCAAGTTTGAACATTTGCTACTTTCTATGGGTAGGTTGCTTCAGTGCCAGAAATAGAAATAAGAAATAGACTTGGCAAGAGGAGAGGAAGTGAGGCATGTCTGCTCTCTGACTGCTACACATCTGGCCTAGCATTTAAAAATAGGTGAGAAATAACTAACTACAGAAAATGACAAATAGCTGTTGTTGGAAAAAGAATGAAGCTCGTATTTCCCTCCCCCACAATCCTCAAGGTTTTATTTGAGTTTAAGAGGTACATGTAAATACATGTCTATTAGGTTAAATTACCTCACAGCCATGGACACAATGTCACATGTCGGAGATGGCATCTACATTCTTGACACATTTTAGTTTTCATCTACTTCATAGCGTCATCAGACTGTGTGCTGAAGGCAAAATTATGATACCCAACAAATTTAAATTGAACGTGCTGGTGTTTAATACCAGCAAGATATCTGTTCAAAACACTGCAAGTAGTTCTTTGTTAGCAGTTGATAACAGCAATAACATAAAAGTAACCACACTGTCAAAGTACACAGACAAGATGTGAATGTGTTTCCTCCTGGATAAACAGAAACGAGACTAAGAGTCTACAGCCATGCCAACTGCTCTGTCTGCACAAAGCACCACCCAAACACAATGCTTTGCGCAGAATGCTAACATCAAACAAGCTACCATGCTGACAACGACAATGCTAACATGCTGATATTAAAGAAGTAATGATTACCATGTTAATCATCTTAGTTTAGTGTTTTCATGCTAACACTCATTCATGCTCAGGCTGATGGGAATGTCATCAGTTAAATTAATCCAATAGTAGTGGAAACATTTCACAAAAAAACAAAACAATGTCAGCCCTCTGGTGGTGCTGGAGAAAATGTCAGAGGATCACCAAAGTCATTAGGATTCATCCTCTGGGGAAAATGAATGTCTGTACAAAATCTAATAGCAACCCATCCAATATGTGCAGACATATTTCAGTCTGTAGTTTAGTTGAGCTAATACTTTTCCTACACATTCAATAAATGAATTAATCTCACCTTTCACCACACTGTCAAACAGTAGAGTCAGTTCAAGACTTGAATTTGTCTAATATTGGGTAAGAAATTGTATATTTAAAAGGTGGAACTGTCCATTTACAAGTAATACAGGACCCATTTCATGCAGCAGCCCGCAAACACACAACTCATCCATTTCCTTCAAACCTCCATAATTAAATCCTTTTTTTTAATATGCTCCACCCTCTTAGCTATCTCTCCACACCAGATAGACAAATTAGGACCTTGATCATAAATACAGCGCATGTGAAGCTGAACGGTCCAGTGGGGGACAGAGGCCTCTTTAAAAATGTATGGCCCAGAAAACAGGCCATGCAGACAGGGCTGTGGTAAGCCGAGGGTTTCTCTGAAGCCATTCCCCGGGAACAGAAATATTCATAACCACTAAACAAACTATATGGGCAGCAAAATTCCTGTGCCTAACCCTAACCCAACCACACAAGAGGGAAAACAGGAATGGTATGAAAAGCCTAGAAAAAACTATGATTCACATGAAACTGGTTGTGAACATATTCATGAGAAAAGTGGAATATTTTTCTTAAATTTCAAGCATATCTGCTACATATTTGTCTTCTGTTCAATAAAATGTGGCAATAAAACATGTTCATTTTGAGGTGATAAGTCATGAGTGTGTGTCACAGAGCAACATCTAGCATTCCAATGTCATGAGAAAGGAAACCACACAGCCGAAAGCATATTATCATTTTCCTTCTTTTATTGGATACCAGTGTTTGCCTTGTATATGGATATGGTTGTTTTCATTCATTTTTTTTTATTATTCATCCTTCACAGTTTAATCCAGGTGGCACATACAATTGTTTTAAACCATTTTGAACTGCAATTCTGATTTATTTTCAACATGCTCAGGCAGGGTTGCTCACATCAGATGACTTGAATGAAAAGAAGAGGCGACAGTCGGGGTGGCGCAAACAGCGATGCCTCCAAAAAGTTTTTTTTTCCCTTCATCTTTTTGTAACTGATTCAAGTCAGTCAAGGCAAATAAAGCACATTTACATCTGTTGTTTAAAATAAACAAGCTTGGCATAACATCAAATATTTAAATATGTGAGAAAGTTGAGCCCTCTGGACCAGTATTGATCAAAAATCAGTCAAACAGTCATTACAAATCCTTATTTGTATTTGTTTTAACCTAATTCACTGCATCACCACAACTTAAATTGTGTCAGTTAATAATCAGAGAATACTACTATGGTATAACTTAAATTTACTTAATCTTTAACTATTTGCTTTGGGATTTAAGTTTTTTAAAGCCACTATGTGTAAAATTTGAAGATTCAGGACTTTGGCGCCCCTAGTGGTATAATTAAAAAAAGACAGCAACGTACACCACTGTCCCCCTTCCCCTCCCTCTACCAATTTGATCTATGTAGACCGAGATGAATGGGCTGAAAGCAACACATGGACTGCACCAATATTCACCAGGATTATGTTATTTTTAACAGACAAAAACATACGCCATCAGAATAAACTGAAAGATGCCTACACATCCTACACATAGTGGCTTTAACTGCCTAAACATTCAGTAAGTTAAAACAAATGCCAAAATGTATTTGCATTTACTGTTTGACCCACTTTATATTGAGTTTGTCAGGTCATTTGTGATACAACATGTCTTCACATTGAAGACATGACAGAAAAACGTGGCTTCCAACGATTACATCTCATCTGAGACTCTCTGCTCTGCACTAAGACATCAGCATGACCAACTAGCTGTTTTCCTATTCACAGGACCAAATAGTTGAAGACATTATCATCACGAGGTGAAAGAAAGCTACAGAGCTAATAGTTGGACACAAACACAGTGGCAGGTTTCACATTGTAATCATGTGGGAGTTCAGTGTCTTGCTTAAGGACATTGCAGAGCTGGATGCTACGGGGATCAGCCATGTGGCCTTTCCATGACCAGACTCTAACCAATTGGTCACCCTGCAGCCACACTTCAGCTGAATAAATGTGACCAGTTGGCCTGAGACAGGAAAGAAAATGGACTACAATACTGCCATTGTGCATGTGTCATGCTCTATTTAGTTCTGTCTCTTTTTTTTCATGGATCTTGTGCGCTTATTGGCTTTCTTTTCACGAGTTAGCAGCCAGTTAGCTTAGCTTAGCATAATGCCTGGAAATGGGGAAACTGCTAGCTCTTTCTCTTTCTGAAAATAAGTAAATGGCTGGTCCAAGTGCTGTCTTTTCAGCTCCTCAGGACCTGCTGCTGATAGGACAGCTGGTTCTGAGGACAGTGGAGGTCAGAGTGGGTGTGGTTTGAACAGACAGAACACTTCGATAGCACTTACACCTGGCTCACATCTTGGTTTTAATGCGAATTTCCATTAAAACTCACAGATTGAACACAAGAAATATGACATAATAATTAGGCAGCTTTAGAGGTGCTGTTAGGCTATCTGCTTCCCCCGTTTCCAGTCTTTCTGCTAAGCTACACTAACCGGCTGCTAGCTGTAGCTTTGTATTTATCGGACAGACATGAGAGTGGTATCTATCTTCTCATCTAACTCACAGAAAAGAAAGCAAATAAGTGCATTTTCCAAAATGTCAAACTATTCCTATAAATTTTTATTATTAACGTGATGAAACACAGAAAACACAAGCATGTTTATGAAACTGTATATCTTGGCAAGTTCGACCACTTGATATGAAACCTGTGATTGGAATGTAAAAAAAACCCACTGATGATATGCTGCCCTCATTAGCAATGGTGATGATATTGCTAATGTTCTTTCACGCTAGATCAACGACAGAAACTGTGTGTAATGATGTATTATGTAAAGAGCCAGCGTTTTAAATATCGACTTACAAGTTGTACATGACATGTGAACGAAAGCTGTGCAGGTTAGCAACAACCGCAGTTGATCTGGACCTGTTGAAGTTAGTGAAGTCCATAAGAAGCTCTTATAAAGTATACTTTTAAAGAAGGATTGAACATCTAAAACTAATTGGTCATTATGCTAACAGACCAATATTTACATGACAGATTCATCTCCCTTTTGATAAGAAATCTCAGCTTTGCAGTGGTTCTTTTATCACTCAGGTAGGATGGATTGAGGGCATGATCAGAACATAATGGAAATAGATACAAATCTGTGTACCAAAAGCACATACACATTAAAAATCCTCATGCTTACTTAAAATTCACACTATGTCGCATCTCATTCATTCACAGTACTGGGCAGGAGAGAAAGAAAAAAAAAAAGGTGCAAATAAGAAACATCACAATAAGTAAAACTAATTAAAAGTAAAAGTGTTCCTCAAGTTCGGAGTCTCGAAGCACCACATGTGCATTTGGACTGGAAATGATTAGATTTCACTTCGTTAAATTGGTCCAACATGTAGCTCTCTTTAAGTTAATTGTACATGTTGTTAGGGGTCACTATCACATACTGTCCGATTGATCCAGAGCGCCAAGTGTGGCTGAGAAAATCAAAGTTCAAAACACATTTAAGAGCGTTAGAAATATCCCTCGTTTGCACGATCTTCTTGCCTTAATACATCTCAAAAGGCACTGGACCTCATTCAGCTTAACAGACAAGGAGTGGATAAAAAGCACAAAGCACTAAAGCTATCGACATGTTCTGCACCTTGAGTCCGATGTGTTGAAGCATCGTGGTACACTCCGTGCACTTTCCATGCAGAGTCATCCTTCGTTGCAGTCCTGACAATATGGCACGGTCACATTTATCACTTTTAAATAACATTTTAAAAAGAAAGAACCATTTCAAATCAAGTACATTTGTTTTTCCATCTGCAAGGCAAAAAAAAAAGAAAAAAAAAGTTGTGTCTGTTGTGTTGGCGTCTACATGATCGAGTTATTTTTCCCTTGCGCATGAAAAAAATGTCCCAAAAAAAAAATCACAATTATAAAAAAGGCGCACAAGACAAAATGGTAGCGACAACAACTGCATGAATAAAACCACAATTACCCAATAAGTTGTCCAGTATCTAAAGAAAAAAAGTCACCCATTAAAATGCCAGTCCTCAAGTCTTCTTCTGCCACTACTAATATTTATATCAGTGTCCCGCCATTTGAGAGAACAGAGAGTGTGAATCAAAGAGACCACTGTTCCCCTGGCCTGGCATTTGGTAAGTATAGCACAGTTAGCAAGAGATGACTTAGTAACTGCACTCTAAAAGAAGCAGGTCAGGCTGTTTTTTACCTAAGAAGCCTGCTTGTGAGTGAATCGTACCAAATACTCAGTCGGTGATGATGTCCACTATGAGGTGAGGTACCTATGTGTGATGTTTTTTGCAATAAATGTCCAGCCACTGAGGAACCTAAAAAAGTGTTGACATGAATCCCGAAAATCACATTTGGCAAACAGAAACACTACGCAGACACCAGGGTGTACTCATTTTCCCTTTTCGGTGAAGGGTTAAAATGCAACTTGGCTAAACATTCTAGGGTATATAGTACTTAAGACTCCATTTCAAATGGCTCCTGCTTTGAACTAGAGCTCTATTTGGCACCAGAGAATGCCAATCAAGCGCTTGGTAGAAGAAAAGCAGAATAAAATCCTTTCATACACATACCAGCCAGCTTTCACTCTCTTTCTCCCCCCTGCCAGTCTTTTTTTTCTCTCCCTCCATTAAATTTCAGTCCTATTCAAGCCACTAGGTACCAGGACACCATTATCTCTCCCTTGTTCTTTCAGTGGGTTTTATTATTCCCCCTGGTCCCCCACTCCTTCTGTCTCTGTTTCACAAAAACCCAGAGGGGGGTTTGGTCCAGCTGCCCCATATGTCAGTCGGATACAGTAGTCAGCATACAAAAACAAAAAACATCCCCCACCGATCCTCTCACTTCGGTTAGTCCCAGCTGAGGCTTTCCAAAAACAAACACACATCCGCACACACACACACACACACACACACACACACACACACACACACACACACACACACGCACACACACACACATATTTCAGAAACAAGGGGAGGAGATATGGCATGTTTTGGGAATGTATGAATATTTTACATTGTTTGTGTGTGGCTGCATGTGTCAGTGTGTATTCTGTCCCTGATGCTGCTGGTCTGGGTGGAGGACATTCTCATGATAATTAGGGATTAGCTGCTGGGACAGCAGGAGTGTTTTTGGACACAGATGCCGTGATGAGGTTCCTCAGAGGAAATGCGTGCACCCGTTTTTGCCTTAATGACAACTTCCTGCTGCTTCGCAAACCCAAATGTCTTCATCTGCTTCCTTTAGCCCACCAAACGTGACCCGACTGCTGTCACTCATCAAAAAGCTCTAACTCCCTCCTTCCTGAGGGGGGCAGCGTCCCACTCTCATGCGCAGCGTGCCGCTTTTGTGCAGCTGCCAAAGCTGGACAAACTCCTCAGGCATGGCGTGGAACCATTTATAGGGCAGGATGTTGTCGTAGTAATGGTGGCTGACAGGCTGCTCGTCCAGGCCGACGGAAAACGGCCAGAAGCCATAGGCCGTCACTTCCTCGCACAGCCCCAAGGCCAAGCTGACCAGGAAGAGCCCAGTGGAGAGGCGTTTGGCGTGTACGCTGCGGGCTTTCCAGAATTTTCCCACCGTGCGCAGGAATTCGGGGTTGGCAAAGAGCATGGTGAGGTTGGAGGAGGTGTCTGCCAGGGCGTAATACGCCCGCAGTGACGGGTCAGTGCCAGGCTTCATGGAGAACGCCGGCATGTAGATGTAGCTGGAGCCATAGACCTTCATATTGTCCACAAAAGCTTTTCTGGACCACAGAAGGTTCTGGAATCTGAGAGACAGAATAAGAAAAAGAAAGAGTGGGAGTGTGAGTCATTCATGATCTAGTGACTGGTTGACTCCTCTGTAGAGCTGTCTGCTCCCTCTTCCCTCTCTGCCTCTACAAAGGAAATTAGTTTCCTGTGTAGAAACACAATGGGTCACTGCTATACAGACAGATTCTGGCACTTGTTATAAGATAAACAAGACTTCAGGACTTAATTCAGCATTAAATGATTTGATTTTTAGAGGCAGAAAGGACAAGGAAAAAATGGCTTATGATTTGCATTTGCAATGTTTTTCTCATTTGATCTTCTATTTAATTTACTTTATTCAATTGGTTTATTTTACTCTTTTTAAATCCTATTCATGTATGTATTTTTAGATTGCCTTGTTTTTGTGTTATATAATGTCTTAATGCCATTTTTGTCATATGTAAAGCACTGTGAAATGTGCTACACAAATACTTGCCTTGCCTTCAGTTTCCATTCATGCCTTCCTTATTATCTATTAAAAACCTCACAGTACATCACCTCACATCACCACACTGATTCCACAACATCTATGTGTGCTACAACTAGGACGCTCAAACCTTCTCTGTAAATGATCAATATCTCTGCACAAGTGATGGACGTGCAGATACGTTTTACTTGAGAACGGAAATGATGTTGCGTGATTCTGATGATCAAAAAGCAAGCGGATTACCTCTTCTCTATGATGCTGGGGTTGGCTGTAACCAGATGCGTTCTGGTTCCCACATCCTCCACATATTCCTTTGAAAGCGGTGGAAGGTTACACCTAAATGAACAAAACACACATTATATATTTAACATTTCACATACTCTACAATGTACTGAAAATGGTGCCCATGATTATGTTTTATATAGGTTATTCAAGCATTTAGAGGGTAAACACTTTTATTTATTGAAGTCATTATGCCTGCTTACCTCCTGATTCCTGAGAGAGGTTTTGAGTGTGTGGTTGCAATGCAAACAGCACGTCAAAGATCTAAGAGCTACTTGTGAAGAGGCTAAAGCATTGGGAGCTAATATACTACAGGCAGCATCGGCAGAAAAGACATTAAAATTGGAATGACATGGCTGAGAGGCGGTTTCACAACTTCTGGTTTGCCAAAACTGGCAGAATGGTTGTCATATATCATTAATATCAATGTCCTTAATAATTACACCCTGTATTTCAGCGATGGACGTTAACATATTTTACATAAGACAGTTACTTTCTCCCTCACCCACAAACTGTGCTTACTGTCTCAGCTTCAGTAATAATGCTAATTTAATTTGACAATGACATTACTGTGCTAAATTCTCCTGTTTGCAAGATAATGTGTTTAGTGGGACAAATTACAATCATTATGGAATAACTACCTCCTGTTGGCCTCATATGTAGTTTATCACCAATGTCAGCTTTTTGTTATCAGCAGATGCAGGAAATGAAGAACGTGGGGGAAAAGGATTCTTTGTTTTTTGTGAATGTTGAAAATAGCCAGTGTCCCTTGCAGCAGTGT
This sequence comes from Enoplosus armatus, assembly GCF_043641665.1. Classification (NCBI taxonomy): domain Eukaryota; kingdom Metazoa; phylum Chordata; class Actinopteri; order Centrarchiformes; family Enoplosidae; genus Enoplosus; species Enoplosus armatus. The sequence goes on along the minus strand of NC_092201.1, from coordinate 7,342,814 downwards.
TTCCTCCCTCAGGGTTCATCAGCCCTGCTTTGCTTCCAAACTTTTGATAACTTTCATTTAGCTTCAGCTGTCTCAGTAACTGTCCACTTTATCTTTCAATCACTCCCTGATGCTGATGGGGAACTCTTTGACTCTTTCACTCCACAGTGAGTTTCATTTGTTTGGCCATCTCCAGTCTACAATCTATTCCAGACTCAACTTTACCAGTCTGGATATATAATATGTTTTACCCGGTTGACCCCAAAATAGAAGTATGTCTTAGCAGATAGGTTAGGACTCATTGGACATACTGCAAATTGCAGTTACTGGGTCAAGTCACTCAAAATACCTCCATCCATTATTCTGTAGCAGGGGCTGGAGCCAGCAAGCATTAGGTGAGGTGAGGGTTACACCCTGGACATGTCACTATTTGGGCAATTTAGACTTTTCCAATTAATCTGAACTGTCTTTGAACTGTAGGAGGAACCTGGAACACCGGGAAGAAGCCCAGGCAGATCTACACCAAATGTTGTAACCCCCAGACTGCTGGTGGAACCAAACCCTGGACCTTGAGAATACGAATAATACAAATACGCATTTGAGGACACGCCTTTTCATACTTTGTACTGAAAAGGTGCTCGGATGCTTGGAAACAGGGTAGAGTCAGGGAAAATCTGTTATACATTATACAGTGGGTTTGTTGAGGGTGGTCAATCACATCAGCTCCTGTCATCCTCAAGGCAGTGCTCCCTGCACATTATGTACTGACAGCTGGGTAATGGTGCAGCAACAAAAACAGAGGAGAGTGCAATATGTTGCAGAGTTGCTAAGTTAAATTCACATTTTGGACTTGTTTTAAGTCTTTTAGTTACAGTGTCTTGGAGTTTTTGGAACAATATCACCACTGCCAAACTGGGAACAAAACATGAGTCTGTTTAAGCCTTTGCATAGTGGCATAAACTGACAATTCACAAGAAACAAGGGAACAAAGGCTTCCCAAGCAGGTCGATGATTATACTCAATATGTGCACAAACACGGGGACTCGATGGCATGAAGAACACATAACAGGATCAGCAGCTACTCTGGACTGCAATGAGTTTCAAGTTTCAAGAGGATAAACTGAAAATTCCCATAGTAAAACTATTTATGACCCACAAGCAACTATGTACTAAATAACACATTTTTGTTTTGCGTTGCACCACAATGGCTGTCAGTTTGACCAGTCAGGACAAAGAGGTCGAACTGACCAGTTGGATGTCAACAAGAGCACAGGGATTTGTTATTTTGCAACAGACTGGTGCTGGACACTGCATGATGACGCACATCATGCATTTTTCCTTGAGCTGAATTTAAACAACTGTAGCTTTCACATTAGCTCTCTCTTCAACTCGCTCTGCTTCAACACTCTGGAGCAGTTGTCACGTTCTCAAGGGGGATTGCAGCTTCTTCAAAGATGGTTTCTTCCTCTATCAGAACCAATACAAATGCATCTCTTTGATTAAATGCTTCAAACAGGAAAACACCTCTATCTCACATTCATAATATGTAAATGACTCTCCTTGTGTGAAGTCCCAGTCACCTTATTTTGCACCAGCAGATGGTTTTTATTCTGCTTTATGCCTTCCTGCTCGTCTCCTCTTCCTCCCTCATCTTAGTCGATTTCTTTTTTGCTTACTCACGCTTAATCTCTTTTCTCCCTTGCCCTCGCAGTGGCCCATTTTTCTGTCTCTGTCTTTCTCTCTTGGCTACAGTCGACACCAGCTCTCATTAATACTGATGGCTGATGGGGTTTGGCTGCTCTCTTGGGCACAGGCTGATTCACATTTGGAGGAGCAGTGAAGAAGTCATATACATGCATGCACTTGCACTCGCATCCCCTAAACAGTGCCTTGTTTTCTCACCGCATGATGAAGTCGGCCTGGTCAATGTCCCTTCCACATTGGCTGTGCCGGAGAATGCCCCCGTTGCCCACCACCGCACACTTCTTCAGGGGCAGCTGCAGAGGGTTGTCCTGGGTGGAAGGAAACATGCAGCTCTGTTAGCGTACAGTCACTTACACACATGCACAAAAACATATATTAATTTTCTCTCAACTCAGGTCCCAAAATTGAGGCAAGTGCATGAGTCATCCTGCGTTCACCTAAGAGCAGGACCTCGGCCTACTGCTAATCTCCCTTCCCAGCCTCATGTGCTGAGGGACGAACCAGCATGGAGATAAGAAGTAAGGAAGGTGGACAAAAGCAGGTCGAGGTCATACAGCTTATGAATCAGATTTCATGGCATATTCTCTGAGAACAAAGTCTATATTATACACAGTTAATCAAAAATACCAAGCCGACATAGACAAATCAGGAAAAGGATGTACTGCCAAGCAAAAAACCTTTTCCTCAAGCCTGTTAATGTAAAAAAAACCTCTATACACAAATTCTGTTGGGCCTCAAACTATTCAATAAACATAAAATTCAGCTGAGCTGTGTACCAACATCATTTCTCATAGAACACAAAATGTCAAAGATGGAAACTTATTTTCTAAAAATTGGTATCTCTTCTCTTATCCTTCCATTATAATCTAATCTGTGCCTTGGTAAATGTATTTTCTTTAGTCTCCACAGGGTATTTGTGCCTGTGCTGTGGTTCCCGAACTTTTTTTATCTAATGTTCCCACACAGCCCAAATGAACTCAAGTACCCCTTCATACCTCCTGTCATGTTCCAAAAGTGTTTGAATTGATTTTCAACGGGATACTATTTAACTATTAATGATATAAAAGTGGATATTTTTACAGTATTATATTACGATTGAACTGTAAATGTTAAGGATGGTTAAGTTTGCATTCCACTTAAGTGGCTGCGCTGAGCATTTCATCCATTTATCCATGACTTTTCTCAATCATTTTGTATTTTCTTTAAATTGGTGGAGCTACTCCACAATCGTTCCACATGTAGCCTGGCAACTGCAGAATCACTGGCCTATCATCATCTAAATGAAAGCCTTGTATAGGATAGTATTAATGCTGTTACAGAGAACACTGAAATACCACGCTTCATGAGGCATGAGCCAAAAATGTCATTTCTCTTTGCCTCGCCTGCATTTAAATCGGAGGCATTGATTAACTGAGATTGGCGGAAACAATTGTGCTCATTATTCCCCTTAGAGTGCACACATTTGGGAATACACACACACAAAAATGCACACACACGCCTCTCCTTGCCTCGGGGTCGCTTTTAGACCATGACAGGGGGTTGAGTCAGAGGACAATACCCTGCTAACAGCACATCAAGCAGGGGAGAGGAACCAGCAAGTTGGGCTAAAACTTGAGAGGGGGACACTTATTACAGTAGCACGAGGTCCAGCTATTTCTGTAAAGTTATTAATCCAAATATGTTACCAACATCACAAAATTGTTCATTATAATTTAGGCTGCAACTAATAATCACCTTCATTTCAGATGAATATGTTGATTATTCTTTCCTTTAATGTTTTAGTCCATAAAAATGTGACACTGTTGAAACAATACACATCACAATTCTTCTTTTGTCTGACCAACAGCAAACCTAAGCTAGCTACTGTTTGACTTCCTGTTTGTTTGTTTGTTCTTTAAGTGTCGGTTTCATAATATGAGAGAAAAGCGGATCCTCAGTGTGCATGTGAAAGTGTTGTTGTGAAATTTAGGACTGAACAACAATATTTGTTTTTATGTGAAATTGTCAAACTTTTTAAGCTGCTGAAATTAGATTTCTTTTGTTTATTTAAAGCATAACCTTTATCTTCGGCCATTTCTGAGACAACAGAGCGGAGAACTACATGAAGTGAACATCAGAAAAGAAGAGATCATAGTAATCTACTGTTCAGTCCAAATGAACTGTATGTATGGATGCTCTGTTTTGAGCTATTGAACTAACCAGCAATTAACTGCCAAAGCCCTAATTGGCACATTCCCTGGCAGATGCTCAGATACTGTAGCTGTTGCCAGCTTGGTGTAGCAAGGCTGGTTGTCTGAGTTCAGACCTGCAATCACAGCACTGGTAGTTGAGAAGGCAGAGAATAAGTGTGTGTGTGTGTGTGTGTGTGTGTGTGTGAGCTTGTGCTTTGTCCATCCCCCCTAACTACTAGCTACCTTCCCTCTGAGTAGGCCACAATGTAAGCTTGTAGAGGAAGACAAAAATACCCAGAGCCATGGATACAGTATCACAAAAAACACTTGTAAATAGTAATGGTTACATGGATCATCAAACAATAAAAAAAAAAAATCCATCACAATTTCCCAAAACCAAATGTCTGCAGTTTGCTTTTGTCCAACAAATAATCCAAATTCCACTAATATTTCGTTTAGAATCATATAAAACAAAGTAAAACAGCAAAACACATTTGAGACACTGGAACCAGCAAATCTTTGACATTGTTGCTTGAAAAAATGACTTAATTATCAAAATTGTTGCAGATTCATTTTCTCGATTGAATCATAATTAATGAATCAACTCATTGCGTTAGCTCTAATTTAGATGAACCAATGTCTTCTAAATTTAGAACACAATCATGTAAACTCTGCGTTTAATCCCACTTCTGTACGTTCATGCACACACACCCACAGTGTGGTTCAGTTCGGCCACTCTCGCCTCATATTCATTTGCGTTTGTTTATTTATTCACCCTCACCTCCCCCCATCCCTCATGAATGAACATGCACGGCTCACGCCTGCAAATTAGGGTCAGATATTCATCGCATTTACCAACCAGGATATTAAACTGCAGATCTGTGGCATCAGTAATAGGGATCCAATCTTGATTAGTGAGATGTTCCGCCCCTGGATACAAAAGCCACAGCAACAGCACTTAACATCAGAGTTTCTCATTTTCTCCTGTTTTCAGGCACAAACACCCTCATACACATGCACACCCACACGCAGGCATGGAACCATGTAAAAATAGCCCGACAGCCCTTATCTGGAGGCATGAATGCACACTGGAGGTCAGTGTTTTGCACTGTGCTACATTCTCTACAAGGAAAGGAACAGGGGAAATAACTTGGGAGGGAGAAACCTGAAGAACATCCTCCTCCAGTTTTTACTCGTTGTTTAAACATCCCTATCTTAGATTAGACAGAAGTGGAAAAAAACATGACAGAATATATCCTCTTCAGTGAAAACCACAGAACAGGAGCCTGATTTAAATGTAAAATACAAATATGCAAATGATAAACAATAAATAAATAATAATTTGTCCTCATCTGCACCTCTCCAACTATTCCATAGCCTGTCTCTATAGAAACCCCTAATTTATTGGTCCTAAAGTGACTTAAAGAAAAAGTGAAAGGTGCACATCATGGCGATTAATATAAAAATGAAATCACTGTTGCATTTTACTGATGTTTGCAGCATCTTTTGAGGTGTCTTGTTGCTCCAACCTGCCCTTCCTCTCACATCTCCACATCTTAAAACCGACTCCCCTCACACTGCAGAACACTATACCAGTAATCCTCTCTCCTTCAGAGAGAGCGTCTCTGTGCCCCCTGCCCCCTCCCTGCCTCCATTATGGATCAAAATGGATCCATGTTAAAACCCACAGTCCCCACAACAGTCTCATATTGCGCTGAATAGGAGAAAAATCGTTTTTCATCATCTGGTGAAAACAAGTCTGTGGCTCTCTGAGGGGAAAAACACTGAAACTCCAACACAAAAAATAGAATAATAAAAGGATTTGCATGTGACGCCTAAACAGACAGACAATGAAATTCATGATTAAATCCTTTTGTATACAGCTTCTATGGCGTACCTGTACAAACAGTGGGTAGGTCTCATTGTTGACGGTGTGCGAGTGGTAAAACTCGCCATCGTACCACAGGACCTTGCCCATCGGCGAATTCTCCTTGGTCACTGCAAACATCCTCCGCGGATCACAACACTCTGTCAGCAACTTCCTGTGCAGAGAGGATGTAGGAAATGACCAGTTTGGTCTCTGGTGATGACGGTTTGACACAGATTGGATTCAACAGGACAGCTGGGATTCTGGTAAGAGACAGGCTATCATAATTGCTTAATTATTTGGCAGCCAGAATAAGATGTGTGTCCATTTGACTGGACAAAGAACTGCTGTGTGAGGTCAAGTGCTGCACATCAGAGGAAATGATCACATATTTTAGGTTATATACACCTGGAGTTTTAAGGATATCTCATGAAATGGATGTTCAATAGTGGCCCCCAAAGTTTCACTCTCTCAACTGTTAAATCATAATAATACATTGTACAAAACCTTACCAAACAAAAAGGTCTTTAAAGCTCTGTGACATTAAAACCACAGCTCCAAGGGAGCATTGCATCCTCCCGCAGGCCCAGTCCGCTGCTCTGCAGGTGTCACCTTCTCTCATGATCCTAATCGGCTTTGCCTCGGAGGATTGTCGGCACATATTCTCAAGTGAATAAGATTTAGATAAGACTGCCACAGTGTAACTAACATGAACTGTTGATCTGGTTTGAAAGACCCACACAGTGTCTGGTACTAAATAAAGAGTGTTATGTTTGTGTCTCCTGTGGTATCACTGTCAAACTTTTAAGAACTGTTTTTGTGAGATTGAGGCATTTTATGCAATACTGAGAACTATTTTCCATAACAATCTCATCACAATGATATTATACCCGTATGTTCAGGGACTCCGAATACAGACAAAAAAGGTCACAGGCACTCAGTGATAACACTTTGTGCCAAGAACCCCTACTGATAATATGTTTGTTGCTTTATATAACTTAATAAACATTGTATCATTTCACTTTAGTGCTCTAAAAGTGGATGTAGGGTTTAAATAATCATAAACAAAAAGGGAAATCTGCACCACTTTGGAAACACTGCTTTAAATCAATGCATAGAAATCTGACCCCTGACACGAACCTGTATAAATCGATGCCCGTCTGGTTCTTCTGCCATACTTGCCCCTGCCTCAGCACCTCCTCCACTATTTCTTTATCGCGGGGGAGTCTGTAGCCGGGGAAAATGTAAAACCAGCACAGCACCAGCACGCACAGAGCGGCCCACACCGACAGCTTGCCCCGGTAGCATCGCACCAACATCTTTCCCCCTGTTGTCTGTTGCACGGCTCAAAATAACCGGCGCATGCGAATGGAAAGCGGTGCAGTAAAACGCAGGCTCGGTTCAAAACTGGTCTCTCCGTCCGCTGCGAATCCCCGTCTCATGCCGCAGACGGGGTGGAGTATGAATGGAGCTGCAAGGTAGTCTGTTACCGGGTTGTTTGGCTCAAGCATCGGTCCGGAAATCATATTTTGTGTTGGTGAGGCTCTACTGGAGAGGAGCAGAACCGTCTATCCCTGCAGCAGCTCACACTCGGTTGCGGGGTTGTGGTGCAGTGTGTCGGGCTCTGCAGGAAACCGCCGCTCTGCTCTCGGTGTACCACCACCATCATTACAGCCTGCGGATTGTGAGGAATCATGCGGGCCCCCTCCCCGCCCGGTGTCCCTCTGTATCCCAATCCGAAAGGGGTCTCCGAGGGTCCCCGATCCGGTCCACCTTGATCCTCTTTCTCCCGTCCACTGTCCTCTCCTCGGGCCTCCGCCGTCCTCGTCCTGCTGCAGGGTCTGCGGTGCAAGTGAACCGGGCCAGTCCAATTCAGTCTCCCTCCACCATCCACTCTTTCTCCTGTCAACACCCCCTCCGCCGAGACAAAGTGCTTCTTGTGCTGCTGGAGGCGCGTCGAGCTAGCGAGAAATAGCACGGATGAGAACGGAAGTGTACCTTCAAAATTAAAGCATACAGACAGAACACACGACACATGCATGAATTCCCCCTCATGTAACCAATTGATGGTTGACCCCCTTAGTTACTGTTGCTAGGCCATCAAGCTTTAGATTCTAGCACAACACAGTGCAGCTTGCAATGATAAAGGTGTAATAATAATAATAATAATAATAATAATAATAATAATAGTGATAATAATAAAAATAATAATAGTGATAATAAAGTAAAAATAGATTCTATCAGCTGAAATAACGAGTGTAGCCAGCAGATTTGATCAGCTGTAGCTAGCTAGTGTAAGCTAATGCTAACACTAAAACTCTGTTAAGCTAGTTGAAAACAGCTGACTTTAATGTTTCCAGCAGATTCATTTTAAAATGTGATGTCTGTAAAAGGGTCTTAAATATGTGCACGATGGCTACATGATAATGCTAAAAGATGGAGGATAAAGCTACATGTTCCAGACAAAAAGTTAGCAAGTGGCAGCATTCGTGTATTGCAGGGTAGACCTAGTTATCCCTAGTATTGTAGAAACAGTATTATATATTATATACAATGTAAAACCCTGGACATAGGTTAGATTTAGGTTTTAATATTTGTATTTTTCAAACAGTGTGCTTCATTTTTGCAGGCAAAATAGCCAAAAGGTTACAAAGGTACAAAACACTATTTTGGAGTCGTCAGTGTATAAACTTCCTCAAACCAAATAAAGTGCGTTTCATGGTAGTATATATGCTATATACTATTGTCTCCTTCCGTCCTTGCTGTAATCAAACCATTTGTTAACATGGGTCTTACTTTGAAAGTCCTGCTTTAAAGTCCTGATTTGATCCCTGCTGGCTTGACTCTGACTGCTGCAGCGTGAAAGTGTCTCACCTCGACTTCCCGCTGACATCTGTGAAGTGTGGTGCTGCCGCCCCCTGCTGGACTCAGTCTGCACTGAATGAAAATAAAAAGGCTTTAAAGATGATTGATTGACACGCTGCTGCAGCTACCTGCGACGGTACCACACCCTATCTCCACAGTCCACACTGAAGTCACTTTATGATCTTATTCTAATCCGGACATGTTCTTCCGATTCATGTTCGACAAAATGGAGCAGCACACTTGCATTCTTCCCAATAATATTAAATTATTTTACATTCTGATTTTCCTGCGCACCAGCAGCTGCAGTGCGGTGTAAAATAAAGCTCTGCTGCCCTCGTGTGGATAAAGTCAAGACACTCAATTAAAATTAAAATATAAAATACAGTTTAAATACATAGCATCAATATAGAAAAATAAAGGCTCTATATCACAGGCACTTCTTGATTAGCTGTAGAGTCAGATTTAAGGGTACATTTAGGATTAGGTGAGGGACAAAATTAGACACATGTATATCTCCTACAAGCCCATTTCTGTGTGTATAATAGACTACTAATATCCAGCTGCATTGTTTTTAAATAGACTACACTACACCAACACTAGCACTCCTGTGGAAATGCTGCATGTTAATGCAGATGATTCAGGGTTCAAGGTTGCTTTTATCTTCTCTCAAAGGAGAAATAATTCTTGGATTGAAGGAATTGCTGCATATCTTTATTTGTTTGTACATAAAAAAATATAATATATATATATATACGTTCACATGTATCATACATAACATATACTCAGATATACATTGATTTAAAGTAAACAAGAGGCAGAAAGCTAAACGCATATACAAAGACCTCTCCTAAAAACTCATGGCAAGATAAACACAATTACATGGAGTAAAAATAAAGGGTAGCAAGGCTACTACTAAATAAATACACATATATAATAGTTATTTCTCTTTCCAGTTGTCCAACAGTCAACACTACATAAAACAGACATGCCACAAAAGACACTTAATAAATGAATACATAAAAACATATCAACACAACAACAAAACAGTGATACACATTTTCAAAAAACATATCCCCACTCAGAAAAACCTCAATATTTTACACTTTTGATGCCTACAGCCAAGCAAAAATAATAAGAACCATTCTTCAGTTATCTCACCCCCCCCCCCCCCCCCCCCGTCCAATTTTGTCTTGATCGGCTGACAAAAGTGTGGGTAGCTGAGAAATGTTGGCTACTCAGGGCACCCGCTGCACCCTACTGGGAATCTCTGAGGGCAGCGTCAAGGTTAGACCAGTGGGCAGAGGGATGCCATGGTAGGCCACTTGGCTGCAGTCTGGCATCAGCTGTGCACTACGTCCAAACAAAGGTGCCACTATGGAGGTCTGTACAAGATCCAGAAAGTGCGAGGAGACAGGCAGGGGTGGAGTGGTATGGAAAGACGGAAAAAGAAAAAACACCTGCATCTTGTTAGATATTGATACTGAAATGTTCTGATTAAAAACAAAAAGGATGTTCGTGAGAAGTATTCAGATCCTTTGCTGAAGTAAAAGTAGTAACACTGCAGTTTAAAAATACTCCATTACAAGAAAAAGTCTTAATTTAAAGTATTATTAGCATAATATACTTGAAGTATAAATAATAAAAGTCTTCATTGTGCAGAACAATGCATCATATTTCATAAATCAATCTTAATCTGCAAAGTAACTGGAAACTATAGCCTTCAAATAAATGTAGCTTAGTAAAAAGTCCAATATTTGCTTGAGGTGTAGAAGTATTAATTAGCATTAAAAGGAAAGAGTCAAGTTAAGTACCTCCATATTTCTTATATGATAGTCCTGAACATTGTTCATGTACAATACAGTGCATGAAGTGGTTTCAAATGGCAACACAGACCCCAAAGTCGACATCGAGTCACCTCATGCTTGAGCTGGCTCTGTCATGACAACGGGTTCAGATGGATTATATAGCAGACAACTGACAAAACAAATAACACTTCAAAGAGCAGGTGAGGATGGACTGAAATCCTTGAGGATCACGCATCAGCAGCCTGCCTTAGAGAATAATGCAGCTTTAGCTGTTGTCCCTTTTTTTCTTTCTTTCCATCCCAAAAGGTTCAAAATGAGCTCAAGTGTTCAGATTGACGACCCCATAAGGAGAACTATGGGGCGACGCATTGAGCTGTCACCTACCTATTTATGAAAGGCAGCGACTGTAGAAAGTGCATTACAAGCACTTCCCGATACCAAGGCCTCCCTATCTTTTAATGTTTGTGTGTATATGTGTGTGTGTGGAGACAGAAGGGAGTTGGGTTGCATCAGAAATAGCTCTCCCACCTGCTGAGGATCACTGAAAAAAAAATGATGACAGAACATTTGTTGCCCCCCGCGTCTTCCTCCTTTTATTGCCTCTCATAGCTCACTGGGGTATTGTCTCTTTCACTCCCTTTCCCCCTCTGTTGTATTAGCGACAGAAACCAACACCGGATGGTGTTTGATACTGTACCACTAATGCAACAGGAACTTTGATGACATATGTCAAAAAGATCATATGTCTGCTAGAATACCCTGGAAAACTAGGGAAATTAATTTAGACTAAAACTTTGGAGGCTTATAGTGTAAGAGTGTATAAATGCTGTCAAATGTTTGTATAATCATGAGATAAAATAAGGAATATTAAAAGTGAAAATCACAGATAAGCCAGAGACAGAAAGAAACCATGTATCTGCTTTATTTAGGTTATTTGAGTTATTAACTGGGCTGTTATGCAGAAACATGAAGGCAAATTGGCATGGAAAAAAATCTGCAATTATCAGCAAGTGACATTTGTCTGTGTTGCCGTATTTGGAGGCCACATACATGATGCATAGATGGAAAAAACACATTTTGGGATATATGTTTAATTGATTAAAAGGAAAAATATATTCATAGCCGATATGAGCATTTATATAGGCTATATTAAACATGTCTATATTAGTAAAAAAAAAAAAATGGAAATAGCCATTTTTGCTATATTTTCAATTGTATGTCCATATATATATATATCTCACACATTTGTTTTGGATATTGGTGACAGACATACACATTATATATGTAATCTACATATACGATCATGTATTAGATTTTTGTGTGTGGGGACATAACATAAGGTATTCAAAGTGAAAATGGCAGATAAATCAGAGACTCAGAGAGAATCAGACACAAGAAATCACTTAAAGTTTTAACATGCTGTTCCTGCTGCAGACAACTCTTCTCATTCATCTCCACTCTGATTTCTAATCTCTGAGAAGCCCTCACAACTCACTGAGAGCAAAAGGTTCAGCATAGAGTCTTGCCCGTTTCGCGCGACTCATCCAAAGACGTCCTTGCAGCTAATGCTCGGTTTACCAAAAACACCTTAGCACTTGCATCTGCTATATTCCAGTATAAGCCAGTGGAAAGAAGAGAAACTCGATGCTGAGGGGTCAAGTGATTTGCAAGAAGTGTCAGAGCTCAGGCCGAGATTAGCATGCATGCTCTGAAACCTTGACAAAAGCCAGGCCAAGAAATTGTTGACTGGCAGATGTAAATACAAAAAACACACATGTAACAGGACAGAGAGGTCAGAGATGACACAGACCTTTTAATAAACAAATGAATTAAAAGATTTTTCACTGGATAATGGACATTTTGACCTGATGGTGGGTTTTTCCATGAACTCAACTAGTTAAATGTGGTCAAAAAGGCCTTTCTGGGTATATAGACAATACATGTATAAGCCTGCACACATCTATGCATCCACATATCCAAGTTCATGTAGGTATTTTATTTGTATACGCACAAAAACTCCAAAGAAACGTTTCCATGTGCTGGCTTACACAAACATCCTGCCACTACATGGTTTGGAAATCTGTTAGATGGCACAAAATGAGAGCGCTGAGGCTTCTCAAACACATTTCCTTTATGGATCTGGAGTCAAGAGCGCAAATCCCTCCACACTGTTAACATGCCTTATGATTTTGACAGATGTGTGCATGACAGGTTCTCATTAATTATCACGTATATTATTTGACGTATTCAGATTGCAGAACGGCGGCAACGCCAAATAAAACAATGTGGTTTGAATCAGAGAGATAAGCTTTGGCACGTAATCTTGAGCTCTCTGCACATCATTCCCCTCAGGACATTCATTTAAATGTATGTCTGTTTATTAGTCCCTGCCAGGACTTCGGCAGAACATCAGCCAATGCAGCGGTGTAACAATAAGAGTGACAACAGATCAGGATGATGAACTGTGTCTCATCTTTTGTTCCCATGTCTGTTTGACATCTCCTTAATGACACTGTTGAGACAATAAATGGTATCTTCACTGTAGCAGCTATTTAAACCTGCCATGAACTCAGAGCCAAAGTGGCAAAAATGGAACAATATCTTTATCTATTTTGGGGCACTACATAATCACACCAACCGGTATCTTTATCATAATAACTGTGGTTACAATAGATCAAATGTCAGAGGAGCTAATTCCTGTTATTTAACCTTGATGCGTTCCCCTCAGATAAATCAGAGTGGTAATGACAAGAGCTAACAGTCTCTGCATGGCTGCATGTGCTGAGCCTTTCTAAATACCCAGAAACTGTCAGCAAATAAACAATAAATCAATTTGACGTAATTATTTCCTTAAATCTGATCTTGTGTGTTGATAGTGTTGGGTCCATTCTCAGAATATGATTGTGTGCTTTTGCTGTGCGTGAGGGCTTTGGGTGTATTGTACTCATCGAATGTTATCACTTAGCTAGAATTTTAACTGTTGCCCTTGCCATTTTCAGGCTAGCTGTTTCCCCCTGCTTTCAGTCTTTATGCTAAGGTAAGCTAACCTGCTTTCTTGGCAAGAAAGGAAATGAGCATATTTTTTTCCCTTTAACTTTCCCTTTAAGATATACTCCTAAATGTGAAAGATACAATGGTTTCAATATTTGTGACTATTATATGCATTGATGTTCCAAGGGGGAACAATAAGATTATTTCATGCAACAAGAGGCAATATCAGGACAATACCATTAAGGTAATGCTCATGATTTATTATTACACTCCCTCGATGTTGTCACAGTGTCAGGGGAGGTGATATTTCATGCTTGGTCCCATGCCAGCACATTCTTGGGACCAGACGTTATATATCTGCCGTCCATGTGCCACACAGCTCACATCAAAAGCTGCCTATTGTCTTCAGCAGCCCCTGTTTGACTTTCTACACCTCTGCAGACTCCCATTCACAGGTAGAACAACTATGTCTTTACGTATTTAGTATTCAAATAAGTATTGAAGGCTTTCAGTATATTGACTCATTTTTATTTAGTTTGTAATAGTGTTTTGCAAAATTATGTCTTTTTTATGTTAATGAAAGCCTGATGAAGTCTTTCCAGAGCTATTTAAATATAATTATTCTCTTACAAGATGTCAGAACAATGAATTAACTGTTATTACAGACACCAGGACAATGTTTTACCAGTTTTACTGTGGTAATGTTTGTCAAGTGTATTAAAATATAATTAATTATGGCATGTTTGTAAAATATGTCATCTTAATGAGAAGATTTGATTTGCCAAATCTTCTACTTGTGACTACAGCTGCCAGGGTTGTCTTTTTTGTCAACTTCTTAACAAATCTGTGGAGATGTCATACTGCAAAAAAAGTGGATTCCCTCCACTGAATATAGTGGAGGGAATCGTCCTTGTCATGTCCTTGCTTTAATCCTGTTGTCAAATGGATGTTGAGGACTGTTTGTTATGCGTCACCCTGACGGGTCACATTACATTGTGGTTTATTGGGGTGACGCATTAGCCCCTAAACTGTACTAATACACACTTCTGTTTCTCTCACGTTTTGTTTGTTTTTGCGATTATAGTTGAAGTGTGGTAAGAAAATTTATGGTAATCCTCTATCCCTGAATCCTACTGTCATGGTTCATATTTGTGTAATTGACTGCTCTTGATTACAGGAAAAACTGTAGTCACTTCTTAAATACATAAATCTCTTTTAATGTGCTCATAAACATAATCATATGCCTATAATATCATCATCCTCATTTGTTCCTGTTTGCGGTTTCAGGAGCCCGGAAGAGCCAAAACAATGAATCCCAAAGGGGATAAGGTGAGCCTTATGTTAATCCTCCATGCATGGAGTGAGGACACATCGTTCTTATGCACAAGGCAAAGATCTGGCAGTGGTTATCTGTGTTGTTATCAGCATCACCGAGAGCTTTCCCCTTGACTTCATCCTAATAATAAAGCATTATCTTTTCACATGCAGCTGCAGTAAGTGTTGTCGAATTTGACACTCACAGGTCTTTCCATACATATTTTACTGTATATGGAACAGTTGATGGACTTGTATCACAACTGCTGGTAAGCTAAGCAGGAAAATCTGAAAGAACTTTTGTGAAGTTTGTTCAGTTTCAGTTGATAGATGTTGATGCAACTCAATTTTCTGCAGTTTGTATTATATTGCAAAGTATACGTCTAATTTTGTCCATCCTCTGTATATGTACCCCTTTATAAACTTGAACAACCTCATTAATTAACGATCATTAAAATATAATCGTCTATTGTGTTGTGAAATAATATTGACAAATGTCTTTTTTCACAGCCGAAGTCGAAGATTTCGGCTTCCCGCAAGCTCTCCCTCAAGGTAACTAGTTATGATATACCTTTTTTGTTGAATATGAATTGATCACATTCACAGTGCGTGGATGAAGCTGGACAAACCAACTTGGGTTTCTGTCGACATTCCTGCCCAGTTTTGATTGGTATCTGTTTTGTCCAATCAGATGCTTCTCCTCACGAGAGCCTGTGAGGATTTGGAGCGGGAGACGCAGGAGAGGGAAGAAGAGAAAGTCCGCTATCTGGGAGAGAAGTTGCCCCCATTGCAACTGTCTGGATTACCACTGGAGGAGCTACAAGTAAGCGTCATAAACCACAGAAGAAAAAGCTTTTTCTACTGCAGAAAATGTTTGAATAATATGTTCTAAACCTGCTTTTCCCCCCAGACCCTATGCAAACAGCTTCATTCAAAAATTGATGTTGTGGATGAGGAGCGATATGACTGTGAATCCAAAGTGAGCAAACACAACAAAGATGTAAGTCTCTGAACGCCCTCCAGCACCTATCATCAAGCACATATTTTATCATTATCTTGCACAGTTCAGTCAATATTTTAAAATGAAAGTTTCTTTCTTTGGCTGGAAACCAGAGATTAAAACATGGAGAACAATGTGGAGTGTGGAGTTTTATTGGCTTGTTGAAAAGTTTTCTACCAACACGAATCACTGTACTTTTAATTCAAAACCACAATGTACTATATGTCCATATTCCAGCAAAAATCACCTTGAAATGATTTAATGCTTCAGTCGTAGCATTTATACCTTTAAAAAAGGCTGGCTCAGTAGAAGTCAAAACTTCCCAGCAGCATGAGCGAAAGTGAATTTAGCTGTCTTTTGTTTTATATATTTCCTGTCATATTTTTCAGATCCATGAGCTGAAGCTGAAGGTACAGGACCTTGGAGGCAAGTTCAAGAAGCCTGCCCTGAGGAAGGTGAGGGTGTCAGCAGACGAGATGATGAGAGCTCTCCTGGGCTCCAAACACAAGGGCTCGATGGACCTCAGAGCCAACCTGAAGTCTGTGAAGAAGGAGGACGTCAAACAGGACAAGGTACTGTTAGTCTGTCAGTCTGATGGTTCTCCAAACTCCTTTGAGAGGTTTTTCTCATGGAGATGTGTTTTAATTTCATTTTTATGTTCCACCCCAGGTGCTCACTAGTGAAGTGGGTGACTGGCGTAAGAATGTGGAGGCCATGTCAGGCATGGAGGGCCGCAAGAAGATGTTCGATACAGGTGGCGGAGGACAGTAAGACGCTCTGCGACAAGTCCTGCAAATGATGAAGCTGGTCAACCAAGAGCAGGGAAGAGGAAGTTGTCTAGACAGAAATATGGAATACTACTATCTGAAGGCTAAGTGAGTTGAAAGCTGTAGGAATTAAGCATAAAGGTCATAAGCATGTTTAGCCCCTAGCACATCAGCTGTGCCACCATTTGCTTGATGGCCATTTTCTGTGCAATGACTCAAAGCACTTGAAGTGTAGGATGAGTAGTGACCCATTGTTTTTTTTTATTTTTATCATTTTGTTATGACATCTTTAGACAATTAAAGCGGATATGAATAAACAGTTTCCATGTCTGATGTTCCATATCTGTACTTGACTTTATCATGTTTCATTTCACTGGCACCCGTTGGTTTATGTGCGGCACGTAAGAGGATTGAAAGCAGCTTAACTCATGATGGATTAAAAAAAGGAAGATGGGAGGGGGGCACAACAGGTGTTACCTACCAAAACTCAGCCTCATAATGTTTAAATAGATCTTGCAGACACATCCAAAACAGAAGTGAAAGAACATATTTAAAATCACAAATAATGATGAATACAGTGAATTCTTTTACCAGGTTGTAATAATCTTTATTATAATAGAGACAAAGCTTCAGAAGTTTTGAACAAGTGAACAAGCTAATTAAATTCAAAAGAAAATTGGACTTTCTAATAGTAACTAAGACAGTGTTTTGGCCATAATCAGAATTATGTTTTGCTCATTTTAATCATGTCAGAAATAATGAAAAACGTTTACTTTGGGAGTTTAATAGGACTGCTTCTTGATCGTTATATTCAGGGTATGATGATAGAAATAAACCACAGGAGACGTGACTCTGGAACACCTGGGCAGAGTATTTTTAGCCATGATGTTGTCCTCCATAGCTTCCAGCCCTTGAGAGCAAAACTTGAGCTGGATAGCAAAACCCACAGGTATTTTTGTCCTACACATTGCACGCATGCATGTGCTTCTTCTGTGTGTGTCAGTGGGTTGACTGGCTGTTGTCACACAGCCTTTGTTATTTCAAGTATGGCACCAACAATAGCTTCAGTATTCCTGGAAGGACACACCACTTGGTGTACTGTATGCTTTTATGAGCTGCTTATGGAAATGTATGTGTGTGTTTAAACAGCTGAAACACATCTCTCACGCCTGTCAACGTCCACTTACACACACACACACACACACTCACTCACATAGCATGCATGATAACAATGTATGATGATGTTGGAGACATGGATGTTGAAAAGAGACATAAACTCCCCTGTGTGTGTGTGTGTGTGTGTGTGTTTGGAAAAGCTGATCTCTAACCTCTCGTCTGCCCTTGCACTTAGGCTTAGCAAGCTGATAATGAAAAGCAGCCCAGGTCTCGATACACACTCTGTATCTATAAATAGGCACTGATGAGAGCGACCTTCACATAGAACAAATGTTCCAGATGTGCTATCCAGAGTTTGTTCATGTCAACACCACGTGGCGACTGTTAGATGCAAAAGGCCACGGAGCTTGTTGAGATGACAAACACATTCAAGTGAGTGTGGCTTGATGTGCCAAAACTCAGACCAACACAGTCAGTGCTGTTTGTGGGATGTAACACACTGTGGTCACACTGTGCTTCACTGTCAGCGCCACTTGATGGCAGTCCACAATCAGAGTAATACAGTACACCACCTGCTATAAATATTTAAGAAGGTAAGTAAAACATGGAGGTTTTGTGCTATGGCAATTCAGTAAAATCCCAGAAAACCGTGTAACTGTAACTGTTTAATTTGTTAATTTTAGAACGACAGACTGTTGTTTGGAAGAGACCATTTGAAGATTATGAATTTGTATATTTTGTTTTTGTAGAAAAAGGTTGGAGAAGTGCAGGAACTATGTGTCACACTTAACCTTAATTTTATGAATACAAGATGTTTGTGAGATTGTGAGGAGGTCCTTCCTATTTTGGCGCCATCTGGACGTTGCTTGATGTCTACTCTGATGCATGATTTGTGAGCTATACAAGTAAAATTAAACTAAACGGACACAAAGAATCTTCCCTGTCACAGTCTGTCCCTTCATTGTCATTTCCCATCCATCCACCAGATGCCTTTGGACTTTCCCTCCTTTCCCTCCTTTCCCCATCACCTGAATGCCCCACCCAGCTTCACACCTGTCCCCACTTCCATTGTTCCCATGTCAGGTTGTCCAAGTTGCAATGTTACTTTCTTGCCTTGTGTTTTTGCTTTGGAATTTCTGTTACCAGTACATGAACCTCAACCTGGACCTGAACCTGCCTACCTGTATTGTGACCTGCCTTTAAGCCTTTATATGCCTTCATTGTGGCAATAAATACCTGAACTGTACCACCTATTTGTCAGTATTTTGGTCTTATCCCTGTTGCTCCGCTCACTCCAGCCGTGACCCCCTCCCTCTATTCCTTCATGTTTAAAAACTGTGACTCTTCTCTCTTGGAGGAGAAAAAAGGAACAATATATTTCCACAAGTTGTAAGATGGACGAAGTGGAGCCTGACAATAAATAATTAGCGCTGTGTCTCTAAGCAAAGGAAAGGAAAAATTAGTGTTAGTCTGCAAAGAAAACAGAGAGGCAGATTACAATGTTTGCAGCGTGTACGTGTGTGGCCTGATGAGAAGTGTGATTGATGTCATTAATCTTCAACATGCAGCACGAGCATTGTATTTATTGCTGCAGGGACTTGGGGGGGTTGGCAATATTGGAATATATTTGACAGTAACAGAGGGTGGCCTGGTGATTAGGCAGACTGCCCTGTGACTGGGAGCTCCAGGCTCAGTTCTTGCAGCAGCTAATGTTATGTACGCCAGCAGTCACGTGTCTCCGCTGTCCTTCAGTGAGATAAGTGGACACTGTGCCAGAGTCAGAATTAGTCTGATGCTGAGCCAAATTCATAAAGGCACTAACATGGTACACAAAATCTTTAAATCTTTTGAAAATACTGCTTTTTTTGTATGCACTCCTGTTGCAGCCACCTTGAAAAAAAAACAATGTTGCTGCAGTGATACTGTTTTTAATTGACATGTGAAACTAAAATCATTTTCTTGTAGATTTTAGATTATAACTGCAATTCCCCATTATGAGTATCCCATCGCAGTCCAGGCTCTTGGCAACATGGAAGAGAAACCAAATGCAGAAACTCAGGCAGAGCAGGTTGCATTAAAGGCACTTCTCCAAATGGGTGAATCAGAATCAGACAAACTACTCAAAGAAAAGCACAGGCCAGTCACAGACAAGCAGCAGCTTTTAAAACTCAGGTAGCGAATACCGAACAGTTTAAAGAAGAAGTAGAAGGCGATAGACGTGGCTGAAGCTCTATGACAGGCATGCAACACAGACGTTCCAGACACAGGAAGTGGGAAAGTGACTGGTATATGCACACTTGGGCAAATGAGGGAATGAGGAACAGGTGTGCAGGCAGGTGGATAGTCAGGTGATTGGCAAGAGCGCCGCTTTCACGATGACATGTGCAAATTCATATGGATCAAGGGTTTGAATGAGCCAGAATGACCATAATTCTCTATCTGTAATAAGAGGCCATGCAGATGATACTCAAGAGCAGTTACATAAAAGTAGTACGTCTGAGGTCAGAGGGAAACATCCATACAGGCAAGTTGCAGCAGTTTATCTGCATAAAGATACAGTGATGAGCCTTTTTCATTTTTGTAGTTTGAGGAGAAGGGGTGTGGTGGCACAGGAATGACCACTACAAATACATTGTTTTCCAAGAGGGCAAGGGAGAAATGTAATGTTTGGGGCTGCAGACAGGCGATCTTCCTGTGACAAGCAAATTTCTGTGACCTCTGGGCTTGTGCTGCACTAACTAGCTACTGTAGAATATATGTTTACAGCTTTCTGGGTGGTGATGTGACAAATAAGCAGCTTGAGGCAAATCCTGTTTCTTTTCTAAATGTTAATCTATATTTGGAAGTAATGACACAGAAAAGGAGCTTTAAAAAAAGCATTAGACTGGTGGATTCAAGGGTTTAAACAGAAAGAAACACACACATGCACACACCCACACACAACATGCAATATGCTCCCCTAAGTCAAAAAGTGTTAATTGGATTCAGAGTGAGGGGTGAGTCTCAGTGAAACAAGATGACGAAGACACACATTTGTTATTTGTTGCTAATCCATTTGACCCAATTAAAAGGTTGAGGGTTAACTTTGCTTTGCTTGAACTGAAACTACAAGTTGCCTGATGAACCAGACATTCATTTTTTTGTATTCTAGCTGAGCTTTATCAATGAATCTGTATTAGGCAGTCATGCATCAGCACCCCTCATATTTAAATATGCATATTATAATGACTTCTTAAGGTAGAAATCGGAACGTAATTTGGCACACATTTGGTATATGCATTGTGAAAAGGGCTTTTTGCTGGACAGCAGACTAAGCTCAGAGAAAGAAAGTTTTAAATAATAGCTGACATCTATATCAAGTTACCTCAAGCAAGCAGTTACTTGTGAACACGTCCAGAAGACGAAGCAACATTAGCGTGAACCGAAACAGTAAAGTAGTGGGCGGTAAAACCAAAACAATGAGCTGAAAGATGCTAAAATGCTACGTAGACCTGAGGGGAACTGCAGAACCTGTTGATAGATCTTTGTGGGTTCGTCACTAGGTTCGACTTCACATTAGACATTATATATATATACACAGTCATTTGATCTATTGTGAATTTAAAAACATTGATTAGTGCTGCTTTAAATGAACATCCACATTGGCTCTTTCCTTATTTTAGTATTCTCTGTCTTTTTGTGTGTTTCTCACCCATAAAAACGGTTTCAGGGCTGTTTCATCAGCATCAGCGGTGGTTCACAGCAGGTCAGGCCTCGTCCTGCCCACCCGTGACGGGCTTTGGTCTGTTTTTGTTCCCCTTATGCAGTATATTTAATTTATTGAACATTGTTAGAGGGAATCTACAAATCGCAGAGGAACGTGAGTCGATATGGGAATGAGCTACAGAGTATTGGCAGATTTTTCTCACTTGCAACATGAAGTATTCACACACCTTTTAATGGACTGTTTGAATTGCTCAGCATTGAGACTTGTTTGTAGGTGTATACAGTTTTAAAGGTGGTAAAAGCCCAATGATTCCTGATTATTTAGGGTGTTAAACAGTGTGCCACTTCACCTCACACAATTCATCCACCTTAAACACGTGTCTTACTAAATTCTCAACTAAGACCCTCAAGCACACTTTTATCTCCTTATTTCTCATCATGGGAAAAGCTCTGCATAAAATGGGACAATCAATGACACTTCACTTCAGATGCTTAATATGTGCATCTTAATCCCAGCACTGCACCATCCACACTTTTCCACCCATCACCTCTAATGGTTTAAGTTAATCTACAATAGGTACCCGTGGCTTCGCTCCCCTCTCATTATTGATCTCCTCTGAGCCAATAGGGAGGGAGAGGGGGCTGATGGGTATTGGTTTTGGACACCAAAGCTGGCCAGGGGTCAACAAGATGCAGCCATTAAAGATTCCCCTTGGTTTAATCAGGTGGAAGCTTTCAAAGGGGCAACAAACAAACATGGAGTAGAAGTCAGGTCTTATATTCAACTTAACAAGAATACAGCTCAGTTGAATTTTATGTTATTTATTCTGTGTCCTTCAGAGTGACATTGACAGAGACAACTGGAATGAAACATGTTTTGGTATTTTGACTCCTTCTTTTTCTGAATCTGTGCAGTGTATTGTGATTTAAAAGCTCCAGAAACAAGTTAAACTGAATTTTTAATGTTTCTGCATTTTGGAATAACATAGTCAGAGCTATTTTCCCATTGGAATATTTAGTAAAAAACCTCCACCTTATCCCAAAGTCTGCATTATATGGACAAGATGGCAAACTACTGGTAATTTCTGGGCAAACTAAATCTTGGAATCAAAACCCTCTATATGACACACAGAGAGAAACATGCTCAGCTGATCTGAAGTCCCCAAAGGTCTCCCTGGAGCGACTGTGTGAACAGCCTGTCTCAATGAATTATTAATAATGATGTTGGAATTTACCACCTTGGAAGATGTTGGAAAAGTGCAACCATAGAGGTACAGGTTTGCACAAACAGCAGCAAACATTGTCAGCTATTGTTGTCCAAATCTTCAAGAAGTCTTCGTAGTTTTTAAAATACACTGCTTCCCATTCCAGAAACCTCTAACATTGCTGGCACTAAATAAAACTGAACTGTAGCCTATTTTTCATAACCCACATCTCACTTGCATCAAAGCAAACACTCCTGTTTCTTGTCTGCTTCTCTTTTACTTCCATCTCCTCCTCGGTGTGGAGATGCTTGGAAAAATCAATGAAGAATAATGGCTTTTACCTCAGCAGTGTCTGTAGTATTTTCAACATTCAGTGTTGGCCTTTCTTACTCTTGTTGGATTAAATGTTTAAACTGAAATTAGAAATCCTAACACTCTGCTGGATTGGTTTAAAGTACATTTGCAAGTAAAGCCTCACAGAGCCATTAGACTTATATTATATACTAAACTTTATATTAAAAGATGACCTTTGGAAATCACATTTTCCCCATGATGTTATATGAAGACAGCTGCATGCTGTGTAAATACTAAACAATAATTTTGCCACTTGACTAAATCATTTAAAGTGCTGTTCTTACCAGATGCTCATGTCAATGACTCTCTGACTTGCTCATGTCAAATGGCACTACTGCAGAGTGTCACTAATGAAGTGTAACGTTGCAAGTAATTAATCTCTACCTGACATTAATTGCTTTATCATGTCGTCGGTTCTTATCGCATCTCTTAATGTCATTAATGCTCCAAAGTCCTTGGAAAAAGGTTTAATTCCTGGCCCCTCTCCACCAGTCTTACTACGCGAACTTCCTCGACTTCTTTGGCATCATTCATGAGAAAAAGACGACAATGACAGCTTCATTTTGATAAATCTCTCTTTTTCATTGGGTTTTTTTCCCCCTAAAACCTTTCATGCCAAAGGGATAAAAACATCCATAACCAACGAGTCATCGTAGGGTATAAAATCTTTCATATTCCAAGTCAAGTCGGATACATGCAACAAGCCATTTATCAATATCAATGAGAAGTGCTGCACTCAGAAGAGCTAAAGAATAGAGCAGTTTTCTTTTATTGCTTAGTCTGAAGATTGGGGAAAAGTGAGAAATCACTCTAAATGCTGTAGTGAGAGAATGAAGGAGAGCTATCACTTTAAACAGAAACTTTTCAAATATGTATGTAGGTGCTGAATGCCATGGCTATTTAAAACAAAGGCAGGAGTCCTTGTTTGTTCCAGACACTTTTTATTTCGAACGCAACTTTCTGTTTCTCCGAATGTTGCTTTGGGTTCACTACAGTGCACTAAGAAGACTATGTGTGTTAGACTCTGCATCAAACACTGCTGAATAATGAGAGAGAATACGGCTGGTCTACTTTCAACTTAGCAACAAACCCGAGATACAACAGCACTCTGGGGAGTAAGCCTATATTGATATAACACAGTTTTGAAATTAAAAGTTCTGGAGGAGGATCCGAAGATGGGGCAAAACTTTAACACCGCCAACCAACTTTCAAACTTCTCTCTTTCAGGAGGGAGGAATTTGAATATCAGTGATCTCTCTAAGGTTGTACAGGTTTTAAATGTGATGAAACTCAAAGTGTGCTTTTTTTTTATAGCAATACTAGTGCCGTGGCTCCAAGAATGGCAATGTCAGTCTGTCGGTCGGACCACCACTTTAGTCCAGACTAAAATATCTCAAAAACTATTGGACCGATTGCCATGAAATTTGGTGCAGACATTCATGAGGATGAATCCAACTGACTTTGGTGATCCCCTGACTTTTACTCTGGCACCATTAAATTTGGTACAAACATGCATGCTGCCCAGAGGAGAAATTGTAGTAACCTTGGAGAACCCCTGTCTTTTCATCTGGCGCCATCATCACATCAAAATTTGTCCAATGCTTATAACCAAATACCTGTGAACCTAATAACATTCCCATCAGTCTCAGTTTTACTTTGTGTTAAGTGCTAATTAGCAAATGTTAGCATGCTAACACGCTAAACTAAGATGGTGAACATGGAAAACATTACCTGCTTAACATAAATGTGTTAGCATTGTTGTAGTGAGCATGTTAGCAGGCTGACATTAGCTTTTAGCTCAAAGTACCGCTGTGCCTATGAAGAGCTGCTAGCATGGCTGTAGACTCTAAGTCTTATTTAAAGGGCACTTAAAGTTTTCTCATCTGCAGATGCATGGTAACTGAGGTAAAAACTTAATTATTCGAATCACACTTTGTGCCCCGTCCTTGTCGTTTCAGATCAAGGATGTGTGACCCTCTAAGGCCTCAGACTCCTCTGTAAGGTAATTGGTGTTAAAGGTGGGTTGCGCCTCTTCCAGCACAGAGTCCATAATAAGCAAGGCTGGACCCTGCAGATGTCACCCCAACACCAAAGTCACTGCTGGCACCATTTCCATTTTTACAATCCCACTGCATTTTTGTCTCTGTCCTGCCATGTGTAGCTGGCCGGGTGTGCAAGCCATTTTTCACTTCATGTAGCTTGTAAAGCATCCGTATGGAAGAAGGGACCTGGCTGCACCCACACTGGCTCATCACTGTGGTCCTAATATTTCACTGTCTCAAGGTCATACGATATTTATATGACAAAATAGATATACAAATGCATTTCAGTTTTTTCTCTGTTGTCACAAAAAACAGCATTAATCACAGCATATCATTAATGTCACTCCTGTTCTGGATGAATTTGGCAGACCTCCTTTTCTTAATTAGAGTTTGACACTAATTAACAGTAATTTACTCATGCTGACTGTGGGCACCCTTTGGACCGATCATGAATAAACAATTAAGATTTGAACAAAAGTGACATAAGTTTTCCTTTTAGATCATCTTGTCAGTATGAAGCATTCTGTCAAACACAATCACAAAAGCTGGTTTCACATAGAAACATTATTCATTTGACAATAGACTAATGAGGAATATAAACGCACATTTGCAATGCAACGACTGAATGAAAGTGCAAATCTGAGAACCATCACACTACAGCAACCAGAGCACTCTCTCAGTGAGATACCACTTTAGTCTGTATCAGGAGGGATCATCTAAACCTAAAACCCATTTCCTTTCCTTGCTCTGCTTGCATGCTGCCTGTCTGGTTGACTTGTTTTTTTATTTCCCTTTAGGTAAAGTCAGAGATACCAAAGCATGAACTGAAATGCAGCCTCCTTTGCTCCTGCTATGGTAAAATAGCAATATGAATTTTTGCAAGTTGAGTATAGTTTCCCCCCCAAACTTCATGATTTGTTTGCATACCAAAAGAAACTCCCAGAAAATGGTGAATGTGCTAAAAAGAACCTACATCTACCATGTAAAAAAAATTCATTTCATCAAATAATTTTCATACTGTGCTGCTAAGTGAGCAGCATTAGGAGAAAGCCATTACATTCTCCACCATCTTTTCCAACCCCGCAGGGCAACATCCAAAAAAGAAAAAAGAAAAGTTACCATCCAACACACAAAGACTGCTGTGTGACAAAAAGAGCACCACGAGCGATACTAATCACATCACACATTCACGTGGAGAACAGGGTCTTCCTGAGCTGTAGCTTGTTTAATTCACATGCTGAAGTCACATCTAGAACACCAGAGGCAAATTTCACCAGATTTTGGGAAAGACCACGTCGACAGAGTCTCATCCCCCTGCTTTTACTGTGATAGAATAAAGCTTGAAGTGGATAGCTCAACGCACTGCAACATGCAAAGAGACAAAACACAAGCAAATGAGGAAAACATCTAAATGAAGAAGAAGAAAACACTGCAAAGAGAGAGGTAAACTAATGTTTCTTTTATTTAAACATTGCATGATTTAGATTTGGATTGTTATGCTAGTAAACAGCAAATGGCTAATGCTAGATTAACAGCAAATATCTGAAATACCGTCTGAGTCATACAATCAGAATCTTAGAAGGAAAAAAAGCACCTCTGCAGGGGCGTGCACCCCTAAAACCTGATTGGCCACCCCAGGTCCCACCCTGTTATACTAAACTATGATTGGCTATCTGCCCGGTCAGAGGCAGGACCTTAGTTTGAACCAAGTGTTTGACAAGTATTTTTGAGTGTGCATTATTTTCTTATGAATGTAGCCTACTTTTAGAGGTACAATTTCTTTTTGAGGACTTAAAGAATAATGTATGTATTCTTCCACCCTGTTGTGTTGTGATTGGTAGCTCTATTTGTCTTTTAGATACACATTTTAAACACAGAAATGTAAGAAACTGTTATCTAACTGTGGATATACATGTGAAACGTGCGAAACAGCTTCACAGTTTGCCCTGCGTGTTGACATCACCGGTTCACTACGGCCCCGCCTCCTTACTCCGCTGATGCTGATCCCCCCTTGCATCAGCACCATTTCTGGTATCCTCACCAAGTATCGAGAGAGAGAGAGAGAGAGAGAGAGAGAGAGAGAGAGAGAGAGAGAGAACTACCCAACCCCAGCAGATAGAGGCGTCAGACGGCCGCCAGAGCATCCCGGTTACGCACCGTTCACAGGCCTTATCGACGGTCTGCAGCGCCAGAAACAGCTGAAGAAGAAGTCAACATAGCCGGGCACACGGCCACAGCTACAGTCAGTAATGGAGAGCCTGCTGGATAATCCAATGAAAGCCGTTCTTTACCTGAAGGAGCTCACCACCATCGTCCAGAACCAGCAAAGCCTGATCCAGACGCAGCGCCAACGCATCGACGAACTCGAGCGAAAGGTGGAGGACCTGATAGGAGAGAACCGACAGTTGCGGGACCCCCATCACTACGTCCAGCAGACCGCTCAACATCACCACCACCACCACCACCACCCGACTCACCGCAGCGCCAGTCCCCAGGCGCCGGCACACCTCCATCAGCACCCGGGGAGCAACAAAGCTGCGGCTCACCTCGGCCAGCAGGCGCAGCAGCAGCAGCCGCCGCCGCCGCAGCAGATTCCCGGTCTATCGGCCCAGCCTCAGCAGCACCCGACCCCTCCTGCGCCGTCCTCCCACCACCCGCAGCAGCTGCAGCTCGTCCCCACCTCGCCGCAGTCACCCAAAGCGAGCCAAGCCAGCCCGGACTCCGCCGAGGAGGACAAGAGGAGCCCCTGCTGCAAGTCCCTGGTTCCGCAGACTCCCACCGCTCTCTGCCGCTCAGTTGGATTGGCCAGGAAAGCGGAGTAAGTCTCCATCTTAACAAGAGATTCACAGTAAATTATGAGGAGTCTTTAGATTTTTCAGATAAAACAAACGAAAATCTTCCTATAATAGGCGCTTAATGCAAATCAGCTGCTGTATTTGTGTCTCCAGTTGCCTTTTTCAACATGAGCTTTTATTGAAAACTGCACAGTGTTTGTCAAACAAGTGATATTATTTCACCCGACTGTTGGGCTTCATCTCTTGCCTCACAAAACACACATGCAAAGACTCAGTATTGCATTCAGTGACCCTAATAAGATGGATATTTTCGCAGCTACTCTGGCAAATTTCCTTGTCTAAATATAGCAAATGTGTTTGGCCAGAAAACAATGTGACATCCTCAAGGGCCATCAGATGTAATGCCATAGCTTGTATTCACAAGTAAGGGTGCCAGCTAAATGGAAACATTTTCCAGGGAAGCTATTGAAGACACAGAAAAAATACACAATACAGTAAAAAATGTTGTGAAGTAGCCTAAAAAAAGGTACTGTGAGACTGTGCTGGGCTGCACATGATTTGCCTTTGATTAACTTCACATCCCCTGACAAGCTGAGGCTTAATTTTCTGACAGGTAATTCAAGCTCCTCCTGTATTTTCACATTATTCACTCAGTTGTTGCCCTGTTAAATCAATTGCATGCTTAATGGATATTGATTTTGAAGACCCAGGCTGGCATTTTAACAGTGGTGGTTTCACTGTCACTGCTTGGTGGGACTAAACGCTGGAGATACGATGTTTTAATGTGACTTGTAATGGAACAGAAGTTTGGTTAAATGATGCACTCAACATTTTGGTCAACTTGACGTGACCTTTATATGTTCTGTAGTGTGGCTCCTTGTGTTTCCACACTTTGAATGCAGAATGAAGTCTTCTTTAAAATGCATCTGTTTTTAGGCTCGGCTGAGGTAGCGATTTCACAGTTGCCCGGAGAGCGTGGTGACATTGTAAGCACACATTTTAAAACAAGCAAAGTGCCAACTCCTAAAGGAATATCACTGACTTTAAGACAAACATCAGCCCTCTCACATCGTCACATCTACAAAAAAAGAATCCCCACCTACGATTGAGGTTCGATTGTGCAGGCTGTGGGTGAGACTATAACAGCTTGTTCCTCATTAAGACACAAGCTGGAAGATGTCACACTGGGTGGAACATATCTGGAGGGAATAAAAGCAAAGAGAGAAAGACACTAGTGGTTGCCTATAAATCACAGCCTTACAGCCTCTTCAGAGTTCCTAATAAGCCTTGACAAGTTTGAATCTACTTCCTTATGGATTATACAAGCATTTTTCACAATTTTCTGATATTTTATAAACTAAATGATTAATCCATTAATTGAGAAAATTATAGGCAGATTAATTGATAATGACAACAATCGTTTGCTGCATGCTAAAGGAATTTTTGGACAGTGTTAAAGAGCATATAAGGGGAGATAGATTAACCACCTGCATTTCTCCAGCATCAGGACCTACTGTCACTTTATATTTTAGCATTGAGAGTTCATTCCAGGTGGTTTGTCATATCACAATACACACATTCCTATCAAATGAAGCTAACACTTTAAGTTACATAAAATGTCCTCACTGACCGCAGTAGGACGCTGTAGGACTCGTATTAGGACAAGTATTCTCCCCCTTTGAAGTTTTCATGTTTTATTGCCGTACAGCATTGAATCAAAGTAGACTTAATGGGGCTTTTTTGACACAGATCAACAGAAAAATACCCTTTAATGTCAAAGTGAAAACAGAGCTCAAATATAAAATACTAAATACTTGTTTGCACCCCCTCCTCACTGCAATGTTTCAAAACTACAAGTCCAGCAACCAATTCCACATTGGATTGAGATCTGGACTCTGATTCGGCCTCTCCGGGACATTAAGCCAATAGTGTGTCGCTTTGGCCTCATGCTTGATGTCATGGATTTGAAGTCGCAGGTTTCTTGCAGACTGCATCAGGTTTTTCTCCAGCATCTCCTTGTATTTTACTGCATTCATTTACCCTCACAAGCCTTCCAGGACCAGCTGCAGAGAAGCTTTTGATCAGTGTCAAAAACTCCCACATTAAATCCCCTTTGACTCAACACAATAAAACATGAAACCTTCTACGTTTTATTTGCACTGCGCTTCAGAACTGTCCGTGGTGCTGACTGTTCTTTGCTTGCCACTATCAAGGTCACATGAATTGCCTCTGCCAGAGCTGCGCACACATACACAGTGACACACTCAACGCACCGCGCTGAGCCCCATCTGTTCCACTCGGCTGCATTTGCATTGTTTCTGTTAATCCAGATTGATTTATCGTGCCATTAAGACATAATTCCTAAAGAGCGCAGGTCAGGAATAGTATACTTTTGCATGGATACTAGAAAAAAACACAACGGCTTTCATATGGATTCACTCAGACATGGACAAACACACGCGATATGAGTTGTACAAAATAAATGTCAGTGGGGGGGGGGGATTCAATAAGTGGGTTCATTTGTGATTTACCAACCATGTCCCCTGACACTTCTGCAGAATGATGAACAATGCTCGAGAGAGAGAGAGAGAGAGAGAGAGAGAGAGAGCCTACTGTACGCTCTCTTACCCATAACGTAAAAGCAGTGATACATGAAAGGCAGGAGATGTGAAGCAGCATTGTAATTTCCACTTATAGGATTGATCCTGGTCAGACAAGATGGTGTATCGCTGTGCTGTCAGTGCCGCAGGAGAAACAATACGTTTCTATTAACGGGTGGGTGACAGGGACATGTCACAAACTTTCTAATAAGGGTTGTGTGTATATGTGTCTGTTTATCTATCCACGTTATTCCTATAGACCCATGACACCTTGTGTGAATTATGGGTGCAACTTCAGGTGTCTTCCCTTTTCTTAGAGATTTGGGGAAAATAATTGATGTCTCTCACTCCTTAAAGGAAAAGTTTGACATTTTGGGAAATGAGCTTATTTGCTTTCTTGCCCAGAGTAAGATGAGAAGATTGATAACGCTCTGATGTCTGTGTTACAGTAAATATGAAGCTACTGCCAGCAGCTGGCTAACTTAGCTTCATCCGTACAAAAACCAAGAAAGAGTGCGGGATATAACCCCCCATGAAACAGCAATTTGTGTTTTTTTTTTAACAGATTAAACAAACTAGTTATGTCAGGCTAGCTGTTTCCCCCTGTTTCCAGTTTTTGTGCTAAGCTAAGTTAACCTGCTACGTTTATATTTAGCGTACACACGAGAGTGGTATCCATCTTTTCACCTAACTCTCAGCAAAGCAACTTTTTCTTAAAACTGGATAATGTGATCATACCTCTGCCCTCTTACACCTCCTTTAGTAAATTGTGCCCGACTTTATTTCGATTGAATAGGAGCTTTTCAGATTGGTCATCGCTTCACTGTCGGTAGCAACAGAATAAATAAAGTAGTTAAATATGCTACTGTATGTTAGCAAAAGGAACTTCTTCAGGTGGTCCACCCATCCCTTGATAGTGGAAGGCAGAGGCATGATCACATTGTAACATTAAGATTTGACAGGCTGCGTTTTCACATAATTTATTCCCCTAAAATCTCTTTAAGAAAATGGAAGACACGTGTTGCATACCGCTAACTCTCGCAGGAGCTGGTTCAGTGAAATGACTAACCGAAAGTCACGCTAGGAATAATAACACGGATAGGTTCTGGTGTAAATTAGTGAAGTAAGGAAACAAATAATCCCTGAATACTGGGATGTACTTGATTTCCTCCAGCTCATCTATGTTTTTTTTCTTGATTGAAAGGAAGCCCAGAATCCATTTGCAAAACTTTAAATGAAAAATGAAATGCTAGCTCACACACATCATGCATTCCTCATCTCTTCCAGTGGCATAATTTGAAGAATGCAAATCAAGGCTGCCTTCAGCTTTTTGAACAGTGAATGCAGTTGAAAAGTTGTTTCCATCTCTGGCAGATTTCTGCTCTGGTATGAGCTCAAACTTCTCAGACGGAGAATCTGAAGTGTTGCAATAGTGTTACTCAGGCTGAGAAAGGTTCTTAAGGGGCCTGTGTGATCTGAGGGAAGCCTTCAGCAATCCTGTCGACTCGTCTTTCTTCCTCCTCTCTCTGTCAACTGCACCTCCCACTCTCAGCTTCCATTCTTTGGCTTCTCATTTCCTCCCAATCCTGGACTCCTTGTTCCCAGCCTACAAATGATACCTTTGTCCACCTACCTCATTACTCCTTTTCACTTCTTGACTGTCCTTCTCCCCTTCATCTAAACTTCTTCTTCTCCACCATCCCATCCTATTTCCACCTTCCTGTTCTTCTCTCTTGTAATCAGCAGCTTATCCAACAGTGGCCACCTCTCTGCAGTCGGGATCAGTATTCAATCCCATCTTCTAGCCATCAGGCTCTACAGCACTTAACCCATCTCCTGGCTTGAATGGAGCGTTCAGTCCACCCTGTCCTTTGGTTCTCTGTATACGGCTTGAGGGCTGCCAATGTGTATGTTAAAATGCGAGTGTGTGAAGATTGGACTGTGTGTTCAGAGAAGTCGAGAAGAGTGATGATAAGCGTAGGCAAGGTGGTGTGTTTATGTGCGTGGAGGCGCGTGCATGTCTGATAGGCAGCAATCCTGTTGCCTGAGGTGGAAATCCCAGCGTTCTCATATAGCTCCAGGTGCTTCTCTGCTGCTTCCCAGCCTCCCACACACTCTCGCCAGATATATTAAGCTCTTGCTCTTACACACAAAACACTCACTAATGCACACAAACCCTAACACGCCACATGCCACCTGGCAGCCCGCATGTTTTTCCGCGTTGGGCATGACTCTACTCTGCGCTGACCATGCCCTCATTTTTCTCCGACTGGCCTTGCACCAGCCGGAGAGCAGAGTGTATACCATCTCCTGCCTGAGCTGGCCTCCTTCAGGAATAATCCGGGATGTATAGATAGCGCTTAGAGATTCGGGGGTTCAGCACACACATGCATACATTACATAGTTTTCCCGCTGAGTGCCTGCTGGATACTGCAGTCTCTCCGTGTTCTGATGCTCTCAGATCAATGAGCTTTGCCCGCACAGGCTCCACCAGCTATGCTAACCCTTTAGACCCACTCTAGCCTTGATCTCAAGGTGCTATATCCGTATCTTAACGGCAAGCTATCTTTAATCCCAATATACTTCAGTTTTACTTTGTGGGAGCGATGCACAGCCAACGCAAGGATAAACCTTAGAGCCACACGAACATGTGTTAATGGTGTGCGACACACAGTTTGCATCTCATCTCTTATCAACAGTCAACTTTGGTTGTTTAACCATGACTGCAATCTTTCAGTAACCTTAACCCTGCAGTTCTTCTTTTAAGCGTGGACACGGTTATTTTCTATCCTTAACTGAGAGGTTGGCTTGGCCAGATAGCGTACAGTGGGAGGGATTGAGAGAATGGACATATTGGTCCGATCTATACTTCTCTTGCTCTTTCTCTGTCCTCCTTTCTGTGTTTCTCTTCTCTGACTCCATTACTGGAGAGATGAAACCTCCTCTCCTGCAAACCTTGTCTCTTTACTTCGCTTCCCCTCCCCTCGGCCTGAATGGGAATCACGTCTGCTCGGTTATGACAGGGTGGCTTGGCTCGACTGCTGCTGGAATCCAAATCATGAATATCACATTTGGTGCGTAGTGCTTTTAAATTGCTTCATTTCTCAGAGGATGTAGCTGCCGGGTGATTCCTGACTCCCTGGTAGAATATTAGCTGTTTTCATGCACAAGTTGAGCAAAGGCGAAAGACTCCCGGTTGTCGGTAATCCAGCCGTGTGTGTTCATGTGTGTGTGTTAAAGATTGTGTTTGGGCGTTAAAAGGACAAGAGAACAGCTGTTGTAAGGGGATATATGGGATCATTTTCTGTCTTTTTCATTTATGTGGTGGGTGCATGGTAATCAAGGATGTAACTTGCTCAAGCTTTGGCTTACTGGACACCTCTGTTGGTCTGAGGTGTTGATCCAATTTAGTGAATATATCACCATCACTAAATTAAATTATACTGCAGAGTATAAATAAATAAGTCTGCTCTACTTAGTATCTTTGCAAATGATGTAAAATTTAAATAACCTGAATGTGTCGGAGGCAGAGGAAAACTATTTATGACTGTGCACAAAAACAGATAAAAATGCTCATCTCTAAATCAAAAAGTCACAAACCCTCTCTTGATTTTCCAGGTAGTTATATTTTGAGCAGGTCATAGGCTAACATCCCTATGAAACCCTTGCAAACACTATATCTTTTTAAGTCTTAATGTTAAAATACAAAGGCAATAAAATAAAATGATTTATGTGGATCTATTTGCTAATTATGTGCATTAGTTCTAGCCAGCAGCTTTTGATTGATGCTATATTTTGGCTGCCTTGCTGCACCTTTCAGGTTGCCAGATATTTTGTTCAAAACTAAAAGGGAAGATGGTGATGGAGAACATGTAAAAAGGTACATACTGTATATACAAAAACAGACAGACGGGCTAAATAATTAGACAGATTAAAGAATAGGACAGGGACAGAATAATTTCACAAAACATACTGAGAAGCCCCACAGGGCTGAAGAGTCCAAATGGTGTCCCACTTTCATCACAAGTTGGCTAAAATGCAAAACAGTTTCTTTCCAGCATCCCTTGCCTCTATGATTCCCAATCAATCAAAATGACAAAGTTTGGCTCTATTTTAAACATGGCTCCCAACTGGCAGTCCTCTGTCACTTGGGCAACATGCCGACTCACTGAAAAACAGACGTGTCTTCCTCGTCCTTGACTCTTCCAGACGCCTCAGATGACATCATCTTTTATATGTAAATATTGCCCGCCCACGTTATGGCTCTGCATACAATTTGAATATGTTTTTTGCTGTTAGTCATGTTGCACGAGCTGCACAATGAGTTACCTCCTTCGTGTTTGGAGGTCTGATTGATGCATTTCATTTCTTCTTCATGCAACTGAACAGTAGGCCTAATGAGCAATCAGCATAATGTGTGTGTGTCTCATTAGTATGCAATCTAATTTCTAAGTTATGGTTGCAAATGGAAATGTCATCAGTGTTGTCATCTGGTGTCAATCAATCTGATTGCATAATGTGAGCAGATAAATTGATTAAAAAATCAAAGCTCCATCCCTTTTCAACTCTGCGCATTCTAGTTCTCAAATATTATTTATGAACTGACGCCGCTTTTCAGCGCCAAACGATCGGACAACTTAACTGTCATTTAGTCACTGCCCTGTTTTGTGAAACACTCATCAGAAATCAGTGCAACAAGAATGTACATAATATGGCCCAACTGCAATTGTGCAAGCTTTGAATTGTGCTTTACAGGTTAAATATTTACCAAGTTGAATTCTCTAGGAGGCAGACCATTATTTTTTACATAAAAGAGAAGCCTTGGTGAAAATAGATTATGTTTTAAGGAGCCGGCCTCTTCAAAAGCTGTTAACCAACAATGCAGTTTAAAAATTTCATTGTGGAAGTAAGAAAATAGTGAAAACGTGCAGATGTGATGAGTGTAGCACTTGATAATACATCCCTCACACTCTTTTAATGACTCTGCAAGGCAGTACGACCCTACTATTAGCAGGCAGTTAGCAGCTGCTAACGTATGTGGTGTTGTAATGAATCAGATGTGTTGACCATAGACTAACACTTACAAATGTCTTGAAAATGGTGCATAATTTAAAAGTGCGTTGCTCCACTGTTTGTCCCTCTAAGATGGTGGGATTCCTCAAGGGCAGATAATGCTGTGGCACGACTCTCATTGGTCAGTGAGCTAATGACCTCTGCAGCTCTGGGAAAAGGGATCTTTGAAAGAAGGAACCGTGTGCAGTTATGGAAAAATGTCCACCCATCTGTCGCAGAGATTTCACCTCCTGAGAGCTTAGCGCTGAAAATCCCTCAACAGACAATCCTAATTGTTTTGCACCATGTGTACCAGTGTGCATCTGTGTGTGTGTGTGTGTGTATGTGTGTGTGTCCAACGAGGGTTAGGCGAGCGGTTAAATTATGGGCTCCTCACATTTTGATGTAAATATGTAGTGAATTTTTGGACTAATTTTGTGATTTAAATATAGCTGAGTAAATTTACCTGTGACAGTTGTCTTCACATCTGGTGAAATGACCTTACCTTAATGATGTAAGTTATGATTAAATCACAGCTCTTGCAATTTGAAAATTGTGGTCTTTCAAATTTGATGTAAACATGATGAATTGTTTGGCTCTCGCTCATTTTGCAACAGCAAGGTTTCTTTCATGCAAGGTCAGGGTTAAGGGTTCTTATGAGCATTTGTGTATTATTTATAGTTTACAGGCTACATATTGTGTTTCATAAACAATGTTAGGTATGCAATATATTGCCATTTTAGTATTATTGGGGTTCCTTCGTTGGTCATTGCTTGCTATCCAATCTAATCTCCATATCCACTGTTGCATTGTATACTCAAACAAACACACCCCATGCACAGGCGCACACTTGCCTAGGGAAATGTCAGGTATGGTTAACTTTACGACCCAGAGTAATGTTCAAAGCCATCCACCTAAGGCTGCGAGGCATTGCAGAGCTGATCGGAACAGGCACAGCATGTCCAATCGGCTTTCCTGGTCCTCAACACATCACACAAAGCCTCAACCAAGGCTAAAGCATGATTTATTGTACTGTGCAAGAGAAAAAAAGAGGGGATATATCCTCTTTGCTACTAATTTACCCCCATACTCGATCAGTCATTTGCATTCTTCATACCTGTGGATGCACATTAATGTTATACTTATGTGTGCTTTCTTTTGTTACATAATATTATAGAGAGGGGTGTCTTTCCTTGCATTAAATGCTTGGTTGAATGCAGAATTTAATCTTTTCCTGGAGGCCACAGGTAGAAATGACTAACCCGCATGTGTGTGGGTGCCCATGCACTAAATTTTGTTTAAGTGTGCCTCATTGGTGTGTTACACCCGTGACATTTCGTAAGCATTTGGGTTTGCCGCGTAATAGACTGTCTTAACATTCAGATGACCATAAAAGCATCTTGCCCTTCCCCTGCACTGTGGTTATATCATCAACGCCCCGTCTGTCAACCCCTTGATGCCAGGATTACATCATCAGGTACGCAGTGCCAGGGGGAGGAGCTGATGACTCTACCGGTGATGTCATTGAAGATTTCAACATCCTAAAAGAAGCAAATGAGAATAGCAGGACGTGAAGTGTGAATGAGTCATACGTGTGGGAACTGGAGTAAAGAAGTTATTGTACGTGAAAGATGTTTTTTGTCATATCTCCCCCATCATCTGCCTACGTCTCTTCCTCTTTCTTTTACTTGTTATGCACAAAAACATTTTTTTCTTCCTTGTGCAGAAAACCAGGACCATCATCCACACAAATACTCTGGTTCTGTGCCTCCCTTAATGAAGATGATTTACTTCAGCACAAAATGTATGGCTGCTGTTTGCTGGTCTGGTTGATGGGATTTTCCTCCTCAGCCCAAGCCCTGGCTCATATATGACAACCACGTCAGTTTGATAGCTGTCAAGCATCAGCACGAAGCATGGAGAATATCTGTGAAATTTGACCCACTGCCAAGTCTTCAGCAGATGGCCCTGCAGCAACACAGTGTAGCGTGATGCTCGATACGAGCTGCTCACACTACTCAATAGTGGAGGCACCAGCTGGAGATCAGATGAAAACAGTAGGAAAAACTGCTGCTTTCATGGGAAAATGAGCAATAGCAATTTTTGTATTTCTTTTTTTTCTGCTACTAGTTTAAATATCCTTTAGTGATGTGTTTTTTTAATCTTTTCACCACTCTGTACCGCACCTTTCAACGCCATGAACGCAGCATTTCCGTTCACGGGTACCTTACGAAGGAAGGAGTAGGCTAAACCTCCTGGAGCTCTTTAGAAAAGACCGACTTTGTCTTTAGCATGACAGCTAAATGTTAGCATGCTGACAGGTTCTGTCAGAAAGAGCTCATCTCAACAGCCTTGACAACGACACATTGATTGATTGACACAAACACAGACAAATCAGTGTTGAATTATGGTGCATTGTTTATGTTTTTAGGTACAATTTGGTAGAATGTTGAAAACCAGGACATTTTAGTGTTTTACAGATAGAAACCAAATAGTAGAAATTGTAGAAATAAATCAAGCTCAGTTTCAGTCTTGAACCCCCCAAGCCCACGAACATGGCTAAAATCTCTCAAGCCACATGTTGGCAAAACAAAATTTGTTACACTAAATAACCCAACAAGCACTTGCATATTTTAAACCAGCATGAGAATCATTTCAGTCGAAGTAACTTCATTTCCATTTTTTTGTGACAAAAGACCTGTAATGTCTGCCACTGTGTATGGACTAAAAACACAGATATCTGTCACAATGCTGCGAAAAATCTTGGTTAAAGAACAACACATTTTCATTTCTAACACACACTTGTCCAGTAGAAATAAATCCAGCTCAGTGTCAGTCTCGAAACCCTTCAGCTGACGGATCTCTGTCTGACAAGCGAGCACCAAGAAGTGGTTCACTCCTGTTCCTCCTCCCGGGCTCAGCTCTCTCCTTCTCTGCTTGTTTTGCCTCCTCCGTCAAAGGCTTCTCTTTTAAGTTTTATTGAAGGGGGACCAACAGTTGGGAGTTGAGTTGAAGAAAAGTGTAAAATGTTGAGAGCCTAGTAAGAACTCCTTCTTCTTTGATTTTTAGTGGATGACATCAAAACTTGACATTACCTTTGATATTCTAGATAGCGTATGATTTTTCTTCTTCGGAACTGATGTAGCTGCTGAAAATATCCCAAAACTGATGACACACTGCTGATATTTGTCCCGGTAAATATTCAAATAAAATCTTCAAATTGGTCCGATGCTCTTCAGAACATTATTGCCACCAGCTTACATGCTATAACTGTGATCTCAAGACAGACAGACATGATGCAGCATAAATGGTTTCATATTTACTGTCAAGTGTCGCAGTGGAATCAAGTAGGCCACAATGAGACAGAGAAGCTCAAATGTTGCAGCTTTCCTGACACTAACACCGTGAGGAGTTTTTTTTATAGGGATCAAATACAAGGACGAAATGTTGTTTTCTTCCTCCTTTGTTAGCTTTCTCTTGGGGAAAAGTGGTTCGGCTCTCTCGTCCATCAGCTCCCTCAGTTTCGTTTGCAGAAGGCGAGCTAAGCAGCTTGGGATGGCCCAAGAGTCCATGCTGACGTAAACCTTTCAAGGAGGCTTTTTTATTTTATATTCACTGTTGATATGGTAGGCTTTCAGGACATTTTGAGGTGTGTTTCTGAGCGTGTGTGTGTGGAAGAGTCGTGCTCATACAAGAGACGTCTGATTTAGTCCAAGGATATTTTTCAGCTAATAATCCACTGCACAATCATGTTTAATACATCATTTTAACCTCACAAAGAAATGCACACACCACCACCAAGTGTGTGTAGTTGTGTGTTGCGTTTATTCTCTCCGAAAGCCTTACACACTCTTATCCTGTAAAACATAGTGATAAACTAGCACTTACAGCGACTGCCAATTTGCCAAATGGAAGTGAACATTTTGAGTGTCTTTTTTTTGATTCAACGCGATGAAAGTGCTTCTAGTAATACTTCCATGAGATGACTTGACTTGAAATGCATATGATATGTTAGGAGATCTAAATTAATCTCAAGGATTGTAATGATTGTAATGTAGAGTACCTCCTTCTCTTTTTACCTTTTTGCTAGGTGTGAAATAAATAAGCATGACAGGCAGAATTGCTTGGTTTTAAACCCATTTTCAATAGAAGGTTGTTTTGCTCAGGATTTACTTTGAACTCACCTTACTGTTGCTATATATATATATATGCATGTTCTTCTTTCCTTTTATAAAAGCTGCTGCTGATTTGACTTTGACCTTGACTCTGAAATTCATTTATTCCAACATGTTGCACCAAAACAAATGTGGAAATGAAATAATGGCAATACACAAAATTACCTTTTTAAGCAAGCAGTCATGCACCCCCTGTACCACTGTCGTTAATATGTTTGCTTGCTCCAAGGTCAATTGTATTTGTATTTACCATGTGTGGCCTTCAGGGGCAGACTCTAATATGGCATATTATGTTATTTCAATGAGCGAACATGCGCACAGCTCCCCCCCCCCTCGTGTGTCCCATGCTTCAAATTGTATCACTTCAGCGTGCACACATCTTTTTCCGCCTTGAGCCGAGTTGAATGAGCCGGAGAGCTATTGACGCAGTAGAGCTGAATTCAACACAAGAAGGAGTGCATCGACAAACACATTAGACAAGAGAAATTAAAGCAAAATACAATGAAACCGTGATGTGCAGATTACACCCGCCCTCAAACGGACCCAGTGTGTGGAAGAGCTTATAAAAGCTTATAGATTTTTTATAGGTGGTATTAGCGAGTTTAGGCCACAAGGGGAACTGAGTCAGTGGTGTGGAAGATCAGAAAGCAGGTCATGCGAGTTCAGTTTAATCTTCAGTGTGTGTGTGTGTGTGTGTTTGAAACTAGAGGCAAGGGTTTGGAGATTTTTGGGAAATTTTCTAATTCGAATGCGTTAAAAAATAAGTGTGTGTGTGTGGGAAAGACATGCAGAGATTAATTAGGAAATTATAGCTTCCAGCCCTCTCATATCTGTGCAACTTGTTTCTAGCATGAACATTTTCATGATATATGACGTGATAGTTATGATAGTGATATCTCTGGAGCACAGCAGGGCCTTTTAAAAAAACTCTCCTCATAAACCAAAATTGTTTTGCAAGTGCTTGCAAGCAGTTTTTGAGCAGAGAGATGGCAGAAATAATGGAGAGAAAATTGTGAGAAGCCAGAGATCAAAGCAGAGAAGAGACAGATGGTTAAGATGAATCAAAAGGAAGGTGCTTTAAAAGATAAAGAGTTCTCATCCTCTCTCCTATAGAGGTATTTTTGTTCAATATGGTGAAATCATGGGTTCAGATGTGACCGTACTATTTTTTCCCCTCAAGGTATTGACACGTGTCAGTCATGGTGTCATCATCATCATTCACCCTCCTCGCCAATAACACCCATTGATTGAATTTAGAAGAGCTCTGGTTATTTCATCGCCGTTGTCAAGAAAAGGACGACTCAGCAGGTTTGGAGTATCTGAAATGATGCTGTCTTTATATATCGTACATATATCAGAGGCAAGTCCTAGTGAGATGCACACATTTGAAACCAGAGCAGGAAAGTGTTCATCTCAAAGGTGTAACATGGAGAATTCAATAGGTGTAAAGTAAATTGGCAGCATTTTTGTGCTTTTCTGTTTTAACAACAAGCTCAGGTAAGACTTGGGTAACTCGACGGTAAACAATAAATGCTGTGTCACGGAAGTATCGATCCCTTCATCCAACTCTTGGCAAGTGTTGCCGTCTTCAGGTGACAGTTCTTTAGGTTGTGATGTTTCAGTCTTTTTCTTAATTAGGGCTAGTCACCTTGTCTTCGGCTGGTCCTTCCTCCTTTTGTCACTGGTTCCAGCGACCAATCACAAGCCTGTCCGATTTGTGTGTGTAAAATAATATTAACTCATATGAGTTAACCACTAGTTTAGTGTTTTTGGGGATCTGGGCAGCAGGTTTACTTTTGTTTGTTATTTTCATACATCCATTATTTCAGCAAAATGTAGGTCATTTGACTGTCTAGTTTGACACTAGGTCTTATGGGTGGCTGC
This sequence comes from Enoplosus armatus, assembly GCF_043641665.1. NCBI lineage: Eukaryota > Metazoa > Chordata > Actinopteri > Centrarchiformes > Enoplosidae > Enoplosus > Enoplosus armatus. The sequence goes on along the minus strand of NC_092201.1, from coordinate 7,301,423 downwards.
TGGGTTGTGTTTTGTTTTGACAGATAAGAATAGTGAAGCCAAGCCGTTTTCAGCTGTAGTGAGTCAGTGGGGATCTGTCGGGTTAGGAAGCTTGTTTTGTTTTGTTTGTTTCATGATTTGGCGCCACCTGCAACCCTTCCCCTTTGTTCTTCACCTCACTTGACTCACTCACTTCCTTTTCAGTTGGGTATTTGGTATTTAACTGTGAGCAGAAAGCTTGTAACTTCTGTTATTGTCAGTATGCAAAACAATAAATGGCAGTGCTTTGACTGACAACATTGGCAGTATGTTGCTTCCTTTATTCCTGGACACCTGCAGGATTGTAACAGCAATAATCTGAATAAGTGTATCCCCAAAATGTTCAACTATTGAAAGATACTCAAGCCACTGATTATGTGACTCTGTAAAAGACATTCTGTCCAAAACCTTTATTAGGTTGGTGTACGTTTGCTGTAAATTTTCAGCAAGTAAATAACATTACAACAGTATTAACGCTACACAATTGATTCACGTCTATTAACCTGGATGTTTTCATACCTTGTCCTGCAGAATATACACCCTTTATCTGTGTGAACAAGTGGCTCTGCTGTTTCCAACGCTCGCACTAATCTGTGTCCCCTCAGAGACCGCCTGTGTTCTCGACCTATTAAAAATGGCCACAGCGGTGTCATGGTCGTTAAGGCGAACACAATTAGAGGAGCCGTTAACAATGGGAATTAATTTGCTGTCATACCCTCCCTGCACTGTCTACTATTGTTGCTGTCAAATACCCCCCAACCTCCCTCTCAAGGTCTTTCTCTCTGTTTCTGGCTGGCTAGCCTAAAAATTCAAGTTTTTTTCTTTGTGATAAACTATTGCACTTCACAGCACGGAGAGCAGGTGGTGAAGAGATTGTGGTGTTCTTGAGGTGAACCAGCAGGATGTATATAAGGAGACACACAGGTCTCCTTGTTTTCTCTGTCCTCACCCAGGGGACAGACAGGAGGGGAAACAGACAGAGATGAGGGCAGGGAGATTGACTACAGGGCAGAAGATAAAAAGGCAACAGAGCGGCGATGAGGGATGGATGAGTGGTTGCTGCTGGGAATATTGGCCTTGCTGTGTCGTCTTTAGGTCGCAGCTCTATGCTCTCCGTCCTTCTACACGTCTTGTGTCCAGGGATAGGACAGGGCATATGGAAAGCGGCTGCTTTTTTTTTTTACTGGCTGCGTCTTCTGACAGTAAGAGTAATTGAGCTAATTCCTCTCTTGCGTAACACACTGTGCCTGTAAGACGCGGGAATAGGGGGAAGGGGAGTCATAGAGAGTGATGGAAAATCAGTGTAAAGGGCACAGAAGGAGAGAAGAAGAGTGGGGGGAAGGGATGGTACTGAAGAGTGAGATGGATGAAGCCTGAAAATCAAGAATGTGAAGCGGCGTACAGGTTGAAGGAGAGGAAAGCAAATGAAAGCACTCTTCGCTTTCTCACATGCGCATTAAAAATTGATGTCCGTGCTCTTTCCTTGCTACATTTCTGTATCACCTTCACTTGTGAATGTATATCTACAGTACGTTCCAGTAGTAAACAATGCTTTCAAGCATTATTGGTAGATTTAGTGCTCTCACTATCCTTGATATTGTACTTATTTTTCATCTGCCAAAACATGTCCTCAAGTTTTGCCATTATTTTTGCAGTTTTTCCATTAAATCTGAATGAAAGCTCTTCGGTTCAGTTACTGGAACTGGAAAGTTGGAAGAAACGCTCAAGCCAACCTCTCTTTTAAGTGCTAAAACTTGTCATACTTCATGAAAGGCAACCTCAGCAATGTGTTTAGTTGTAGGGTAAAAACTTTTTATGGAAAGGATGAAAAAATAAGAGAACAAGGGTGGATATTACTACCAACTACCATCAACTAATGGATTTCTATTTTGATAGTAGATTGTTTATCAAACATATGCTAAACATTTGCTGATTCCAGCTGCTGAAATGTGAAGATGTTGCTGCTTTTCATTGTCGCAGTCATGTTTTTTGGGAGGCTCTCCTTGATTCGAGGGAATAAAATTTCCAGAAGCAAACATTTTTTACGGGACCCTAAAATTGCCATATAAGGCTACCTCTTCCGCTCCATTTGTGGGCAGGATTCATTCACAAAATGTAAAATTTGAACCGAAACAATAAGAAAATATTAATAGTACAAATATTAGTATTGACATGCCTCAATAAAAAGGAAGGAAAACTATCTTACATGTATCATGTTCTATAATGTTGTGAGGTGTTGCATTTGCTGACAAAATCTCGCCAGATTCATCAGTGGCAGCTTTGACAATGTAAAAGACATTTGGTTCTACCAAGGTCCAGTGTTAACAGGACTGCTGTTAATTGGGCAACAAAGCTATCAATGGCTCAAATCCAGGCAGCCATTGTCTTCTTCTTGCCAACCTACCCGACACTGGGCCAGTGATTTTATGCTACTAGGCTAATCTCCCTATAAATAAACACTGTGTAAGGCGGTGTGAGGGCCAGAGAGAGTTGCTCTGAAACATGAACATAAAAGAAGCAGACATTGCAGGCTGTGGTCTTTAACGGTGAAACAGACTTTCCTTGGTCATAAATCAGAAAAGAAGTTGTGTTTGGTTGATCACACGAGAATGCTGATAAAACCAGAATGCCTGAGGCAAGATTGAGTCAAAAAACAAGCAATGGGTCAAACACGCAGGCAGGCAAAACAGGGGGAAAGGCTGGAAAGCTGCAGCTACGAGGCCCAGTAGACAAAAGCGTGAATGCTGACTGACTAACGGGAAGCTGGTGTGTAGGTGACTGTAGGAGACTGGTCAGGTGGTTAGCTAGAATGGGAAATACACTGAGGACAACTGGTGGGCAGGTGAGGAATGACAGGATCCTGACTCAGAAACAGGGTTCTCCTTTAAATGAGACCTGTGTAAAGGGGGTCTTAAATATGCAGGGGTTGCTGGATGTAAACTTCCCCAAATCCAATGAAGAGCAGGACAGAGCTGCTAACGTTAGCATGATATAGTAGCAGGACTCCAATTCAAAGGGGTGGAAGTGAAAGTCAAATGAAAGATCTTAACTTTTACCATAAAGTACACAATGACGTCCTTTTGATCTCTTCTATTAATTCTATCATTCTGTTTGTGCTCTTCTTCTCACAGCAACCAAACAGTGCTTCACCAGTTCTGCTGCCCGGCCCCGGAGGCCCCTGAGGGGGAGACCTCTACTGCCTGTGTCCCCAGGTAAGATGACTGCATCCTTGTAACATCTGCACAAATATTTTGTTTTTTAATTAATTATTTACTTTCAACAATTTAATTTCTATTTTCTGTAAATTTTAATTGCGGCCACTTATCATGCATCCTGTTAATAGCTGCAGTATGTGCTGCAGTAGCTACTTTAGGCAACACAACTACCCCAGCGGTGTTATCTGAGTTGAAGTGGTTGTAAGTGCTTCAGTTTCTTCCAGGGACAATCTGAATTTCTTCCCCTCCATGATAACATTGAGTCAATATGAAGGAGACTTCTGTCACAACAGCTTGGGTTTTGGGTCTTGTTTAGGCTTTGAGATTGTTTCCTGAGTGAATCTGAGACTCACTGGATACGATTTGTTATTTCCACCGAGCGTTAGTGCCCGTGTTTGTCAGACTATCGAAATAAATCCACTGGAGCACAGTGGTAATATGCAAATCAATCACATCGAGATCCCATTTCCTGGACAATGGTCAAGTCCTTGGTGGAGCTATCTGTGTGAATAATTGGAAAAATATTACATTGAGTTTAGCAAGCAAAGCAGGACGATAATGCTGTTATCATTTTTTGTCAGATTGGCAGATGACATTGAAAGAGCTGATGCTGCCAGTTGGAAATCCAACTGTGTGCAAATACTTGTATATGAATTCCAAAAAGTCTCTTTTATTTCAGTAAAAGTTTTTCAAGCCAGCCAATTTAAAAGCTCTAATGTTAGTTTGATGAGGTAATTTGCACCCACTGTCCTGGGTAATATGAAAAATAGAACAACTAATAATTAGCTGCTGTAATACCTGCACCTTTTGTATGATGCCTTTGAGGGAGTAAAATAATTGATAGTGTTGGTGTTGAATAGGCTGTCGACAAAATATAGAATTAGATAAGCAAGAACAAAAAGAAATAATAAACACCCGTTTCAAGCAGAATTGACAGCACAAAATGTTGTGTTTGCTTCCTGCTTTTATTTACCCAAGTGCACTCTGCCACCAGAGTTTCACAGAAAATTATGGCATTCATCTGGCCAAGGCGCATCAGTAGCAATTAAGCCATCCGTCCCAAAATGGTTTGTTTGTTGTGGGCTGCATTTTCTGCAGGATTGTTTTGCTGCATTGTCTGAGCTTGGCAGAAAATAGAAGATAAGCAAACGCGTATTGATGGCAAATCATAACCCCCGCGGTGCTGGACATAATAAGTGGTAGAAGGCTGCAGACCAATAAGCACTGACAAAATCACACTTTAAACACCTCAGAGGACTGTGTTGTATTAAATCAGCCACATCTGAAGGACAGAGAAATGTAGGGGGATGGGAGAGCAGTGAACTCTTATTTTTGGCTTTGTTTACCATTTTAAAGAACTTCATAAAGCCATCTACAAGATAAATCATCAGATGGTGACAGACTCAAAACCCAAGTCTCTTACAGTATCAAAAGACACTTCGCGGAGATTCCAGAGACAGTGGTTAAAACTGAACATGAGTGACTTTCATAAAATCAAAGCTGGAGGGGAAATTGGAAAGGTGGACAAGAATCGATCGGAGTTCAGCAGCTTGAACTTTGCTTGATAGAAGCCGTTTGGCGCTGTTGTGTTTTGTGATTGCTTTGTGCTTAGGGACCATTAGCTAAAGGTACAAACAAAGTGCACAACAGAAGGTCCATGCTAACTTGTTAACCCCTCCAACTCCTCAAAACAACCCCCCCTGACGATCTCTGAAGCAAACCACTTCAAAAAGAGGACTCTCTGGGGCTGAGACAGAAAGCAGCTTGTGGTTTTGTCCTTCTTTTTTGTTCTTGTTGCGTCCTATCTCTTTTTGAAAGCTGTATTCTGTTGTTGTTGATTTCTGTATTTCCGCATTGTTGTCAGTGATTTGTTGATCATTTACTCACGTGGCATCACCACATCACATCACAGCGACATAACTCCACATAGCACCCACACCTCATTGCGTCCATCATCATTCATGTTCACTTCATTCGGGCTTGTCTCTCCACTGTGGTCACATTAAGTTTGAAAGAGTCATGTATGAATATTACCATGTAACAAAAGTGTAATTTATGCAATGTAAAAACTACCATAATGCATTGATGTGTGTACTGTAGGGTCTTTCCCATGCTGGAAACTGGTGAGCCTTCTTGTTGACACATGTAATGCATCTGTGTTCATGTGAAAAAAAAAACAGTTCTTATCATGTTGCATGCTTTGGCTTGGCAGTGATCAGAACATAGCTCCCTGTCTATCTGTGTGTGTGTTAATGTACGTGTGTGTGTGTGTGTGTGCCAGTGTGTCACTACGGTACACACGGCATATGTTAGATACTTTACATACTCCAGGAAAACACACAACACTGTGCACAACACCAGATCAGCAGGGAAATCTATAATGATAGACTGGCCAAAAGAGATGAGTGAGTCACATCACCTTTACTGAACCCAAAGCCTTTTTTGCTTGTTTTTTTTCTCTCTTTATTTACAGGCTCTTAGCAGAGTCGCTACATGTCTTAGCCAGGCATGCCATATGCTTTTATTTTCAAAGGGCAAATATCCGAGGAGAAGAGAGTGTCAGTGTTCCAGGAATATAAATGCCATGTTGATGGGACATTCTGCGCCTTAGTAATGTCTAAAATGTATATTGATGTCATTCCTATTTGTATTTGTCTCTCTTGGGGTAAGTGTCTCTACTTTTTGGCCCCACAGTTCCCACAATGCTTTGGGAGATGTAAACAGGAAGTAGAATATTTCTTTGGATTTAGTGAGTAACAATGGGCTACATCTTGAGCCCTGTTTTGTTTAGCCTATATTTATTTACATTTTGGCAAATTGTATCAGTATCATTAAAGGTATGCTGAATGAGCATTGAGCAATTCCTGTTTGCAATGTACCCATGGATATTGAGACAGCTATCACTGGATTACCTCGATACTGAAGAAAACTTAAAAGCATAAAGATTCTCAGACAAGTTCTGGAGTTTTAAGGAGCGTCTTTTTCCAAGTGGATTTATGGGCTTTTATTCACAAAGATAATGATATTCTGGGAAAGTGTAAGTCACACTGAATCTAAATATATGTGCATAATGTCTGTGTATTAAGATTTAACTAACCTCCGACTCTGAGAATGAGTGCGATTTTTGACGTAAACTGCTGCGCAAATGACTGAAATCTACAAAAGCTTGTAAAAATAAAAGTGTGAGTGGAGTCTGTTGTCTTGCATGATTGAGGGGCTCCGCTTGCCACCAAACAAGGCCTGATTATCATATAAAAAGGATAATTCATTGCCTCTTTGTGCACTGCCTCCACTTCAGGATGTAATGAAGCCTTATTTCACGCTCTGAACCTGACAGACAAAGTGCAATCATTGATATTTCATTTGCAGCGCTCTTTCTACTCAGAGTAATTCAAGCCTCAGTGTCAGAGGGGTCAGCTCAGAAAAGGGCACCAGCGTGAGCTTCTTCAAGAGCTCATTGTACTAATTTGAAGCCATACTTGCGTCTGGTGTATATCTGTCTGCACCTGGGGAGCTTTATCCGATCAGTTAGGAAGCAGAAAATAAGCAGGCAATAACACAGTGTATGTGGGATCATTTAAATAAGGAGAAAGTAGGAAGTCGTGAACTGAGAAGAGAAGTGAAGATTTCATTGTCACATATAATGAGGACCTGACGGAGGCTGGAAACTCACCCCGACAGTCCGGACACTCTTGCCGGGCTTTAAGGAGGCACCAGAGGGTTTAGAGACTATAGGGGATTTGTATTCAGGGTCACCAAGTCAGATCTATAATCACCCATGGAAGGGGCTGATTGTGTGGGATGGCCCCAGTCTTTCAATTAGTAGTGTGAGCCATCTTCTGCTGCTGTGTGCTAAAATAGCACTCAGGAGTTTTGTTCTCACTTTTATAGTTCCATAGGGGACCTTAAGTTTAACTTTCTGCTTTGCAGCAAAAATGAGAACTGCTGTGGTCAACACGCAGGGCCCCAGAAACCTCATAAATGGAAGGAAAGCAGTGTTAGAATATTCTAGCATGGTGAATGCCGCAGCAGAAGAACTATAAATAATGACACTCAGGAAGATGCCTGGTGGACAAGCCTCAGGTAGAATTATTACTTTTTTAATTGCTGCTGTGTGTTTTTCGTCCTCTTTTAGAACAAAATACAGCCTCTCCAGCCTTTAGAGTGAACAGGAGTGCAATGGTTGAACTGTTTTTGAGTACTCATCCACACTCATTCATGAAATCTCTGAATTCGACTGCCAGTTTCCAAGAAATAAACTGTGTGTAAGGCTTGATTTGAATTGTAGCACGAGGAAAACATTGCAAGAAACAGAATCTGCTCGCTCTTGATAACACATCTTCAATGTACAAATTTATGTTCACAGTTTGATGCCACTGTGTGAGGTTTACTCAGGTGTTACAGGGAAACTGTTGCCTTTGCACTCCCACTTCAGAAACGTATTTTCTTTTGTACAAATGGTGGTAACTGCACTGTCCTATCAACAAAAATCTGATGTGTACAGTGTGTGTAAACAAGTACAAGCGCAACACCTTGTCAGTTTGAACAGTGCGAGGTGTAGCCCCCACCGACTGATCAGTAAGAGTGCAGCTGCTTTCTCAGCTATCTTGTCCAGTAAAGTAGCCAATAAATTGTAGGCTAGGGTTGGTTAGAGTTCTCACTTAAACCTTACGAGGTCACTGGTGCAATATCTGGCTCTGATAAAGCATGATAAAGCAGATACGCCCCAGACAAAGGGCACATTATTCCCATATGGACTGAACATAAAAGAAAAGAATACGAATACATTATTTGGTGAATTATTGTTTATTGATCTTATTAAATCTACACCAGTCACAAAAGATGCAGACAAAGAGAATGCATATATAATCGTAAAGTTAATATCAGAGATACTCTTTTTACTGAGTTTTAACAAGTCTGGTCTTTTTCCATGTTAATTACTTATTCCGTGCACATTTCATCCTGAAGGTAAAACAAGCACACAAAGTCACTGATGCAAAGGACACAAAACCAGGCCCAGCCAATATAATCCAATGGCAGAGTCGCAGCCCAGGTGGTTCAGACCTGCGTTTCTGGACACAAACTTCCAGTCCAACTTGTGCCACCTTTAAGGCCTATTCACACCAGCATCTAAAGGGGAGAATTTATGCTGCGATTGCAGTTCTTTCCATTGGAATCGTGGCAATTGGTGGATTCACTTGCAAGGGCAAAGTAAACGAACAATAGCAAGCCGTCTTGACAGCGCTGACCTTTGAGGGGACGGAGAGCCGGAGAGTCCAAAATGGAGGGAGCTAAGTTTATTGGCTTGGTTGCACAATTCACTTCAATTTATTTATTCAACTAACTGACCGTTAAAAAGCTTGTTTTTTTTTAAAACAAAATTATGTACAATGGTGAACACAAAATGCAAGAAAAAAACGCAGAAAAAAACAACAGTAGAGAGAAAATAAAGAATCTCCGGGAGCTACTGTGACTGAGTAGTGCTGGCCCGGCCCGGCTGGTTAGCTGCATTTAAAAATTGCAGCATCAAATTCTTTCTTCTTCTTTCTTCTCTAGGCAAGGCAAGTGTAATGTTTTTTTAGCAATTCAGTGCTTTACATAAGGCAAAGAAATACACTGGGATAGGGGGCTAACAGAGACATCTACAGGTCTAAACTGCTGTTGCAATTATTCATTTATTTATTATTTGACTTCCTACGGTGTCTGGTCTGATGATGACTGAACTGCTCGACTAATAGAGAGTCTGCATCCTGCTAAATTTAAATGAATTGGTGTTTGTGAGTGAGTTATATGCTAGTTCCATGAGGTCCTTTACATGTAGAAGGTCAGTCAGTAGTCATCTTTCCTAAAATGAATAAAGCTAAAAATGTGAAAACAACCACAACAGACACTTTTATAAATAGGAGCACATTTCTGGAATTGCATCCCAGACACAGAGAATAATGTCATGCAGAACAATGTCTTTAATCAAAAGACTTTTCTGTCTCAAGCGAGTGCCAATATGTATTGTAATATATCACAATTTGCATAAAAACAACTATGCTGAGTCTTCATGCTTGCAGTTTAAATTTAGCTTAGCAGAACTGTTTAGCAGAAAGTCAGACACAGTATACTTTGTTTACATGCTTCCACAGAACTTCACAAATTCAAGTAAAGAGTTCAAACAATGTCCCTTCATGGCTGAGTCATCCTGGACACATGATGATGAAGCTGATAGGATAGCAAACACTCAACTCTTTTGGTCACAGAGTTAAATATAAACTGGCCAGTCAGTCTTTGGCAGGTGACAGCACACATTTTTTGGCACGACACTTGAGCCTGTTGGCGTTTCAGCTGCCAAACCGACTGCTTTCCCCCAGCAGCTCACAGTGCGCCCAGAAAGACTGACATCTTGCTCACCATCTAAAACCCCCTTTTAAATTAGTCCTCCTGCTGTGCTCCTGACAAATGACTTGCACACACATACGCACACACCAACGCCTTAATGAGGTATGCTATGCTAATTAGCTCACACATCTGCCATAATGATTTACCTTATCAGAGAGAAAATTAGTTATCAAGTTCAGGAGCTTCCTCTACTTTTTCTTAAAGTTCTAGCTTAATGAACACATGACAATTGAATGAAATGTATGACGTTTATTTTTAGGGTAACAGATTGTTGCCAGCCAGTAAAACCACTCATCCAAAAGTTACAAGATTTGAAGCTAAATTTAGATTAGTCTAATCAGAGTAAATTAGGTGATCTGCACTTTTGAACTCCCAGCGTGATTAAAGTTTGCAATCTTATCTTTTTATGATAGGTTGTAAAAAATGCTGAATTAGAGGAAAGGAAGGATTACACTCTCCATCTGGTGAAGCATATGACTTTAGAGAAATATAAAACAAAGGACAACACAATTGGGTCATAGCCAGATCAGATTTAGGAGGCTTGTGTCATCATTTTTATCTGCACCTCAAAACCGTCCTTGATCACGAACGGGAATAAAGCGTTGATAAGTGCCACGAGTGGTTACGATGAAGCTGACACCTTGAGAGATCGCAGTGGGGAGAATTATGGTGTTTCTGCAGGAAATTAATTCACCTCTGGTCGTGGCGCAAGTAGACAGCTGTGTCGTCTTGCCAAGACACCCTTTTCTCTAATTAATCACTGGGATTAATAATAAACTGCGCTAATTAGCGGAGTCATGCTGTCTGCCAAATGTAAAGGTGACGTGGGATGAATAAGGACACAGCTGGAAATGCTTTGTCACTTTGGGTAGCAACCGAAACAAGCAGAGGTTCTGGCTGTTGGGGAGACTGGCTGAACTACAGGGACCATGATGCATTGAGACAGACGGAGGAACTGATAGAATGATTGATCCGTTCTGTTGGAGGACGTTCAGGGGCATGTTGGGAAAGTGTGCCCAGAAACTTTTTTTAGTCGTTCAGGGTTTGCCTTTGAAGATGTGCGGCGGCCACACACACACACACACACACACACACACACACACACTGTTCAGGTCCAAACTTGTTAAAGTGCAAGATCACGTCTGCTTTTTGTCCTCACATCAGCAGACACCCACCATTAGTCTCACCTGTGCATCCGCAAATTAAATATCACACATGTGGTATCCTCAATCACAGTTCGCCAAATTCCTTTCACCTCTTCACCCTCATAATTTAATATTTGTCCTCATCCCCCCCCCCCATCTCTGTTGCATGCTGTGGTTGTGCTATCATGCTGCCTCAGCTGGAGAAAGTGACCTTGTCGGCTTGCTGTTCTGTTGTCATGGGAACAGAGGGCACAGCAGGAAGATACATCCAGAGACTGTCTGTTAGGAGTTAGACATGTCTGAGTGTATGTAGACAAGAATTCATTTGTCCTCCCCCGTTACTGTAATAATCTCAGCCATGAGTAAGCCTTATGTTTTATTTCCCTGTCTTTCTGTTGTCACCTTCCTATTGGCTCAAAGGGTTTGTCTCTTAGCCAATCAGAGGAGCACTCAGTGTCATTCTCCTCGGGGGGTCCATCCATTCAGCTGTTGGTTTTTGTTCTAGCTTATTCCTCTTTAAACACATCCTCTGGGATTTGAGTAGCCTAAATTCACTCGAAAATTGAAATCAGCACTCAGCAGCATTGTGAATGAATGAAAGGAGCTTTTAAAGAGCGCGAGTGCTTGGAGTAATTTCTAATTAAAGTGATGCTCCGACTAATTTATTTTCACCCTGAGGCCTGCTTTATGCAAGACACTCACCACAGAACAGTGATACCAGATCTGCTCATGCTCATGATCACAGACGTCACTCACTGTTTGGTTCTTTTTAATGCACGTAAACCTTGATGAGACTAGACATGCTATACATAAAGAAGACCACAACGCTCCCCACTTTATATGTTGCTCCTCCGCATTCCTGCACATCTCCCTCTACAGCAGAACAGTGGTACAGTGGTGAGCGTCAACTGTTCAGATCTGAGGGCTTCTCCTCCTCTTCTCTCTCCGTTCTGCAGCTTATCTTGCCATTGTGAAGCAAGCGGAGGGTTTTTATTACAGAGGAGATTTAATAAAAGCACAACATTTTGATGACTGTGCTACAGCATCTCTTGTGTGTATGCGCTTTCAAAAGGTTTGTGTGTGTGTGTGTGTGTGTCTCAGAATCAGCAGTCTTTTAAGTTTCAGCCTCTGTATAAATGTCAGGGCCTGGTTCTTAGATCTTCCTTGACACAGACAAACTGCTTTAAAAGGCAGAATGAAAGCTGTAGATAGCAATGTAGTATATTCATATTTTTAAAGGGGCTCTCCACCGATTTTACCTGTCAAAGTCAGGTTAGTAGTCATAAGGGGTGCTACTCAGCAGTTGTTTTATGGGGGTCTGGAGGAGCTTTTTCAAGTCAAGAAAATGACCCCTGATGATGTCATAATCACAAACAGAAAGTCTGTTTTACAAACAGGGTTGGGGGAATTTAAAAGATTTGGGTTTTTAACCGGCAGGGTTTAAAGTAAAACAAATGCTGATGAGTTAATCAGCATCATGGGAAATGTAGGATCCAGTGTTTTTGAAGCTTAAAGCATATGAGAAACTAAAGTCAGGATATCTCGGTCAAGTCAAGCCAACACTGCAGTTCAACACTGCACCATGTTAAACAATAGTTTGGGTCATTTAACTGACTCACTTGTCCCTGGAGACACAGCTACTGTCATAGTATCCACTGAAATTTACTAGAGGAAGGTAGTATATGAATATTTTATATATTTCAAAGTATTTGTAATGGTAATAGTACAACGAGTTGCTGCTATAGATAGTATATTTTAAAGCAAGGACAAAATCATAAAGAACGTTCAATGATTTTGATTTTCTGCAGGGGCAGGTGGTGAAGAAAAAAATACATGAAATGCTGAATGCATGCAGTTTTTCTGGCTCTATTTGGGATTTCTGCTCATTTTTTATCCCTCACTGCACCATGTTAAACAATGGTTTCGGTCATTTCTAGGAACCGGCCCACTTGTCCCTGGAGGCAGAGCTCCTGCCATAATATCCATTGAAATATGCCACAGGAAGGCTTATTATGCAGTAATAACCATTCTGTGCTAGAGTCACTGCTAGAAATAAAAAAAATGAATGCACATTTTCCCCTAATGTTTTCCATTTTTTCTTAGAGGAGCGGGGTGATCATTATGAGATGAAGTTCTTTTCTGATTATGGCCGTCTTTGTTCTCAGCCTGAATACAGATCTTTTGATTTGCTAACGGCTCAGATGAATGCTGTTTTCTGGCTACGAGCACCTTGTATGATTTCAGATAGATAATCAAGATTGCGAGTACAGTGGCAGAGCTCTATGATATATAGGCTCATTTACTCAGAGAAAGCATCCTTCTCTTTCTCGCTCTCTCACTCATTCCCCTTCACACACACACCTGCAAGCACACACACATACACACAATGTGCCAAGGTCTTATTAATGCTCTCCCTTTCTCCTCCTTTGTTCCTTTCTCCGGCCGTCTTTAATGGTCTGCCATATTATTAGTCTCCATCATCTCAGGGGTCCCAGAATACCCATAGTCCCATTCTGCAGGCCAGTCAATAGCTCAACTCCTGCCTGACTGCGCTGCGATAAAATGTCCCCTGTGTGTAGGTGAGTGTTTGTGCATGCAAGAGAGAGCGTGAGCCAAGAAAAAAAGAGCATAATGTCCAGGGATGAGTGTCTGTTTGTGTTTCTGTTCTTTCTCTGTAGCTGTCCCTGTGTCTAAATTGCCTGCAGCTCCACAAATGGACAAAATAACCCCCTTCTGGACAGCAGGGGGAGCTAATGAGAAACAGAAGTCCTGGCAGTCAGAGACATCTGTCTGTCCACATGCTGGCTGCACATTTTGTCCTGACCTTTCCATTTTTGGCCGTCAGCCCAAATTTTCATCCTCTGTCCTTCCACCTAGTCATCTTTGCTCTTCCTATTAAGCTGTAAAGAAGTCAATGACTGCGGATTTCATATTTGAGCCCAGTGACTACCCTTTTCACCCACATAGTTCACATCATGTCAGCCAGTGCCAATGTGTTACAGCATGCCTCATTGTGGAAAACAACCAGAGCCAAATGCCCCAAAAGCAGGCATCTGGTGCCTTCAGCTGCCCTAGCCATCAGCTCCAGAGGTAGTAGAAAGGGCAGAGTGTGAGCTGCAAATCTCCTGTGGGTTCAAATGGAGGGAAGAATTAACAATCTGCTTCACTCTGCAGTGCATGGCAGTTAACAGAAGAGATACTAAGAGCTTGGAAATGTGAGGCTCTGTCTGACCTTTTAAAATACAAATTATCCACATCTTTATCATGTGCGAATCACTTTACGCTGGAGTGCTGCTATCTGTTCTTTTTATTTTTGTTGTTTTACAAGGACAACCTTTTGGGGTTGAGGGTTTTCCAATCAGGAATTAAATTTTCTTTCAAATGTTGAATCAGAGTCACTCCAGAAAATGAAGTCTTCTCCCACACAAAAAATTGTTACCAGGCAATGATACACTGGATAACCTTTAAGCTGCACTTTTAAACTAGTCCCTATGGAGGATGGATTTTTCATTAAAACGCTGCTGAGTGTTTTTGTTTTTTTACTTCAGTTCCTGGTTCAGTGTCATCCTTCTGAATAATAATGTGTGAGTGCATGCTCCTGTAATTAAAACAGCACATGGCTTCAGTAAATGGGAGGAGTTAAGGGCCAGTAGTAGGAGTAGCATTAGCTGCTAACGCTACTTTGGGTGGATCGGTGGTTGTGTATCATTGAAGCAGAATATCTGACTGTTGTTTCCATCCAAAGTATGATCTGATTGATTAATCAATCAAATGCTAAGCTGACCGACTGCTGCTGAAGTATTCCTTTAAACAATCCCCATACTCATTAAATATGTGGCATTTGTTGTGTGAAGTAGTACAACTATTCGTTTTTCTTGAAACTTAATAAGGTACCTAAAATAAAAATGTTAATTCTGTGAGTAAGTTGATGGAGCCTACGCCTGTTATTTCAATGTGTCAGCTACATATTTAACCAACATTTAGTTGTAAAGGTTATAATTTCCTCTGATGTTATCTCAGGCCTGTCACAGCTGTGATGGCAAGGTGCTAGGCAGAACGTGGAATAGGACCCAAATGCAGACATGGGCAGTGATGCAAGTAACAGATCAGACAAGGAGCAGGCAAGAATCAGAGTCTGACAAACAATTCAAAAGTCCAAACGTAAATCCAAAAAAAAACACTGGGAACACAAGAAAAGCAGGGGAAACAGGGAGCCAAGACAGATAACACACACAGCAACAACATACAACAAACTGGCACTGGAGAGAAGGAAACACACAGACTAAATACAGGTGGGAAACCACACAAAGACAGGAAGTGAAGTAGACCAAAACGAGAGGAGAGTAACTTAACAAAATAAAACAGGAAACATGAAAATGACTGAACTAAACACACAGCAAGCACTGTGACAAGGCCTCCACTATAAAATGCTGGAAGGCTACATACTTAGAAATATAGACAGTTCATAACTGTTTTCCAGCTGGTATGTCAAATCTTTCATGGCTGAATCTCAGATCTCCACTCAAACGCAGCCATGATTGTTTATTGCCTTTGCGCAGCTAGTTGCCTTATTGCACATCTGGGTTTGCTATTGATGCCAGATCATCCCTGTGTGTGTGTGTGTGTGTGTGTGTGTGTGTGTGTGTAACTAAATTCACGCCACAGACAGGTATTAAAAAGGAAAAATGTGTTGCATTTATCCTGTGGTATCTCCCAGTCACTCACACACTGAACCAGGTAGCGATCTAACGGGCACAGGTTGTTCCCTACTGTTCCCTGTGAAGGACCATTAGGTGCCCTAGACGTGGGTGACACTGTCAAGTTCTGCGTACATCACCAGGTAGAGTCCTTGTCCTGACAGCTCGCCGACAGCCTCACGACGGTAGATCAACAAGGAAATGAGTGGAGAGAGGAAGCGAAAAAAAAGTGCTGACAAGCGACCTGCCTCTGCTGTCGCCTCGCTCACTGTAATGAGAGACGGGGATGACGAGGAGGAGAGTGAGGGGGAGTGAAGGAAGAAAGGAAAGAGCGTGGTCGAGGTTTAGATTAGGAAGGGAACGGTGAGAGTTAATGATGTAGATACTTGTTTCTATCTGGTAAAAGAGAGTGTTAGAAATCAGGAGAAACGAGGAGCATATATTTCCGATAAGAGAGGAAGATATATCTCCTATAAGCTGGCTTTTTGTGTTTCCTCATTACACTAAAATGAATGACCCACCTTCAGACGATTGAATGCTGATGAAAGGAAATGTTTCAGAGAGCATCCCTTTTTACTCCGTCATGCTTTTGTGCACAGTGTGCAGCCGTTACCATGACTTCAACTGTGTTTTTTTTTTTTTTTTCTTTTTTGTGGTGAGTCATCTTTGCAGTGTGTATGGCAGGCGGTGTCATTCCCTGACAGCTCGAGCTTTCTTTTGAAGAGGTGATGGGCGGCCAAAATGAGTTGCTTGTTAAAAAAGACCAGCAGTGCCAGTCCAAACAACATTTTTCCACTTTTATGTTGAACAGAAGCACAAAGAAACCTTCAAGATTAAGAGGCCTTAAGAAACCTTCAACATAAAGAAAGAAAAACAGTGTCAGTGACTCATGATGATTCAAAGTTAATGTAGCTTCTCCTCAAAGAACTTAGTTTCGACCTTTTAATGTAAAACACGTAGGTAAAGACGTTATTGCGCCACTGTTACAGATCAGGTGTCCTTCTCTTTTCAATTCCCCTCTTCACCTCATTTGGAACCCATAAAACGCACCATTAGGCTGCTTCTACAATAGCCCACTAAGCCCACTTTGAGATAGACCTGCTTTGACATTGCCAACCAGTCTGGTCACTCCCTAACATCACCTCCAAAGAGGACCAATGTCAGAGAAAAGATTAGACGTGAAGGTCCACACAGGCATGGACGGGCTCTCGCTCTGGAAGAAAAACCTTTCACATTTCACTGAGATGTAATTGAATTTTTTCCTGCTCTTATCGGCCCGGTGATGGGATAGCATCTGACAGAGTCAATGGAAACACAACGCTGGCCTCCTCCTGTCTTAACTATACTTTTTGCCATAGAATGAACAGAGTGAAACATTTTCTTTACCCTTCCCTTGAAAGCAATTTCACCGATGAGGGGAGACTGATTTGGAGTATATGAGCGTGCGCATGTGTGCGTCTGAGAACAGTGACAGATAATGGAGAACGTGCCAAAGAGTGAATAGTGCGCCTGATACCCGACCATGCCTCTTCTGCCTCTGCTCTGTCGTTACAATAAACAAACTCTTGGCTGGTGACGAATAAACCCTGTAGGAAGGGGAAATAAATAGCGTCACACTGTAAGTCTGTGCACATAATCTGCAGACTGCCTTCTTCCAGAAAGTTGTTTGTTCAAACTGTTTAAAATGACCTGTGTTTACATTCAGTGCCAAAGCAGGAAGTAGTGTGACGTTCTTATAGCCCAGCGAAATAAAAGGTGGTGGGCCACTAGAGACCCAGAGTTTGCATACTGTCTCTTATCAGTATGTGTATAAAATTTAACTACAACAACTTCCAATCCCCCCTGAATTACTGCAAGGCTCTATTTGTCTAAACATGTTATAAGGGCTTCATCTTCTGTGATAAATTGAATAGACTTCTGCGGAGGTTTTTATCACTCCATTGTGTGTGAAGATGATGTATGTTCCAGGCTATTGCTGTGTTTCTGTATTATGATTTATGTAGTGTAAGTAGAGGCTGTAATGTCTGTGGTATATAACAGTGAACAACTTGTACTGTACTTATCAGATATGTATGTGCATGTTCGTCTCATGGTCCCCCTGTATTGTTGTTTGACAAGCCCTGAGCCCCTGCTGTGTTTGGCTGCATTAAGTATCCGGCTGTGCTGTGCTTTGTGTGTGTATGAATGTGTGTGTGTGTGTGTGTGTGTGTGTGTGTGTGTGTGTGTGTGTGTGTGTTTACAAGCGTCAAGTCCCACTCTGGCGTAATACACTGAAGAGCTTACAATGTGTTTTATCAGATGCCAAATGTGCTGTCTTGTCCCGCTATCTCTTCTTCAAACGTGGATCAAACAGATCATCCTGTATGTACAGGGTAGCTTTCACTCTGACAGTGTTATGTATAGTGTGTGTGTGTGTGTGTGTGTGTGAGTGATCATCAGCAGGCTTTTAAAGGTTGCTGAAGGTGAAGTGCAGTGTAAGGAAGTGGATTGGTGGATTCCATTTCTGTTATATTGGCACTATTTTAACATCACATCACAATACTGCAGAGTGCAGTATAAATTAAACTTAAACTATATCAGATTTGACTATGAATATGACAACATAGCATTTGTTTCATGACGGATTGTGACTTTTTATTTTCTATATCCATAAATATAGGATGAAAGCAAAAGTATTCAAGCTCGAATTATATGATTTTGATAGTACCGCATGAGAAATGTATCGTCAGCAGCCACTACCAAAATAAATCGCTCGTAGTGACGAACCCACGGAGAATTATCACCCGACTCTGCAGTTCCCCTCAGCTACAGAGCATTTTAGCATCTTTCAACTCATTGCTTTGGTTTTACAGCCCACAAGTTGACAACCTGATTTAAATCACTCTCACCGCTCACATTAACCTCATTTCCAGCTCTGATTAATCCGCTGTACCTGCCCAGAACCAAACAGCAGAAAGACAACAAGTTAGCAACTAGCAGGTGGACAAATTCTACATTTGTTTCTTCCTTGTGTCTTACATTTTTCACTGGTTGTCTCTTCCAATGTGCTAGAATCTGTCCATATCCTATCATCGTACTTGATCTTCCATTTTAATATCTCAGCCTGCCCTCCGTCATTTCTGTCGAAATCATTCTGGAAATTGGTATATTTCCATTCCCCCCCACTTGCCTCTCCTCTGTTTGTTTTGGATATAATCTCATAGACAATCAGCTTCAGTACTGTATTGATAATCCTCTCAGAACTCATCTTTATCCTCCGTACAGCAAAGTCATTCCTCAACAACTGGGAGATTTCTCACTTGCACCGTCATGTTCAGTGTTAATATCTTGGCTGTCACCACCACCACACTGAGCAGTTTCATTTACATTTCACTTTCATTTTCCATGACATGTCTGCGAGCCTTTCTGTTCCATTTGTGAATCTGTCTTTTCTGCTCTTGAGAGGGCTTCATCCTCTCACTGCCCCATTCTGAAATATCACAGTGAGTTCATGGATATTCTTAAGCAACTTCTACCTCCCAACCTGAATTTGACCGCTCATTCCCTCCCCCCTCCTGGATGTAATGAAAGTCTGGATTTATCTCCATGTCAGCAGCTGCCTCTGATTTCCCTGGATGGTCTGACAGTTCCCTGGGCCACATGTAGAATCAGTCTATGGGTCTCTCTTTTCTGTCAGCCGGGCTGTGTAATGTACCCAGTTCATCTCCTTGTCCACCTCCATCCACCTTTTCAAGCTCGTGATGAGCAGCTTTACCCTTCCTCCTCTTTGTTCACTGTTTATCTGTGGTGTTTTCCACCACTGTCATGTTGCTGGTCCTTTTTCTTTCTTATTTGAGTTGACATATGCTGAATTGGCTGTTCGCTAAGCCCCATGACTGTTTGCTACTGTTGCTATGCCTGTCAAGCTTTCTGTTCTCGAAACAATGGGTCTTCGGTTTCACACAGAAGTAAACAAAAGCAGGCTTCTCATTTCTAGCCAAGAACCCTGGATTTTGTCAGCTGAAGTGACAACTGTAGCTAGGAGATTTTATCAGCTAAAGCTCGCTAGTGTAAGCTAATGCTAACAGTTGTCTGTCTCAAGCTGACTTTTTGATGTTTCCAGCTGATTCATTTTAAAATGAAAACTCTGTAAAAGGGTCTTACATGCCCTTGATTGCTACATACACAATATAATGCTAAAAGACAGTGGCTAAAGCTGACATGTCCCAGGCAAAAACATACTTGCTCTGCTAGCATCTTGGCTAGCAAAGGGTAGATGTTCCAATCCTAAAAGTATTTTTCTAACGTAACCTGTAACCCCACTAAACAATGTAGGTTGCTTGTAAATAACGCTAGGTTACTACTGTTGGTACTAGTTAGCCAAGCATGCTAACCTTTGCAGCGTATGTTAGAGCAGATAAACATAGTTTAAACATAGAGTTTGATTAATTCCTTACACGTGCAGTGTCTAGATACTGCAGTGTCTACTGTTACTAAGCTATGAATGGATTAGCAATCACTGTTCTGGCATGGGTTTAGCAAACGGTCAAGTGAAGTGAGACAGTTTATTATTATGAAACACCCCCGTACTCTAAACTTTTACAGCCAGCTTTCAAGCCTGAGTTTTAGTTGGAGCCTTTAATTCCACTAATATTACTAGGAGCTCAGATCAGAAACAAATGGTTTACATAAATCAGAATAAACCTGCTAATTCCAAGAGAAATTTCATTATATTTGAAAGTGTAATATCTATCTGTGCATGGTCGCCCACATGGCATGAAGTAGCTCCCAGGAGATTCCATGTCGTGGTGGGTGCTGTGGGTGGCTCGTCTTCTCCCATTAAGTAAGTTCATGAGTAATAAAAGAGTCGCTCCAGTAGAAAACACTGAAGTGAACTTATAATTGTTCAGAGTTGCTTGTTGTGAAAGAATTTTCTTGCTTGTGGCAGAAAATTACTTCCGTTGTTCAAGAGTTCATGTAACCGACCAACAGCCAATACCTCCTCAACTGGCCTTGCTTGCCATCCTTTAATGTATACTGGGTTGCATTTCCCTCAAGAGTTGGTATAATCTTTTCAGTCAAATTTTCCTCGATTCCTTCCTCATAATGATCTGTGTGGTTGTTTGTATCTGTGGAAAATTCTTATTGGTGCACAGACGTACGTGACTTCATTGAACAGTACCCACAATAAACCGGTACAAAATACCCAAATACTTGTGAAATAACCAAAACTGTTCCTGCTATAACAGCTTATTTTATTTTTCTGTTGGACTTCACTCATAGTAAGAAGCTGATTTAGAAAATACATTTTTGGGGCCTTTAAACTACATCCTGCTGTAGCAAAGAGCTGCAATATTCTCCTAACTCTTTCTTCAGAGATCTCAAATCTACGGTTTGGTATTTCACAGCAGTGGCTTTTTCAAGTCCTGTGTTTCACTTTCACGTCTCTATAACAACCTTCCTGAGCACGCAGTCAACATATAACTGGGGTTGACAACCTGCACTTTTATCCTAACCACTGTGCAGTGAATTGCAATAAATCAAATACTGTACTAGCTGAACAATGTGACATTTTGTCATGTCACCCCTTTACCCTCAATAGATTTACACAGTAATGGCAGGGACCAACAGTAACAACATGTATTGCATCTATAAAATTAGCCATGAAAAAAGAAAAAAAGATTTGCCATAAGCTTAATTCCTCAATATCTCTTTCTCCGTCTCTTCAGACCCACTCAGAACGTGTCCTTAATAATTATAAATTGTTAGTTTCTCCTCCTTTTGAGCCAATAACTTCAATAATCCCTCTGCAGCAATTTACTGTAGAGCAGTCTTACACTGTGTGCACAATAGTTTTGTTTAATATCTTTTGTATACTTAAAAAAAAGTCAGACTTGTTCAGATATTTCTGAACCATCTCCAGTATTTCCCAAGCTCCTGTGATTTAGCATCATAGAGCTTCTGTCATGTGATCCTTGAAGTATTGAACTGTGTTGCTTAAAAGAGTCCAATTCAAACAAGAGACTTGTGCATCGGGAAACCGCCTGAGGATATTTTCAAATATGGGAAGAAGGAGGTGAGGCAAATGGAAAAGGAAAAAACACAGTTATTTCCCCCTAACGGGCCACGTAATAGGCAATTAGCTTGTGAAATCATCGGAGTGGGGGGACAGCTCAATTGTTTGTTCCACTCACAGCGAGGCAAAGCAGCATCTGAATCCTTTCTTCGGGCATTGTTGTTCTTGAACACTCCCTTTTATTTCTGCCTCTCTGTTAGTCATCCATAAAAAGCTGCTTTTGCCACGAGGTATAAAAATAGCATTGTGATTCTTATATGCATCAAGATGTGAATAAGAAGTAGGGAAATAAGGCGTGAGAAAAGACAAAAGACACTGACAATCTAAAGCAGGCTTATATACACTGCCATGTACAGTGTGTTACCTACTATACCTATTGTCTGAATGTTGTTGAATGTTGCCATTGTACAATGTTCATATGAACAAATGTGCAAACTGTTTTATGGTCATGTGTAGGCAGCTTCAAGCACTTGATAAAGTTAATAGCCAGTATGCAACATTTGGGATGCAGGACGCAGGGTCTCCAGGGTCACATGACCTTGACTCAAGTCAGACTCAATTCATGAATCTGATGACTTTGTACTTGACAACATCAAAAATGACTAGCAACTGGACTTTGACAGCAATGAGTGGTGACTTCACTTGGATTTTAGCCCTTGGACTTGGAATGACTTAATATCCTCCTCGAGTTATAAAAGAGTACGGAGCCCATCATCTCCTTTGATCTTTTCTTGACATCAGATATATAGCTAATAACAGCCAATCACATTGTGCAAGCAGAAGGGAAAGGTGTGTTTGGTCATGCACACCAGCAGGCACACAACAGATGATACCTTGGATTATCACATTCAGATGTAAAGACTACGCTATGGTCAACAAAAAACGGACCACAACAGGGAAAACACTTGGCTTAGAAAGGAATAACACAACAAGTCACACCTGATCATGTTTTTTTCAGCATGGCTCTGGGGATGTTGGTCAGTCTGTCCACCACTTTGGTCCAGATTGAAATATATCAACAGCTTTTGGGTGGATCATGGTTCTCAGACGATATATACTTATAACTTTAGTGATACCATGACTTTTCAATTAGCGGCATCATGGTCAAAATTTTGTTTTGTCCAATACCTTGATTTATGACCAAATACCTGCAAAACTACTCCCATTCCCATCGTCCTCAGTTGTAGTTCGTGGTTAGCTAAACTAAGATGTGTCAGCATTTGGCTTAAAGAACCACTGTGTAGTTGTAGTATAGTAAAGTATGCTAATATAGAAACTTATTTTTTAGCAGATAGGGATAATATGCAACCAGATTTATGAATATGACATTCTTTGACATTGAATGATGTTGTGAATGTGGGTCATTTTCCATCCTTGAAGTCCTGCCCATGAGTACTGGGCAGTGTATATATGTATATATATGTATATATATATATATATTGTCGGTATACTGCGTCAACCATAAATACATGATGCAACCTCCCCTGCTGCTCTCTTTCTCTTTCTATATCTCGCCGTCTCTCCCTCCATTTTACCCACATCCCGGGGCATCGGCTTTTGAAGAGATTCAATTTGAAATCCTGTCTTGCATATTTCACGAACTCAACCTGTTTTTATACTCTGTGCGCTGTTGTTGCTGGAAAGATGTTTCATTGACATTGCATGGGAACGCCTGTGGTTATACTGGTCTGTGTGTATATATACTTGCATACTGTATGTGCAAGCAGTTTGTTCCAAAATCCTTTAGGGGCGACTACCCTCGTTCAATCTTAAAATTCAACACGAAAAAGAAAAGCCCTACCCTTTTACAGCAGGAGGCGAGAAACTTAAGTCTGTCGTGTCTTGTTTTGTAGTCTCACCTCAACCTGCTCACACTGTGATACCAATCACTGGCCCTCCATAAAAGAGCAGAGTGCCTGCATGGGATTTTAACAAGAGCCAACGGCTGATTCTCTGCTTTTCAGAGACATAAACTGGTCGACACTGATCTCAGTCCTCTTTTGGTCAACTCCCAGTGCTCAGAATCTATGGATTAAATATAAAAATACAGAATTACACACTGCCTCTCTTTTCTACCAGGTTTCATCTCTTCTCTTCACCTCTTTCTTGCTAAATGGTACTATTTATGAGCTATGTCGTCCTGCCCAAGTGAGCGCAGTATTGATTTGCATCTCCATAACCAATCCATCACTTCGGGATTGATCACATGAGGGGAGCAGAAAGCACAAAGAGCATACCCCCTACCATGCATCACTACATGTCGGCTCAAGGTGAATTTCATAGTGTAGAGTCAGCCATGTTTGATATAGTACCATAGTTTAATCATTAAAATAGGACTTTATTACCTCATTCTTCCCGTTTTTGAAGAAGGTTCATTACATTTTAGACCATTTATGTTGTTTATCTGATCAGTGCCCCAAAAGGAACAAATAATATCATGATTGTTTGAAATGACCTTTCCCCTAGCATGCTTTAAGTCATACACAAGCACTTCTTGTCCCTGTTGGGGGGGGTGCATATATACTGTTAGCAATGTGACTCATCCACTGCCTTTCTCATGATTTAAACATGCCATGGCTATATTTGTTAACCATTATACGCTAAAGCTTCAGTCAACGTGGCCAAGATTGTGCTGCTGGCTCTCTGGAGATTACACAATATGCAGAAAGCATGTGAGATAGTTCCTCAGTCCTTTTTCTGGACTTCATTGCATGCTTTGAAACAAGAGGGAGGCTCTTATGGGATCGAGGGTGCTGCAGATGTGTGGGGGTAGCTGATGTTTCCGTTTGACCTTGATCATGGAAAACAGAGACTCAAAGACAAGATATATGGCTTTTCATCTGTTGATTAAGGGAGAATCAGATGGGTTGATTTGATTCCAGAGAGATACTGTACTATTTCATTTACATTTTAGGCTTTTATGGTTTGTCCTTTTGTACCATACTGTCAAAAAACAAGTGTGCAATATCTCAAAAACTATTGGATGGATTGTCATGAAATTTGGTACAGACACTCATGGTGCCTAGAGGATGAAGCCTACTGACTACTGATCTCCTAACTCTTATTGTAGCACCACCATGAGGTTGATATTTGTGGTTTTAAATGAGAAATATCTTAACAAGTTGGAGGACTTGTGAGTGACACATTTAAACATGGTCAAAATCGATGCAGCAGAGTCTAAGATAGTCTGACTTTTAGACCTTAGTGTCTCTCCTTAGACCCTCCCTGTCTAAATGCCCACATCTCGAGCCTTTAACATGACGGATCTTTTGTACGTCAATATTATGTGGTGTGATCAGGCTCAGAGTCAGAGCTGTGTCTCTGTCACCCTTATGCTCTGCCTCATCTCCTCATCACTAATGCAACACACATCTTATATCCACACCGCCATACCACATCTCCCAGTAGACAGTTCACTCTCCCCATCGCCCACACACACACACACACACACACACACACAGGGTCTCCCACTGTAGCCCTGACCGCTCACACAAGCATATTCTTTTTTAAAAGTGACAAAAAATAAGTGAAAGTCAATGGAGTGTCCCATCCTCAGCCACTGTAAATATGTTTACAGGGAGGTTAACGAGCAGTTAGGTCATAGATTAATGAAGAGAGAAAGGAAATTATGTTATGTACTCTTTATGATCATTAACTGAAGAAAAACAACTCAACTTGACCTCTTGATTAGAGTCTTTTTGTGAATTTTAATAGCTTGTGTGTTTTTATTTTTCATCAGGGGTTAGAGCTTCTTAAATGAACTGGAAAGAAAATGATTTTCAGGCTGCAAGGCGCAAAAATGAACTTGTGTCACTGTCAGGGCGGCCGATTTTTGTTGTATCTGTGTTTTTCTTGCGGCTTGGAAATTCATCACGGTGAGATTGAAGTGAATTAGCTGAAATACAGATTTCTTTTTTAAATAATACAGCTTTATAACATGGTAAAAGTAATGTAATCACACTTAGAACGTCAAAATGTCTGAGTTCTCTGCTGAGCATGTGGCACTAAGTCATGTCTCTCCTGCTTGCTTAGACTGTGATGAATTTCAAATACACTCTGGTGATGTATTCAGCAAATTTACCCCATACATTACCCTCTCCATGCATCGGAAGAACGAAATATGCTTATTTATGCAGAAGCTTCTGCTCTCCAGTCTGCCCTTGTGTTCTGCCTGATGAACTGAGTAATTCTCTATGAGCAGTAGGAGAAGCAGAAACGGGAAGTGGGAAGGGAAGAGACTGATTCCTGCTTAGTTTTGAAGAGGAATCATTTTGAGAGGCAGAAAATACAACAGAAGGTGAAATAAATTCTTGTTGGCTACAAATATTTCAACATGAATAATTCTTCCATATGGTAAAAATGTAAAATCCATGTTTAAGATTGAAAGAAAACTACTTTCTCGAGCAAGAAATGATAGCAGCGAGCGTCAGGGATCTCATTTGCTATAACTTGTGCTGATGTGGTTTTCCTCACATAATGCCCTCTTCAGCAAGTCTTTGGCTGCAGTCCACCAGAGGATAGACCCTTTGAACCCCACTAGTCACACAGCCTTGATATCTCTCTGCTGCTGCAGACCTCCACGGTGATGATGCAGCAAAAACTCTGCGATCAAGGTTAATGAAAGTCGAAGCAGCCCATGGCGACGGAGACATAATCAGTGGATCTCCTGCATAAAGATGGTGGTCTTCCTGTCAGATGTCATCACCCTTACACACAGTACAACAGATGCTCAGTGGCTGTAGTCAGCATTGGGACTTTTATCTGTATTTTATAATCCTTCCCAATGGAACCACTCGCCCTGGTTGTTGAATACTATAATTGAGATTCGCTGAAAAACCATTCAAGCATCCAACATCTGTCTATTTGGCCCTCAATTTTTTTACGAGGGCTGAATTATATAATATTTAAAGAAATAGTTCGACATTTTGGGACATATGCTTTTTTGTTTTCTTGCTGAGTTGGATGATTTGTTAAAAGAGTACTCCACTGATAAAGCTCACTAATTAGCACATTATATCTTCGTTATATGTTCAAAAACCAATGTTGTAAAAACAACAATTCCTGGAGTCTCCACAGGTCACTTTGCAACTGGTTAATTATTTCCCAAAATGTCAAACTATTCCTTTAACCAATTCCACCCACATCTCTGCCTCATTCGAAATGGCAAAATTTAGAATTAAACATACAGTGAGCTCCCATGTGCTACATACAGTGTGTGCGCTCTTTTTTGTAATTTTTTTGTTCCAACAAACAGCCAAAATGTCAGTAAACCCATGTCCTAGTATTCAAAATATCCCTTTAAAACCTGAGAATCTACCTCCATGTTTTCTACAGTTTGTGCTACTTCATGCCAGAAGAGCTGACTGATGTCTTTGTCAGACGTCTCTGCTGCTGCCCGCCTGCTCCCTTTCACTCTGCAACAGAAGTAATGGATAAGAATGGAGAGAATGCAGCATCTCCAAAATGCATCTCCTTGATGTTCACACACAGCTGCATCCGAGCCACTCGGGAGGCTCTTAAGAGAGAAACTAAGATGGCCACAAGGTTGAAAGAGCTCGGAGAGTTTAGAGAGAGATTCTGTTGAGGACGTTGTCCCCTTGATAGGATTTCTTGATATCATGTTTATTGCCACATTATTTTGAACTTTTTTGTCACAGCTTCACAGTGTTTTATTGCTTAGGATTGGCAGTAGTTGGAGAAATAAACAATATAAACAATATACACAATATGGACTGTTTGGAGGGGACCTGACCCCTAGGTTAGGTCCTCCCAAGAAAAACGACAGCATCAGTCATTTCAGCGAGTGCCCCAAAAACACATATGTTCACGTTCAACTGACAAAGCTCTTAACCCTAACAAAGTACTTATTTTAACCATTTCCCCAAACCAACTTAATGCAGGACTTTTACTTGTAATTGAGTATTTCTACGTTTTATTGGTACTTTTACTTAAGTAAATAATCTAAATATTTCTTCCTCCACTGAACAAAGGGCCTATGCTTATACACACACATATACAGAGAAAGCAGATTACGTGACTACACTATATTCACACACATTCAGCACAAATACAGTACGTTTCACATCCCTGCAATGCTGCAAAATGACACACATGATTGTAACAGCTGCAAAGGCTGCACGTATGGAAATTGTGTGCAACCGAAAGCAGAATGAAGCCTATACTCTCAATTCAGTGCTTATATTTTTTGCCTCCCGTCATAGTTTGTGAAATTTAGCAGGGTATCTAATCTGTAAATCAGAATTAATTCAGATTCCTTACAATCCATGGACTTGATTAACACTAGTGGACATTTGCTTTGCAGGTCCGGTATTGTAAAACATTGCCTAGGTGATACACTAACACACAGCACCAGCAGACAGACCTGAACACACACCAGACTACAGTACCAGCCTGTTAGCAATCATGGCAGAGAGAGCAGGAGACGTCAGAAGGACACGGTAATTATATTCTCGATGGAACGCGTGGAGGCCACTGTGCTCATCCGTCTTCAAAACTGAAGTATGGAAAGATGAGAGGAGGAAAAGAGAGGCGGCATCCAGGGCTTGTCTCTGCCTCGTCAGTCACGTTGACACCTGGAACCGCTCAATCTCCTTACCTGGTGGAGGACAGAGTGGCGGGAACGCTGTGTGTGTGTGTGTGTGTGTGTGTGTGTGTGTGTGTGTGTATGTGTGTGTGTGTGTGTGTGTGCGTGAGACGGTTGGACAGAGAGGATGACAGGAAGCTTGACAAAATGGATGAAAGGAATGAGGATGAGAAAAGTTGATATGCAGAGAGAGAGAGAGTTTGAGTGACAGACTTAGAGGTTGGGAGAGTTTACAGTAACTCTCCAGCGGATGCACACACATGCTTTACATAAATATACACACATGCATATATTCTGTTATCGGTGACTGCGTTCAGACACACAGTGATTTATTTACTGTGTCTGCTCACAAATAATCCCACCTTATCCACAGTGTAACTTTTTTTGGTTCCCTTATCAGAATTTTAGACTTAAATCCAGCCGCACGTAGCCTATCGGTCGTCAGATTATCTCTCACCAGAACAAGTGCTCCTGCAAAATGCAAATAGGAGAGTCTACATTTAGATTCACAACAATGAGCAGAGATGGCAGGCTACAGGACGACCAAAAGAAGTCTATTTTTCTGCAAAAGAAAAAGCTCACCTGCAGCTGAGTGTCGAAGCAGCAGACTTTATTTCTCTATTCATTATTCATTACTCATACAAGCTCTATTTTAGAAGTTGCAGACCCAGCTATATCCCCGCTAAAGATACTTTCTCCTCAAGCTTACGTGCTGCCATGTGTGATGAAAATGAGAAGTGAGCCTCCTGTGCAGGAAGAGGAAGCAGACGGGATTTCGCTATGTTTGAATCTTCTTTTCAGATTTGAGGCTGTGTACACACAAAACACACTCTAGACTAGAGCAGAAGTAAGCAGATATATAGACTGACACACATTTATATACGACCGCACATTTTAGCTACAAATACACACATACATTAAGTGGGTATGTAGAGTACAGCAGGTACATTTCCTTACTATTTTCACATTCTCTCTGCAACTTCTGAAAATCCACAGATTTCGGTTGTTTAAACCAAAAGTTTGTCGTCTCTCCTCCTCCCCCCTCTCTGGGGAGAATCATGCTGATTTTCTTCTGCAGCACTCTGCATATGGCAGCCTGAATGTCCTGATTTTATGCTCACTGACTCCAGTCTTATCACCGTATCCAATAAGAGGAAAAAAAGCAAAAAGGCCTTATCTTAAGCTGGGTATTAACGTGCCAAGCTGTTATCACAACCACTCTCAACTAGTGTGTAAACCTGGCTCGAATTCACGAGAATCTTTCAGGAAAGTCAGCTGATACTCAACATGTTGCCCGAATAAAACAAAACAGAACAACTGTGATAATGCTCAAGCAGAAACCTAAAAAGGACCTGGCATTAAATCTGAAAATTGTTTTTAATTTATTATTCAGATGTTGATTTATTTGTGCATCAAGCTAATACAAAGTGTTTTAGCCATGCTAGCAGCATAGCTCTAGTGATGAGCTACTTCTGTCCTGTCTGAAATGTCTCAACAACCACAGGATGGATTGTCATGAGCTTTTGTACTGGCAGTCATGGTGCTCAGAGGCTGAATTCTAATAAATTTAGTGATTGTCTGACATTTTATATAGCGTCATCAGCAGTCCAAAATGTTGAATTTATCGAGTGAAATATCTCCACATCTACTAGATGGATTGGCACAATATATTGACCAGACATTCGTGATTTTTCCTCTAGCACCACCATGAGTTTAACCTTTGTGGTGAAATGTCTCAAAAACTAATGCCATGAAATTTAGTACAAATATTCATGTCCCTTCCAGGATGAATTATAATGACGTTGGTGATCCCTTAACTTTTTATCACCATCAGCCTCAGCTGTGCTCTGTGTTTAGTGCTAATTATCAAATATTAACATACTAACATGCTAAACAATTCTCTTGCATTGAAGGTACACTGTGTGACTCCAGCTTTCATAAAAGACTTATAGTTAGTGCATGTACAGTATGTATGACAGTTCGAGACCAATAGGAATTGTTAAACTCAAGGCACTGACACTGAAACACAAGAGTGTGACAAAGAAAGAAGGAGCTAATCCATCAACCCAGAAAAAAATGGGCTTATAAAAGGAAGGAGTAAGAAAAAAGAAGGTCTAGCTGGTCAGAAACAGATCAAATTAAAACACAGTAACACAGATTTCCACCTTCCCCCTGTGTTTCACATTGCACCTCTTGTTGTTATTACACCACAGAAGCCGCCTCCCACACTAACACATTCACATATATATAAGCACACATGTAGTGTAGAAGGCGTAAAGACATTTGTATTAGCTGCATGACTATCCCCCATGTCTGTGTCTGTGTGTGTGTGTGTGTGTGTGTGCTGGGTGTGTGTCACTATTGGTTGTCAACTTTCTTGTTTTTTCACATTTTCTCTTCTGAGGAATTTGCTGAAATGAATAATCGCTTTTGATCTTTTTTTTTTTTTACTCTTGTACACTGTGGTTTTGTCAGCTGTTCTGTGCTGCACATTTTTACTCCGTTTCATTGTCTGTCAGTGTCTAGACAGACAAGAGAAGCAGACAGAACAGAGCAGGTAGACAGATGAACTGGCCCTGCACACAGTTGGTAGCAGAGTGAGATCAATACAAAAAACAGAGGGTCACCTTCTTACCACTAACCCAGGCAGCCTGGAGAAGAGGTCAGAGCTCACCACGGATGCAGCAGCAACCTCACTCTGCGTTTTCTCCTCCTTTCTGCAGCGATGACCTTTCTCCAGACTCGTCTTTGGGGAAGGAAGGGAAGGGAGGAGAGGGGGAGCTGCAGAGTGAGGTCGAGTCACAACCACAACCACAACCCCAGCCCCAGCAACAGCAGCAAGAGGCTCAGCCACAGACTCAACCACCACAGCCACAGCCCCAGTCTGAGCCCCAACCTCAGCCCCAGCCCGAAACCAAACCTCAGCCTGAACCAGAACCGAAACCCCAGCCTGCACCGGAGCCCGAGTCTGAGCCAGAACCTGAGCCTGAGCCTGAGCCTGAGCCCGAGCCTGAGCCCGAGCCTCAGCCCGAGCCTGAGCCCCAAGTCGAGGCTCCGAGCGAGGAACGAGCACAGGACCCCCCTAAAGCCCCTTCGCCTTGCAGAGAGGAGCAGACAGTGGGGGAGCAAGAGAAGGAAAAGTCAGAAGAAGTTGTGGAAGCAAAGAGAAAGCAAGAGGGAGAGCAGGCACAGGCCGAGCGTCGTGAGGGCGAGGCAGCACAGGAAGAAGAGGAGGAGGAGGAAGGGGGAGGAGCAAAAGGAGGTGGGGCAGGGAGGAGAGCCAGCCTGCACCACACGGCTTCGCCCTTGAGGGTGCAGCGCAACGGGGCCGGCTCGCACTCCGCCACCTCCGACTATGAGCTCTCGCTTGACCTCAAAAATAAGCAGGTAGGGTTGTGTTGTGGATGGGGGAGGGGGTGAGGGTTGGTGTGTTGTTTGGGTGAGGGTCGTTGGAGGGCGGCAGGTACAGTACCTTGGCTTGTATGTTTTGTACGTCTTGTGGTCTGACATGTTTGTGATGTTTAGTTTTCTGTCTGAGGAGAAGGACTTTTGGTTTGGGGGGGGGAGCTGGTGTTTGATGAGATTTTTATTTTTGTTTGTTTGTCGTACTGGTCCCTATCGGCACTTCTAGACTTTTCCAAACTGTGTCAACTAATGATGAGCTTCCTTTTCTTCATTATCATGAACCACCATTGTCATAGCCATGTCATCATTTCATCAACATCCTCACATGGTTTCGTCTTTCACCAAATCTGGATTGTGAAAGTATGTTTTCTGGGAGTACCACATCATTTATATCCAGGTATTTTACTGCTGTGTTGTAATTTATTGAAGGTAGAGCGACTCATGTACATACATTTTTAGTTTGAGGTCTTTTATACACTGTATTATTTTGACAACAATATGCACACATGCACACATCAGGGTAAAATAAAGACAATGTGCAAAGTTGAATGAAGAGCCTTTTAATTTGTCTTTTCTCTGCTGCTTTATGAGATACTCTGGATGATGAAAAGCCCCCATTTCCATGGAGGAGAAGCATGCGACTGTTATCTGTTCTCATCTTATTACAGCCAGTTAAACCAATTTTGTCCAAAACTGATGTGTCAATGAACTGTGACTGTATTTAAAAACATGCATTTCCATGTTCTCATGTCTGTGTTCCTATCATGCTGTTCATCAGGGGCTTGGAAGTCATTACATAATCATCTCCATTTCAAGAGCCATCAAACATTCGCCATCCATTTTCATTATCATCCATCCAACCAACATTCTTCAGTCCATGGATCTTCGACCAGGTAAGGCAGCAGAGTTTGGGTCTAACTTGTGGGGCTCCCAGTGTGCTCCTGATCAGTTTGTTTAAAGGGGCACTCCACTGATTTTACACATGAAGTTTAGTTTACTCCAAGGAGTACCACAGAGCCTGTGAGAACAGTTGTATAATGTCTTCTGTGGCTCTTGTAGAGAAATAACCCTAATGATGTCATCAGGGTTGTCTCGGCCTGGGCTTGAGACCTACCATTTTTAACAGACAGTCTGTATTACAAGCTGGAGGTATGGCTTTGAAAGAAGTGGGCATTTAAGAGGCAGCGAGGGTTTAAAGATAATGTTAAGTTGCATTATGGGAAATGTAGGATCCAGTGTTTTTGGAGTTTGACCCCTACTAGTGACTAAAAGTCAGGATATGTCAGCCTCTGCTGCTTCAATTTTGACCATTCGTTTTTTAATCTATCTCGTGAGTTCCCCAACTTTATGGAAGTGCAATTCATTATCTTTGGACTGTGGCCTGTTGGCTGGACAAAACAAGACATTTAAAGTCGTCCACTTGAGCTCTGGGAAATTGTCATGCACAATTTACACTATTTACTGACATTTAATCGACCAGTTATTGTCAGATTAATGGACGGTGGAAATAATTGTTAGTTGCAACCCTAAATTACACATCATGCATGTTTTTTTTGTCAGATTTCACAATGTTTATTGATTAAATGGTTTCTTTATAAGGCGCAAACGTTGCTGACCTCCCTCCCTTAAGTCTTGACTTCCATTGCTGCCATTGTAAGTGTGGTGTGGTACACTTGACCACACTTAATCAACCCGGAACAATCGGTAAACATCGCCCTGGTGTTAAGTGTTTCTCAGTCTCAGGGCACCATTCACAGATTGCATAGACAAATCTATTCAGAAGTGACACTGTCGGTGTCATTTGGATTGTGTCCATATGTGTCAATATTTGTTTGAATTCAGTAGACGAGAAGAAAACATACAAAACTGATGAGATACCAAAGCATTATGGTGGATGTTTACTAGAATCCATCTTCCAAGTGACTGGTCACTGAAACTAATGTATTTGAGCAAGATGGTTGTTTTATTTCACTCCATCTTCACTCTGTTTTAACTTCATTTCCTCACTCATCACTTCCCTATTCGAGACTAAAGGTTCTTTTAACCTCAGCTCTTCAGCGTCTCTCGCTCTCACCTACTTTCTCACTATTTTAATCTCACGTCTGAAAGTCTCCCGTCTTCCACTATCTCCTGGTCAACAATGCTGGAGATACGCGATCAGCAAGATTGATCTTCTGTCTGTACAGCTGGGGGTGCAAGGGCTTGATGCATCTACAGATCAATGTCAGGGTAATTGGATCTGCGGCGCGATACCTTGATTGCTGGGGAAAAACCACATGACGAAGTATTTGAGCGCTAACTCACTTCAACTTGGGTGTTCAACCTCCAGTTATACGTTCTTGTAGTTTTTCAAACTGGTTTAAATATAGAATTGTTATAAAATTTTAAATTATGCCTCATAGTAGAAAGCTGGTAAATTAAGATGTTATTTTCATGCCGTGGGCAATTTTGTTCTTTATATTGATATTCATTTCTGTAAGGTTCTTTTCTTCTTCTTCTTCTTCTTTATTGAGATCAACACAAATTCCACACACAATAACCACAAATAAACTACACATTTTATGATTTACAGAAGAAAAAACAACAACTCTAACTTAAGTCATTGTACATTTTGGCCTCCTTGCATTTATGAATGTGAAATTTGGAAATATACAGTTGAGAATTAAGAATCTACCAGTTCTATGTATATCTAGCCAAATAGTACACAAATTTCCAATAATATTAAATGTTCATCAGTAGGGCAGTTGATAAAAACACAAAAGTTATTCCAAAAAACTTTTTCAAAAGGGCAGTACCAAAATGAATGAACAGCAAAAAAGTGCATAAAAAGTTCACAATGAGCGCAACTTCGCAGTCTTTAATGTACTCGTATCCAGAGAAAAATGTAATTTGAAAACGTTTAAACTTGGGGGACCAACGGTCCAGCAGTCAAATTTGCACAAATGACGCAAGGCAAAAATGTTGCTTAGCTTTCTGTGTGAAAACACCTTTAGTCCCTTTTATTCCACCAGTACACTGACTTGTCACTAGCTTAGTTTTAGCATGTACCAGGAGCAGGCCATAATGAGTCTATTTAAACTCTCTCAGCCAAAACCTCAGCAACAAAACACATTTTTCCTGTTTGTATGGCACTGGTAAATTTACTAAAAAGTTGTCTATCAAAAGTAAGTAATACAGGTTCAATCTGACTGCAAACCCGTTTGTTTTATGGGATGATGAAGTGATAGGTGATAAGTCTTGACTGCTCCTGCTCTGTAATTGCTGCTAATCGCTTGAGTAATTGTGGTGCCCATGAATCAAAAGGCATTTATCTCACTAAAGTGAAGCAAAGTTAAATTTGATGGCTTGTATTAGCTGATAATTACACTTAAATGTCCAGGTGACATTCAAGAAATATCAAACAAGGGGCAAGATTAGAGCTCAGTTCTTTTCTGTTACACACCAAGAAGTTGTTTAGTAGCTTGTCTAAAAACTGTCGGTACAAAAAAGGCACGGATTAGGCAATGTGAGGACATTGTTCAATATAGGTTGCTGCTAGCAATATTGTTTTTTTTTTTTGTGTGTGTCAGAATTAGTCTTTCATTAACCACTGACCTCTTTCGCTAACTGACTTTGGTCAAGGATGAATCAGCTTAACGGATCACCATCCTCTGATGACATCAAGTCTTTTATTGTCATCCTCATTTTGTAATACAGTCAGCATTAGTTGTGTCCCAGTTTTGCTGTTATATAATCATCTCATTAATCATGCAGATGTTTCTGTGCTGTAAGACAGTGTGCATGAGCATGAAAGCTAATAATCGTGCCATTGCATTTTGCCCCTTCTTTCTGCAGCATGTGAGATCTGATAATCTGCTGTTTTACTTACGCACATAAGTCTTTTCTTGCACATTTAAGGGTGAGACCCATGAATTTTGGTGCTGATTGATTTATGGCTGAAATCATAGATTAATAGAGAGGGCTGCGCTTAATGTATTGTATGACAATTCACATTATAAATTATATATGTAAATTATAAACATGATAAATTATAATTTTAAAGATAAGATAACATGTTGTTGCTGGCTCATTCAGCCTAGGATGTTGATCCTTCAGTTTATCAGAAATTTAAAATACAGTACATCGTCACTGGACAGCAATGTTGTCATGTGCCTGTGGCATTGATTGATACCATATGTCTGTACACTAACAGCTAGGAGACAGTTAGCTTAGCTTAGATCAATGATTGGAAAATGGGGGAAGCTGCTAGTCTGGCTCTAATACCCCGTAACACCACAACTTATTGTTTTTAGCTTTTGTTTTTTGTACGGATAAAATAAACAAGATGTGTTGATTAGTGAGCTGTAGAGGTTCTGGTACACATATTTTGTTACTTTCAGACACAGCTAAGCTAAGTTAAGCAGTTGCAGGAGCTAGCTTTGTATTTATCATATAGGCATGACAATGGT
The DNA here is from genome assembly GCF_043641665.1 of Enoplosus armatus. Classification (NCBI taxonomy): domain Eukaryota; kingdom Metazoa; phylum Chordata; class Actinopteri; order Centrarchiformes; family Enoplosidae; genus Enoplosus; species Enoplosus armatus. Next base: position 7,265,449 of record NC_092201.1, on the reverse strand, counting down.
ATCAATCTTCTCATCTAACTCTCGCCATAAACAGCAAATAAGCATATTTCCCAAAATGTTGAACGATTCCTTTCAGTTGGTAGTAAATACCTGTTGCTGTTTGACTGTTTGACAAAGAACCAAACCGTTTTACCACAAGCTGGTGTTTTAAATAAAATTGTATTTCTTAAAAACTGTCCCGTACTTACTGTGGCTGCTAGTGTAGCTCATGAATGGAGTAATACTTAAACACATAAGGTTTAAGGCAGACATGTAATGCCAGGTTATTTTCAGAAATGCTCTTATAATGCTCTTATAATGCTCCAAAAGAAGAGGGAGGGCACATGATTCTGCCTCTTGAAATCACTAAAAAAACATGCTGTGTATTGTACTTTCAGTTGACCTTTCCAGTTCTGAGACACATTTCCATTTGAAGCACAAACATTTCCAAGAATTCCACCTTTTCCTCTCAGTGATATCTTGCCAATTCTCTGTGTAAATGTAGAACTGCATACTGCAGTGTCGAACCGCTTTGCACGGTTTTGTTTTCCACTTTTTTTTCACCCTCATTCAAAGGGGAACATGAGGTCAGCATGGTGCTGATCTGCCCGTCAAAATCGATTTAGAAACCCTGGTGGAACAGAGCAGTGCCATCACCGTTCTCTCGAACCACTACGTCTCTGAATAATCTCTCTCCATCAGTGCTTAGTGAAGTGATCAGAGGTAGAACTGACAGTCGGCTAATGGGGGGGATTTTCAGCAGTGCCACTCTTGGCACGGTCATCCGTCTCACCACCTCTTCTATATCTTACCTTCTTCCTCAATACCCTGAGCCACTTGTTTTCTTCTTCCTTCACTGCTCTGTTCGTTCATCTTTCTTTGTCCTTCCCTTTTTCACATGTAGCACAGATTCTAGTTTCTCTGTACCGTGCTCAAGTCCAGATAGGGATGTGCCAGTATGAAATGTTCATGCTAAGATTACTGTGGCCGTAAATATCACGGTAAACGGTATTAACGATAATCATTCTTGAAATACTTCTACTAGTGCTGAAATGAAAGTTGAAAGTTTAAGACACTTGACTGGACATTACTTGCATGCACCATCTGTGTCTCATTGTTTCATACATGTTTTGATTTCTTCAGAGCGTTAACAGTTTTTACAATAGAAAGGCGCTCCCTTGTGGTATTATTACCATGAGAATGTTTGGCCACCGCAGTAAAACCGGTATCTCATCTCTAGTCCCAACACAATCCTTGCTAGACTGGCATCAAATCCTTTTCTTACTTTCTTCTTCCGCTCCATGCGCCATCGTCCTGGTGGCTATAATTCTATCTGAATGGCAAAGTGTATCATATACACACTCTGATAAAGTAAGCAACGTGACCAAAATGCTTTATTCATCATCCCCGACCCGGCTTACGTAGAAGGCAAAACAAACAAGCTCCACTGCCACATTTAATCAAACGCAGCCACACTGATGGCCCTTTCTCACATTCAAGGGCACCTCTGTAGTGAAACTCTTTGCAGAATTTGTTTTGATGAGGGACACCTTTCTGAGTAATGAGGTCAATCATATTACCTCCACAACAGACTTAAAAAAAAAAAAAAACTACAAAAAGGTCTATTTTGGAGCGCAGTCATGGCAATAAGGCTAACCTTGTCATTTCACGAGTGCGCACAGCGCAGTCACAGAACAATCCAGTTTAAAAAGTGATGAATACTCAGTTTGACCAGTCTGCAGGAGTTGACAGCTACTAAGAAGTCGCCATCAGCAGATACAGTAGAGCTCCAAACCAGCGTCCTATTCAGAAAGCACTTTAATATTCTCAGTTCGTCTCACTTTGCTCGCAGAGGCTCTGCAGTGAAATGTAAATGGAGTAGATAAGATGGATTTTCAGTGTCATTCCACTTTTCTAAAGAGCTTTGTATGTGATTCCATTCCTCCAGTGACAACGGCAGAGGCTGCATCTTGTTGAACTAACCACTTATCACAAATTGCGAACCCTCGAGGCATTACAGCCTATCAGGAGACTGTACAAGGTGGTTGGGTGACTTTGTCCAGGCCTAAAGCGAAAGGAGATTAGCAACTGAACGTCACATTTTGATCCTTCGTGGCCACGGTAACCATTTGTACAATTTACATGAGGGATATTTTACTTGGACGAAATTAATCCTCATGTACACATCACCCTGATACAAGAGCTCCTAAAGAAAACACTTACAAAAACACTACAGCAAGGATTTCTATTTCCTAGAATTAAATGCCATGCTAGTCTTTCAATGCAGTATATTTAGAACGTTTTTACACATTTTTTTAAAACATTTTTTCTAATTTTTAAAATGACAGGATGTGACACTGCTTTTCTTTCCAGGCTGAATCCTCCCCCACACGCGTGCCCTTGATACAGTTAGAACAGAAACAGAATTATATTCATTGATTTAGTCTGAATGAAAAGGATTTCAGAGTGACTCGAGAAGATAAGAGCTCTTTCTGGGCACTTCCAAAGATACCCACACCCTGATTGTTCTGGGAAACTCAAAGAGGTCTCATCTAGTGTTTGAGCTGCTGCCAGATGAGGATGGCTATATTACATCTCTATCTATTTCCCACAGCATTTGAGCAATTTTTCACAGGCAAGATTAATGGCTTGTTCAGTTTCAGACAATTTAAAGTTGCGTGGAGGACCTCTCTGTGGAATTCACAGAGATTATGAGTTCTATTTGCTGAGGAAATGAACAGTTTGTCCAAATGCCATGAGTCAGCCTTTACTGTGTTCTCTCTATCTGTGGCTTTGACCAAATTGCATATAGTTTCAGTGCACACCTCACAAGGCCAGCTTGCAAAATAAAATTACTGAACCAGCTGAGGATATTATTTGAATTTGGAGTACTTTCATGTTTGAATTTTGCCTACTCCTTCCAAAGATTGGACTTTACAACCATTTTCATCTCCTGGGATTTTCATTTGCTTTTCTCAGTTATCCCATCTCCTCTTTTAATGTCGTGCTCATTCATTTTCCACCCACAATGCACCTGTTTTTTCACATTGCCATTCAACGCCATTCTTCCATGCACTGCAGCGACGGGCAAGAGAGTATTGAAAATGTTGAAATACTGGTAGTTTCATGGCTTGTATGCTCCCTTTTCACAAATGAAAGTGTCCTTGATACAGGGGATTATGTGATGTATGAGCCCTCTTTGACCATGGCAATGTTTTTTGTTACCTGTGTGTATCAATGTTTGTTCTGCAACTTCTTATCAATATGCAGCCATAACTGTCATATATGAGTCCTGGCAGTTATGGTTATAGGCTGTTATATTTTGAATTCAGAAATTCCAGCAATTCATTATTCTCCTTTTATATCCTTCTTTTTAGATCGAAATGTTAGAGCACAAATACGGTGGCCACCTCATCTCCCGCCGTGCTGCCTGCAAGATCCAGACTGCCTTCCGCCAGTACCAGCTCAGCAAGAACTTCGAGAAGATCCGCAATTCGCTACTTGAGAGTCGTCTTCCTCGACGCATCTCCCTGCGCAAGGTCCGTGTGCAAAACACGGAAGGTTTCTCAGCTGAACGGGCCCTGGCAGAAGGCTGCAATTTGGCAGGTATTCCATTGGTGCGCTCACCATCTCTGCCTGCCACAGTCGGTGGCACCCTGACCGACCTGGAAGACTCATTCACTGAACAGGTCCAGTCACTGGCAAAGTCCATAGACGATGCACTCAGCAACTGGAGCCTGAAGACCATGTGTTCACTACAAGAAGGCGGCACGTATCAGTTCAGTGCCGACTCCTTCAGTGCAGCAGCAGCAGCAGGAGTAGGAGGTGGAGGAGAAGGAGTTGGTGTGGGAGAGTCAATGATTCCTCCAGGCCCGGTGGACCCAAGTGACCTGTCGAGAAGTGCGAGCAAGCTGATGATGGCATTCCGGGATGTGACGGTGCAGTTCGACAGCCAGAACTTCCGAGTTTCATCCTCAGTCTTGGAATCGTCCACTTCTGTCACCCTCGGTAGCTGCGTCCAACAAGAAGGAGCCGCCTCCACTGTCACAACTGCTTCCACAACAACAAACTCCACTCCAGTCTTCATTCCTCCTGCTCCCTCACAAGAACCCCCTCCTCCTCCTGCAGAGCTCCCAGCTGAACCCATAGATCCCCCACCGCCCCCACAAGAACCCCCACCACCCCCAGAATCAGATACAGAAGGAGATGAGCAGGATGTTGAATTCCCTGCTCCTCCTCCGAGTGAAGAAGAACTGGGGGAGGAGGAGCAACCTCCCCTAACCCCTCTGGATAAGATGGCTTCTCCTCAAAGCCCAGAGGAGATTGGGGTGATGGCACCACCACCCACAGAACCCCCTTACGCCCCTCCACCACAGGGGGCTGTACTGCTCGGGAGCTCGCCCGCGGTGGAGCCACTGGAGGTCAAGAGATGTGGCTCCGAGACAGCAGACAACAGCTCAGAACAGATGAGCAGCAGCAGCACGTCGACAGAGGCACGCTCCACATCTGAAGCCTCGTCCAAGGAAGCGCTGCAGGCCATGATCCTCAGCCTGCCGCGCTACCACTGTGAGAACCCTGCCAGCTGTAAATCACCCACACTGTCCACTGACGTCATGCGAAAACGCCTCTACCGCATTGGTCTCAACCTCTTCAATGTGTGAGTAGCCACTGCATTTTTTATTCTTTTGTGTTTAGATGATTCTGATTCAGTTTTAAGGGTCATGATTCACTGCAGTGAAACACAAAATGAATAAACCCAAAGAGATTTGGACATGACAGAAACAGCTTTTATAGTTCCTTCTTTCCAAAAATGTAAAGGTGGTACAGTACCCTGGAGTAGGATTTCAAAATTATACATATATATATTATATATATGATCAGATGTTAAATCCAGTCAGGGAATATCATGGCATTTGGGAATAATTTGGGAGTTGTCATTTAAGCTTTACTCTCAAAGACCGGTGTTGTAAGGTGTCAAATTGATTAAATCTACTGATACAGACATAAAGGAAGAATAGCCTATATATTCTGATTAACATTATTATGGAGACGGTGGTTTTATTGGAAGGGATGAAAAGCTGTAAGCACAGTGAGATTTATGAAACAGTCGGTACCTCCTCTTAAGTGTACCACAAGTTTGATGGGGCCCCCTGGACACAAAAAGCAAAGAAAACCACTTCTCCCCATTGTGCTGGAAGAACAAACAGACAGAAGTCCAAATCCCAAAGTAGATCTGAGGTGCCGTCTTTCTTCTTATAAAGACAAATCAGAACAGGTACAAGAAGAGAGAGGATGAATTATTGACACAGAAGGGTGTGACGATTGATCTGTGAGAGGACAGGAAGGAAAAGAAGGAAAAGTGAGTACCTGGGTGAGATTAGATAAACAGTTATTGATAACCTAACATGAGTAGACATACCCAGACATGGTGGTTTTCACAAGCACTTGATGATACAGTTTAGCTGACATTTGTGTGCATCTTTTTTTGCCAATAACCCAGGTTGATGGTGGTAAAACCCGATACAGGTAACTCTTGTATTCCTACCACTACCCGACTCCCATTGCATTTTCCTCTGTGGCCTCACAAATTGTCAGCAGGAGAAAAACATGTCTGTCTTGAAAAGCCTGTTTATGTTTGCTGGTTGCAGCTTTTCAGTCATTGTGAATTCAGTTCCCCCTCGCTGCCTAGTGAAGAGTGACAAAGTCAAAACCAGATAAGACCTTCCCAAGACGCGCTCCAGACAGGTGCAAGGTGGTTACATGGCAGCGAGAGATAGGAGGAAAAAAAGGCGTTGCCATGGTGACAACAGTGCATGGGGGCCAGCACTGACTGGATCTGTTGTGTTGATTTGTTGAGAGAAACACTGAATCCTTGAGATGTGTGTCAACCTCACTCAGTTTTGTTGTAGAAGTCCAGCTTGTCATCATAATTCAAAAGATCAATTACATATTCGGAGGAGCTATTCTTACATATTACATAATGTATATGATACATTTATTTTAAGCTGTAAAGGCAGAGTGAAATCTAATGTGGGAGCTGACTTTAAGTTGGTTTACGCTTCAAAAACAGGCCTGATTTTATTGGTTCAACACTGTGAATTCTCCTTTTAGAAATGTTTGTGACCACATGACTCCTGAAAATGAGCTAAGCAGCCAACAGCGCACTTGGAAGCAATCTTTAAATAGGGAGATTTACCATATGCTCTGTTAGCTTTTTCACCCAGAGCATACCCAAAAGGACTTAAACACCCCACATATTCAAATAAACTTACTGGACTCGCTCAAATATATTGCAAGTTGAGCACAACCAGTGATGGAGTAGCTGGGTGCAATTAGCTGGAATGCATGAGGGGTGAATTCAAAAAAATAATGGCAGCGATCCACAAAGCCTAAAATTCTCATTAGTCATTCTGCTGCGAGTTGTGAATGTAATTAAAAGTTCCTTCAGCGCTGTGTGAAACGGCACCTTGGGAACTTGAATGAAAAAATTGTTAACATTTCAATCCAAGCTGGGGTTTTTTCGTCCCTGCCACCTCAACCATTTCTGTAGAAGCTCCCTTTGCTTTCAAAAATATCTTGCAGTGAAGCAAAAATACACTGTGTTCCCTTGGGTGCAAAACCACTACAAGATTTTGTTAAGATATTGCCCCAATTAAGCCATCTCATACAAATTTAGAAGATTGGAGCTCATAAACACACATTATCTTTTTTGCTCACTGCCAAGCTCTGCAGCGCAATAAAAGTGCACAATAAAGCCGATTAACTTTGGCTCAATGCTGGAGCGTGACACTGAAAACAAGAGGAGCAGGAACGAGCTGTGCAGTTACTGGATGGAAGACGCAGAGGGAATAATCACCACGGGAAATGTACAAAATACACAAAATAAGTTAAAGGCCTAAAAGAGAGTTGTGAAGTTGTCAAGTAAGTTGGAGTATGGTATATTTTTTCATTTTCAAATGCAAGGAGGGAGGTAGATTATATAGAAATCGCAATAAAAGTTTTTTTTTAATTGGATAACACCAGATATCAACACATCTGCTCAGGACATTTCCTGAAGAGCATAAAGAAAAAAGTATTAGATTAGTATTAGAAAGTATCACTGCTGAAAGGTGCCATTTTCGCATAGTCCGACAAAGGTCACATTATTGAAATGTTGTTGTTAATGTGCACAAGAAAATGTATCTTCAATGACAATTTTTCTCACAGTGTTAAGCCTTTTATTCAACCAATCAAATGGTGTGCAGCAATCATCTAACTACACTATAGAAATTTCACAAGGTGGAAGGTGTCTTTTGAGCATTGTCTTACGATATCAAGTCAAAGGGCAAATTCTGCATTTAAATTGCACTAGGTGTTACATTCTGTCTTGACTGCTGTCAATAGCCAGCAAATGTCATCTTCAGTGTCAGAAACTATGATTACTTTATGTTGCTTCATCACAAAAGGATCAGGTGACATAACTTATGGTGTCAAATATGTATATAATCATTAATTATATATTAAGAGACCATTACAGGCATTCTTTACGTCAAAGTGACAAAGCCCCCTTGCGGCTGTGATAATTATGAAACAAAGGAGGAAGTCAGGTGATTGTTACATAACCTTAACCAAGGGGTTTATTATTGTTACCATGACGACAAAGCCTTCACAAGGTAGTCATTTTAATCCAAACCATGATTTCTTAAACATAACCAAGTCATTTTTGTGCCTAAACTTAACCAAACCTTATAGGGCTTGTTGAATATTAAGGTTTGTCAACAGCTAAACATAAAAATAAAAAATACAGCAAAAGTACTTAAAAGATAGAGTTATGGTCTGGCAACTAAAATAGGGCAGGATTTAGTCAGACTCAAATGAGGTAAAAACTACAACTAAAAGAAAAGATTTAAATGATTAAAGTTGAGGCTTGAAGCCTGGCATCGACACCCTCACTTTCTAGTCATTATTTCTATATTAGAGTGTCTGTTTCTACCCCAAGTTACTTTATATGTGCAGAGGACATACTGGTATTGTGCTACTTTCATGCAGTTTTAATCCTGCCTTCCAGTTAGATTTAGCAAGTCTACCTACTGTTATAACAAAAAAATCACTTGGTTGGACTCTATATGTTCTCTGTATTAGTTTTTCAAACATGTCCACTTTGACAGTGTCAGTCTGAATGGCAGCTGGAGTGGCAGAGGAAGATTGGCTGTAGCATTTATCTGTTTGTTCAGATTTAAATTGAAACACTTTTTCATGTTTTGGAGGGGACGTGAGGACTGTACACATTTCTGATGACTGTTTAATGAAAGCTCCCACTTTGATTACGAGGTTCTGTGACTCTTTAGAGATATTTTCATGAAATGAGAGGTTTCATAGCCTTTTCTGTCTATTTGCAGTCCCCTCTTCTCATTCCCCCGATCAAACACCTTGAAAGATAAGCTGACTTTTAATAAATTGGCTACAAGGGAAGAGAGAGACAGAATGAGGAAGGGAGAGCAAAAAAAGTAGAGAGAGGGCAATAGAGCTTGAGGCTTATTAGTTCCACCAGTTCATATCCTCCCTCTAATACCTGCGCTGTTGTATCCTTTGCATCTTAAACAGGGCTATTTGCTTTGGGATAAAACTTGGGTATTGCTTGATCATGCGGACAAAAAAAGCTCACACAGATGCACACAGTTGGGAAATGTGATGCGTGAGAGTGTATGAGTGTGTGTTTGTCTTGCAGCAGGTGGTCTCTGCACCAGGAGTAAGACAGGCAGGGGAGAAAGTAAATCAAAGAGAGGAAAAGTCAGAAGTTTTGGGTGTATCTGTTTGTGTTTGTGTGTGTGTGTGTGTGTGTGTGTGTGTGTGTGCATTAGCCTAGCCTGCACAAGAATAAAAAGATGTAACAGTGTGTCATGGAAATGGAGTGCAAAAGAAAGAGGAACTAAAGGAGACACAAAAAGGTAGACGGGGGAAAAGGTTGAGAGAGACCACTTGATAAAGTTTCCACCTTGAGTGTGGATGGAATGACAATGACTCCATTATGGGAGGGGAGAGTGTCAAGGACATCACACAAGGGAGCTGGTATCAAACCTTCAGCAGGGAACGGGCAAAGAGAGAGGGACGGATGTGAGCAGGTGTGACATTAATGACAGATTCCTGAGTAGATTTCTCTTTTGTATGCATGACTTTTCCATTTTACACCACTGGGTTAGACATATCCTTAATTCACTTCCCTCCCTCACACATTCTGGTGTCGTCAAAGCATTGATCAGACATCAGACATCATGGTGGAATCAGATCGACTCTCCATCAAGCATAAGGGCTGTATGAATTCAATAAAAAAGGTGGCATAAGAGACGGTGGTGCAAATGTGAAGAGAGAGTGTGCAAGAGAGAAAGACAGATTTGAATACATATGTCAAGTAAGGCTAATTAACACAGCAAATCAGCAAAGCCTGGCCAACTGCTCGGGAGGGATAACCTGACACCAGGAGGAGAGAGCGCTACAAAAAAACTCATACAAACTGTATGTACGGTTTGTGCTTGTTTGTGCGTACACAAACCTCGCCTGTATTAACATTCCTGCCCTCGGTGCTAAATGACCCAGCACATAATTACAAACTCTGAAATCCAGATGGCGAACAGAGGAGGCATTTCTAATTTCTCTTCTGCAGTTGACAGGTGGTACATAGAAAGATTGTACAGTAGCTCAACTCATTTGGAAAAAAATTGATTTATATATATAGTGAGTCAGCTGTAACTATCTGAATACGACAGCGACAAGCTAAGGAATAACAGTTCATATAGTTAGCTAGAGTTAGCTAAAAGTAATGGATAAACGGTTAGTTGATAGCTAAAAGTAATACGATAAATGGTTGAAATAGATGGTTAAATTGATAGATTAACTGTTGAAATTGTTAGCAAAGTACAGGAGAAATGATGAAATAGCTAAAAGTAATGGCGGACATAGTTACAAGCAATGGTTAAATGGTGAAAATGTCCAGCTCCTGCCACTCTAATCAGTAGTAGTACAAATGCAGATTTGACCAAACAGACCTGAACATTAACAGTTCAATTGAAGAACGTTATTGTAACAATAATTACAACGTGTATTTTTGGAGCAATGGGCCTTCAGAGCAAAGGGTGTTTGTTTTCGGGATAACGGGCTGGGCTTTCGATCCAATGGGACATTTTTTGTACTTCTGGGGTTTTGGAATAATGTTCCATCGGAACAATAGCATGGCACTGAAAAATGCACGGGGGCACAAACCAGCCATTAATCTATCAGCGGTTAGTAATGAAACAGAAATGTGTGCATCTGGAGAAATAGGCAAGATGCAGTGCTGACAGTTAAGCGCTTGTAAAGGCAATAAAACACAGCTCTGAGGTACGGACACTGTGCACACCTGAAATACATCTGAAATAAAGGGCCAATAAAAGTGGATATCAAGGTGGTGAGGGAAGTATGTATTTATGGTGGGGTGAGAGTCCAAGATGAAAAGTATGTGTGAGGGAGAAAGATGTCTGGGCATGTAGCAGTTTATTTGGGAGTTGTCACTTTAGCATGACATCTGGGTCCTGTCTGGCACTGTCTCTTGCATCTCTCTCCTGTGTCTTTGTGTCTCCTTACGTTGTACTCTTGTTCTCTTTTCACACTTCAATCTTTTAAGAACCCAGTTTTCTGTTTTCAGCCATTGCATACTGCAAAAAGGTTTATACTAAATGTAAATGTTCACTGACATTGTTTTTCATTTGTTGTCCCTACAATGTCCGCTCATAGCAACTAAAGCATGATTTTATTTCTAAGTTTAGTGGTTCACACCACTGGTTATGTTAGGGAAAAACTGTGGTCTTGGTGAAAAATTGAAAACGTTAATAGTGACTGTGAGCATGCGACAGGATGTGTTTACTGTATTGACATTTTAAAAATAAACCACAATTGTTCTCTAACCTTTACTAAAGTGCTCTTGTTGCCTAAAATTAACCACACGGGACTCAGGATGCAAACATCCGGTGTCAAAGTCCTGAACTTTGTACGCTCACACACCAACTTCCTCCTGAGACCATCACAGTACTTACACCTTTCCTCTGGAGGAAGGACAGTTATCAACAGGACGATCAGGTCCATGACGTGGAAATGTAAACAGGGTTGCTTCCAGCATTTGAACAAAAAACCCATGCTTGTGATTGTCTGATGAGGACAGTCTGTGCACCACACATCTATCTATCTTGTATCTCCTGTATCATTTCCTCCATTTCCTTCCCTATCTTCATCCCTCCATGCACTTGTGATTACGAATAATAATCACCATGTGTGATCCGTCTGTTGTTGGGCAAACATCAAATGAGTGATATCTGCCAAATTCGTTTGGCGAGACATCACCTTCAGCTGAGAGGGTGAGCTACAAGCTGAGAGTGTGCTGATGCTGTCACAGCAGATGCTTTCAGGCAGTCCAGCCTGCACTCATCATCCTCCCGCTCACATTCCCATTCCCGCACATCTGCTCTGTCTGGTCTTCTTCCAGCCTCCTCCTTCTATCCTGCCCTTTATCCTCCCCTTTCTCCTCCCCTCTGTCCCGCCCTCGCCTTACTAAACCCATTAGCTGGTACACACACACACACACACACACACACACACACACACACTGCTGTTATGTAAAGGCTGTGGTTTAAGCACTGTATAGAGACTGTAGAGGGAGAGCTGTGGCAATAATGTGGTAGCCTTTCTAGCGCAACCATCCTCTGTGTCTAATAGGGTTATAAATAGTCAAGATATTACTCCCCTGTTCATACATAAGTAACTTCTGCCAAGCAGTCAGCTGAAAACTATCAGCAAGTTTTCTGATAGGATCATAGGACAGGAGAATATTTTCAAAAAGAAAATTCATGGAAATAAATGAGATGTTTAGACAATATTCTGAAGGTATGAGCAGGGATGTACACGTCATTATCCAGACAAATAGATGTTCACTTAGACACATGCAATAGACTAGACTCATTGATGTCAGTCACACAGAATAGCCTCTTAAAGGTTGCTAACATTAGCTATCGCAAGCTACTGGTCGTACCAAAACAACATACAATGTTCCAGGCATCCATTAGTTTCTATTAATCTATTACTTTTGGTACGCTGTTAAAATCCACTTGGAGAGATTTGACATATATGTCCCAATGAACAATTTGCCACTCAATTTATGGAAATGACAAAACAAAACTCACAAACTTTGACTCTAATCTAAGCTAATCTTAGACCTGTCCCAGGTCCAACAAGGTCTATGTGAGAACGCCTCAAAGTCTGTGCTTATAAGATCCCAGATCAGCCATTATGATTCAGACAGTATCCTCTGAATTTAGCAGAGTGTTCAGCTGTTTAGTAGTTGTTAATGAATGTTGTAATTCAGCATGGGAATGAATACAGATGAGATTCTGCCCTGTGTGTTTTATCACTTTCAGCCCACCGTGCAGGTGTGCACAGTAAGCGCCCAACTTACAGATATTCAGACCCAAGAACCTCATTACTGCAATGCATCACTTTTTTATTATTTATTTTTATTGTCCTTAATGCTTTTTCAGCATAAATAAGAAATAAAAGCTGTAGCTCTACTTCATGTTGGTGTGGTCTGCATGTGTGTCACACCTGCCCCTCGATAATCTTTAATCTGAACAAATGGACGTATTAATGCTGCTAAGTGTGGTTAAGTATGTTAAAGAGCAAATCATCTGTCTCAGTCACACTACTACCACCAATGTGTAGGACATATAATTGCATCTCTGCAGTTTTAAAGCTCAGACAAGATTTCCTTTCACTCACACAGTCCTTTCCTTTCTTCTCTTTTGTTTGTATCAGAAACCCTGACAAGGGCCTTCAGTTCCTGATCTCTCGAGGCTTCATCCCAGACACTCCCATCGGCGTGGCCCACTTCCTGCTACAGAGAAAGGGCCTGAGCAGACAGATGATAGGAGAGTTCCTTGGCAACAGCAAGAAGCCCTTCAACAGAGATGTCCTAGAGTGAGTATCACACATTATTTCTTGAAACCACTTGAGGATAATTTACTGCTCCTCATAAGGTGATTCTCCTTGTAATCCCTCAATTTTCTGGGAGATCAGGGGTCAGGGTCAACTACAGGACTGGATTCAATAGGGGATTTAGCACAAGGAAAATCCTCAGCTTTATTAGTGAAAATATTGTGGTTGTGAGTCATGATGATACCTGATACCAACTGTGCACAGGTTTATACATTTATTACACATTTATACATTTACACATTTGTCAACTCTATCGTGGGGTCAGGTGTTTCCCTGAAATCTACTGTGAAACCAAAATTGTAACTTCAGAATCCACTTATGTCAAAGCTGTTATTTTTGCAGACATTGACATTTGGTTGTATTTTTCATCAGAGTAAACAAAAAAAAACAAGCTGAAATTGAGGTGTCATCATCCAACAAAATGTAAATGTAGGTTGACTCGCAAGACAGAATTATTGAAGTTGGATTACAAGCTGATAAGACAAAAATAAAATAAAAACCTTTCCTGCCCTTTTTTATTTTTCAGCTTCTTTTATCACATTTATATCAAAATTGTAGTTGCTGTTGTATTGCCATTATTATCCGACAAGTAGTAAGAAACAAAGAGCAATTTAGCTGTCATCTGATAATGTAAATATTGAGATGAGGTTTCATAACCCATCTCAGCAGAATAGAGGGAAATGTAGCTCCTGTCCCATCTAAATTAGATCTAAACCACCAGTGTAGATCAATGATATTCTCTGTTTGGAGCATGGGGAGATGTGCTGAAGTGTATGGGATGAAGTACTACTGTGTGTGTGTGTGTGTGTGTGTGTGTGTGTGTGTGTGAGCGTGGTTTACTTATGTTGTGGGGACATACACATTCACAGTCACATTGTGGGGACTCGCCTTCCTTTTGGGGACAAAATGCAATGTAAATATTTCAATTTTAGGATGAAGACTTTGGTAAGGTTCAGGTTAAGGTTAGGGTTAGACAAGAAGTGGTTATAGGTAGGGTAAGTCTCCAGGAAATTAGAAGCTGCATACATTTGCATTTCAATAATGAAAGACGCATTTTCTGGAAATAACTTAAATAAAAATATCATGAGTTATGTCAAGACGTTGTCCTAAAAAAATACTTATCCAAAAGCTATTCAAAGCTGTTTTCAAACAAGGATTGATCACTTTTGTCCACCTTTTCTGTGCAGTCTGTTCTTTACAGCAGAATATAAATAAAAGGACAGAAAAAAAAGGACAGATGCTTTCTTTTTGCATTACTCATCAAATAAACGTGAAGACACAGTAACACATGCACATGCACACATGACTCACTTCAGCCTTTAAAGTTTCATTCCAGGTCATTAATCTGATTGGCATTATTTTCTCTGAAACTCCAGAGACCTTTTCTTCCCCTCTCTCTTTTCTACTTTTATTTCCATCTTTCAACATCTTCCTTACTTTATCTCTGTAATTGCCTTTTTTATTCTATTACATTCTCCTATTCACCAATTACCTCTTAATTTGCATATCAACCGGAGGAGGTACCGCAGATCTTTCTTTTATCCTCCGTTTTGTACAAGTTATCAAACTAAGAACACACTTTTAGTCTTTGCAATGTCAGACATACATGACACAGCACTCTACCAAGTTGTTCACCCCAGGTCGCCCTCATCCAATATCCATATTTTCTTAAATGGACGCTATCATGGTTCCAAATACATTGTATTAACAGGATTATGCTTTTAAGGCTTCAAACTCCATTTCAGAGTGCAGATATAGTCAGGTGACATTACTTATATAGATGTATATTTTCCCCTATTTTCCTACAGAGCAGTCATACAGCCACACTCTGAGTGGAAGTGATGTTGAAGAGGAACATGATAGGAGTGTGCAAAGTGTGTGTGAGAGCACTCTCGATAAAGTGTAGTCACAGGAGAGCGGGTGAGGGATTGCAGTCTAATGTGAAAATCACTCATGGTGATTTACTGAGCCTGAATGCGTGTGTGAGTGAGTGTGTGACCTCTGTTTGTGTGTGTGTATAGGGAGGCTTTGAATGCATGTGTGTCTACATTTGTGGTTTGTTCGTGTTGTCTCCTGTATTCCTGAATCTTCTTCGTCTTCCTGTAAAGCTTACTCTCCTCAATCTCTTCTCATTTCTTCAAGCATAAATAACAACAGTTAAAACATCTGAAGTAAATTAAGCCAAATTGTGGTTATAGATTTGAGTTCCAAGAAATGCGGCACACTGAGGACTCATTTACTGATAATGTAGTATACTTGTTTAGCAGGAAAAATGAGATCTGTTTTCAGCCTGTCATCTACTCATTTGCTGCTCAAAATATGGTTCCATCTGGCCTGCTGTTTCTTTTTATTTGCATTATGTGTGTATGTGTGTGTGCGTGTACCTGCCATCACAGCTTTATAAACATACAATTTAAGCCTCGTTATGCAGACAGATGCATCTATTTCCCTGCCAGGTACTGTATACAGATCAACAAAGTGTATGCACTATGCACGATAAGAGAATGTGTG
Organism: Enoplosus armatus; assembly: GCF_043641665.1. Lineage (NCBI taxonomy): Eukaryota > Metazoa > Chordata > Actinopteri > Centrarchiformes > Enoplosidae > Enoplosus > Enoplosus armatus. Next base: position 7,249,966 of record NC_092201.1, on the reverse strand, counting down.
TGTGTGTGTGTGTGTGTGTGTGTGTACGTGCATGTGTGCTCGCTTGCGCGCACCCGTGTGTGCTATATTGTGTTCGAGTGTGTATGGGAAAGAGATGGGAGGGGGGAAGTAGGGGCTGATGTACTTAGGCTAGAGAGCATCTCGTCTGACGTTACATAAACAAGGAGTGACAGCCGGGGAAGAAGGGAGAGAGGGGTGGCAGAGCGAGGAAGTGAGTCATGAAGAGGGCGATCAGAGAGGCTCGACAGTCAAGAGAGTTGATCAAGAGGAGGATCAAGTCAGAGTCACTGTGTACTATAAGCTTTACCTTTAGAAGTGTTGTGTGGAAATGGTCTCTAAATACAACATATATACAAAATCTGGTAGAAGTTATTATCAAAGTGCCAGTCATGTGATGATTATAAACTGCTTTAGTTGTATTAATGTAGTGTTTCACGCATTGCCTCACAACAAGAAGGTCCTGGGAAATGTGTGTAATCCACCGGTGACTGGGGCCTTTTGTGTGTGGAGTGCATGTTGCATATGTCTGTGTGTGTTTCCTGTGGATATTCTGGTTTTCTCCCACCAGTAACATGCAGGTTAGGTTACTAGTTAATAGTAATATTGACTGGAGGAGTAGTGTTAGTAGAACACATAGGAAAAGTAGTAGTAGTAGAAACTGCAGTAATAGTAGCTGCAGTTGTAGTAGTAAAGCTGTTGTAGTAATTGTAGACATAGTAGTAGACATGGGTCAACTAGTAGTAATACACACATGACTAGTTACTGTAGTAGTAATAAATTACATTGTGCAAATACTAGTAGTGAGAGTTAGTAATACAGTAAATAATGTGAAGTAATACACATAGGGCTAGTTGTTGCAGTAAAATTCATAACAGGAGTAGTAAGTTGTGGTAGTAGAAATAATATACATAGGAAGAATAGCGGTAGTAATGGTTGTTGTAATAGTGCCTGGAGTAGTAGTAACTAGTACAATAAGTAGTAGTAGCTGTAGTAGAAGTACAATAGTAGTGATTGTAGTAGTAATAGACACAGGACTAGTGGTAGCTATAGCAGTAGTGGTAGTAGTAGTTGAAGTAGTGACGGTAGTAGTAATAGTAGACTTGACAAGTAGTAATAGTAGTTTCATTTGAGCAGGAGCGTTAGGTGTAGTTCTTACTAAATATTCGTACTGAATGAAATAGTACACAGTTTATGGTTTTCTTGCTGTGATCTCATGTGGTACCAGGCGTCAGGCTGTACTGTAGACTCAGCTCTCTGACTCTTTTGTGCTGGAGCAGCATGTGTCACAGTCAAGCACTCACCTCATTAACTCGCTTTGTTCAGAGTAATCCATCTTCATGTTGTGTGTGTGTGTGTGTGTGTGTGTGTGTGTGTGTGTGTGTGTGTGTGTGTGTACGTGCATGTACCCCAGTGTTTCCTAGAGCACGACACAGAAGATCAGAAGCAGAAGGCAATGTCTTGACACCACTACATATTGTATGTTTTCAGGATTTTGAGATTAACAGCATCATCTTTCTTTTGAACATGCGGCCCATAACCATCAATAGGCTGTTAGGAGTGGATAGGTTTGGAGTAAACCACATGAAAGCCGATCCGAGTGTAAAAAGAAGACTTTAATTTCATAGTTCAATTATCATTCTACTTTGTACCTCGACAGAACATCTCACATCAAAGCGAGGAAAACTTTAAAACCTCCCAACTCGTTTCCAAAGTCACCTTGCACTTCAAAACCTCATTTCACCTCCAAATCGCCCACGTTGTATTTATTCCCCCTGAACTCATTGGACAGGATATTTTGCTTTTTTAATTAAAGTCATTAAGCTGAGGTTGTCAGGTAATAGGAGGATTTTCTGCTCGGAGGGATTGTATGCGTGTACGTGTGCGCGAGTCTCTTGGCAGATGTGGCACAGAGGAGATAGCCAGGCCCAGTCTTATCCCTGGTGTCCGTGCGTGGCTAATACCTGCAATAAGCAGAGTGGTGCTGTGACCGGGTAGCAGAGTGGAGTCCAAATGTTTTATCTTGGTTGTACATGCACAGATCCACCCATGCCATCATTGAAGGGGCAGCCACTACCATCATGTTGACATATTGCAATAAATTGTGATATTTTTTTGTCCCCCCCCCCGACTGATTTTGCTTTTTCCATATCTGATCCTTTCCCCACTGTGCTCAACAGTTGTGTGGTGGATGAGATGGACTTCTCAGGCATGGAGCTGGACGAAGCACTGAGGAAGTTTCAGGCCCACATTCGTGTCCAGGGAGAAGCCCAGAAGGTGGAACGTCTTATCGAGGCCTTCAGGTAATTGTAAAAAGGGTGATGGACTCTTTTTTTTAAAACAAAACCGCAAGAGTTAAAGCTGCAAACGTGACCATGTCCATTTAACTAGATTACTAACTACAGTAAGCAACCCTACTTTACTTCTATGGCCCTCATCATCTGGTGAGAATGCTAACCTTTTGCCTGGGACATGCAGCGTTAGCCTCAGTCTTAGCATAATGTCATGTAGCCATCAAGTACATATTCTAGTTGATGGATTCTGTTCTGACATCATGACCTGAAACAGCAGTTTCTCGGTTGAAAAGCAATTGATCAAATGAGCGCCGCAGGGGGACTAAAGATTAGCCAACCAGCGCCACGGACGGACAATTCTGTCTCATATCAGGCAAAAACAGACATGCAAGAACCAGAGATTTGATCATGCATGACAAATGTATTAATATTCAGAAACATTGTGCAGGCAGAATAGTTGCTTTGAAGGAGTACAGTAGCACAATGGAAACTCCACATATAGATGTTAAGTAATGGTAATGGTAGTGGTAATAACATCAATATTAATAAAAATATAATAATAAAACTAATAATAGTAATTGTAGCAGTGGGTGTTGAGCAGGAACATGGGGGCAGTCGGTGGCTTGTAATCACAGATCCAGACTCTACAGCTCTGGAGGCAGAAATACCTGCAGAAAGCAACAGAAGGAGAGAACCACTGGGCCAAACTTGTCTTGCAGTGCTTTAAGATGCAATTCACAGGTTTTTTGATCATGAAATATGCCTACATCAACTTTTGAAGCTGTGCTGAAAGGTACAAAAGTGAATCTGTGATTTTCTTTCACGAGATGTGAGCTCAGGCTTCTGTTTTTTTGTTTTTTTTTACCCTACATCTATGCTGGACAAATACAAAAAGAGGGAACAAGAAAAACAAGCTAGTATGACAACATTTAAATCAGATGAAATTGACAGCTATGAACCCAAAAAGAGACACATGTACACAAACTCCAAAACTATGGACTCTCCACCTATGTGAACATAAATACGCATGAACTTAACACACCTATGATCTCAGTAGTCGAGTCACACTGCCTCACCTCACAAAACACACACACTTTTCGTCTTTCCTCTCTGCTCGGCTACAATAAAATGTTGACAATGCGGCCCCCGTCTGAATGGCCAGACAGCATCTAATTTCTGCCCACTATTTGCAGTGCAGCTGCGGCACAATGCTAACTGTTTGCTGTAGCCCCTCTGGAGTAACAACCACCTGTCACAGTTGCCGAGGTGCCCAATGAGGAGAAAAACGGCGGCATTGTCATAGTCAGTGGGCAGAGAGGTTGGAACTGGTTGTGTTTGGACATAAGGCTGGCTCTGCGTGTTATCAGGAGCAAGGGAGAGGGAGATGTCGAGGGGGGGTTGAGGAGACACGAACTGGGAAAAAGGAAGGAAGGGGAGAAAAGGAGAGAGGGAGGAAGGTTTATAAATAACCAGCGTTGCGTAACTGCCACTGCCTCTCTGTGCCTGCCTCCCCTGCTCCTGGGCTTTGATATGCCTCCAAACACACACACACACACACACACACACACACACACACACACACACACACACACAGAAAGAGAGAAATCTCCAAAGTAAGTGAAGGGGATTTGAAGCAGCAGTGAAAAAGAGCGAGGGGAAAAGTGAAAAGCAGCCAGCAGCCTCAGTATCTGCTGCGTCAGTGTGCTAATGAATGAGCAAATATGAGCCAGCTCCCAATGCTGCAGATTTATGTCTGAATTACAGTGTAGTATCCAGACATCCTTATTTATTCGCCCTGCAGTCACATACAATTGCTGTATTTTCTATTGTGGTTATTACAGATAAAGATCAGGCAACTTGTATAATCTTGCACCAAAATCCATCCGCACAGAGTACATAATGACTGTTGGATTACACCATGTTCAGCAATCTGTAACAAAAGCAAAATTGGTTTGGAAGACAGCAGCAAATGCCAAATGTGAAGACTGCCAAATCCATTTCAGTGAGCAGCATCGTGTGCCATTCTACCCTCTTGTTTTTCGTTTTTTTGGTTTGTCATTTTTGCATGTCTTTCTGTGAAGAGTAAGAGCACACTTACATTTTTTCACTGCATGGTGCAACAGTACAGACAAGGACGTAATTACTGATTGCTGTGGAGTCACTGTGTGAATAAGAATCTGTGTGCAGCCCAGTAATTATCATGCTAAAACAAATACTGTATGATGACGAACACACAAGAAAGCACTGCTGCTTAATGTACAGACACAAGTGAAGGGTATATACAATGTTATTTTCTTCATTTATATAAATGTATTTCATCTAGCAAATAATAAGTTATAATTAAATTATGCTTTCCATAATGTTAGTACACCAAAAAAAGTCACATAACTTGCTGCATTGTAATGCACTAACCCAATAATAACCTATAATTCCCTCCATACTGATTCTATCTTTGATAAATATTATTGTTATATAAAAAAAAGAAAAAAATCAAACCATTTCCAAGGTCAACAAAGCCTTTAAACTTAATAAATAATGTTTTATTTGTACCACAAAGAGCACCGTCTTTGACTGCATTATCTTTGAGCATTTGATTAAATAAAAACAGTGAAATCTGCATACAGCCCCAGCAACCTCCACCAAGAAGGTAGGGAAACATTTTTACGTTGCCTGAAAGGCAAAATCCGGGGCAAAAAAAGACATATATAAAAACAGGCACACATGGACCAACGCAAGCCTTGTTTTTCCTTTTGATAATCTTGCTTAAACGATGTTGGAAAGCACATTAAAAACTGTGTGTGTGAAGTTATGAACCTACTGTATGCATACAAATATGTGTGTCTTTATGAAATCCCACAGAGACATTAGATTGTAATCATGTGGCTCAGTGGGTTTGCAAAACAGTGTCACAGCCCCAATGTGGAAATGATGACTGATTAAAGTAACGATTACAATATACACAGTGGATGTTGTACTATTGTATTATTCATCCCCTAACCAGGAAGTATCCATGCACCTCACAGAGACAGTAACAATTTATCTCTCTCCTCTGGGCATTTCTTTCTTAAAACACACACACACACACACACACACACACACACACACATGCTGTATGCAAACACCCAAAGTACAAAGTCTACAAATCTTTTAGATTCATGGTTTCCATAACCACACGACACAGAAGCATTTCCATTCTCCACCTATTATATTTAGGGGTGTTTTTTGGGAACTACATCAAACTGAGCCGGGCCTCTGTCGCGGTCTTTTGCACAAAAGTGCCTAGGTAAGGGATTTCATTTTTTAAACTTCATACTTCTTCTCCGCGGCACAATAACAACCTGCATAAATCCAGCAGGCCAGGCCTATAAATGTTGGAGAATGTTTCACTATGGCTAAGGGCTCAGTGGACTCAAGTCAAGCACAGACACATGCGCCCACACACCCGGGCGCATGCGTAGCGCATGATCCATCTGACTATCGAATTCAGTGGCACGATTGTGTTTATACAGAGACGCAGTCTCAGCAGCGAGGGGCAGCAAACAGCTACAGATGAAGCCACAAGCATAATTAAAGCCATATCTCTTATTTTGGTGCGACACTCTCATGCTCAGCTTGAGTCAAGGCATTCATGAGCATGTAGTGTGTTGAAGGATGCCTTTAGTGTCGAAGGATACCGTATCATCTGTCTTTTCTCCCATCCCTTCTAATCTTTCCTCCTATAAATTCATCTCTCTCTCTGTACTCATCCCCTCTAACTGGCCTCACCTTTTCTTATTAAAATCCAATCTTCCTGTTTCTCCCCCGTTTGTGTCCTCTGTCATGACCCACATCTATTACTACACACATTCATCTCTCTCCTTTCCACTTTTACTCTCCATCTTTATTCTTTTGCCTCATTCACCATTCTTTCTTACATAAAATGTATTACTTCTCTACCTTCTACCATTTTTTTCTCTGATTTTTTCTCTACCTCCTTTACACCAACAGTCAGCGCTACTGCATGTGTAACCCCGACGTGGTGCAGCAGTTTCACAACCCAGACACCATCTTCATCCTGGCCTTCGCCATCATTCTGCTCAACACCGACATGTACAGTCCCAACATCAAGCCCGACCGAAAGATGTTGTTGGAGGACTTCATACGCAATCTAAGAGGTAAGTGACACAGCATTGGTTGCTTTTAGAGGCATAGGCACATTCAGGGAGTTAAAGTGACATTAATAAGTTGACATAATCAGCTCAAGTAATGTAGGTTCGTTTTTAGGTGTGTATGTGCTTGTTTTTCACCCGAGGATGCTTTCTGCAGAGTATGAGCTGGATGGTTTGCTCTGTTACTGAATGGTGGAGCTAATATTGCCAAGATCATGCTCATAGTTTGTTGGCTCAGAAAGCATCTGTCTCACTGATGTGTGCTTGAGCACGAACCTAAATCCTTACCAGCTCCAAGGCTACTGTTCTGTAGCCAACCCTGACATCTGAACTCCTGCATGAAGCTATAAGGAAAAAAACTTTCATGTAGCAGTATCAGTAACAGGACAGGCAAAAACCAAAGGAGGAACAAAAGATAGAAAGCAGTTTTAACAAGACTACGAGCTTGCCATGCTAGCGTTACTTAGGCACAGCCATGCTTTGAGCTAAGTGCTAACATGTTCACAATGACAATGTCAACATGCTGGTGTTTAGGAGGTGTAATGTTTGCCATCTTCACCATTGTAGTTTAGTGTGTTAGCGTGCTATCAATTAGTAATTGGCACTAAACACAAAGTGCAGCTGGGGCTGATGGGATGTGATACGTTTAACAGAAATTTGGCCATAAAGTAATGAACAAATAAGATTTTTACTTCATGAAGACACTAGATGAAAGGTCAGAGGATAATTAAAGTTGTTACATTCATTCATTTGAACAACATGACTTAGTGAACCAAATTTCATGGCAATATATCCAATCAGTGTCAGAACAAGTCACAAAAAAACGGTAGGCGCTAGAGGAAAAGTCAGTAGGCTCTAATGTCTGTACAATATTTCATGGCAATCCATCTAATAGTTGAGATATTTCAGTCTGGACCAAAGTGGTAGAGCGACTGGCCAACCGACCCACATTACCACCATAGAGCCACACCGCTAGCATGGCAAAAAATAGTGCTAAACAAATATATTTTATCCTCAGTGCGGGGAAGTTGATTTATCTATGCAAACTGAATACCACCAAAACTGGAATAAGTCACCACAGACAGAAAGAAAATTGAAAGAAACATCCCACAATTTTAGTATATGGCTTTCAATTTCAATTTACGCAAGACGCCGTCAGTATCCAACAGTGTTTGGATCTGTATTCAATCAAACCGCCCTGCATAAATCTAGGTGATAAAAATGAGGTTACATTTCTATCCCTGCCTGTCGGGCTTTACGCATTCACAACTCTCAGCGACGCCAACAGAAAGCACCTGTAATTCTTGTCTCCCATATGCAGACAGATGCTCATTCGCCGAACGTTGAGGGAGAGACAGGAGTGTCGTAGTTTTCCTCTCCCTCTGCGCAATCAATCAGGGAACGCTGAGGTCGATGCAGAACAACTTTAATAGATTCATCCAGACTGTTCCCCACAATTAAATTAAGTTGGAAAATCAATTTCAGCATCTTATGCAAATTAAAATATGCCACTCTCTCTTGGCCTCTCTATTTGTCTTCTGCTCAGTTTACTATGTTTTCTCTGTCTCTCTTTCCATTCTCTTATCTTGTTTTGTCTCAGTCAGAATATTATTTTGTCTGTTTATTCATCTGTCTTCCCTTGTTTATATTCTCCCAGTTTCTCTCTCCTCTTTTCTCCTCACTCATGTCTCTCATAGACACTGAGCCAATTAGTTGAGTGAGCTATTATTCTGAGGTGAAATGCAATTATGCACCAGAAACCAATAGTAATGAAGAACCATAGAACATTCATTATCTCAATTAAAACAGACTGTGTCAAAGCTATTCCACAATGGGCCAACATAATATAAACCAGCTTCCACCATAAATTAATCCAGTATGTCAGGTCATTGAAAAATGAAAATTGTTACGTCTCAGTTAGTGGATACTTTTGCTTTAGCCACGTTTCCCCTGTAGCTGAGCCATGCCTCTTCTCTTTCCCTGTCTCCTCCTGTTTCCATCATCTCAAGTGTTGGCTTGTCACAAGGCTTGTTGATGTAACAGCAGCCCCCCATAAGGACTTAAAAAATGAAGTGAACTCTGTTTTTAGAGGAGGATGGTCTCAGAGTCTACAGCCATGCAAGCCGCTCTGTGGTCTGTACTTGGATGCTGCAATGCTTTGAGCTATGCTAACGTCAGCATGCTAACATCCTTACAACGACATGTTGATGTTAAGCTGGTATAATGTTTACCATGTCTTTTGCTAATCAGCACTAAACACAATGTACAGTTGATGCTGATGGGAACCAAACTATTGGACAAATTTAAATTTTGACTTGATGATGGCGCTACATGAAAAGTTAAGCAATCACCAACCTTACTATAATTAAATTTGTAGGATCTATCATAAAATAAAGTGCCAATTTATGTATTAAATGCTGAGATATTGTTGTGAGCACCATGATTATCTGTACCAAATGGTATAACAACCATTCAATAATTTTACTAAAGACCAAAAATGTCAACCTGCTGATGGCACTAGAGGTTAAGTCCAGGAATTCAGTAAAAGGATTTATTCTCTGGGGACCATGAATGTCTACACAAAATTTGATGTCAATCCATTTAATAGTTGTTGAGATATTTCAGTCTGAACCAAAGTTGCTGACAAATCAACCGTAATTGCCATTCAAGGAGCCATGGCTAAAAAAGAAAGCAAGTCGTGACGAGTGTAAGGAAAATGCGAGAACTGACATAAAAAAAGAATCATTCAGCAAAAAAAGTAACTTATTAATCTGACACTTTAAACACATTTCCCCCTGGACATCTCCTCCTCCCCCTCTGACTCCATAATGTGCTGCGATGTCTCAGCGGTGTCCCAGGGTGCCTCACTGTCAACGCCATCACTTGTGGCAGCTTCATTTTCCCCAAACACATCGTGCCTCATTGAAAACTCAATGTACCACGCAGCGCGGTACAGCTGTGCAGATATAACGGGGAGCATCTCGAGGGCACCTTTCAGCCTAATGACACGCAGCTCTACCTGCATGGAAATGCCATGGCCTTGAACTGCATTGTGTTCCAAACAGAAAATCTTCTACGAGTGAGGCGGGGTTTTAACCTTTCACTTGCCAATTAACCTCCTCTCACATCGCCTGCAGTCATTACTTAATGGAGACGATAAAAAAGACAGGAAGTCAAACAAGGACAGACGAGGAGACTGAGAGAAAGAGCTGTCTTTTGCTGTTAATATTGATTTTTTTTCCACACTGCATGCCAAAACAAATGTATGTCAGTACAACATGTATACAGCCGTGTTTAATATTGCATTTTTAGTATATACACGATTCAGAGACACATACTCTGCTGTACTTAAGCCAAAGTAGACACACTACAACTCCTCTACCACTGTTAGAACAGCAGTCACTCCATATGCCTTCTGACGGAGAGGAATGTTGAAATTAAAAGCCTGTGACGTATGTACACTGGTGTGTAATCAGCCTATTCCCATTTTAGGTGTGGATGATGGAGCAGACATCCCCAGAGACATGGTGGTGGGAATCTATGAAAGAATACAACAGAGGGAATTGCGCTCCAACGAAGACCACGTCACCTACGTCTCCAAGGTTGAACAGTCCATCGTAGGCATGAAAACGGTAAGGGCACACAAACACACTTTTGTTCTACAATTGTGATAACCTTCACTGATATAATGCATTCAGTAGCCGTTAACAAACCCTGAACTTTATCCTAAACCATATCATCCTTTAACCTGAATCAGTTAATGTTTTTGGCCACTTGGGGCAGTGCAACAACACTGACATATTGTTAACAGTCATCTATTTACTCATCCAGCTGACAACATTATCATTCGATTGGAGTCGTGTTTGTAGCCACCTGGTGAATGTTAAGTCCAATATTCCTCTCTTTGAACTCAGTCTTCAGTCTCAACCAACTCCTGAGGGAAATATCTGGCTTTTTAGCTGCTAAATGCTCCCCTATGTTCACCAGCCAGCCGCTAACTCTGTCTATCTGTCCTTTGGTGCTGGTCAGGTGGGGTCCACTTGGTTTATTGGAGCTTTTTTGCTGAAAAACAGTGAGAGTGAACCAACATAAAGTTGTGGGCCCTACACCAGAACAATGAGCTAAAAGATGCTAAAACGCTCAGCAGAGGGGAACTGTAGAATCTGGTGATCATTTTTTTGTTGTTTCATTTTTTTATATGAAAATTCAAATCAGTCCTCTCAAAGATAGAGATAGTACATTAGAGTACACAGAATCACACAGAAGTAACTGAAAGTGATTCCCAGATGGGGTTGAGATGATGGTACAGTAACTGTTTTGCTTATCAGACCCTGAAGAACCTTCACCAGTTGTTTGATGTGGATTTAAACTACAGAATCACTTTCTATTACACAGTTGTACAAATCATTTATATTTAGTGGCCCACTGTCCCTGCCCCTATTCTATGTTTTCACAACACATCTTTTTCTCTTCTTGGCTTGCCAGAATGGTAGAAGGGCAATCACACAAAAAATGAATATGATTACACACACACTCTTTGCCAAGTCACCCACTCATTATTCAAGGCCTTATCACTATCACCTAGCCTTAGTAGTGTTAGCCGAGCACATTCATTAGCCATTAAATGTCTCATCAGCAGTGCGATCATTACCTCAGGTCATTACTCCAGCTAGATAAGTCATTAACCACTGCTATCATTAGAGTCTTTTTTAACAGTTTAAAGTTAAAAGGCTTGGTCAGTGCACATGAGTAGCATAATATAAGTGGTTGAACCCAACACTGGAATTTCTTTAGTTAAGAGTCGACTTCAGAGATGAACTCATTGACTTGTGGCTATTGTTTTCAGTCACTGTGTGAATATTTCTATGGAACAATTTATGTGAGACTTTAGTCTGAGACAGACACGGAGGCAAACGTATTTAGCTTTATAATTGACTGATTACACTGATTCATGTGGGAATGTGCTGTGTGTGCCCACTCATAACACTGAAAGGCTTTTTAAAATGCTTCAGCAGTTCAGGGAATTCAGTCTGAATTTTGTCAGTGTACCAAGGCCTTTCAATCCTTTATTCATGAAATATAGATAAAAGTTTTTTTCAAATAGACTCTGGAATTTAACACTGTAAAAATATATTGCATTCACATACAAGTAATTACTAATTCTTTCAAAATTGTGGTGTGTCAGTCAGTTGGTCACTCCACTACTTTCATCCAGACTGAGGTATTTCAGCAACTGGATTCATGATCCCCAGATGAATGAAGATGAATCCTACTGACTTTGGTGATGCTGTTAAATTAGAAAAGAAATTCCATGACTAAACACTTGCAATACTAATGACATTCCCATCAGCCTCAGCTGCACTTTGTATTTGTGCCAATTCAAATGTTTGAATGCTAACACGCTAAACTGAAATGGTGAACACAATAAACATTATACCAGCTAAACATCAGAATGTTAACATTGTGTAACTAACTGTAGACTCTTAGGATGTTGATCAACTTGTCTCATGCTGCTTCCTGTCCATTCACAATATGAACCAACGTTTGGAAGTATTTCACTATCCATTTACTTTTTAATTAGTTTTAAATTGAATCTCTGTTTGTCCTGTTAACTTTCAGAATGACATTGGATCTCTGACATTGAAAGGATTGCCGCCGTCTTTTCTTTTTTGGCTTGTGCCTTCAAGTGTCTCTCAGTGATGGATGAGTAGCCATAGGATGACAGAGGGAGTGTTATTGTCATAGCCAAGACAATGATGGATTGTTGTGACAGGAAGTGACTATTCCTGCCCATGGGTGCCGTCTGCCATAAAAAGAAATAGACTTAGATAAAGTTTCCTCCTTAGAAATACTCAAATACTATCACAGCATGTGTCAAAGTCCCTGTATTAAAACTTCTTATCTATTAGGCTAAGAGGAAGTAGCTGACATGAGAATGATTTTAATATAATTGGTTTGTTCATAATAGGAGTTTGCTTGGTGTAAATATTTGATGACTTGAGGAAAGCCATATAACAACTCTTCTTGAATGTGATGAAGTAGCTTTACATCCAAATGTTTTCCTCCTCAAACAAAAGAGTAAATCCTTAAATATTTGATATGGATAACATTTGTAGAATCAGTTTATGACTAAACTCTCTCCTGTCACACTGTTTCTTAATAATCCCGTCAGGAAAGGACCGTTTTTGGGTTTTTTTAACAAGCAAGGGGCATTTCAAGTTAATGATGTCTTTACATGCTTCTGACATTAGTGTAATGAGAAAGCAGGCTGGCTGTGGCCAGCTGGGCGGGAGTCTGTATACCCTGCAGTGACGAGAGATGAGAGAGCAAGAGACAGAGGGAATGTGTGTGCTCACTGCATGGCAAATAGTCCACAGGGAGCAGAGGGAATAAAATCCGGAAATGCACAGAGAGAAAACTTAACAGAGTATTTGTATTGTATCATGAGTATTTGTATCGTGAGTATTTGTATTTTATCATGAAGGGGGGATCAACTCCACACTGTCACTCAGCTGCTGTTTGGATTGCGGTAGCTGGACGGGACAAGTCAAAGAGACGAGAGTGTGAAGGGGCGAGAACATGATTAGATCAGCCTCCGAAGGCATGAGCCATTTTTGCAGTGTAATCTGCTTAACAGGGGAAAGCACTTAAATCCAAGAGGAGAAGCAAGGCCTCTAGGAACACAACGTAGCATTTTGTAAAAAAAAAAACAACAACAAACCTTTACATTACACCTCCAAGTGTGTTACCACCTTTGCTAACTGATTTGGTCTTATGTAAGAGCCAAAAACTAAACAACCAGATGTATATTGCGAAAAAATATAACACTTAATTTGGAGTTCTAAGTTTATTAGAAGCAGACAGAATAAGCCTCACCAAACCTATAAACACTGGTTACACTAAACAGATACTGTAGAGACGCAAACAGCTCAGTGAGACCTTTAATGAGACTAAAGACGAAGTAAAAACCTAGGGAGATAAAAACACAATGTTCTCCTATATACCTTGTTTACCATCTATCCAGCCTCCCCACCTGGCACATGGTTTATACAGTTCCCATATTAAAAATGGCTATAATCGATATTTTTAACACACTGTTAGTCTACCCCTCTCTCCCCTCTTTCCCAACAACAATTACTTACACATGATACAGCGCTAAGAAATGTAAAGGACAGACTAGAAGTATCTGTCTTCTTTCATTTCAGTTTGTTCACATACTGTTGAGACTCTGTGCTTGCTCACATCTGATCTAGTTAATAAAAGAGTGAGTAGAGCAACCCCCCAAATTTCAATAAACCTGCATTTATGCCCATGTTCGCCTCAGGGGAACACAGCTAATATTTGGATAACCTTGAAACAACATGCAGTCTCAGACGTTGCTCTACAGTAATTAACATTTTAAGATTTCTTTTAAGACTCTTAGGTCAGTCTGCATGTCACTAATTACCCTCAGCATACTGTGCTTAATGTTTTTGTCCTAATACCTCAGTCTCAGCCTTTAACCCGAATGAATAATGTGTAGTACTTCAGCCAAAAGTGTGTTGTGTTAACAGTCTCCCTGATTCACTTCAATACCTTTTCCCCAGGTTCTCTTCACCTCTTCTCTCTTCATATGGTCTTTTGAATGATTTGAAAGCCTCTCAGTCACCTGATCTGAGAGATTGAAGCTCTCCTTTCACCTGTTTGTCTCTCTGCAGGTTCTCTCCGTCCCTCATAGAAGACTGGTGTGCTGTAGTCGACTGTTTGAGGTGACTGATGTCAACAAGGCCCAAAAACAGGCAGCACACCAAAGAGAAGTCTTCCTCTTCAATGATCTCATTGTGGTAAGTGTGCGAAAAGATCATAAAGTGAGATTCAGTGTAATAATATATAACATATTAGTCATTTACATGTTTACAGTTTGTTTTAAACCACTCCTAAAATGGTTGTTTCTGCTGCACCGTGGAGCTTTCAAGCTGCTTATTTTGTTGTGACAGCTGCAATGCACCATCACCTACTTCGACTGTGAGCTGCCTCTCTTTTATGTTGTTTCATAACTCAACTCTCCGGCCATTTCTTTTAATAATAGATAGTAGCAAACGCAGTGCACTCATAGGCAAAGATCTGTCCCCTGCAGAGCAGCTTTAAGGGCCAGTAATTGTGTTTCAGTCGGGCCGCAGCACAGATGGTCCAAAGTCATGTCGATGGGAGAATTATCAAATGTTTAATGTTGGGCATAATTAATGTGCTCATTAGGGGTCACATAGGGGTTATCTATCCAAAGTGTTTTAACTACTCTCATAATTATGTCAAAGTGTTGATCTCATTCCAACAAAAACAGCAAAAGAAAAAGCAGCATGAGTGTGTCCCCCCTCCCTTTTATGCCAAAGCATAAAAGTAATTGGTAGCTGACGGAAAAGGAGGTTAAAAGGCCGATTTTGAAGTAAGAGGCGAAAGAAGTGTATCTTCCAACATCACAGTGGAATTCTGTTCGTTTGGCACTAAAAGTTAGCAGTGCGATATATATTCCAGCGAGACTTCCCCCCCCCCGACCGACAGCTTTGAAAGTGGGGCAGAAATCGTCTTTGAAACATTTTAGTACGAAATAAAAGTGATGGGGACTTTTCTTTGAATTTGGCCCCTGTTCGAGCAGCTTGAACATGTCAAGGAGTGTTTAAAGTACCAATGTGATGTATTGGTTTAATACGGCTCGCCTTGTAAATTATGCCCCACCGTAGTGCTACAAAACAGATTTTCTTCTTTCCTCTCTATCTGGAAGGTCATTCAATGAAAAAAGCATAACATCCCTAATACATCCTGATATAAGCTTGCCAAGGTGTTGTTTTTCATACAAATTAGAGCTCTGGCACACAATCTGCAACACTTTGAAGGTTGTAGCATACATTAATATGGACTATATCTGCTCTTTAAATGTATTTTAAATTATCACATAGTTTGTTCTTTCTGAGCTTTCTTTGAGGTCGCTCTGTGATATGGAAATCATGGTGACAATCAAAAAGGTTTCAGAAGTGCTCAGAACCACTCAACAAAATTTAATGGGCTCTCCCGTCATTCAAAATCATTACTATCACTCTGGTTTGCTCGTTTGTCTGCAGATCTTGAAGCTTTGTCCAAAGAAGAAGAGTTCTGCAGCCTACACTTTCTGCAAAGCTATGGGCCTACTTGGCATGCAGTTTCACCTGTTTGAAAATGAATGTAAGTCACCATGTTTTGTCTGCAGACAGCTGGCATGGAAAACACAACATTAGAAAACAGGGAAATATACCCAAGTTGTTCTGAACAAGGGGTATATGAGTTATGGTTGTAATCGAAATAAGTTTAACGTTAAACTGATTTTATTGCCATCAGGTGTGCTACTTTTTTATAGTTTTTTATCGTCATGATGGCAGAAATTCATCATCCTGGACTTTCAGTCCACATTGCATGAGAAATTTAAGTATATTAGAAATGCCTTGCTAAGCTGAATGTTTTTATTAAATATCTCCAAAAAAAGGAGAACAAAATGAGTTTACAAATCTACATTCTGAGGCATTTTCTCAACAACTCCATGTCCTCCCTGTGCTCCCCAGACTACCCTCACGGTATCACCATCCTCTCACCTTTTGGCTCAGACAAGAAGCAGGTACTTAACTTCTGTGCCCAAAGTGCTGAAGAGCTGCTCAAATTTCTAGAAGACCTGAAGGAGTCAATCGCTGAGGTGTCGGAGATGGAGCAGATACGCATTGAGTGTAAGTATCTGTCTTTGAAGATTTGTGCCCACATTCTCCAGGATCTTCAATACACCGTAATCTGATTTGGTAAAACAGATGTTTTTATAATGTACAAACTGATTCTGTGGCTGGAAGTGGAGACTGGAGACCAAAAACAGAAGGAAAATAATGAGTATGTGTGATGAAGAAGGAAGAAAGACTGCGAATATAATTGTTAGTATTTGTTGTTGTAAGTGCTTTGAGTATATGAATTTATTAAATCAGAATGAAATCTATTTGACTAGTCTTGTGACTGCATGCATGTACTGTATACTTGTGTTGGGTGGTGTCCATCATGCTTGTGTGTATTCCTCCTGTGGCAATGCACCCAGCAACAAAAGAAGGGTCAACATCCTATTGCATTTTGGACTAAATCAATAATCTCACATCTTGGGAAGTGGGAGACTACAGTGGGTTCTTAGATGCTTTGTGTGGGAATCAATAGGTCCTCAGATAGTACACATGAGTCAGAAGCCATCCTTTGCTTTGTATTATTTGCTAACTGGTAGCCAGCATCCCATTTGTGTAGGTGCAGGATGACTTTGTTTCCTTTGGTGCACTGCAGCTCAAACAGACTGCAGGAGGGCAGTAAATTGGAGGTGAAAGGAGGCCAGTGCTCCTGAAATCAGCCAGGCAATCTGAGTTGTTTGGGTCTGTGTGCATATGAAATTCTCCAGACAATAATACATGCACATACTTAGACACACATGGAAAACCAGAGTACGCGGAGTCTGGCTCCTGCCAGTGGGCATCAAAGAGAGCATCCCTGCTGGGATTTGACGCAACTGCATTACCCTTCACAGAGAGGGAGGGCCAGCCGCCTGAGGAGAGCAGGCAACAACATATGGAGACAGGCAGAGGTTGACAGGAGGAAGTTATTTCTCTCTCCAGAGTGGAAGCAAGGACAGACAGCTACTGTGCACAAACAGACACATAAACCAACACTCACATAAAATAAGAATGCATGTTGGGACATATTTGTTAGAAGGCATACAAAAAACAAAAACAGCACACACGTTTTCCTCAAGACATAACACAGGAAAAAAAGAACTTGGAGCAAAAATGATTGTTGGCACTTGCACCAACAAACACCACATCTTCTTTTTTCCTCTAAGTGCTTTGTATTGTTGGCACATTAGTAAACATGCCTGCGGCTGGCGCACTTATGTTAGGGCTTTCCCTCCTTGATATAGGAAGGAGAAATTCCACTTTCTTTATCTGGAGGTGCATTTTCGTGGACATTTGTTCATAATGATGAAAATCATGATGGAATTTATAATTTTAATTCAGTCCTACACTCACTCTAAACCACCAAAAAAATAGCATTTCAGAGATAATGTTGAGTATTTCTGTTCCCTTCTCTACAGTCAATGTGCCTGTACTGAAGTCTGTCAGCCTAACTATAACTTGTGGATTTAGGATAGAAATTTCTTTGAAAGAACTGCTCCATTTAAACCCAAGCAAATATTGATTCATTATTCATTTATTATTGGAAACTTTATCCTTCATGTATGTTGTATTGTATGCTTGGCTTGTCACATTTTAGCATGTTCTGGCTGTGGACTGTTTAAACATCTCCGTACTGTAGATTACACGAGCAAGTAATTGACTTATTAGGAAAATACCAACCTGTAAAATAAAGTGTTACCAGTGTTAATTATACCTTCATCTGATCCAGTTTCCAGGAGATAAACTACAAAAACAAGACGTTTTCTATTCAGCTTGTCAGACTTGCAGCGGAATGAGGGGGACATTGTGTGCTGCACCCTTGAGGTCTCACCTGGCAGTTTTGCGGTTCGGCATCCGAATTAGAATGCAGTGCAGTGTTGGAGACAAAACAACATTTAGTCATCATGATTGGAAATGACATGCAATTACCATCAAGTGTGGAGTTTAATTAGAGAGATGGAGAGTCGTGTTTTGAGCTCAGAGAAGAGAGTGGGAGGGAAAGGCAACAAGAGCATCAGTGTGTGTGTGGATGATAAAATAAAGTAGAAATAATGTAAAATTATGCCGGTTAATGTTATCACTCTTACCCATCACCCTCTACCTGTCTGTCTCTCTACCTGATTTGCTCCCTGTCATGGTGATTATGATGATGATCGTGTTTGTCTTCTGCTCTCTGCAGGGGAGCTGGAAAAGCAGCAGGGAGCCAAGACCCACTCAGTAAAGAACAACGGCACACAGCTAGAGCTGCGCGTTAAACAGGGCTCCCCATCAGGTGTGTGAGTGTGAGTGTGTGCGCCCTCGCTTTTTAAATTTTAAAACCCACTGCAGAGACCTTGTCCTCAATTGCATTAATTTACCCTCTGATGAAACAAAGTTGAATCACTGCTGTTTTTATGAATTGATCAATTGGAAAAAGACGACATTTTGTAGAAAGGAGGTGCTACCTCTAGCATATTAATATGAATCAGATATTGGATGACTCAAGATTTGTGCTATAATTGTAATCTCTGTCTTCAGCACTCGTTAACCCCAGCCTGCCGTCTGTTACTGTGTGATGTCAAGCTTGCTGTTCACAAGTTACAGAGGCAGATTCACACTCAAAATCCAGAGTAATTCCTTAAGCAAAAAGATCTTCTGATTTCACACCGAGGTTGACAAAAGCAGGCTTCTGATTTCAAGACTGTAACTAACAGATTTATCAACCTTAGCTAGCTAGGTAGACAGGCTCGAAACTGTCCCTTGAAAGAGAAGTCAGCATCCTAACCAGTTGATGATGAAGACATGGAAGTTAAGGAACAACATTGTTCATGTATAACAGGCTTTTAGCCCTAGTATGATTAGTTATGATAATTATGATAAGGAAAATGTATCACTGTTTGCTCTAAAACAATCCCTGTTTCAAAGCTTAGCTTTAGTTTAACAAATCTTAAATTCCTTGTCTTTATCTTGAAATAAGTGGAGTGATAAAGTAGCTTAATCTAAAGTGTATTTGTTGCTCCTAAAAACAGGTTAAGATGCAGTAAAAGATAAAACTACTGTTTAACACAGACATTTTGCCGCCACCTTTGTCCCTCCATTTTCTCCTCTGTCCAGGAAACCAGGAGGTAGATGACAGAAGTGGACACAATGCAGTAGAGGTGAGTGCTCAGTGATAGGGCCATGTCCCAAATAACAGGTAAGTCAGTGCAGTGTGTCATTATCAAGGTACTGTAGGATGAGATAGGATGAAACCCCAGGACTAAGTCATTTCTTCAGGGCTAGAGGCGTCAAGCAGGAGTGGGTGAAGAGTGGATGAGCGAACAAGTGCTGCTGGGTAAAGTGCTGCGGGCATGTGAGGTAACCCAGCCAAAACTAAATATTAGATAAAAGAACTCCTTTTCCATAAAAAAAATTAAGATGGTGGTTTGGGGAAAAATTAATAAAATCAAAGCAGTCACAGAAAACGCATCAGACTCAGAGGCTTAAATATCATCTGTAAGCCTAAAAAGGAATAGGTTGTAATTAGTTTCACAAGCTCAGGCAGAAATTGTGACTCCTTTAGGGCCCCTTAAAGGAAAAAAAAGAGAAAGCAGCCATTGCTAAAAGTAGCTGAGGACATGTGAGGAATGCATATACACATTCAGCACTGAGACCTTAATTAACACAATAACATGCAGGCGGATAAATTTAACGCTCATTTGACCTGGAGTCTTCACCTCCTCACCCCTACCAAGACCTCCCGGGGGGGGGGGTTTAAACTTCTCATGCGAGCGTTTCGTGCAAGCAAGAGAGCAAGTTGAACTACAGTACCCACGAGGCTTTGCAATTACCATCCTAGAGGCATCAGATGACCTTTCCTAGTGCTTTTCTGTGGCAGTGGAGTTGAGGGCTGGAGTGAAAAGCCAAACGCACAGGGTCAAGTTGACATTCAGTGGCTGTTTAATTCCACACAGCTCACCGGTACACTATGTTAGGCTGTAAATCTTTACTCAGGTGCCTGTTAGAGCAGAAGTAATTACGTATACATCACACTGAAAGGATTTGGAGACATTTAATTTCAAAGCCTGTAGAATGACAATTACAGCAGATCAAAGATGCATTCATTGCTGCTCAAGAGACACTTAAATACATAAATATGAAAATTATTTTTTTTATTGTGCAGTGGAATATCTGCTCATTTTATGCACATGAGGACTCTCTCTCTCTCATTAGCCTTTGGGTCCTGATAATAGGGAGCTCTGAGCAGGTCACTTTTCATGGTTGTCTGAGCTACCTTCACCATGCAGCCTACAGTAAATGTCAGTGGCTGGTGGGGAGCCGTTAGCTGTCAAAACACATTTATCTTGAAAACCAGGAGGGTCACCCAGAGAATCCTGCTTATACTGGAGGCATGAATGTAAGGATGACTGAATCCCACGGCAAACTTTTAATCAGAATTTGATAATGAAGGATAATGTTTTTACTGCCATCAAAGAAGGAACAATATGCCAGACTTTGCTAACATTTCAAAGTGGCTAAAGTGCTCTGAAAGACACAAATGATGTTTGAACAGAAGTGTTGGTTGTTGTTGGGGTTTTTTTTTTTTACATAAGAAGCCAAACACAAACAAAGGAAAGGCAAAACTGTTGAAAGTAGTAGCCCTTTTAAGCTCTGCCAGCTTCTCCTCAGGTGCAACCAATCCAGCTAATGATCCATCCACCAGCTTCTCAAGGCACGACACGCAATCAAAGTGGGTGGCCTCGTCAGGGCAAAGGAATGTCAGCTGGTTATGACTGGAATGTCATTCAGAAAGGAGAGGATAGTTTTTTTTTGCTGAATTTTAGCAGCCAAATTGCCAAGTCTGTCAATAACAGTGAACATTTTACAGTGAAGGGCGTTTTATAACCAGCACTGAAATTCTTTTGGTCATCTTTCTTTGGTCATACTGCAAAGTTATTCTTTCTACTAAGAAATCAGACTTTTGAAAGGCACCAGAAAGTCAGAGAAAGCCTTCATTCTTTATCTAAAGTGAGTCAGAGCTCACTGATACTGTACTTTTAAGTACGTGTGCCAAGTCATCAAGGAGAAATATTGTTTGGCAGATAGAAGAGGAGCAAATGTTAATGGAGTTCTTTCACACAAGAGTTAGAAGACTGCTTTAAGCCCTTTCTTACCTCAGATACTTTACATTAAAGGTCTATTATTTAGCAGGTGAATTACCGTTGACCTTATTCACACAGTCGCAGTTTTGAAGAGTTTTGGTGGGGAACTATATTCTGACACACTCGCAGTAGATTAAAAGTTCATTTCAAACTACAATCTTTTGTCAAAAATCTGCAGCAAGGAGGAGTTAGTAAGTTAGCACACTTTCTCAGACACGTAGAGGAAGGTAACTTGTGACATGTTTCCTAAAACAGACTACATAAAAAGGAAAGAAAAGATACAATAAAAGAACACAGACAGCAGAGAAGAAAATCGAGAGTTGAAGTAAATGTGACATATGGAGGTTTGCATTCTGATGAGTGTTGCCTGTGGACGTCTGTGGTTGTCAGTCTGCTCACCTCCTCTCCTCCTCTTCTTCCACCTCTCCCTCTTCTTCGTATGACCTCCGTCTATGTTTTGGTTACCCCAACCCCCCAAAATCTCCTCGTGTCCGCTGTCCCCCATAGCGCCACACAGTGGTTTGGAAGGGAGACACAGGGGCCCTCAGTGTCCCCTTTGGAACCACCGGGCCCCTTCTGTATAGCGTCGCACCAAATTTCTTAAACCCATTCCCCATCACCGCCCCCCTCCTGACCCCAGTCACACACTGGTGTTCCCAGCATCCAATCTACACTGTTCCCAGTAGGGGTGGAGGGAGGGGAGTGTGCAGTAGTCACAATGATTTTACACCTCCACCGACCCCCAACACCTAAGCCCCCACGCATGCCCTGTGTGTGTGTATGCTGTGCGTTCACCAACCCCCCCCCCCCAAAAAAAAACAAAAAGAGGGCTTGACGGATTGTAGAGGAGGAACCAGTTTTATAACATTTGATGCTGTTCTCTTGGCTGTTTTCTAAACTAGGTGTCAATTCACAACAGGCTTCAGACGTACCAGCTCAGCAGCAGCACGGCTCGGAGTCCCGAGAGCGTGGCCCTTCTTAACCACCGGGGGGAGCTGCTTTTCCAGCAGGGGCCCCAGGGGCTAACCCAGGGGCTAACCCAGGGGCCGGCGCCTCCACCTCAGCACCCACAGCTGCAGTCAGCGGCAAGCACCCCTGCCCACCACCTCCACCTCCAGCAGCTCCACCAGCCCGCCGTCAGCATGGCTGATCTGCGGCCCGAGACACTCATCCAGTGTCAGCAGATCGTCAAGGTCATCATGCTGGACAACAGCGGCCACGGACGCATGGAGGCCTTCCTCAGCCAAACGCCCACACACCACCACTACCAGCACCACCACCACCACCACAGCCACCACCAGCTCAGTCAGTCGGCCATGTCCACCCCGGTCCGCTTGCCGGACAGCTCCTCTGGCAACGATGGCCACCAGCCCCCGCTGCCTCCTCCACCTCCGCCTTACAACCACCCACACCAGTATATACCCCCTGACCCCCGCCTCAGTCTACACCGGACCCCAAGTGGCTCTCGGAGCATGGTGTAAATAAATTAATTAGTATTCTTTCCCTGAAACACACACTTCCACACAAGCCCCACCCCTTCTCTACCTATTTAAAAGTACATAATGTACATATATACATACAGATGAAAGAGCTATAATGAAAAAATGAAATCTCACTTATATGCATATATTTAAGGAAAAAATAGAATAAAAATCAAGGTTTTAAAAGAGATATGAAGGAATAAAGTGCATATATATAAAGTTTTACTTGATTCCACATGTATTTTGAAATATTATGTAGTTTTAACAAATTTCTATAACTTTTTGTCAGTTTTAACTCTTGCTAGACAAAACGCAGATATTCAGTTTCTGGATGGAGTCCTTGTAGTTCCAGTATTCACCACCAACAACAACAGAAATGTGTGAATCCCTCAAACTTTTTTTGGATTGTGATGGATGGACACACTCCAAGGACCCTCCGCTTCTGTTCGCTTTTATCATCCCAAACCTCATGCCTACTGTGCTGTATGTGCGCGCGCGTGCATAGTTGACACTTACAGAAAACATGTGCCAAAATACATACACCTCCACTAAACACTGACTTCTTTGCACTTGACTAAACGCTAGGGCTAGAAGAAAAGAAAACAGAAAAAAACTCCTTTGCTTTGAAAAAAATAGTCCTTTCACGCTTCTCCCTCAAGGAGCACAAAAAAAAGAATAACAAAACTGATATTTCATAAAAACCTATCTCCCCGTTTGCGCTGTTGCTGATTTATTTATGTGATGGAGAGCCTTCTCTCTTCTTCTCTGCTCCCCTGGATAAAAAAAAAAAAGAACCCCGACATCCTCCGATAAGCTGTGTTTGTCATCCGCTCCTCTGTTGTGTTGTGGCTCTCTATCATCAGAAAACACTCTCACCCAATTGTCACTCTCCATAGATCACTCTACAGTGAAGGATGACAGGAAACAAAGGCGACCAATCACACGGATTGCTGCCAAACCAAAAAGTCAGCCCAACATGGTCCTGTTGATTGTTGTTTGTCTTTTCCTCTTCATGTTTAATATCGTTAATGCTTCCCAGGAGTTCTTGCCACATTTATCTGGAGATGGAGGGAGAGCTTTTCATATTTTGAAATTGTTTGAGCTGCTGAAGCTGCTCTGGGACTTTTCTCTTTTCCGGGACGATTCAGCATTCACATGTAATATAGGTACAACACACTGTGCTGTCATCTGTTGTTTATGAAATTTCCATGAAGACGCTTCTGCTACAACTGTTAAATGTCAAGATCTGTGTTTATTATGATTTGCGTAAAGCATATTCCACCTTTGTGTGTTTTTTCCCCATTGGTGGATGAATGCAGGACCGAGTCCACCCACAAAACATCCAGACGCTGTCTCTTTATGTCGGTACAACTCCCAGGTTTGGTTTCACCTCCTTGTGACTGTTTTTCTCTTCCCTCCTAACCTTTTCAGGCTGACATTTTCAAAAAGGCAAAAACTACAGAGGCACACACACAGCTTATATTGCAAATGCTGACATTAATGGTATTGTTTGTGCTGTTGGCTACCCTGCTTTAAATAAGAATGGGACAAAAAGAATGCATTATCTGATCTCTTTCTCTTTCACCCCGGCCTAGATTGTAAATACCACATTCAAGCAGTGTCAGAAAGGACAAGCAAGCCACCTTTAGCCCCTTCAAAATGCTATCGCCCTGTCACGCGTCCTTCATTCTGAAAGAGGCCAGAAACTGCCCCAGTCTGAATGCGTCCATCTTTAAACATAAGCCCCCCACCACCACCATCACCAGGTACTCTGTGATGGATGCTCGGTTAACTCCGCTCCCATCTGACCCCCATCTGTCTGATTTGTTGATTTATAATCACAGACACGCTGTGGGGAGGTCTCTATCTCATCTTTCTGTCCTTTTTCCACTCACAATCTCACACAGTGGAGAGACAGAGGTTATAGAAAAACTGTTTGTTGTTCTGGCTGGCAGAGATGATGAGTGTGTGTGTGTGTGTGTGTGTGTGTGGGCGACCTCTACACAGTAGCATCCTAACTTTCTCGTAAACAAATCCGACCTCTCTCCTGTTCACCCCCATGCTTGTGTTATTATTCCATTACACAATAAGAAGAATTAGCTAAATGAATGGAGAGCTATTATGATAATTTTAATAGTTTTACTGGCTATAAACAAACTTTTGAAGGTGAGACATTTTAGCACATAACATCAAAAGTTTGGTATTTTACATTCATGGATGATGATTGTCTGATTGCTCATTTATTTGTTTGAATCAACATTCAGATATAAATCTTTTCTCTCATGCATGACATCAGTTTGGAGGCCTATTGAACTCTGATTCCCAAAAGTCTTGAATTGTTTTGTGCATGACTGAATTTGCTGTGAGCACACTAGTGGGAGATGAGGACGACAGATTTCTTTTGTTATGCTGTAAAGGTTTGTGGTGGAACTGGAAAAAAATATTCATGACAGCAAACACCCCTTCAAGCAGAAAATGGATTTACAGCGGCAGATTTGAGGCCTCTATTTTGCCAAAACCGTGGCCATTTTTGGTTTCCCTGTCTTTCACTACCCTTTGTTTATGGTTGCACAATCTTTCCTACTTGACAATGTGTTTAAGCATTTTGGGAAATAGACATGCTGTGTGTGCAATAAACATGAATATGAGGCACACTGAAAATCATGTTTGAAAGGAAACCAATGTAGCATTTTGGGAGTGCAACATATGATATGGAAGCGCAGTAGTGGCTAACTTTCTTAAAGAAACTGAAAAAAGGGCTCTGCCATACCAGTGCACTGCTTCATGAATGACATGTGGATCTTGTCTGGCTCTTCAACACTGTGTTTGCTCATACTAGTTAAAAAAATAAATAAAAGTGGACATATTTAGGGTAAAACAGGTAGGAACTGAGTGTAACAGATACGAACCATCACCTCCCTCAGTTGGCTTTGAATCCCTCTCTACCTGTCTTTGCAGTATATCAACATGCTATTAAAGATGATTTAAGTCTATTCACCACAATGCTTTGCTTTGGTTCTTGGGTTTTATGGCTTGATTATTCAAGATTTTAAAGCCACCATCAATCTTGTTGTCTATATTTGGTCATTTTGAAATGTCATGTTGCACAATACTGCTTTTGATCTTCCATGAAGCTAACATTTTAATTTTACACCAGGAAGTTCAATCAAAATGTACTATTTTACAAGAATAGTTCAAACCAAATAATGTATGTTGTTCTGACAAAGTACAGTCACACAGAGACATAGCCTCTTGGTATTATTAACAAAGGATCACATGACTATTTTAATGTGTGTAATAAGAAACCCACTTAGCTCTATGAACTGTGAAAAAAATAAAAACCCTGTACACTACCGGGCCAGAACCAAACAGTGGACAAAGTTAGTGACTAGCTGGTGATACAGGTGGTGGAACAATTAGCAGTTAAAGGGCACGTTATTTCCATGAGATCCATGAGAAACCAGAGATAAGGAGTGAATATTGGACTCACAACTCCAAATTATTTTCCTTATGTTGCTCTGTGTCTGCTGGGTGTGTAAATAGGGTTTAAAAAGGATATGCCAGTGTTTTGTTTCCAGCCTGTTTCCGCTGCCCCCAAGTGGCCACCAAAAATTGGCTATTGCAGGATTAAGGGATAATTATTTTCTCAACCTGGGCTTTACTCCCTCAAAGGAGAGCTTTATGGGTCCATGTCACTGAGAGTGCTGCTCTGAACACACGTAGCCAACTGTGAATAGTGATGCTCTACAGTGAAGTCGGACCACAGGCTTTAGGGTTTATCCCAATACGACAAATGTATACTCGTGCTGTGGCGAATGCATTACATGACATCACTTCTATTAAGTAATTATCAATGAAAAACTAACCAAACACTGCACTACTAGATGCTACAAGATGTAGATGGAGAACAGAGTCACCAGGTGCAGTTTATTTTGTTTTTACTGACATGGAAGTAAAGTCAGGGCAAATCTTTCATACATCTCATTTGACATATTCCTGACAAAACGGAGCACTTTATCGTACTTTATGGCAATCCCCGGTATGAAACAACTCTTTTAAAAAAACACATACTTAATATAGTGACACAATTATATTTACAGTTTTCTAATATTTTAATCAAAGAAGCTGCCACAAAGGCTAATATTTGAGATTATACAACATTATTTAAAACTTATCTCAAAGCTGTGTTAATTGAGAATCTGTCTATTGTGAATATCCTGTACAACTTTAATCACATTCATACTTACAAATGTTTTCTTTTTGTAGGTCTGGATCAGCAGAGACAACAAATATCCCAGCGGCAAGTTGGTTGGCTCATTAAGCTACAACAAGCAAACAGTCTTTGATGCATTACAGTTTTACGCTTTGAATCAAGTTTTACCAGATTCTTTAATTCCTCTGTACAACAACATCCATGACATTTGTGGCTTATACACAAAGACAGTGATTTTGTTGAGTAGTAGAGACAATTTACAAGTAGGACGAAGTCATGCATTAATGGTATACATGTGGTATATGTACACAGGTTCAGCGCTGATTTATAGCATTCAATTTGTAAGCAGAGCTCATTCTTTTACTCTTCTGCAAAAGGAAGTTTCACCTTTCGTTATTTTCCTTTATTTGCCTGATTTTTCAGCACAAAAGACATCATAGTAAAATACTGTACAAGACTCCACCTGTCCAATTGTCAAATTTCAGTGTTGACTACAGTAAGTCCTGATGGAAAGGGGAAAACGGCAGTCAGACTATTTCAACCTGAACGATCCTGGCTAAACAGGAGCTTCGCCCACGCTCCCTGAGTGTGTAAATTCTTCATGCCCTGATGGCCTTCCATCCTCCTGGGAAGTTGTCATCTTCTGCCAACGCTGGTCAAGTAAAGAGAGTTACATCAGTCTCAGATTAGTATTAAGTGCTTAACAGTTAGTCTTGAAGGTGAGTTCTGACAATGAAAGTTAGGTGGACCAAAATGTACAAATAAATAACATGACAATTGACCAAAAAATGCTTTTTATCTGTAATTTACATGTCTTTATTTCAAGGAAAAGCAGAGAAAACTAAATGTTTCAAATGCTATGAGCGTCATAGATTTCTCAAACACACTGAAATTTTAAAATGGTCAACAAAAATCTGGTTTTGTAGGACACAAACACTAAAAGCAGACAGTGATTGTAACAAGCTGTGCCCACCTTCAAAACATAGCTTCCTACTTTAAACCAGGATGATGCTGGCCTCCAGCCAAACCCGTTTTTTTTATATTCCCTAGAGAATGACTGCAATTTAAAAAACTTCTGCCTTCCAGCACTGTATATCTCAGCTATCGCTTGTACTATTTATTTTGTGTACAGTTTTTTCCTCTTTGCACCAGCTCCACATAGCGGTATCCTTACTCTTTAACTGCCGGGAATAGACATTAAAAACAGAGAAAATAGTGAGACGTGAAAGGAGGTTTGTACCTGTTTGATGCTGCCCTTGGTGGCGCAGAACATGTAGATGACGTAGCCCGGGACCAGTGTCATGGAAGACAAAGCCATGAACCAGCCAATCACTTGACCCCACAGTGGGTACACATACTTCCCCAAGGTCAGAGGGGTCATCTCAATGGCACTGAAGGTAAACACCCCCTACAATATGCAATTATATTATTTAGTCCATGTAATCTCTGGCCAGTTAACCAATAACAGGCTAATGAGATCAGCAAGCACTCATTTGGTGATTTGTGTGTTGAAAGACACACAAAAAAACTTGGTTAAAAATTTGACAAGCAGCTCTTAGATTATTATATTTTTTATGGACCTGCATCACACTCAAATATAGCCACACTTAAAAGCAACAGTTGTTTGTATCCTTGATGTCTAAACAAGAGTCTACAGCCATGCTAGTGGCAGCCAGCGTCTGATGGTGAGACTGTACTTATGCACAGTTAGGTTAGGATGTATAAAGTTTACTGTGTTCACCATGCTAACAGCTAACATGTGCTAATTAGCGCAAAACACGAGGTATAGCTGAGGCTTCATTTTAAGTTATTTGCTTTTAAACGTACTGCACAAATCGATTTTTGACTTGATAATGGGGACATGTACAATGTATGTACCACATTGTATGGCAATCCATCCAATTGTAGTCGAGATATTTCAGTCAAGACTTGTGGTGGACCAACTGGCTAAAATCGGTCACTTTTTAACCTATTCGCCTGGATGTCTTTTGACCTGAAAACCATCAAATCAGTGCTTACTGGGAGTTGGCTGTACTAATTTTGGCAGAATACCTTTGACTTTCCATTTATGTAGCTTCCTTTAACATTACACTCTCTTTATCACTACAGTAGTGAAGATAAAGACATTGCCATGATTTCCCCGAGGGCTTGACAGTCCACAGGTTGAAGTATAAATCACCACATGTCAGAGGAAACCAATTCAGCAATGTCATAAATTCTCTACCATTTGGCACCTGCTGTAGCTTGATGGGTTCATAGATCTCCGTAAGGGAGAAGGACGCACATGGTAGAGGTTGACTAAGATGCACATTATGGGGGTTAAATCGATAATCATTTCCCTCTTACCAGGCAGATCATCGGAGTGAAGAACATCCAGCAGAGCTTCCACCAGCCACATGGCCTATAGCCGATCATGTCCTCAATGTTCTTATAAAACCTTTCAGCTCCTGTGGCATAAAGAGGGGAGGACAAAGAGGAAGTGTGGGTGTGTTAATGTGGAGATAATAACTACAAGAACAAAGCCTCATGGGGGGAAAAAGGGATAGCTGAAAGTCTTATCACAGAAAGTGAAGCAGATAAAAGTAATTTCCTGTTCGACAGCAATATGAAATCTACATGCTTCATTCTTTTTGTGACTTTGCACAATATAGTCCTTTCTATCCAGATTGTCTCAACTTTTTACAGCTGTGGTTACATTTGATTTCACTCTATAGTGTTTGGTTCAAGTGTAGACAGTATAAAGTAGATTTCCTACCATAAAACCAGGATATGGAAACAGTTTCGAAGAAGACGAGGAAGAGGAGACACATCCCACTGGCGGAGTAGTAATCAAACAGCTTGAACACGTACAGGCCACCCTGGGAGATTTCAACACACACAGACACACATATCTGCTTTAGAGGCAGAATATTAATATCCCTCTCTTTATTGAATAAAATATGCATGAGGAATGTACACCGCAGGTTGTTGCAAGATCGTTTTGGCATTATGTATAATGCAGGAGGGGGCTCTTTTCCCTCGTGTCAGAAAAATGTGCACATGTTCACGTGTGTATGTGCATTGGGTTTTAAGACGACCACCTTCTTATAATACTTGCGTGCACACATCCTGCAGTACAAGTTAACCACAGTGATTTAAAACTTCACTGAACTCTAAACATTGTTAATGTTAGAGATTCAACATGGACTAGGGGCATTTAATATGCTGAAATGCATACAATTATACCTGTGTAATGTTGGAGAAGCCAATGATGAAGGAGATTAAGCAGACAATGAGGATGAACATCTTCTTCCTCTTCCTCAGCACCAGGGGGTATTCATCCATCAGAGCTGTGATGAAGCCTTCCACTGTGCAGAACTAATACATGACATTATTAAGAGACATGGGTCAGAACGGACTGTAGTTTGTTGCTCCGCTGATTTAGCATCACACTCCTGTAACATTGTCAAATTTGTCAAATCCTGGCGTCTACATTACTCACAATGCAATACAACCGCTGACAGACATAACACAACATAAATCTCGTCTCAGCCCCAGACACTCTTCAGTGTGGGTCAGAAGTTTGGATTTTGGTAATATCGTAAACAGGACACTACTAATTACTTCATTCATAATGAATCATTTACTTTTTTTGTACTTTTTTTAGTTTTACAGTAGCTTTTGTTGGTGTTTCAGAGTGATTAATGCCTACAAGGTCAATTCAGAACAATGGGCGAGTCAGGTAAAGTGTGTGCTGCTTGTACCTGACTGTCCAGGCCCAGCATCATCAGCATGGAGAAGAAGAGGATGGCCCACAGAGAGGACATAGGCAGCTGGGTGACGGCCTGAGGATAAGCTAAAAACGCCAGACCTGGACCTAAATGTCACACAGAAGACACTCCATTTAAATTACAAATGCTTTATCTTATGACATTATCCTGTAGCCTGCTGAAATTCATAAGCATGAACATATTTACATAGCACCATGCAATTTACTTTGTTACTTTGGTTTCTTTGTTTGTTTTTCAGTTGCACTGGGTTAGTCAGCCTCCAACATCAGAAGACATTTCCAAGGCTGCCAAATTCTTAAATGTGCAGTGAAGGACTGAAAGCAGGTCAGAAGGCCAGTCAAATACACAACTTGTCTCAAGTTTTGACAACTTTTCTTTTCTTTCTTGCTGTTTCTAAAGAAGAATATTGGTGTGTTGTATTTGCTTGAAGTACTGTAGGGATAGGAAAAGAATCACAATGACTATATATGACTTCTGTTACCATCAAGAAAGAAACTGGGCTGACATCACTGGGCCGATTCCAAAACTTTTGGTAACTATTACTCATTTAGACACTGAAATTTGTAAAAATAGGGCCCAGGTTTAAAAATACCAGAATTTCCCTTACAAATACAAGTACAATTTTGAGGTACTTGTACTTGTACTAGCATTTTCTTTTCATTCACTTTATACTGCTTACACATATGAGCTTATGTGTTTATATTTATAAAACATTTTCAGACTCGCCTAGTTGGAAGAGCACAGAGACAATGATTTTAAGAAGTTTTACATTGTTTTGCATGGCCAAACAAGTCAATACAGAACTGTACCAGATGCTGCTAATTCCTGGACGGGTTTCTTAGTGATATGGGACATGAAGCCTACGATGGAGAAGATGACTAAGCCAGCAAACATGCTGGTGCAGGAGTTGATGCAGCACACTATGATTGAGTCCCTGAAGAGAAAAAGGAACACAGTGACCAGTTAGGATGAAAGAGGAAAGGAACATCAACTATCGAAGAGGATGTACAAAGCTTGTGACTGCATGTTCCTACTTGTATACATCATTGTTGTAAGTGTTGTAGCTTCCCAGTGCGATGAGCGAGCCCAGGCCCAGTCCGTAAGAAAAGAAGATTTGAGTCGCTGCATCCAGCCATACCTGTCAGACAACAGATGTGCCCATATTCATGTCTGTCTTGTCTGTGAACATGTTTGTGTGATGACTGGATGTGCTCAAACTGTCTACCTCAGACCGGACAAGCTTATTGAAGTCTGGAGTAATGTAGAAGCGGATCCCATCTATGGCTCCAGGCAGAGTGACCCCACGAAAGAACAGGATGAACAGCATGAAGTAGGGATAGGTGGCTGAGAAATACACCACCTAAGAGAAAGAGCGAGTGAACAACTTGTTCTTAGGTATTCAAATGAACATAGATTTCTGGCAAAGCCAAAAACACATTTGTCTGTCTGTCTTAACACTCAAAGCCATTTCTCTCAAATAACTAAAAAGTCAAAAAGAGATGCAAAACCGCTTGTTGCTGCAGTTAATACAGTGAAATATGTCTCTGCTACTCTTTGCCAAAAGATCTTACCGGAGATTTTAGGACGTGGCCAGCAGTTCTGTAGCATAATGATTATGCTTAATTGGTAATGTCCGTCAAGGCCAGGGCCTTGGGGGAATTCATTTCTCTCACACACATTAAAATCCAATTATCCCTGGCGGTGAATGTGTAAATGTGTTTCTGCTCACATACATCGCCTGGACTTGCAGTAATTTAAAAATCCCAGGCTGTAGGCAGAGTGATTTCTTTTTTTCTTTTCCTATCATCCAGCAGTTTGGGATGAAATAATAACTTTTGAAACTGTTTCTATTTCTCCACCTGAGTGAAATGTTGAGAGAGAGATGGGCTGTGGACAGCAGAATGATAGCCGATATAAAGAGTCAACATCTGTCCTTTCGACACAGGATTAACTATCCATTACTCACACCAGCAGCACATATAAAGTATTTAACATCTCTCAAAGACTCAAAGATCTGTAACTATATCAATAAAGTTGATATTTCAAAGTGTATTGGGTAATGGGCTCAAATGTCATCACAACCTAATTTGAAACTCTCGCGAATGAATCCTCTTTTTGCAAGTCCTGGAACAGATCAATAGCCTGAGCAATGATGAATAACATCCAACTGAGCTTTTAATTATGAGCTGTGACTCATGCCAATGTGCTCTGTGATTGATAAACACAATGGACAATCAAAAAGCTGAAAAGGAGAATGGGGCTTAAATGGTCCAGTAAGCCATCACACATATCTTGTCAAGCCAGATTCCATTTTCTGGGCCAAGGAGAGACCTAAATGACAAAACACATCAACTAAAAGCTAATTACTCGTTTCAGTTTTTGGGAGGGGCCCAGTGGATTAATGGAGCAAATCATTGACAGAAAACAGCTCTACTAACTGCTCATCATGGAAACTACAAGACTGGAGTCTGCAGCCATGCTAGCACCTCTGGGCTTTACTAGGCACAGCGGTGCTTTGAGCTAAACTATAACATCAGCACGCTAAAATGCTCACAATGACAATTAGGACATGTTGATGTTTAGAAAGTACCATGTTTATCATGTCAATCAGGTTTAATGTGCTAGCATGCTAACAGTTGCTAATTATCAGTAAACACGACTGATGGGAATGTCATTGCAGGTATTTGGTCATAAACCAAAGTATTAGACATGTTTAAACTTTGAAGTGATGACGGCACTAGATGGAAAGGTTAAGGAATCAAATTTATTACAAGTCATCCTGAGGGGGACATGAACCTGGGTACCAAATGGCTTGTCAATCCTCCCAATAGTTGTTGAGACATTTCACGAAAAAACAAAAATGTCAACCTGGTGGCCGAAAAGTCAGGGGAAAGTCAGTATCTTTCATCATCTGGGCAACATGAATGTCTGTGTAACATTTCATGGAAATTTGTTTCAGCCTGGTCCTCTAAATCAGTTTTTCTCTTTATTCAGCTCCACCAATCGAGAGTGGACTCAACAACAGCAGAGCAGCTCTGTGTCTTGTCATATTTGCATGATTAAAACTTAAAATATGAAAAAGGGAAAGAAAGAGGATCAGATAAAGCAGAAGCAGTCTGCGGCCAGAGAGAGCTCTACAAGTGTAAAGAACTAAAGAGGAAAGAATAAAGAGAAACTTAAGCAGAGAGTCTGACCTTCCCCGTCCACTCCACTCCTTTCCAGATTGAGAAATAGACAAGGACCCAGGCCAGCCCCAGAGTGCCCACTAAAGGCCAGCGAAGCTCTCCTGGTTCCTCCAGACCACTAGACAGCTGATGCATGTTACGCCTACAGGAACACACACACACACACACACACACACACACACACACACACATACACACTGAACTCAGACAGATATGCACAAAGAGCTTCTAGAAATAGCTTCAACACGTACTTACACAGTCTTGTACAGACATCTTGTACACACACACACACATTCACACAACACATCTCGCTGACTTACTCCCAGAACTCGGTGACAGCGCTGGTCAGGTTGGTGGTGTCTGTCAGACTGTAGTTGCAGAAACATTTCTCTGTGTTCCAGGGGTTATCACAGCTTTGCCAAGGCAGCTCCTGCACACAAAAACAGCATATGCATAAACAAAGTGTTGCATTCTATATTATATATAACAATGTTGTGGAAATTATCAGATGTTGCATTCAGATTGCTTGTTTGTCCAAACAACAGTCCAAAAACAAAAGATATGACATATATCACATATGACAAAAGCAAATTTTCACATTTGAGTTAAACTTAAAATATACAGGTTTTTAGTTCTGTTTTTCCCCCCTAATGACTATGTAACATACCGAACCAAAGGAGTTAAATAAGTAGTAGAGCGCCCAGGCAATGATGATAATATAGTAGATGTTGAGCCAGAAGGACAGGACCACTGCAGCTAAACCAACACCTGAAGAAGAAAGAGCCACAGACAATGCTTCACAGGTCAGCTAACATGCAAAGTAAAATATGGTATAATATGTGAGGGGCAAATAACACCAGAACAGATGGCAGACAGAGAGAAAAACTCAGCATATTAGTTATGATCTTCATCATCCTCATCTTTGTTATTTAGCTTTTTTTTTTGGCTGTGGCTTTGAGTATCAGTTGGCACAGCAGCACATCCTGTATCACTGTTGATGTCTGTGTTGGCAGGAGATAAAATGTGCTTCACTTGAGCTCTTTGAGCTCGGAGGCAGTGGTGTAATTGCGACCACCAAGCACAAGCTGCGAAAGATTCTTAAATGGAAAAAGGTTTTTTTTCTTTTTTAATACTCCACCTCTTTGGTAGCCCCATATCCTTCTCATTTTTGTTTAAAGTGTTGTTTTGTAGGACAACAACAGGTGTGATGGCATGGAGAAAAAGCCTGATGTCTCAAAAAGGTCCCCTTCAAGTATCATTAATGGTATGAATTAATGGATTTTGAATTATCTGTCACCAAAAGAGAATTAGTGCTAATAATTCAAATCTTAGTGGTAACTAAGTGCTGTTAGGATGCTCAGAATCCACATCCACTAAAGAGGATCATGTCAGTAGCTCAAATTAAAGGTGTAAATTGAAATGATATAACAACGGATCTACAGCCATATCTTCCTATTTATATCCACCTCTTACCTTTCATCATAGGGATGAGCTTCCACACCCCCAGCCCTCCCACTGAGGTGAACTGTCCCAGAGATGTCTCCAGGAGGAAGAGAGGTATCCCAGCAAACACCAGGGTCATGAAGTACGGGATCAGAAAGGCCCCTGATAGATCATCAAAAAGTAGATAAACATGTGTTTTTTAGAAGGATTCTATGTTTGGAACTAATTAAATGAATACAAAGATTGCTGAAGTACAATCAGGAGGTTTTCGAAAGGTTTTTATCAGCAGTAGCATGTGTGTGAGTAATACTAACACACTGGTGTAACATAGATTGACAGCTCATAATATCATTTAGAGACTGTATAAAAGCTAAATACTCCATTTGAACAAATTAACTTTTTTTCTTCATTTTAGAATGAAAAAGAAATGAAATATTGCTGTAATCTTGTGGTAAGAATGACTTATCCAATTTGTTAAACCTCAGCTCCTGCCTGAAGATCTATTTTATTATTAGCATTTTATGAAAATCAAATGCTTGAAGACAGTCTTTAGTTTAAAATATTATACAATCCGCATGCAGGAGACACAGAATATACACTTGCCCAGAGAGAACGTTTTACAACTGATTTTAAAGTGTCTGTAAATGTTGATGTGTTGCTAAGGACCTTATTCCTATAAAATATATTCTTAATGTGCGACTGCAGTCAAATAACCCGAGAAACCAAAGTGAATTGAGGGCTAGTGAGAAGGACATATCTAGTATTTAGTTTAGAGGTAGTTAAGTCAAGGTGGCAACAGGAGATTGATAGGCAACTAGATAGTGACAAAGAGGGCACTTAATGTGCTGCAGAATTACCTCAAATCCAAACTGGCAACTTTAAGAAAAAAATGGTGAAGGGTGTACTTTCAAGTAAGAGGTTTATATAGATGAGGAGGGAATTCTAACAGTGTTAGAGAAGCCAGTTAAAGGTTTGGCAGCATGCTAGTTGGCATGGCATGCTGGTTAGCTAAGCAGGCTAGTTAGGCTAGGCCAGGCTAGGCAGGCTAGGTTGTTTGGTGGCTCAATTGGCATGCTAGTTAGCCTGACATATTGTTAGCCTAACATAATGTGGTAGATGGGAGTGTATGCTTTGTTGCTTGCTATGGTGAGGTAGCTGAGGGCAATTACTTGGCTGTTTTGCTTGGTGGGTTGAGCAGCATGCTGGCTAGCTTGACATAGTGTTAGCTACGGAGGGGGGTGGTTCTGGGATGCTGGACCACACTCTTGAGCCTTCTTGGTGTCGTGGACCCAACTCCCTTGAGAGGGTGCCCACCTGATGACCCTGTAGACTTGCCTGCACTCTTACGCAGATTAATTGATGCCATGTTCCTTTATTTGGTAAGAGAGGTCAAGGGACATTATTCAAGAAAAATGTTTCATACCAGTGAGGTTGCTAATTACTGGTAAGACTATAGTGGAACCAGATACACAGTGATGGTGGTTGGACAGCACTCACGATAGCACTCACCTCCACCATTCTTGCCACACAGATAAGGGAACCTCCAGACATTTCCTAGGCCAATGGCGTATCCCACACATGACAGCAGAAAATCAAACTTTCCTTTCCAGCTTCCCCTGTCAGGTGGCTCCTGTTTATTCTTCTTTTCATCTGCAGGGGGCGCCACAGGATCCAGCTCCTCAAAGGGAACTGCTTGTTTGACCTCTGTTGGAGAGTTTAAGTCCACTGTACTCTGCCCAGTCTTCCCCATGGTGGGACCACTACAGACCAGTGGGGTCAGGAGGTCACTTGGTCCTCACAGCCTGTAATGGTGACGAATTAAAGTCTCTGTTCCTGTCTGGCTGAGTCTCTCACACTGAATTTGGGTCTTGACTCGACAGATTCAGGACAATGGGGACACTGAATGTGCAGAAAAGCTGTAGACAGGAAGAATATAATAGCTTTTGCAGAGGTGTGTAATAATCATCCATTGGAAATAAATATTAATTAATTTTTGTTGTGTCTGACAGTGTTCTAGTGGAGGGGAAAACAACTCAAATTACAATTTACTGATGTTGAGGCATTTTTATGGTCTTTTACAGCCCTTTTATTAACTTGGGAAACTATACAGCTCCCAAAACTAAAGCTAATGGCTACCACATAAATCAGTGAGAAAATATAAAAATCCAGTGGTCCTGCACAGGCAAATGTGAATTAGGAGGAAGGAAGAATGGTTAAAGTGGCCAAATAGGGCTGATTTTCTGGTTCAAAAGGTGATAATATAATACCAGAGGGGTCAGTACTCTGGCTGACCGGTTGGCTACAGAGACAGTAGATTTTCTTTGCATTGCTTTAACCCAGCAACACCTACTGGCCAGCTACTGTCAATTTGTTACCAATCCAAGTGCCCATGGGAGTGTGTGAAAATTAGTGCCATGAAACACTCAGTATCAATTGGTCTTGAAAAAGTAGGTTACTTTGTGAGTGATCTCTAACCTAGCTAGTTAGCGTAATGTTAACTATTAAGTGCTTTCCAAATGCATAAATGTAGTCTTTGATTTGTTATGTAAAGCATTTTTGCAAGTTTCACACATCTCTAGTACAACCTTTTGCAGAACCATGTGCTAGCAAGGCATAATATCGATTATTCTGTTGTTTAGTCTCTGGCCAAAATAGAGAAATAATGCTGCTCACAACTTCCCAAATGTCTCCAAATGTCTTCTTTTGTTTAACCAAAAGTCCAAAAGCCAAAGATATTCAGTTTTGCTTATGGTTTTTATTTGATTTAAGGTGGTCTGTGTGGGTATACCAACTCAAGCCAAACAAATAGCACAGGACAAGCACCACTGGCCTGATATGAGCAGGCAGGTGGCTTCATCCTTGAAAACACTGCACTGTGCATCTTAATCACTACTGACACACCCTCTACCTCACCTTTCTTTCCAGTCCACCACAGTCAAGTTCATGTTGAGTCACCACAATATCAAAAAGATGGGAAAAGGCAAGGGAAAAACTTTGATGAAAATACCACAAAGGTTCCAGGTCTCGTCAACAGCTCCTGCTCACACATTATTGGTCACTCTGGAGAATATAAATATATGAGTGGGCCTCTAGCTGTAACGGCTGAATCAAATGGTACATTTTTATTAATAATTATTAAGTCATTCACTGCCTGAATAATCCTTCATCTCATGTCTGGATGACATCACGTGGTCAGGAAGTTCATTGGGGGGAAGTTGTTCATGATTACAAATAGTGATTGACCCAGAAATTGTCCAAATTCCTTCATGTCATGCTCGAGACAGTTTGCTGATACATTACCTGAAAGAACAGAGATATTCTCGGCTCAACCCTGATATTTTTCAAGGAAATTTCAGCAGCTTTGAAACCGATGATTTCTTATTATATTATTCTTCTGCGTACTTAATCATCAACCATGTTACACTGATTTAAAAACCCTGCTGTACTTCATTCTCTGTCTGATTCATTGTGCTCACTGTCTTTTTCAAAGAATTCAAATGTATATTCATGTTTAATTGCAATTTCTCACGATGAAACGCCTTTATTTAATTTAATAGATGCATCGTTTATGCCTGCTAGCCTTTGATGATGCTGATGAAAAGAATTGTAGGGAAAAAGGTACTTTATATATGCAATGGACACAGATGATCCTTATTAAAGATACCAAATAAAAGTGTATTGTAATGGTAAAAAGTTCCAAGTAGTCAGACTAATAAGTTTAAAACAGTTTCTGTGATGTTTAATATAATCAGTATTGATCAAATAAATTCTCTCTTGCTGTAAAATGAGTTATGTTCCACATTGTGTAAAAAGTAACTTCATCAACTTCAATTGGGCATGAAACGATCAAAAAAGTACTTTCAAATTGTTGTCTAGGTAACTACGGGTATCCTCTTCAAAAGAACACCAATAACACGAAACACATCAGAGATTCTCTTTGAGCATATCATCTATTTAGATTCAAAGCAAATCATTTTACAGGAGAGACTTTTAAGGTGACATTTTTTATTACGCCTTTCAGTGGCAGAAAAGTTTCTTTTCTCTCAACAATTATGGCAATAACTATTAACAAAGACTTTCACCCAGTTAATTAATATTGATGAATGTATCTATTATTATGTTCTGTGGTAGCCCATTGAATTAAAACAAACTTTGTTAATCCTGCGATTTCTTGTCACTGAACAAATTCAACTCATTAACTTACTGGATGACAGATAGTTTGAAGCAGAGGAATGAGGTTAATCGTACCTGAGAAAAGTCCTTTGTCAGGTCATCAGCGTCAATTCTCTTCACCGGCACCACAACCACACCAAGTACTGAAACTTAACATCCAAAGAAAAAAATATCTTCTTTGAGTCAACTGTGAAAAGCTTCAAGCCCGCTCTCCAGGCCCGAGGGAAGCCACAACGTATCTGCTTCCCTGAAAAGCCGTTTTTGATTTTGCAACTCTTTCCTGTATACTGTGTTTTGGAGGACCTGTGGCCGTTCCTGCAGCTGGTATCGAGTGGTTGATAATAAAGTTCGACCTGTGTGTCTGCTTTGATTACTGCTCAGTTCTGACTAGTGAGGCCCCGAGGCCGTGGGGGATATGTCAATCGCCCAATTCTGGTGGGGAACTCTAGCGGCAGCAGCAGTGTGTGTTTGTGCTTTGTGCACATGTGTTTGTTGCAATGGCCGAGGTCAGCTCTTGCCAGCACCGTTACCATGGTGTTTCCCAACAGAGAAGGGCCGGATCAGTGAAAGAGCTCGTGGAGTTTTGGAAAAATGAAACGAGGGATGACTGCTGGCAAAGACCCTGGAAATGTATGACCACAAATGCGGTCATGCCAGTATCAGACTTAGCAATCAGCACATAGAGTGACCTAATATTCATACTCAGTGAGTAAAGTGTATGAGTGCAAAAGAATTGTCATTTCTCTTCAAACTTTATATAGTGTGATACAAGTGATATATATATACAAGTGTATATGTACCCATGCCATATGCCTGCAATCTCAAGCAATGCTCCATCTTGGCCTGCATCTTCAGGCATATAGCAACTCCTTCTGCTAGGTTCCGCAAACAGGGGACAAATGGACCATGGTGCCCACCACATAATGCAGACCAACACAAATATACACAGACAGAGAGAAAGGAAGTTAAATGACTGTGATACAGAGATCCTGCTGCAGTGTGCCACTGTACTGTACACTCTACTGAACTATCTGCCATGTTATGCCTCTGAAACGGTCACTTCATTTCAACAAACTCCAGATCTGACTTTAAGCGATTAAGGTGACAAACAGTCCCAGTTGGTGCCTTTAAGGGACATTCAAGCAAGACTAACTTTTGCTCAACAGTGGCCACAAGAGGCAATTAATGGCACACTGAATTTCCCTTCATTTCCCAAGTTGAGGTCAGTTGAGTGACACTCAAACTGGACAACAAGCAGGAAACAACAAGTGAGGTATGGCGGGTTTCATTTTCTGATAAAACCATTGAAATGTTTATCTGTGACATGCTGAATGAAGTGTAACACAAGTGGTGGTGGTGGAGGCTGAATATAGTATTATATATATTACATAGGGAGTGATTGCTGACACATCTGGTTTCACTTGTACACTTGTGTCCTGGCATACAAAATGTTGCGCCCATAGTGAATACAGTGACGTTATGTGTATTGTATTTTTAATTACTCTAGTGACAGTAAAACAATGTCTTCATTAATATTAATGGGATTAGATATGAGGCCCTTGTTTCTCCTGGCAGGTAACCTCCTAACGCTAATATCTGCTCCAGATATTCTATCAACAGCCAATTACAAAGACTAATGAAGATTCCCACAATGCCCTGGCAGCACTGTAACCACTTCCTATTGGTGTGCTGGTGGGTGGGGACAGTTGGTAGATACAGGGTTTCAAAAGTGAGAGATTAAATGATATTAGAAGCTTAATTACACCCGTAGCGAGGCGCTCCTATCAAGAACAGATTCAGTGTAATCTCTGGTGAGGTTTATTGTCCATGTGGACCCAAATGATGAAAGCTGGCTGGATTGGAGTTGTCAAAGCTGGTTTTCATCAATCTGTTTACTGCGTCCCCCGATCAATGCAGCCTAATTATGATTCCAGATACTCCACAGCAGAAGAATAATAGGGAGCGATTATGTCGGTGACAGAGGCAGAATGACAGAGAGATTGAATGTCGTAAAGCAAAAGTTAAGTTTGTCAGAGTTTTGAAGATTATGTCAGAATTTGATTGGTAATTTTTCCTCCTTAGAGGATTTATGTTTAGATGGGGATTGAAAATAGAAAAAAACACTAATATAGAGAATGAAGAAAAAGGCATAGAGAGGTAAGTTAGGAGAGAGACAGAAAGGAAATATACTGAGAAACTAAGATTTCGCAGACATTATCATGCTCTGTCCGAAGTCCTATTTAACAGCATTAAATTCCTGCAGTAATGCTTGTTGGCAATTCCCTGTTACAGATTTAAGTTTTCTTTATACAGAGCGGTTAAGGCACAGAGACCTAATACAAATGTAATGTGAAATAGAAAAGATACACCAGGAGAAACAAACCCATGTTTCATTACACAATAGCTTCACCTTGACATAATGTAAAACCATTCTTAAGACCACTTTGTCGTGTGTTTTGATCATATTTACTGCATATAATACCTCTGTCGCTCCGTCTGTGAGGTATGGCATGTTGTGTCAAGGCCACCACTAAATCCATTGTGATATCTTGTTTTCTTTACTTTGTAAGCAGCTTAACTTGGTATGGATACTTCTGAGATTTGCTGAGTCTGCAAGCCCAGAGCTAAACTTTAGCAGCATTTGTATGCACAAGCTCTGGTCCTGTCACTGCGTAATGTGCCTGTAGCAAACATCCAAACAATTCCTCAAAAAGCAGAGTAATGGCTCATATACCATATTCAAAATACAGTAAATCATGCACGCAGTTTTTGAAAATGTTCTCAATATTTCTTTGGACCAATGCTGTAGTTTCATTATATTTGACGGATAAGGTGAGTCTAATATATTCTTTGTTTTGTCAACAATACACAAATGCTGTAAGTTGATGTTGGAAAATGTTGAATGGGAAAGGTCTCCACAGATACCCTGTTGCTAGTGAGGAAGACTACGTATTTGGTGCATTTCCCTCATCACTGAGCTGCATTGTGATTAAATGACTCCCTGACTTTCCATCTATTGCCACTAGCAATACCAGCTAGCCATTGGCATGTTAGCATTGTCATTGTGAGCTTGTTAGCATGCTGACGTTAGCATTTAAGTCCAGTCTCACAGAGCCGCTAGCATTGCTACTCTTAGTCTTGTTCATAGAATAATAAAGCAACACTGCAGCAGTAAGACAAACTACACGGACTAAGACTTATGCAGCTACTGCAATAATTATGCTGAATGGAAAGTGCAAGTAGTAACAATTTCAACCATTACAACCGAGTTATCATTTGAATTCAGTTTATTTATGTGCAAACATTCCTCAATAACCTCAATAACAGAAATGGGCCACTGTTTGTAAAAAAAACAAAACTGCTGCCTTTGAGGCCTCCTTGTGAGCTGCCTTTAATTCACAGCACGTGTTGCGGTCTGTGAATCAATGCAGGGGTTATTATAAAGCAAGGAACACCCAGAGGCGATTGGCATGCATAGATAGGAGGCTAATATTTCCAACATTTTCATCCAGTAATGCAGTAGGACGATGCTTGCCGCATAAATTTCCACAGGTTAAGGACAAACGTGGGGCGAGGCGCATATCAGAGAGAGCATGATTGTGTTAATGAGAGAGAAAAAGAGTGAAAAGATGAAAGATGATGAGGGGGGCAGGGGCAGAGAAATCACCGCAAAGAATGAAGGAAAAGGTATAGATACAAGTTGGGAGGCAGAATGAAAAGATAATGAAAATGGGAAAAGTTGATATGTCGCAGTCGTGCCTGGGTAGATAAGAGATGAAAAGATACATAGAAACAGGGAAAATGACTGCAAGACACCAAGGAAGATTGTCCTATCGCTGGAGATAGAACGAAAAAGTGAAAGAGAGAGAACATCAGATAAAAGAAGTGACAGAGGGCATTGAAATGTCTTCATTTACAGTTTGCTTGATATATGAATCCAGTAGAGTTTCATTGGCGTCACTGCAGTGAGTGTGCCATTCCTCCCCAAAGATCTATCAACCACCTCATTCTCCTCTTCTTCCATCACCCCTGCGTCATGTTTTATCATTGCAACTGTATCAAATCCTTATGCCCTTGTTATACGCAAAGTTATTGTCCTTAATGTGCCCCACAATAAATCTTATCAAGACATTGTCACCATGAAAGCCCTAAAGAGGCAATAAAGCCAAAATATATTCTGTTGTGTGGAACTCTTGCAATCTGTTACTGTGATGCATTCAGTGTTGCCTTCATCTTAGTGATTTTCATCAAATGGTCGACTGAACAATAAGGTCAGACTTTTTTCCTTTTCTCACCTCTCGCCCTGTGGGAATCGTTGCTGAGAGCAGCAAATAATCAAAAGCTCCATTAAACATTGATGAAGATATACAGGCAGTGACTGACGGCCGTAACTGCAACACAGAGTGATGCATTTCCTGCCAACAATGTCATTCATTGCCCTGTATTCAATAAGACGAATATTGTTCCAGACAAAAAGTGCTTTTCAATCTGTTTTAGCATTTTTAATCTGTGCATAAAAAATGGAAATGCCTGAAGTTCTAAAGAAAGTTGAGATATTACCAAAAAAAGTTTATGCTTGGCTCAGTTGGAAAAGTTAGTGGACGGAAACAGACTTAGCAAATAAAGGACGCATATGAAGCATTAAATTTGGATGGAAACGTGATGAAAGAAACATAATGTCTAAAGAGGCAGTTTTGTGATATAAATATCAGTTTTGCAGCCATTAAAAGTGAGTCCAGCAGTGAGTCCAGGTGAGCTGAATCTTCCTGATTACCCTTCTCTGCAGTAGGTAACTTAAAATGTTTCTTTAGGCTTACAGTTTTTAACTAGAAATTCCCTATATACAACAGCCAACTGTGGCTTTACAATCTGTAATCTTCCTCCCACATTTAACTTAACAGAAGTCGTACAGAAGAAATATCTTCTCAGTTTTTTACAAGCCCATTTTTCTTCTCTTCATTCAGTCTCCAGCGGAGTTGGCATCGCTCCTGCTTCTTTCTCGCTGCCTGTTATGAGACAGAATGAGGGAAGGGAATACAAAGACAAGGTATCACTTGGAGGAGATCCCAGCTCATTAGTGAAGTGAACTAATGAGGCAGCAGAATTATCTCAAAGTGATATCCCAGCACACTCAGATTTGCCAGGTGATTTCAAGTCTAAGCCCAAAACATGTGGCTGACAAATGTTCTACCCTCCTAAATCTGATCTTTAATTCACGCTTGATTATTTTCTCTTTTAGTTTTGTTACTCATCAAAATACAAAGACAAATGCCCTGTGTGTGAAAACCTGATTCTATTGCTTCTATTAGCTTGTCTGTGTATTTGTATGACATGTAGACATTGTCAGTTGTTGGTACT
Source organism: Enoplosus armatus (assembly GCF_043641665.1). Taxonomy (NCBI): domain Eukaryota; kingdom Metazoa; phylum Chordata; class Actinopteri; order Centrarchiformes; family Enoplosidae; genus Enoplosus; species Enoplosus armatus. The sequence continues at coordinate 7,205,086 of NC_092201.1, read as the reverse complement.
CATGTCAATGATTGGTGTTTTACATTTCAGTCTCTCTGCTGCAGCTGTTTAGTGGCTGGTTATGTAAAGGCTGGAGGGTAGATGCTCTAATTATAAATACTGGAAGTGTTGCACCACTCGTGAACCTTTAGTTCTTTACCCGCCCTCAGGCAACCATCAATGCACAAAACGGGGGCATGACCTCACAGATTCTCGCTGCTGTTGGACCTCTGATAGCTTCCAATCGGTGATTTTTATCTTCTCATGAAGAAAAAAAACAAAACAGTCAATTTGAAGACGCATTTTGACCCACCTGACACAATGGTGCGCTTTCGAGCTTTCCAGGCCACACTTTTTCAGGACAGGGTCACTCTGTGTTGTCGGGGGATAGGAGAGGTGGGAGGCAACTGGCCGGAATTTTCTGTTAATTGAATGCCGGTTTGGCTTACACAGATGACTGAACTCGGCGTTATGATGGATCCAGCTCATCAATCACAAATATCCTGTGACATCACACGTATACACAGCCTCATTTCGTGACTGTATAAAGTTATTTTTCAGGAGGTGGGAAGTTTTCTTGCCACAAAACAGGAAACATGAGACTGAACTGACAAGCTGATCATCCTGAACTCGTACTGAATGTTTGTCCTGGTCAGAAAACAATACAGACAGAATCAAAAGAGACGCACTCCACCAGGATATTTAGCATAATGATACTTTTAATGAGATTTATAAAGTTTATCACCATTGTCTGAAGATAATATGCACCTTCTACAACAAAAATCTGTCCTGTTTGGTTGTTTAAAATGGAGATATATCAATAATAAACACAATAATTATCTCAATGACAAAAGAAGTAAATTGTGCATTTAAAGTACATGACAGCACCATCACATCAAAATAACAAATTCATTAACACATATTCAAATTTTGCGTTGACGGTCAACATTGTAGGATGTAACAGTTTTGTCTGCATTATACATTTGATGACAAACAGCCTACTACAATTTACAATTGCAGGTAATAACTCAAATCTTCCAGAAGCACCACCGTGTTGTTTTAAAGCAGAAATCCACATTTTCTACACATCAAAGTTTATAGGTCTTTGGGAGTACTATGAATATGTGGGGGGGGGGGGGGGGAGGGGGGGGGATTTGTATGACATCTGATAAATTGCCACAAGAGATGTCACTTGACTGAACACTTCCTTCAAAATCTGCGTGTGTGGAGTAAGAAAGCAGTGAGCTTAGCAGACCTCTGTAGCCTCCTCATCATCAGCTTGAGGCTAGTGGCTCATGGCCACGCTAGCCGCGAATAGCATAACACACACATCTCTGACCGAACTGTGGAACTTCGTTCCAATTGCATTGTGGGTAATGTAGGCTCCAGATTTGCACGAGGAAGAAGAATGTGTGGAACAAAAAAGGCAAAGATCTGGTTCTGCTGCATATAGAGTGCAAATACAAAAATCTGTGAATCTTTTCAGTACTTTTAATTCAGTACATTTACAATATATGGGATTATAAGTGTATAGGAAATGTACATTGTATGTGACTTTTACATTATTATTCATTATAAAAAAGGTAAACCCTAATGTACCAACAAAAAAACCCACACAGGATCTCCCTGAATACTATAAAATGTGTAAACGTTTATAAAACTTTACATATGATTACAAAAGTATGTTGTCACAGATTTGGACAATTCAATGAGACCATCGGTGCACCATAATTTGCTGCAGGTCTGTATAGCGTCATTAATGACCATCAAACACTGTTGGGTTCCTCCATCATCATCTTCTCGTTTCTGTCGTCCACACTGATGTTTGGCCGCCTCTGTGCCTTGAAGATGACGTGTTTACACAGCGTGAGAACTGGCTTGTCTGGTCGAGCCTGCCGCAGATCACTGGATGGAGTGGTCATGTTTGAGGGATTCTGATTGTTTGGAGGGAAATGCAATTAATACGTAACGTTATGAACCACAGTCATACACCCATCGCAGTATAACGGTCAAGGGCTGAGAAAAAAGATGTTAAATTATATTTGAAATTGACCAAACACAACTTTTGAATTCACTCACCTTACACAGTGTGATCAAGATGAATGCTGGGATGCACATCAGCGGAGTGAGGACAAGTAGAGAGCCCAACGTTGCGCTCCAGGCACCGGGTTGATAACCATACACTGACAGAGAATTACTTGTTGTCAGGCTATACAGCAGTGTGAGCTAGGGGACAGGAAAGGGTCAAGTTAGAGGCTGTAAAACAAGTGTAGTGGTGTAAAGTGGAATGAAAGCTGAATAAAATCAAATTCTCTATGGTGAAGAAATTACATGGTTTAAAACATTTTCAACTAGGTAAATAAACGCTGAGCTATTCCTCCACTTGCAGGTGTAGCTTCTGCTAATGGTTCATCCCTCTATTTTTGTTATTTTATTATACAACTTCATATATTAGATAACTTTCTCCTAACTTCACTGGTGGTGTTTATTTAAGGACAGCACCAGAGTTCCATGTTGCCGTACAGCGATGAGTTCCCAAAATATGTTGTCAGAACAAACAGTAGAAAAGGTCAATCGCAATAGGGAGATAGCTCATGTACAATTTACAGGATTCTCTGATGTATTCAAAAGCTTTTGTGGGACATTTAAACCTGCATTAAATTGTGTTTTGGCCACTTGGGGGTAGCACAAGCTTTAAACACAACATTGACATATTGTCACTTTATGCAGTTGATATGGTGGACATTAGCAAACATATTAGCAAACAGTTACCTATTTACACATCCAGCAGACAAAAAACAACATTAGGAATTATTTGCGGTTGCGTTTCTGGTGAGCTGGTGAATTTGTGGGTTTATGAGAGCGTTTCTGCCAAAAACGAGTTTGATGAAAGCTGTAAGAGTGAACCAAAACATTAAAGTTGCGGGCCAGAAAACCAAAACAATGAGCTGAAAGATGCTAAAATGCTCCTTACAGTTGAGGGGAATAACAGAGTCTGTGGGTTCATGACTATGAAGCAACACCTTTCACATTACACATAGTTCTTTCCATTCGTTCGTATAAAAATATACATTTGTGCAACTTTAAGTCTAGGATATCAGAGCTTCAGTGCATGAACAATTGGGAAGACGTTTCAAATGATCTTTCATCTATTATTTCACAGTAATACACAAGTATGATCCCAAAAAATTCTTAAAAGTAGCCGTTATGTGTCTTAAATTGTTTGTAATTTATGCTGCTTAAACATACAAAAACACCAGTATGCTCCTTTAACTGACTTACTGACTCCCGTGAAGAGTTAATATTGCTACTGTACTTTCTGATCGTGTCTGCAGTGAAGTGTGTTTAAAAATAAATGAGTCTCTCCTCATCTTTCCCATATGCGAGCTCCAGCATAATTACTGATGTGGCAAATGAAAATGTGTGAAACACTCAATCAAAGATGAAAGGCCAGGAGAGAGGGAAACAGGAAGAAGCAAAGAGAAGGGGTGATGAAGGGCAGCAAAAGATCTGTGTTCAGAAGTCATATAAGAAATAATGAATACAAATGAAAACATGAGAGGAAGTGGACATTAAAGCTGAGAGCCAGCGCCACACAAAGTAGGTGAATCAAGCAAGTAAGAGATGTGACGCAGGTGTGAGTATCTCACTCCACAGATGAGCGGCGTGATGAACATCCAACAGTACTTCAGCACGGGGAACGGTGGGTACCCGATCATGTCCTCAATGTTGTCATAGAAACGGTCCGCACCTGCAAAGTCATGGATGGGAGGTTTTAGTCAATTAAAGGGAGCAAAATGCTTTTGTTTTTATAGGGAACACTCTTAAACACACGGGGCCCTTGACTGAAAACACGATGAGACGGTGAAGCCTCAGCTTTAAGACAAACTGTTTTTGGTAGTGATATGATTCACCCTTTTAATGCTACTTAATACTTATACTTGACTACATTTATTTCACAATAATTATTATCAATTGAATAATTTAAATGGTTACCTTTCAGATTAAGATTTTACATACAAAATGTGATCAGTTCATAAAATATGATGCATTGTTATATATATGCATATATATATAGCATTGTACACAACATTGTACCAAGTACTTAAAATTAGCTCCACCTCAACCAACAACAACATTAAAGTGCAGCTTATATATTAATACATCAACAATGATCTAGTCTGCATAATAAGTAGGGTTTTTTTTATACTTTACGTATATAATAAAAAAGTACTAGAAGTTAAATTTCATATGCAGGGCTTTTACTTTTAATATTTTTATAGTGAGGTATTGCTACTTTTACTTAAGTAGATGATTGGAATACCTCTTCCACCACTGTATGAAAGTCAAATGTTTTTATTTAAGTATCAAAAGTGTCTTTAACTTGTGTTTATTCTTCTCTCTTGAATGAAGTATTGAAACTTTGTGGATCTAATTCAAAAGTTCTGTAAAACGTAGTGCCCACATCCTAAATACTCATGTACAGCATACTGAAGTATATTCAAAGAATAATTTAGTCTCATTTCATGAAAAAATCTTTTGCATCAATCAATTGCAGCTATGAATTTAGAAATATTAGTATTAGAAACACAATCTAATCTGATCGTTTGTTGGGAAACATGTAATGTGATGTTTCAACACACGATGGAGAATAAGTGAACAATTAGTAATGAGGGAGAGAAGAGGAGGAAGAAGCATGTATCCAGGGAAATAAAACTCAAGTTAAATCTCAGTATAAATCAGGTGGTTCAAATGAGAAGGAAAGGAAGACTGGAGAGACACCAGTCATGAGCTAAGGAGGAGTGGAGGAGGAGGAAAGAGATGGAGATGAGAAAGCTGCTCACCTTGAGCTGCCAAAGAGAGGAGGAGAAGAGAGGAACTATAGACAAAAGGAGAGACATTTAAAAACAGGAGGAAACTGGTATAAGATTAGCAACGTACGCCACCTGGCTGATAGAACAACATCCACGGATTGATTTTTTGCAAATGCACAATGACAGAATAAGTTGTCAAACCTATTTAGGAAAGCAGACACAGCCACATAAATGATACAGCAATCAACCCTGAAACTAACTACATTCACGCGGAGGAGGAAAGTGAGTGGCCTCATTTAAATTTGGGTGAGGAAGCTTCTCCACACATAACACGGACTCACTCTGAGGATGCAGGGAGGCCGAACGAATGGCTAAAAAACTCAAACTGGGGAGAGGAAGCAGCTGCAGAAAGCGATCGATATCTCACTCTGCGTCAGTTTGCAGTAGAAGATGTGAAGCTGGACCCTAAGAGCAAGTGCTTTCTGGAAATGGAAATGCAAAGTACACAATCCAGATGCTGAGAGATGAGATGTAAAGACAAATGTGAGAGCAGAGGATAACTCTCCTCCCACATGTTGTAATTTAGCCAGTAATGCTGTTGATAATGAAGGTGTGGGAAGTGGTGAGAGCTCCAGAAGATTTATCCAAAATGATGGCAGAGGAAGACTGGGATATGGAAATGGAAGATGTGGTTTAGGCAATGGAAAAATCCTGACACACACACACACATATATATATATATATATATATATATATATATATATATAGAGAGAGAGAGAGAAATAGCAGCAAAACACAGGCCAAGGCAGGAATTGAACATCCAGAGAAGAAAAAAAGAAAATGTAAGGAAGCATAAAGCCCTCATATTTCCTCTGTTTGTGTTTGAGTGGGACAGAAAAGACCTGTTTCAGGTTTGGTTTCAGTCCAGTAGGTGGAGCACTCGTGCTCCTGGTTTAGGATAAACCCTATAAATCCAAACTACTACAACTGAAAATCAAACAAAACTATAAAAAATACTATTTAACAAGTCATCTGTACTATAATTGTTATGTAATAACTGTACAATAGCTTGGTTTTCAGTTAGATCACTGAAATCTCCTGTAAAGGTTGCTATCAAACAGGGTTGTGTCAAACTCATACACAAGAAAATAAGTGTCTACAGCGGCGCCTGCAGGTCTGTGAGGTTGTAAAAAACACTAAGAAAGAAAAACAAACAAAAACAAAACTGTTAATTGATAACAGTTGAGGTCCAACATTTGTTTTTGATCTTTAGCAGTCGTGGCATAGTGAATGTAATACATTGCCAGAGGGCGGTGTCAGAGGAAAAACAAAGTTACACACAAAGGATTTGCAAATGCTTTGCTGCCAATAGAAATAGTTCAGGTCATGGGCTTCTGCTCTTGAATAAGTCTGCCTTTATTAGCTTTGCAGATATTTGGTCATAAACCAGAATATTGGACAAATTAAAATTGATGATGGTGCTTTTGGTAGCAACTGTGAATGTAGCGTACTTCTGATGGTGTTGATATTGTGTAGATAGCAAAACACCGAAAAGCAAAAGTCTTCAAATATTCAGGAGAAACACATTTTCAGAAAGTTCGTAAGTCACTTTTGTGTGGAGAAATAGTGCAGCAGTAGTTCACTGAATAATACATAAAAAGCATCATGCAGTGCAGTGATGACGGCCAGTGGCATGACTTACCATACACCCAGCCAATGATAACGCTCTCAAAGCAGGCAATGATGAGGAGACTGATTCCACTGGGACCGTAGGTGTCCATCAGCTGAAAGAGGACTATCCCTCCCTGAAACATGAGCAAGTCACGGCACGAAGGAAGTGATTATCTGTCAGACGGAAGGACAAGCTGTGTTTTTCGGACAATATCCTTCCCTATACAGCAATTTTCTGTGACTTAGTGCCCCCATAGCAGAGCATGACATTCCCATGTATGACATACATCATGAACAGTTTGCAGCCATGCTAGCAGTTCTGTGAGGCTGTGCATAGGCTTTGAGCTAAAGGCTAGCATGCTGACAATTTGCTTAGTTTGGTGCCACGTTCACCATCTTAGTTTAACGTGTTAGCGTGCTAGTAGCAAAATGAATGCTAAATGAAAAGCTAACAGATAACCAAAGTAATTATAATTCTTTCTGTGAAGAACATAAATGTCTGAACCAAATTTCATGACAGTCCATCCAGGAGTTGTCCAGACATTTTAACACAGTATACAGATGTGCTCGACCTGCTTACCTCGGTGATGAGGGGCAGCCCCAGTAGAAAACAGACCACAGCAATGACCAGGGTCAGTAACTCTCTGGCGCACGGCCTCCTCAGGTGACGCGGGAACAGGTCTGTGAGGGCTGTGGCCAGACTCTCCACACACACAAACTGTGAGCACAGAAGTGAAACACATTCGCTCATTTGAAAATACAATATGATGCTGAAACGCTGTATTTGATGCATTGCGTACAATACCTGACTGTCCAGGCCCAGGAAGAGGACCATGAGGAAGAAGAGCACTGCCCAGAAGGACGAGCCAGGCAGCAACGACATAGCCTTTGGATAGGCTATAAAGGCCAGACCAGGACCTGTAGAAAACACATGAATGCATCTATTAACATGATGGTGTGCTGCCAGACCAGATCCTATCAGTCTTTCTGGTTTGTGACCCCTTGAAATGACTTCAGAACCTCTCATAAAGGTTACAGCCTTAGTAAGGACATGAGTTGTGGACAGTTGGGCCTAATATTGATTTTGTTTTACTCCTCAAATTGTTTCATTTGAAGGGTTTTTAGAAATATGAAGGAAGAATCCAGGATTTCACAAGAAAAGAGCAAAGTATTATAGAAAAGTGAGAAAAAATATGCATAATTTTGTGGAAGAGAATCTCTTTCATCATCTTATGACTACAACTATTGATAACTTAAGTTTAGTAACTGTTTGCAAAGCACTTTTCTTGCATTAAAAACAAACAATAAAATATGTCAAAACAAGTTGTATGAGAAGGCAGACAACAATAAAATATGTCAAAACAAGTTGTATGAGAAGGCAGACAACAATAAAATATGTCAAAACAAGTTGTATGAGAAGGCAGACAACTTTATTTTATTACACTGGCCATAAAAAAGAAACTTTCATGTAAAAATCTTTTAACTGTGTGTGAATATAAGATGCCATCTTGTGGACATTGTTGGTTGTTGTCACCACTGCCAGAATTGAAGCCACACTGCTGCAACGATTGGTCGATTGATAGAAAGTCATTTTAAAGCAAAAATTTCTTTGTCATTCATGATAGTAAACTGAAAATCTTTGGGTTTTGGATTGTTGGTTGGACAAAACAAGACTTTTGGAAGATGTCACTTTGGGCTGTGGGAAATTATAAAGGGCATGTTTCACTACTTTCTGGCATTTTATATACAAAGCCATTAAGGCAAATTAGGCGATAATGAAAATAATTGTTAGTTGCAGCCCAACAATACACAAAAATAAATTCAGCTGTTTTGAGATATTTCCATACGGACATTTATGACATGAAGTTGACAGTGAGAGCAGTCAAAAGCAGGATACAGATGATGAAAGGGGAGGAAGTAACTCACCAGCAGAAACAACCTCAGACATCGACATGCCCAGTTCATGAGACATGAATCCCAGCACCGAGAACACAACGAAACCAGCAAAGATACTGGTGGCACTGTTCAGACAACATAGCGCCAAGCAATCCCTACACCAAGAACAAAAGCCTGCACTGTCAAAGAGCACATGAATGTAAAACTGTAACTGTTCGTGTCTGTGTGTGAGGACACCGACCTGTAGCAGTTGTTGTTGTATTTGTTGTAGCTTCCCAGAGCGGTCAGCACTCCCTGACACACAGCGTAGGAGAAGAACACCTGGGTCCCTGCGTCACACCATACCTGGAGTTGGTACAAGATTGACTTTTGAAACATTTGAGAGGGAAATTAACAGCTGACATTGTTAAAGTAACCCAGAGCATATGCTTTCCATCAACTCCTTCCTTTAGAGAGCAATAAAAAAAACATTTGTACGATAACAAACAGCTTTATGTCAACATTAATAATATGATACAACTTCTGTGACATGCACATTATACAGACATACAGGATTTGCATCTTCCTCTTTTTTGTTTCGGTGTCATTGCATCCACAACTATGTGAGCTGTTGACCACATGTGCTTTTGTATTTGTGCACATTCAGGTTTGTGGGTGTAGGCGGGTTTGTTTACAGGAATGTCTTTCTGCGGGCCCTCGTTCTGACAGCATCTGGTTAACATTAGAGGCACCCCAGTGCTGTGAGTCTCGCCCACTAAAAGATAGAGTTGGCAAGTCTCCACGGCAATATACAGGCCCCTACTCTGGCCCCCATGATGGGCCTGACTTATTCCTAGCCTTGGGTCAGAAATAGAAGCCTCAGTCTGCGGCAAAGGCTCCTCACAACTGTCACTGGACAAAGGGGACACTGTTGTGTCCTAAGAGGCCTGCGTTTTATTTTGAAGTCCCCTTAGCTGAGCTACATTCAGATTCACACACGCACACTGACACACCGACAAAAGGAGACACATTCACACATCAAACAGACCCCAGATGCATCCCAGAGCTCCATTACGATTTCCTCTATGGTTCAAACAAAAGCAGCCACTTGCATGCCAAAGCTAGACTCATTAGAAACATCTGTTTTTAAGAGCATCTGGCATTGCATAACTCAGCTCTCTGACCAATGACTGCTGTCACCTGCTTTCACCATTACTCTAAGTAATATTCTCACAGTTTTTCTATTTGTTTACTTCCTTGATCACATACTGAGATTCCCACGATGGTTCAGAGTCGTATGAGTAGCGATGTTTTGTTTTCTAACTCTGATATTTGTGCAACATCAACCCTGATAAGTCTTATGTAGAATCATCACTCACTGGGATGCGTTAATGCACACCAACATACCCACAGAAGAAGAGGAAGTGACCCTCCTCACATTTGACCCCTGAAGCTGAGAGGCATGCTGGGAGCTTTCACGAGGAAGATAGAGAGAGAGAGGAAGGGGGAGGGAAGGGGAGCGGGGTGACGATCAAGAAAGAGCCCTTTTCTTTAGTCACTGTTGCTGACAGAAACAGATGTTGTCATTGTGCAAGAACATCCAGAATTCACCCTCTGTTTTTTTTTTAGAAATTACATCATTATGCTGAGTGAAAATCATATCTGCTGTAAGAATGTGATACTGTGTGCCACTTTTTAATGCAAATAAAAATCAATAATTTGCAATGATGGTAAATTACTGGCTCAAGGTTCAGCTTAAAGCAAGTTCTATTGACTTTTTATACCCCTATAATATACCCTCAAAATGTGCTAGAAACTCCCCATGGAGAGCGCTGTTTTTACTCCTGTTTGATGATGTTACTGTGTACTCGAGGGGAAAGCTTTCTTTGACAAACTTCTCACTAAAAAAGGATCTTGGTTTGCTTTTCTTGTTAAGACGCTGTCTTGGGACCGGAAACAAGAGTCAAGGCAAAGAGAAAGGGTGTGTGTGTGTGGGTGTGTGTGTGTGTGTGTGGGGGGGGGGGGTGTAACAGGACACTATATTCATCCTGTAAGAAGACAGAGAAATAAAGAGACAGATGATGCTCTGGTTGGTTGTGAGGCCAACGCTCTGAGATCTAATGACTCGTTCTGCATGTGTTTACTTTAGAGCCACATACAGAATTTCATATGGCAGCGATACAGACAAGAACAGCTGATTATGACAGTGAGTTCTTACCTCTGGATTAGCGAGCTTGTTTAAATCAGGGAAGAGGTAATATTTCAGTCCCTCCGCGGCTCCTGGGAGTGTCACTCCACGGATGAAGAGGATGAACAGCATCAGGTAGGGGAATGTCGCAGTGAAGTACACCACCTACAAACACAACATACAAACTGGTAGGTTATGATTCCATATGGACACACAAACTCTCGCTCTTTGCATTAAACATGTACTGAAGGTTGACTTTTAATCTTCAGGATTATAACTTCGTGATGACTGATGATTCCAGATAAAAATCAATTATCACTTGATTGATTTGCCTTTATTAAATCTATCACATCACATAGGAGTGAAGGCAGACAGAAAGAAAGAGAGATGAGCTGAAGACAGCCGACAGGAAGAGTGTTCATTAAGGTAGATTCCCAACAGTTTTGGCTGGTGAGCCCTTAAAATGAAAACATGTTTGTGCGCCCCCTCATCATAGGTTGCATAACTCTGAGGTGTGACCATTTCAACAAAAAGCGTGATGTTTGAGTCTCAGATTGTGTTGACTGAGTAATTTCCAGGGATGAACTATCCAGTATTTCACAAGAGAAAAGATTCCAGAAAAGTAAAAAAAAAAAACACCTTTGATTTATTTTCCAGCCACTGCATTAAAAGACTGCAATCTAACATCATGGACAGTACTGTATATGTATGCTAAAGCAGTACTCGCCTTTCCTGTGGATCTGATTCCCTTCCAGATGCAGAAGTAACATATGACCCAGGCAACCAGGAGACACAAAGCCAGGTCCCAGTGCACCTTACCCAGGTGCATGTCATCTGACATTCTTAACACACGGTTACTGTGGGGAAGAGATCAGACACGTAAACACACATACACAACTGTATCCTCTGCAGAATGATGTACAGATGTGCGATACATACAAACACATTTAGTCTCTTCTCAAAAGCTTTCTCCCACTTCAAATACACAAAGCTGAACAGCACGAGAAGAATGCATTGAAAGCCATATTTCCTTTTAGTGTGTCCATGACAGTAGAAACAAATGCAAATACAGCAAAAAGGGCCACACATCTGCATCATAAATACAGATGTTTATGTTGGAGGGCTTTTATGTTATAAAAGCTGCATGAAAAAGAGCACACATTGTTTTCATCATGCAACGTAACTGAGTGATTTCCCAATATCTGTTCTCGCACCAAATCACAAGATTATCATGTGAACAGCAGCAGCCAGGTTTCAAAATATCTTAACATTTGAGGCAAACTACTTTTAATGTGACTGGCTCGTTTTCCCTGCTGTGTTTGGGAGGCCTTGGTTGACCTTTTCATGGTTCACCATTAACATCACATCCACTCAGCGCCCTGACAGTAAAGATGGCCTCCTGGTATCTCGAAAGCATTATGAGCTATTGCTGGGGAATGTTCCACCCAAGGACAAGCACACTGGGGAGGCTGATATTACTGTCAAAGCTTTTTTTATGTCTCAAGAAGATTAGTGTGCGAGTGTGAGCTTGTTTCTCACGTCCAGAACTCCTCTTCCGGTGACTTGGCCATCAGAAAATCGTCTGTTTCATTCCTGGGAATATAAAAATAAGTAAAGTGAGTTGAAATCAAATGATAATCCTAAACAACGTTTAGCCATTGTTTTAGCTCTGGATCGGCTATCAAGTCAAGTACTTTTCAATGCAGTTTTAATTTTCTAAACAGTATCACATAAAAAACTAATCAGTTCCTTTATCGTTATTATTGAAATACACTTATTCACTTTCTTGCCAAGAGTTAGATGAGAAGATCGATACCATTCTGACAAAGAAACAGTCCATTATAGTCAGACCAATACTGGATTTTTGAGGCCAATAGTGATATTGATCTTTGTTTTAAAAATCTGATAATGATACATCAGCTGTCATTTTTTAACCAACGTAGTTTGGCATATTTGTACAGAATTTTTTGTTATTTATTGGCTGATATATACACTGTTATGGCTAACTGTTTACACCTGTTTTCAGTCTTTATGCTAAGCTAAGCTAACCGGCTAAGCTAAACTAATCTACTTTATTTATTTGTGGTATCAAACTTGTCATCTAACTCTCGGAAAGAAAGCAAATAAGTGTATTTCTTAAAAAGATTATTTTAATAGGTCATTTTTCAAACATTTGACACCCCATTTGTTTTTTCAACCACTATTAAATGAAGGCCTGATAAGTCATTTCAATTTATCTGTGTACTTTTCATCTCCAAACTGCCCCAAGACAGCAATTAATAGTGTTGTGTAGTTTCATCACAGTAACATATCTAAGAACCTCTTGCTTTAAACACATCAAAGCATGGGTGTGTCCCAAAGCTGTTGCATCTATGAAAGACTAATCTCATATTTCTTATCATTCTTTGTATGCATCACAGCAATATGATGAATGCCCGCTATGCATTCAGCATGTTATAAATGGCGATAGTTCCTGGTACAGCTTGATCATAAAGATGCAACTTACATGTACGTGAGGTTCTCAAAGTAGTCAGTTGAGGTGATGTTGTTTAGGAATGACCAGTTGGAGCCAAGGTGAAATAAATGGGGGTTGGCAAAGATGCTAAAGTGACTTTGACATGACTCTAAGAGGTTGAGGAAAGAGAGATAAAGGTGAATTGGATGTTGGACACTTCAAAATGTTAAAATATGCAGAAGAATTCCTCTTGTGCCTCCTCTGCAAGTCTGCAAGGAAGCAATAAGCACACTGCTAATCAAATACAGAGGGTTTAAACCAGCCAGCATTGAATCCTCAAAAGCATGCCTCACCAGTGTTCCACCAGTTGTCACATGTAGACCAGGCCAGCGGACTAGTGAAGGAGTAAACCAGGTAGAAGATAGCCCAGGCCAACACCACGATGTAGTAGATGTTCAGATAGACCACAATCACTTGGGACGCAACCCCCACCCCTGCAGGACACAGTGAGTTTTCACACACTTAATGACAGCTCCTCTGCAACACTGCGATACAAGTACATATGTTTCTCATATTATTACTGTTATTTCATTTTGGTTTAACATCGGAAGCATTTGATATGAACCATCAACCACCAGCATTGACCGCAATCAATAAAATGTTCTCTTCCATTTTATTGAATGTATTCCCTGTCCTTGTTTTAGAGCAACTAAGCCTGTTTGAAATTTAGATATTGGAGAAAACAAGCTTGACAGTGAATGCACAAGGCAGCTATTGTTGAGGGTTGACTGCTCCTGAATGTTTGTGGAAGTGCTGTAGTAAGAAATACTGCATGAAATTTAAAAACTAGCTTTTAAACATTCCTCAGAAAAAGAAATAGAATATTTAAAAATGATAATGTGGTCATTTTGTTTTGTGGGATCTGGATAGAAACATTGATACCATACCAACATGAAAACAGCTATTTTTCCCAATATCAATAAAGAAAGCACAATGAAAAATATGCATTTCCTGCACATCAGCTGACTAATTCTTATGTAATTCTACAAGAATCTGTCTGAGCCTTGTTTTTACCCTGGAACATTGGGCATATCTTCCTCCAAGCAGTCACCCCGCCCTCACTGGTGTATTGGCCCAATGCCGTCTCCAGGAAGAACACAGGGATGCCACAGAAGAAGAGGAACACAAAGTAAGGGATGAAGAAGACACCTGCAAACATAGATGCCCATGAAGAAGAAGCAGGAGCAACACAAATATTTGCATGCAGCACACTGACAGATAAACACATATTAAGCCACATATCCTCCACATTACTAAAGGTGTTCTGAGTCGATTATGTCACTAGCTAAGTGGGATGACAGGCATGATTTGAAATGAGTGAAATTATAGTGAGATTATGCAATTTTCCAAAAATCTCAATGACCCTGCCTAAAGAATCATGAATAGTGACAAAAGAACCAAAGCAGAAGAATCAAGACAAAATGGGATATTATGAAATGTGACTGACCATGATACAACATTCTTGTGCACATGTACACACACACGTTTTCAGCCTTTCTGCAATGCTTGTATTCAACCTCAGCAGCCATTTATTCTCTATTACAGCCCAGAGAAATCCTCCATACATCCAAAATCCAGTCTCTCACCTCCTCCATTCACATAGCACAGATAGGGGAAACGCCAAACATTTCCAAGGCCAATGATTTCTCCAGCCATGGAGAGTATGAACTCCGTGTTGCTAGCCCATTTCCCCCTTGGCTGAAGCCCTTCCTCAGGAATCCCTTTATCTGGCCCGGGGTCTCTAGCAGAAGCCCCACGCGCTGTTTCTGCAGTCATGGTGTCTCAGTCTGCTGTATGCACACAAAATAAACACCAGTGAAATGCAAATAATGTGTGTTAAGTTCTCTCCAGCTCTCCTTTATATATGCAGATATAGAACAGAAGCCTTTACAATTGAATTGATATTTCTCATATTTATTCTAACAGCTCACATTGCAATATATTGACGTTCCCTCCTCTGATTAAGTCAAATGAAAGAGGCTCTGACAAAACAACGCCCAAATGCCATTAACTGCAAATAAGATGAGAGAAATAACCGACTAACTTGTGCTGGTGACTGCAAAAACGAGCCCAAGAAACTGCTAAATGTAATGAGGCAATTAAATATTTTTAGCGTCTTAACAGAAATTTGAATGCATGTAACTCACCCGTGAGTTTGCAGTGGGCGCCCACAATAAAATCCCTCGACTGACTGAGCGAAATTTGTAGAAAAGCTTTATTCTAAAGAGGGGTGTGTCCATTCCGCAGTGAGGCTCCAGCATGGACATGCAAAAGTTAGTCGAATTAATGTCCAGATATTTAAGCATACGGTACAACACTACAAAGTAAAAAAAAAACAGCTCATTAAAGCAGGCAAGTATCATGCATGCAAACAATACTCAACTAAAATGCATTTCAGGTTCAAATTATGCAGAATAAATGCACCATTTTAGTTAGCTAGTTTTGTTATTGAATTGAGTTTTGTATGTAAAATCTTAATCTGCAAAGTACTTTAGTATTACTTAACAATAATTTAAACTTACTGTAGGCTGGTAGCGGAGTAAAATGAAGTACAATATTTCTCTGTAAAAAGGAGTTGAGGATTATATATATAGTGGCATAACTCAAGTGTATACTCAAGTATACAGTAGTTGATTGATGACATATTTTCCACCATTTCACCACTGGCATTTTTTTATTCAATTGAATCCCCATAACCCCAAAAAACTGAACCATTTGGTCTTTTATTACACAGGTTTCCAATGTAATACTCATTTATTTATCCGTGCATAAGCACTGTATAGCAGGCGTCTACCTCTATACCAACAATCTTTAATATCATAACTATCTATGCTCAACTTAATCTTAATTAAACCATTTCATGGGTGCGGTATCTGGGCAGGTTTTCTGCCTGACGGTGTAACTCAGGGCAGCAGCGCACCCAGGCAAGACAGGGAGGAGTTTACGCACATTGACGTTAGGCGAGTGACGTACCAGGAAATAAAAGTAAACAACGCATAGGACGAAAATGTTATGAAGCGTTAGTCATCCATTCTTATTCCGAGTCTGTGGTTTTTGTGGTGATTTATTCATAGTGCATGAAGGATTTTTATCCCGGTAAGGACTGGGACCCAGTTAGAGACAGGCTGGAAACTGGTAAGACACCCGTAGAGTTGAGAGAGAGTCGGGTGCGGCAGCCGCTAATGATAGCTAGCTCGATATGGCAATTTCCTGTATTATTTGAATTTGTTTACAGGATGAAATGCCCTCACGACCATGGCTTAAAAATATCTCCTTGACGTTAGGTTTGTCACACGAATAAAACACCATCTTTGCCCCTCCCCATAGTTTCTTTTAATTTTACCTGAGTGTTTTCGCGTTTTTTCACTTATTAATTCCAGATTTAGCTATGTTAGCCATCAGATCTTCAGAGGAGGAGTCCGCTGAGATTGAGGAGATGGACACCTCAGAGCCCAACTGGTGCTGGTTCTACTTGGCTGAGTGTGGAGTGTGGCATATGTTTGAGGTAGTTCACAGGACATGACAACTTCACACATCACAATACACTTTCCAACAGTCCTAATACTGTATTGCCCCTCCCTCTGTGATACATGGGTCTCTAACTGAGAGCTAAGAGTGTGCAGGTTTTAATGTCAGTCAGAGACTACTCAATGCAACGTCACAGACTGGCGCTTCCTCTTTGGTTGAGGTTCATTAGATGCATCTTTATTACAAAATAAAATTCCTTGTAGTCTTTGGTTTGTCACAAAAAATGGCAGTAAGTGCACAGGATTAGAGACCAGTACTGTCAGTCCCATTGCATTGTGAATTCCCATTCACCCGTTACCTCTGTATAACAAGGTAAACATTAGTGGAGCTGCAATGATCAGTCGATTCATCAATCATTCGATAATTAATTCCTCAATGCCAAACATTTGATGCTTCCAGGTTGTCAATTGTGAGAATTCACTGCTTTTCTTGGCCTCACTTTGTTGTAAATGTAATGCTTTTTTGTTTTTGGACTGTTGATACTGTTGATACTTTATAGACCTAACAATTAACCGAGAAAATAATCGCCAGATTAACCGACAATGAAAATAATCAACAATGATTTACGAACAATTTACTAACGACAACAATTATTTACATTATCTATTAAACTGCACATTCATTCCTTGATTGTCTGTCTAAAAAATGTTAGTTAATGGTTACTTGTTATTTGTCTGACCAACAAGCCAAAACTTATAAGACGAAGAAAAGCAGCAAATGCCTCTAACAAAGAAGATGGAACTAACAAATGTTTACCTTATTTGCTTGAAAAATCACTTAAACTGAATTTTCTGTTGATCGATTAATTAACTAATTGTTTCACCCCTCCATAAGACTTAATTTATCTTTCTCACTTTCCCTGTCAGATTGATCCCAGTGCAGCCTGCTCTGTGACTAGCGCCCAGATCGAGCAGTGCTACAACAGGAATCAACGAGGTGTCATGGAATTCTACACGGCGAAGTACACCTACAGACTGGACTTCTCAGGTGTGATGAAGAGTTAGTTACAGTAACGCTAAACTTCATCAGACAGACCATATTCAGCCCTCAGAATTATGAGAAGAAAGTAGTCAAGATATGAGGTCCTGTGGCTCTAATCTTTATTAAATTCCTCACCAGTTATGCGGCAGATAAATGTAACGACAGGGAAGCAGCGGCCAATCAAACGCTCCCTGCACTCTGCAACTGGCTTCAGGTAAGATTTGGTGACATCTAGAGAACTTTTTTGTCTTCAGTTTATCCCTTCAGCTAACAAAGAAAAGGTGCTGGAGGGAGCAGGATGAGGTTGTGAGTAAGGAGATCATGCTTTAAATGAAAAGTCAGGGTTCAAGCATCTGCCAGCCTCAGGAATCCTTGATGTAAACCCTAAATTGATATCCTAAATTCTACCCTTATATTTCGTATACTGCTATAACAATGTATTTACTGACCTCTCATCTCTCTCTTTCACTATTCTGCCAGGTTTATTTGTGATAATCTTGCCTTGCCTGTTCCGTGTCATTGGGAGAGAATCAATACAGATGAGCCCTATCAGGTGAGTAAAATAACACACAGTTTGGTACACGCACACACACACACACACACACACACAGACATTGTTGGCACTGGGCTGGGTTGGCATTTTGCCCCAGAAGAGTCTTTTAAATTCTTTTAACATTTACATTGAAAAGGGGCTTGAAATGTTCCACATGGATCTTGGTCCTTGTTGATTCGATGGTGTCACATGGTTCAGCACACTTATATTATCACTTGCATCTCACTCCAAACAAACTGTAGAGATTAAATTTGGGAACTAAACTTTTGAAGTAATCTTAAATCAGTGCCATTTTACAGGGAGGTCATGTATTTTATAAGTTATAAGGTTGATGGTTTAATGAGGTTTATCTACTGGGAAGGAAAATAGTAAATAATGAGACACATACTCAAACACACCACATTTACTCAGGTTATGTTTCCATCAATGCACAATTTATATATCATCATATAATCCATACATAAACACTGTGTATTTAGATTAAAAGCTTTTCAAAGTTTTGAGAAAGTTTGGAGTTGAATACACAAGTGTACGTCTAATTTACTAACTTGAACCAGAAGTTGCAGTTCAAACCCTTTGTGTTTGTGTTATTTTCCCACCACAAATGACTGTAGAAGCTAAACTCTCAGAAAATTGATTCCAGTTCTTAAAAGATCTGGTTTGATTTGAATGTTTATTCTCACTGTGCAGCTGTTTGCTGGTCTTCCATTATTTCATTTTTACTTTCCAACCAGGCTTTGACAGTGAAGCTCACCATTACTTTCACTGTTACCCATGTGCGATTGTGTTTTTTTGCAGCTCATCCAGCTTGGAAGAGACACCTATGAGTTTAAAGAAGTCGCCAGACTGTATGATAGGACTATGGATCATCCAATCAAATCCATCCAGAGGATTCAGAACCTGGACTTATGGGAATTCTTCTGCAGGTAGACAATTGATGCGTTGGTGTGGATGTACTGCACAATGTCCAAAGTGCTCTTTTGTGTTAGCAGAGGATTCTGCTGAGATGGTCATTGTGATATGGGTCATTTTAATTTTGCATTTGTAGCTCTGTGAGAGATACAATGGTACTTTCCCAGCTCCTTCTGCATTCAAAGCTTTTCTTCTGTTATAGTAAATCAACCGAATGAACCAATTTGAGAGCATTCCCACCTTTACTGAAACATTTAATTGATTTTGATGCAACATCTGAAACACTGAGAGAAAGTCAATCACACTGTAGTTTTCAGCACATCCCTGTTGCCCTTTGTAGCTTGAAAATACACTTTGCAACAAAGTGATGATCAATACTCTGTGTTGTGTTGTCATTCCTCGGTTCTCCCCTAAGGAAGAAAACACAGTTGCGAAAAGTCAAGCGCACATTGGATATTGAGGAGCGAATGCTGTTTCATGGCACAGGACACAGCAACATACAAGCTATATGTACTTTTAACTTTGACTGGCGGCTGACAGGAAGCCATGGCGATGTATATGGCAAAGGTAGATCCTTCTGTGTTGTGATGTAACAACATCATGAAACAATTCTCTACTTCTTTTGTCCGATTTTAAACTTTTCATTCCATCTTTCCCTCCTGCAGGGAGCTACTTTGCCCGGGATGCCAAATACTCCAGTAAATTCTGTCACACCACAGGGAAGCACAACACCACCCTGCAGAGACACGGACTCGCCCCACCGATATTTGCCAGTGAGCCGCCCTACAAAACCATGTTCCTGGCCAGAGTGCTTGTTGGAGAATACACTGTTGGTCACCCCATGTACTGCAGACCACCCTCCAAGGATGCCAGCTTCACCAACTTTTATGACAGTTGTGTGGACGATATGGCCAATCCAAAGATTTATGTAATTTTTGACAGCAATCAGATTTACCCAGAGTATCTGATTGAGTTCTACTGAAGTACAAGAAGATATGTACTTTTTTTTTTTATCGAGGCTGGATCTCAAACGTGGAAATATTTTGGATACAGAATCAGATGATGGGATGAAATGGAAAAAAAAGAAGCAGCTTAAGGGACTTTTGCTTTTTCTTTCAGCCAGATCCAGCGCCTAACTGGAGCATGGGTCATCTAAAGTGCCTTTGGGGTAATTGGAAAACCAAGAAGACAGTGAAGACTTTGTGTACAGTTTGTATACTGTACAATATATTCCAAGATGGTCACGTAAAAAGGATGAGAACACTGACTAAAGATCAGTCTTTGTGGCAATTTTGTATTAAAATGCAGAATATGCGCTTGCTTGTTCGATATCTGTGCACAGTCGTTTAAAAATAAGAGTGACATTTGCAGCCTGTAGGTTATAGCTGATGTCCTGCCATCGGCCACAGCCCTTCCTTCACATCCACAGTGCCACGCATGAGCTTATTTACAGGTCATGTCGACATAATTCCAAATGACGAAACCAAAAACCACCAACATGTTCCTGCTCACTCATTCAGCACCGTCATCTGCCAGTTCGTGACATCAGCATCTGTGTATTATGTTGGCATTTATTTTTTTGTTTTTGTTCCAAAAAACGCTTCTACCTCTACATTTTTTTAACCATGCATCAGTGCACTTTCCCCCCTTTCCATGAAAGGTTTTGTAATTGTGTCACAATGACATAAAAGTTGTGATGTCGTGTTCACTTGTGGTCCTTGAGCAATATGTTTTCTGTGTATCTTTTCTGAGCATTGACTAAAGTCTTTAAACGACTTGACAATGAGGTTGAATTTTGTGTGCGTTTGCGACAAAGTTCATTCCAGACCAGAACAAGATCAGTTTTAGCATCACATTTGATTTAAAATCACCCGAGTGTGATGTCACCACCTGCTAACACCTTTCTTTGAAGGATGAGCAGGTTGTTTTCTTTGCACCTCATGAATGTAGCCAGCACATGTATAGTACTGTAATGAAAATTAACCACACATTGTACTATTGCCTTGCTGTGTGCGTTCGTTGAATTCATTGTATGAGTATATGTGTGTGTGTTTGAGCAAGGAGAACAACAAAAGCATTCAGAGTACCAAGTTTGCCACAAGGTGGTGTAACCGTATAAGAATGGATCATTTCCTCACAGTAACTGCAGGCTGGTGAGGAAACAACCAGATCAGTCATAACACTACAGCTGTGTGTGATTGTTGGGGTGTATGGAGTTATATGTGTGTGTCTGTAATTTGCACATTACAATAATAAACTTTTCAACATAAATATCTCTTCACCAGAGAAACAGACTAAAGAGATATGATCTTGTCAATGATCTTCCACTTTCCACTAGTGAGGAAAGACGGCCTCCCTCAGAGGTGTGGCTTTAAATGACACATCATCCATATGAGTCAGAAACAACAGTGTCAGCTGTAGTATCTACCTGAGCAAATCAGAGAGAGGAAGGTCAGTTTTAAAGCTTATTTATTTAGCTTTTATATCATCTATTTAATTTCTGTCTGTCCAGACAATGTGGGGCATCGATGGTGAAATTGAGTACATGGACACATCAGACACTCCATGGTATTGGTGTTATCTGGCAGACTGTGGAAGGTGGCACAGATTTGAGGTAAACTGTTTACATTTCTCTAGATCAGTTACAAAAATGTGTAAAGAGCAGAATGTGGACTTACCTTGTGTTACCTAATGTCCACCTGCAGGACGAACCCAATAACCCCTTTTGGAGTGAGAATATTGAAAAATGTTACCAAAGAAACAAAAAAGGGGTTTTAAATACCTCTTCATCCAGTTGCCACAGCAAGATTGATTTCTCAGGTATCTGGCTACATGTACTTATTCACATTAAGTCCTCATTTACATGTAAAGAACTTGGTTCACTTGACCTCTGTGCTCTTATACAGCAATGTTACAGACTGACCTCAGCACAGGACGGCAAAGGAGAATCCAGCGGGGCTACAACATTGAGAGAAGGTGAAGTGAGGCTTTAAAACACATGAATATAACAAATAATTGAGTGAGTGATAGGTCAGTGCTCAGTATTGTTTCTTGCAAAATGAAAGTGAAACTGCTATGCAAACTGTCCTCCACAGTTGTTCCTGCTTCAGTGCTTCTCCTGTGTTCTGGGAAAGTGTTGACCTCACTTGTCCATATCAGGTGACAATGACAGAAATGTATTGAAAACTATTCAGTAAAGCAAATCGTGATCAATGAATGGTAAGGTTTGTATCTGCGAGGTGAGTGGTTTTGAGATATTCAGGTTTAAAAACAGGCTTCCTTGCTGCAGACCACCGACAAACCCAGTTAGCATCAAATCATTAAAATGAATTGAACTGAATTTATTTCATATTCCTACATGTTTAAATTGTGGCCTTCATATCTGTCATCTCTGATAGTCACAGTAACTTCAGCTAGTAATTATAACATTAAATTCTTGCTAACTAGACAGTAGCATGAGCTAACATCACCAAGCTTGCTGTCTGGTAGCCCCAGTTTGACAAAAGTTAACCGTAATGTGCTCTTTTTGTACAACACAAGACAAATATGAACACATTATTTTTGTATGAAAATATAAAATAATTGAAAGTAACATCAGTATAGACAAATATATATGTGCTTTAATGTTTTTTCAACTAAAGCCTTTATTGAACGTGTATTTTTATTATGTTTTACAGTTAATCCCTCTGAGTGTACTCACCCCCGAGTATCAGACTGTGGAAGGTTATGTGAAGAACGAGGGGCTGTTGGACAGATCCATCATATCGATCATCAGGATACAGAACTTGGACTTATGGGAAACATATTGTCGGTAGGTAGGTTTCGCTCCCTCCGTTCCCTTCATCATTCCTCCTATTAGTAATCAAAATGGTCGTTGTCTTTGTTTGTGTCAAAGGAAAAAGAAGCAGTTAATGAGAATTCAAGGTGTCAATGAAATTCAAGAGAGAAGACTCTTTCATGGGACCGAAATCAGAAATGTCGACAACATTTGCAAGTATAACTTTGATGTGCGGTTAGCTGGACAACATGGCCACATATATGGCAAAGGTAAGTGAAATGATACAGTCTGTGCATCTATATTGCTGTTCACCAGAGTTTCCCCTGTTGATATGAGTTTTCTTGTATTTATTTAGGAATATATTTTGCAAAACATGCAGCATATGCAGACAAATTCAGCAGGAGCAGCATGGATCCGTTGCCGCTGTATGGTGGGGGAACACAAGGTGTTCAGGGTGCATCCACTAAAATTATATTTGTGGCGCGGGTGATGATCGGGACATCAAATGTTGGAGAAAAACATTTCCAAAAACCAGACCATGGAATTTCGGACAACTTTCATCACAGCTGCGTGAATGATATCAAGGATCCCACTATTTTTGTTATTTTTGACTCAAATCAAATATTTCCAGAGTATTTGATTCAGTACAGATGAAGTCGAGAGAGGATCCGGATCATGTGCAATATCAACATGTCTACCTAAAACCGTCTGGGTGAAGATTTTTACACTTTTTAACCACATTTTTAAAGGAGGAGTTAGAATCTGCAGTTATCTGAATGAAAGATATGTTTAGCGACGTTTAGCTATTTTTAAAATGAAGAGGTCTATATTATACTATACATATTATTATTATTTATTATTTCGCAATACATTATTTGACTTTGGTCACATTGACACTTGTTTGCTATTTAATATTTATGACCACATTATACAGATTTCTCTTTGAAGAGCTTCATAAATAAATTTCCTGGCAGAACCAAACCAACGTCCACATGCGTTTATTCCTGTTCCAACTTTTCATCATCTCTGTTATTAGCGAGGATAAAAGGACTGCGGTTTCATGAACAATGATGGAAGGGCGCTGCGAACAATCGTAGGCCCACCTACAAGATCTGATTGGGCCCTCCGGTCTGATTCACCTTAGATGAGGGTCCATGTTCCCAGGATCTCTCGTGAATTCTTTCCCTGAAAAGATTAAATCCTTATACGGAAGTACCTCAGAAGGGAAACAAACAGACATATACATCACAGCATTAATGGATACCAGAGACTGTTGTCCAGGTGTTTGAAAACATCTGTCTACTCTGTCACAGTAAACCCATTTGCCAATAAATGAGAGAAATCATACTAATTACAAATGGAGGCAGTTTTTTGGCTCAAATTGCACAAAAAGTATTAAGAATGATTAAACATTCTTTTTCAAAACAATGTGTCTCAAAATATCTATCAAAAATGGATTTTCATTCTTGACAGTACCAGTCAACTACTGTACAGTATTTGGGTAAGAGGCATGTTGAGATGATAAGGAAGCACATTGTGAAGATATTCCTGTTTGTTTCTTCTGGCAAATCACAATCATCACATGACAAGGAGGGATCAGCACCCAGCATCAGTTCCCAGAACAATTTAATATCATTACAAATAACTCACATGATTCTTTTCATGGTAAGAAAACTATATACTATTTACATAAGACTTAGTGAACAGTATTAACACGCACTTTCAACAGGAACCAGGAAAGCGAAACTGAACTCACACAAGCCAGGAAACTGGTTGCTCTGCTCTCTGCTGGTGTCAGTGACGTCTGAATAGCTGTTGTCCTTTCACAAAGAAATCACTATACCACAGCTGTACTGACATCGCTGTCTTTGTGTGTGTGTCTTTATACTGCAAGTGTTGCTGTAGTTCCTGCTACCCAGCGATCACCTCTTCCTCTTCGAGTGAATCTTAGTGAAAGGGCTTTACTTCACTGTTACAGTACCTGTTCAAATGGAAAAGAAAGAAAC
This sequence comes from Enoplosus armatus, assembly GCF_043641665.1. Classification (NCBI taxonomy): domain Eukaryota; kingdom Metazoa; phylum Chordata; class Actinopteri; order Centrarchiformes; family Enoplosidae; genus Enoplosus; species Enoplosus armatus. The sequence goes on along the minus strand of NC_092201.1, from coordinate 7,180,286 downwards.
GCAGCCAACTGTACTTAAGGAAAACTGTCAGCAGAGGTCGCTGTTGACAGATTTTTAGAAATAGAGGGTTGAACTCTTGGCACAGAGCAGCATTGGCTGCTCCACATTATGTTTAGTGGTTTCTAATGGCACATTTCTGCCATTATTTCTGCATAAAACTCCCTCAGAGTGAGTCAGCAGCTCAACATTATGTATTCTCCCAGCATCATCACTTTTAGTTACCCAAGGGTCACAGCCGGTGGTTACGGTCAGTGGTGGAAACCAAGTACATTCACTCAAGCACTCTACTTCAGTACAATTTTGAGGCACTTTACTTCAAAATTTTAATTTCATGCTACTTTATACTTCTATTCCACCACATTTCAGAGGGAAATTTTTTACTCCACTACATTTGTTTGACAGAAGGAGCCAGAAGATTAAACCAGTGGTTCCCAACCTTTCTGCCTGGTGACCCCTTGAAAATGTCTATGAGTTGTTAGCAGTTTCACCAAAAAGACATTTCCTTTAACTTCAAACAGGTAAAAAATGTTTCACAAAAAAGCCAAAAAAACAAATACAGATTTGTGTAGCAGGACTTTGTATTTTCTTTTTTCCTACCCCCTTAAATTTTCTCATGACTATATTTTGCTTTTACATGTAATGTATAATATATATATATATTGTATCTTCTCACTTCTCACATTATTTTGAGTTTAAATAAAAAAAGATACAATATCATTATTATTTAGAAAGTTGAAATAAAAGCTTGCATTCAAGTGATTTTCAGTTTATGACCTTTTAACACTAAAGGCTGACGCTTTAGACCAAATAACTAAATTGTCAGGTAAATGATTGTTTGTGTGCCTGACTGTTAAATTAAAAATATCTGATTGCCCCTGACCTTCGGTTCACTCAAACACCAAGACATAAGTCACTTGCCATATGCTTCCACTTCTCCCACATGCTTGCCTTGCAGGCATAGTATCGAGCGGTGGGAGGAAATCTTTCATCTGTCACAGGCCTGCCTAACTTCCTTCCCTATTGTTTAGTTTAGTGGTTTACCATAACACGTAGGTCCAGGTGTCGCTGTCGCTGTCAGAAGTCATGTCTGCAGGATATGGAACACCCGAACACACATGGAGCCATCATGTGCGAATAACTTTCATCTTCTGAATGACAAAGGCAGCTCGCAGTTAATTGGTAGTTTAGTGTGAAGTGAAGTTACAAGTAGCCAACAGACTGTCTTCACTGAAGGAGAGGAGGGAAATGTTGGGGGCATGTTCACAAAAGTAGGAGCTGCCTGTTTCTTCTCTTCACAGCATTTACATGACATTACTTTACATACACAGTTCTAATGAGCTTTATCACTATGGATAGAGCATGAAGTCCAGGATAAAACGATTTCATTTGTAACAACCAGGAAAAAAAAATCACATTCTCTCGTTTTTATTTTTGCTTATTTATTCATTTAGTTTGGCTCAATATGAATTGAGCCAAGTGTCACATACAAGTGTTAATTCACATGTATGTGACTGTTTACTGGTATAGTATTGGTAGTTTCTGTAATTGGAGCTCTTTTCCAGAGCCAGGCCATCATCTCCCAGTAAAACACTTGAGATGATTGAATTGGTCCTGTGGGTAAGATGGACAGGTTCAGTGATGAATCTAGCAGATGGTGTTTGGGAATAAGGTTATGTCTATGCATAACAAATACATTCTTGATTCAGTGTTATTATCATTATGTAACAAAATCTGTCCTCACAGATTGAGGCTAACTTCTAGTTTGAAATGTTTGAAACTGGGGCTTGCGGGTTCTTCCAAGTCAATAGTGAAGTCAGTCGAGTTTGATATCTTCTTAAATATTTACAGCTTGGCGTGCTCAAAGCCTGGCGTGTGATGAGAACCTCTTTGATGTCTGCTAGATCAGATGATATCAACATGTTGAGTTTGTGAAAAGACCAAGTCTAATTAGTGGTTCCTCTCAGAAAGCTGCTTGTGTGTTGTGTCATTTAGAGAGAGAGGGAGAGTAGCATTTCTGTCTCCAATGAAACCAAGATTAGGTAACGGCAGGAACAGAAATTACGCCCTTTCTAAATTATTTAACATTTCAAACACTCAAAATGACATTCTAATATTCTACAAAATCTCAATGGTTCAAAGCCTGTAAACTAGTTCAGGAAGACAATCACTGCTACACTCATGACACACTCTTCTCAGCGTATATCCAATGCACCCTTTGCAACCCGGCTGTCTGTTTAGCCCTGATGTTCTGTTTCCTCTTCAACAGCGCAAAAAATATACTTGTTTTATCAGAATGATACTTCATGACTTTTCTTAATTTTATGAGAATTCCTTACAAACAAGATTTTGTACTGATGAAAATGACAGAACATGATGCATTACCTCCGCTCTGGGTCTCAGAGACCACAGCTGTTAAACATGATTAAATACAATGTATGTTCATATGCTCTATATTTGTTACTGATACGTCCCTAACGGGTTAGAGAGTTAAACATCTCTGGGGTCTATATTGAGGGAATTTTTACACACACAGGAGGACAAACAACGAGGAAGTAAAGCCAGTGTCAACAAAACACTTGGGTTAGGCAGTCAACAGTGTTCTGCTCTCAACACATGTGGATCAGACCTTTGTCACAGCAGACATTTTGACTCGTCGTAGCAGGATAAGCGCAGGTGTAATTAATAACTTTAACGATGGCTCAGGTCCCAGCAAGCCACGGTCCGGTGAGCCAGCATGCACAAAACCAAGACCCTGGAAGTGGCTCTCCTGGGTGGAAGGTGGCCACCGTTACTGTTATTAATGACACCTGAGTTGACATGACATGTCAAAGTGACTGCAGTGAAAAGGGTCTATTTTATACTAATTTCCAATCATATGCTGCCACATCTACTCATAGGTGCGGTATTAGCATTGGTATTACTTATGTTTTGTAGAGGGTGAGTGTAATGCATTTTCCTTTGGATGTTTTGGCACATGATGTGATGCTTTCATGCTTGATTTTATAGTGGTGAAATATACTATATATATGTTAGGGTGTTGAGTGTCATGGACTCAATTGCTTTTGTGGCATATTTCCCTCCCTTGTTTGTTTCCAGTTTCAGGGGGTTCCTATTAGCTCACTGCGAGAAGCAGATGGAGGTGTATGCTTGCATGCAGTGACAGGATTGAAAGCCAAATATCAACTCAGTGCATACTCTGTATTCACATAAATATAGAAGTGGGTGGGCTGACTGAATTTACATTGTTGAGAGACACAGGCTTCCCAAGAGGACATCACAGTGCTGAGAGCAAAAGTCATGTTTTTATTATGGAAAAAGGTTCACTTTTCTTTACAAAACACAACACATTTTCAGCTAGACATTTTCTATAATTTAACCAAACATCACAATCATCAAAAAACATCTAACATCATTTTTAAGAGGCTCTCTCTGGGTGACAAAGCCATTCTGTGACAGGAATCACAACCTGATGTACCTGAGCAGAGAGAATAAAAAGAAATATCAAAAACATTTTAATGTAATTGTCATGTAGCCTATGTGGGGAAATCAGAGAGGGCGAGCTACTGTGACAGCGACGGCACAGTGTTGGCTTTTTCACATAAAATAACATGTATTAATAAATTAAGTTTGATCATTTGACCACGTGAAGTGAAACATCTTCATTTGACACAAGGAACACGACACATAAGTGAGAACAGTTCTTGCTTGGCACGAGAGGCGTAAAAGACTCAGTACAAGCTTTGGCACCGCTGAGGAGTTTTCTCATGATCTGTTTTCATTTTTACAGTCAAGAGCATTTAAAATGCACCAGGTGCAAACAATCTTCAGTTACTCGGACCACAGAGGGTCATGCATTATGCTCTAACCTATTCTTTTAATAGGTTGGAGCAATTCACTGTACAGCTCTGTATTGGAGGGTGGTACCTGAACATCTCTTAGCACTGGCTTTTAATCTTTTGCATTTACTGTGTTGGGAGTAAAAGTTGAAGGCGACAGCACCCTGAGGGTCATTCATCAGGGTTTTCATTTTTCATTTTTACTCCACCGATTTAGCATTGCACTCCTGTAACACTGTCGGACTCACGACGGACAGTTTAAAAGAAAAAGGATCAAAATCGATGCAGCAGAGAACCAGAGATATCGTCTTTTTTATTCCGCGTATTCTTCTTCCTTGTCAAAACCCTTGGCTCCTACGTTACCCACAATGCAACTCGACTGCTGACAGAGATTCAGGTGTGTTATGCTAGTAGCAGCTAGCCTCAAGCAGAGATGAGGAGCAAGCTACAGAGGTCTGGTGAGCTCACTTCTTTCTAACTCCACACCCGCAGATTTTCAAACTTGTAGTCTTCAGACCCAAACGATGCAGCCTCAAGTGACATCGCTTGAGGCAGTTTGTCAGTCTCCCTCCGGAGCCACGAAAGGCTTGATGCTACTTTTTTTTTTCGCATATTTAGTAGTACTTCCCAAGACCTGTACAAGACTTTGATGTGTAAAATCGGTTCCCCTTCAACACAAACCAGCTCATTCATCCATCAGTGCCGACAGCTTCAAAACCCATTCGGCAGAATTTTTATTTAGATACTTTTGCTACATCCTCATTCAAATTAAGTGCTTTAAAACATACCCATGTTTTTAATGATGGTAAAATAATAATCAGCTGATTTTGAGACCTTTGTACTTTTTCTTTTGGCCTTTGCAGTTATTTGCCTTTGACTTCAGTGCATCATTTAACAACTGAGCATGACTTTATAAAGTATAATAATAAAAGGTGACAGCCACCATACAGCACTGGTGGTGGCGTATTATCGCAGAACTCTTGAATCCCAAACACGCCAAGCCTCAAACTGTCTTCCACGAGTATCACAGGCCACATCTCTAAATAATTAGTCCGTCCTGTCTTGTAGAAGGAGCTTTTAGCCTCCAGCCTCTTTCATATCCTGTCCTGCTTCAATCTCTGGAGGACACGACGTCACCGTTACATAAAGGAGTGCAGCGACTCCCTCAGTTCAAAGGTCGCTCTTCTGCATCCCAAGCCCATGCCTGGTCCTGAGTCCCTGCCTCTCCATGATGTTCCACAGCTTGCGCAGGTTGGACTGTGTAATGACATCGTCGGGTTTGAGCTGTAGTGCACGCAGGTAGTTGGCCTCCGCCTCGGGAAGTTTCCCATTCAGGTGGAGGATGGCACCGAGGTTCATCAGAGCAGCTGGGTACTAGGAGACAGCAAAGACACGGCGAGAAAAGGGTCAAAATAGTAGAAAAGGAGACAGACTGGTGCATAATGCCATAATTATAATGAGTTCTGAGGCCTTAGGGTGTCGACTTACAGGATTACCGTCGACCTTGGGTTTATCTATCCGGACAAACTATTTTAAACTTGCCCTTCTCAGTCCTACATTTGATGCAGACAGTTATGTGAGACATACACACATTTTAGGAAGCTTGCCAGGCTTTTTACGGGCGGTAGATTAAGGCAAGGGCTCGGGTGAAATTTGCTTAAGGCTAGGAAAATCAAATATGCATTAAATTAGCCCTAATGCTATCTCCCAGCACAGTAGCAGGCATGGCCAAAGACAAAAGCATGTCCTTTGACAGCGCCACAGTGAGCAAGAAGGTGGTTACAGAGAGTGTGTGAAGCTAAGTATTTTTTGATATGAATGAAGAAATACATCAAGAGTGTTTTTAGAGTCCTATTTAATACAATACCATCTTTTGAACTTGTAAAGTGAAACCATCTGGCCCTGAATAGTGTAACAGCCGTAGAAATCTACAAAATCCAGTTCATCCAAGCCATAACTTAGAAACACACCCAAATATTATCCTAAAAGTCGTCAGCACCTCATCCCCAAGACCTGGCCTTGTTCCCAGGCCTGTGTCCTCACTGCATGACATATGGTTCGCAACTTGGCAACTAGTTCACAGATTTTCTCTCCACAAACACAACTGTTAGTCTCCTCTTAACACTGATATTTCTCTTGTTTACATTCCACTTCTCAAGCAGAGTTAAAAGACTAGCCTTGGGAGTGTTAGCTTGTTTTTCTCGCCTTGTGTATCAAATGAACGCATGCGGAGCTGGAATATCTCAAGTAGTGGCCTGGAAGAGGCTGGAAACTGAATTAATTAATGCAGTTTTACAGAGAGGAGTTGCAGTACTGCCACATCTTTTTCTGTGGGTTTGTTTTTCTCACCTTGTGCAACAAATGAATGTATCAAGCAGTTACATCTCAAAGCCTTGCTCTGCTTTTTGTATCACTGAGGCACTTTGTGAGCAGCCGAGGCACACTAAGCTAGATAAATGAGGGTCTCTTTGTCATTCCAAACAACTGCATGATATGAAATACAAAGACTGGGCTAAATCATTGGAAATGGAGCCCTGTTTACATGTGCTCTGAGAACCGGAAGGCAGCTGAAAAGTAAGTCAGTAATTCCTGTTATTTAAGATTTCTTTTGACTGAAACATTTATTTCTGAAGTTGGGTTGATCTTGCTGTAACACACTCACAGTGACAAAACAGATATAAGCTTCTGACCGACAAGACAAGGTGTAGGCAACAGACTGCACAAATTAACAGTTCACTAAACGTCGCCTATTCTACTCACATTACAACATTATGTTTGAGATGAAGCTCGATCTGACTGGTGTAAATAAAGCATTTCAGTCTGTGTGTGCAAAATGAAAAACTCTACTTGCACCTTTCTCTGAAGGCACACAATCATTGCCTTTCTCAGCACGAACAGCCAGCGCTGAATCTTTCATGACCTGAGAGCTATTGCATTAAGTTGATATTTGAGAGACTGCCATTCATTAAGCAGACGTGTGCAGGGAAAATGTCAAAGACAAGAGGCGCTTTGCTCGTGACAAATGACAAGAGAAGCCCTCAGCGTGTCTGACTGTGCACATGAAGACTTCCAGACTGTGAATTATAATGACTGTGACTTTGAGGTAGCTTATTTTTTTACAGAATAAAATATAAACACATGGCTTTCCAAATTAAAATGGACGACCAGCATTGTTCTCCTCCAGGGCTTTGCTCAGCCTTTAAGGCTTAAACAGGATATAAACAGACAGACAGACCTTATCTTAAAAGGGGCAGATGCTACAAAGCAGCGATTCCCAACCAGTACTTGTTACCCGTGGGGTAGTGATGGGAAATACAGTTCTTTGAAGGGAGCCGGATCTTATGGCTCCGTTCCTTTCCGAGAGCCGTTACTTAGTTACATCCCACCAATATAATTTCATTTCAGATGTGTGAACAAGGTTTAGCAGCACTAAATTACTCTTGAATGGGAGCACCGGTACTGTACAATTTCCCCCCGGGGATCAATAAAGTATTTCTGATTCTGATTCTGTATTGCGAGACCTAATGTCAATGATCTGCACTGTAAACATTGCACAAGGTGACGCCATATCCCTCTGCTTTGAATTTACCCTATGTTTGAAATAGGTTGTATAAATAAAGTTGCCTTGCCTTGAATGAAATTCATGCAACACCGTGACTGGCTGGTTCTCACTATTCACTGTTGATTTAGGGCAACCAGTGAAATTAAGGCATAACGATAAAAAGAGCAGCTCTCACAAAGTACGACTCAGTTCCCAAGCCGTTGAAAAGAATCGGTTCGTTCATGAACGTAACATAGTTCTGCTGTTGCCAGTAGCTACGTGGAAAAATTGTAGAGTAGCTCAGCTAATACAAAAAATAGAGATAAGCACCTTATGTTGCCATTGAGAGTGCGTGAAAACTAGTTAGCAAGCTAGCAGAGAATTAGCTAAAAGTAATGCATAAATGGTTGAAATAGTCAGCTAAACATGGTGGATTAATGGTTGAAATACATAGCTAAAAGTACTGTAACATATAAATGGTTGAGGTAGCTAAGTTAACTAAAAGCAACAGATAAATAGTTTAAATAAATAGCTAAAATAATGGGTAAAAATAGTTACGTCAAAGTAAAAGGTACATAATAAAAAATAGCTAGCAGCAAAATGTAATGATTAAATGGTTGAAACATAACTTAACTCATGGATAAATAGTCCATGTCTAGTCTAGTCTGCCACTTCAAGTAGTTAGTTCAATTATTATTATTATGAAAACATTTTATATAATTAATAGTGTGAAATCACAACCAGTTTAAAATAAATTCAAATGAACATGACAGTGTTGGTGACTTGAGTTCATCTGACAGGGTTGTGTTGGTTCATCGGACACAAAAGGTGGGGAAACATTGCTCTAAAGGGTGAGGTGATATAACGCTGGTTACTCCCGTGAAGGGACGCTGTCTCCTGACTGAACTGGCAACATAAGTCACAGAGCAGACAAATGACTGCAGGAAGCTCCTTCTAGGTCTTGTGTCTCTACGTTACCTCCTCCAGACCAGTCCACACACCCTCTTCCTTTGAAGTGACTGATTCATACAGCGCAGAAACAGGATATAATAGCGCCCAACTTCCTCAACCACATGTGCTGACATCGAGAGACATGATATCCTGCGAGGCTCTGTCTGTCTAACTATACTGTGATGATCAAGTATTTACTCTCCAGCTGAATGTGTGAATTCAATATCAGACAGTTACCACTGAACTCTTTTCTCTTCGGGATTTCTGTGTTTGCATAAGGAGGCAGTTCACAGCCATGAACAGAACACAGTTTCCATTTTATATTCAGCTGCATCACTGTTTGCCAGGAACAACAGCACTATAACATAATGTCAGAATGATGGGTAATACGCAGTATGTTGTAAATTGAATTTACGGTGCAGGCGTATGTGTGTGCATTTCCATGATAAGTGCTAGCAGGCCCACCAGTCCAGGTACTTACATCTGGTCTGAGGCTGGCAGCACGCTCATACTGCCTCTCCGCTGCCTCATTTAGACTGGCCTGTCTGAAGAGGAAGAAAAACAGAGAGAAAAGAAGAGTTAAAATGTGACAATACAGTTTATATGAATAATGTACTAATGCAAATTATGGTTAATTGTATTCATTCATTATTGCACAGCTAATCATATGAATGACTGTAATTAGAGCTATTCATTAACTGTGTAAATTGTTATAAAATGCCTCACTGGTGATTTCACTTACAAGTCATTGCATGCTAAGATTATGTTAATCTTACTAAAATGATCAGGAATCAAACACAAGATACATTGTATTCATTTAAAGCCTCTTTGCTCTGTATACCAGTGCACGGTGCTTTATCACAGGTGATACATGTCTCACTCACCAGTGTGTCTTGTATGAAAAGGTGGGATGGTTGCACTGTACACTATTTATCTATAAGGGTCTACTGTAAAAATGACCTGACTAGTGAATTTCTGTTTGTCTATACTTATACTGAATATGTTTTTCTTTCTTTTTCTTTTCTTGTGCACAGGTCTCTCATTAACATTAAATAAACATTTACCATCTTATTTAGCAGGTACGCTATAGATTAAAGAATGTTCAAAATGTGCCAGAGTCAGCCTCAAAGGTATAATGATGCGTGGACATTCACTGATTCATTTTCTATAAACAAGCTGTTCCCACTTCCCAACCTTTTTGGGTTTGAAGATTAGAAAGATTAGAGGATAGTCTGAAAAAATAGGTATAACTTTATTGGCTTCTGTTAATCATCTCCAGACCTCTTAAATTTATCCTGAGAGGGTCCCGAACCCCAGGTTGGGAACGCTTTCAGCCATATATTTTTATTGTATACTTTTAAGTAAATTCTGATTGGCTAATGATCAAATACTAAGGATTTTATTACTTATTAACAGTTGTTTCACATCTAACGTTTCTGCATTAAGATATCCTTTTGGGCAAATTAATTAAATAACAATAACTATGTTAAAAACATGGACTTATTAGTATTCAGAGACTAAAGAAGAAACCAATGAGTCCATACAGTCACATTATAGCCAACAGATGGTACAGATCTTCAGCTGCAGCAATACTGAATATTGTTTATGAAAGCTTATAAAATAATTTAGTTACTAATCAAATCATTAGGAAACAATGTTCTGTGTCACAGGGTTAGGGTTAGTAACTGTAATAATGCAGCAGCAGCAGCAATTACTTACTTTAAGCTGATGACTAGCTCGCTGTCCATTATTCTTATTATTTATCAGAGTACAATGAAGAGAGTTGGATGTTTTTAAAATGCCAGAATCACTTCATCAACCTGTCCTCCCTTTCATGTTACAGCTGGGTTTATAAAATGGCAACAGCTCATCTGCTCCATACATACAATGTTATCCAAAGAGCGCATGAACCGGACTTTGCTGTGCCAAAGTTAATAAAGTGAAGGAAACCATTCTCTCCCGATATGGTAATTAATATTTATAAGACTGTGACTCGAGTAAAATATGCCTTGAGAATGCATGCAACACTTTATCAGGGTTCAGTGGAGTTCATAACTGACTATCATGGTCCTCATCTTATAGTGTGCTTCCTTGGTCTTTGTTTTGTTTGGTCAAGTGCTGGAGACTCGATAAAGATGACAGATAAAGACACAGGAAGTCAGGCTTTTAGGAAAGCAACATTTGACAGAGACGAAGGTAAGTCATTCGTTCTCCTTCAAAAAGAAACATGTGAAACTACCTGCTTTATTGGAGAAATCATATACCAGAATGCCAACACAATATTTGACTCATAAGAGTGGTTTTCTGCAATGAAATTTACAGGCAAACCTTCCATCAAACAGGATTATCGGGTCATTATCATAATCCTGGTTATGCTCAGCCAAGATTTGTAGATAAAAAGATTTGTTGCCCACCTTTATTATCAGTGGAGCAGCTCAACGTTTAAACCCAGCTAATGACAGTTGTGTGTCACCTTCGTTACACCCTAATCCTAATCGGTTCGGATTTATGTCACAGTCCGTCTCAGCAGAAAATAACAAGTTAGACCAGAATACGGCAGAATGATCTGTCATTTAGATTTACTCTTACGTTTCCAAAAGCAAACCTCAGCCAAACCCCAGGACTTTCAACTTCTTACAAATCCTCGGTGGTGTTGAATTTAGATGGATGCGAGAGAGCAGTGATGACTTTTCCAGATATGTAGAGCAAAAAGGAATGAAGGCACATTGCTTCAATATTTCCTCGAGTCGCTGGGAGTGGACGACATTTGCAGCCCCTTTTGACACGTTTTAAGACTTATACGCTGTCTGTGCACGTGCTTGCCAAACTTTGAGGGAAAATTCTCCAATGGCTTCTTTACAAGCCCTGGACTGAAACATCGCTACGATGGACTGAAACTGTAGAGGACATTTACTATTCTATAACATAGGTATAATTTATAGTTCAAAGATGGTCATTAAATGGCAGTGGGACAGAATAAACCCACAAATGGTGAAGCAGCACAGCAGCAAACTCTGTAAATACAGGATTTTTAAAAACCTCAACATTTCTTGAAATATACGTTCATTCAATTTTCTGTGCTGTGTGCTTTTTTTCAGTGGGGAAACTCCCCTTGCAAGCGGTGTTGTTGTCAGCAGTTCAGCCAACCTGAGCATGTGAGCAGCACTGAAGACCACATCAAACTCTGAGCTGTCCAGCTCCGCAGCTCTCTCAGCCATCTCCGCTGCCTCGCCGAGACGAGACTGCTCCAGCAGAAACTGACCTGGAGAGAGGGGAAGACAGAGGAAGTGGCTTTATTTCTAGGGGGTAGTAGTCGTTCTGTTTAGTACTTTTAGAGATGGAAAGGTGCAAAAAGAAAGGCACCCCTGTGTCTAACTACAGACTCACAGAGCCGCTAACATGGCTGCAGGCTCTTTGTCTTGTTTACTTGCAAATAGAGGGTTTGGGTTTTTTGTTTGTTTGTTTCCTATCATTCACAAGTTTATGCTTTAGTGTCATGTTGTGACAAACAGACAGAAGTGGTTTTGAGCAAAGAAAAGCTAAGCAAAGAAAGACAGGGAAAGCTTGAAGAGAAGCTCTGACATACAAAGATGGAGATTGGTGGGGAAACAAAGGAAGATGAATGGAGGCAGTGAAAGAGAAGACTGCCACAGGAAATACAACAAGGAGGCAGAGACGGCGAGAGAAAAGTGAGACAGTGAAAGGATTGTTGTCTTGCTCAGCGACGTTTGAGAACACAGATGAGACGGAGGTATTTCATGCATTTTCGTGTGGGAGTCTAGCCACCTGGTGCGGCACCCGCAAGTGCCTGCCTCAGTGGCTATAAATTAACAGCCGAGCCCGGCCACAGATGTTACCGAGTGTAGGAAGAGGGGAACGTGGGGAGGCCGCCTCCATTGAGGTGTGTTTGTGGCCTTTTCTTGTACTGAAAGCTAACTGCATTTGTCTGAGTGCAGCTTCCAAAAACAAGCTATTAGACACCGGACTATTTAGAACCGGGTCGTACGAGGGACAGTTTGCATTAAAATGTGTTGCTGTGAACAATGGCAGGAAAAGGGGCCTTGTCTCAGCTATCACCCTCTGTGTCCTCGCTTCCTTGCACTCTCTCATATGTGCGTCTTTGTGTGCGCATCCGTTGTGTTGTAATGTGGACAGATATCATCACTCCTTACATACTCACACCTGGAGCCCATCCAGTGAACCCAGGAGAGCTAAAGCAGCCAGATTTGCGATAAAGGAGGGGGACCAGTCCAAATAAACATCACCTATAGCAAGAAGCTACAAGATAACATTGAAAAAAGAAAAAATAACCAGATAGGCAAGAGAAGGGGAAACAGCTTCGTCCAAAGACAGCAACGCACCCCTTGTCAGGGACCAAACTAAACTCGAACGCCAAGATATCCAGCGCAGAGAAAGCACCAGGAGGAATGGAGCGAGATAAGGAAGAGGAGAAAGGGACAATGCACAATGACGCTTTCAGCAAGAGGACAGATTTCATTTCCTACAAATATCCTGAAGATAGCGACACAGAGCAGCAAGGAGCCTGTTCCTCCACACCGATACGAAATATTGCTTTAACAGCAGCACAAGCGGACCGTGGTATCATGTTTTACACTCAGTTACAAATGGTAAACAGTGTGCTCTGATCCTGTCTCCGCGCTCCGATAAACATAGCATACATGCCTGTTTGTCTGTGTGTTTGTACCATCTGCAAAACCTCAAACAGCTCCAACACTGCCTGCACTGATACCGACAGTAAATTAAATGACAGTACATTTACACAAATTAGTTACTGTGGTGCTAAAACCCGTTCTGCGATTATTTTTGCGGGGAAAATGATAAAAACAGAAGAGTGTTCACTTCCAAATGATTACCACAGTGCTTTTGGTTCTTTCCAAAACTCTTATCAGGTTACACAAGCTATGAGCTCGGATCCAGGGTGGTTTACAGCATGAGTTGTATGAGGACCTGGTATATTAATATAATGGCTCTGACGGTGACACTACATAGTTTGGGTCTTGGATAAAAGAGTCTAAAACCCCTACCTAATAATCATCCTGAGTGCAGTTTACTGCAGCAAAGCCCGATCATTACAGTAAAGCCTACAGCACAGGTTTGGATTACAGGCATGTTACAGTCAAATTCCATTTTCATAGCTCTGTCAACCACAGAGAGACATTTTGTGGACAGAAGCGTCCATACTTTTATGATTCTAATGTCAAAAAGGCTTTGCTTTAAGTATTAGAATGGAAACCTTTGATATCTCTTCTTACCATAGTGCATGTAGCAGTTTCCTTTTGTCGGGTCTAGTTGAATAGCTCTCAGGTAGTACTTCTCTGCTTCTGTCTTTTGCCCCTAAAAGGAAAAGGAAGGAAATCATTGATTACAGCTTACATTCATCATTCACACGTGTTCCCAGTAATACGTGTCAAAAATTTACCAATCCAAGCATGGAGAGAATATTGATTATATACAAACTAGAATTACACAATCTCATTTCCAGAATGAAATGTGATTATGAAATAATCGAACAGAAATCAAACAAAAATCACGAGTGTTGTATATGTCCTTAATGTATAAAATTAAGGTTTCTGAATTAGCTAAAAGCTGAGCTGAGCACCAACAGTATAAGCAATATAAATATATAACATGGGTATCGTATAGCCGGACATCTTGTGTCACAAACGTGTACTCAAACATTCACATGCAGCTACAAAGATCACTTGTATCTTACTGTATCTGCTATGAGTTAATTTAGCTCATGCACCAGTTGAGACATGGAAACCCTGCTGTTGAGTTTCAGCAGGAAACTGATGCTCATAAAGAACACAGCGCCCCACCTCCCATGCCTAAACTTTTAAAGAAAAACCTCCAAGGTGTGTGTGTGTGTGTGTGTGTGTACCTGCAACCAAACTGAGAGAGATATTGCTTCTGTGTGCACGGGGCTCAATTTCCCCACCTCTTTTGTTTCATGCCTCAGCACTGATTGCTTCCATATTGCCGATGGACTTGCCATGCAACAAGAAATGGGCATATTAGGTTTGCTTCATTAGCTTTCTCTCATGCCCGCAATCGCTCTGAATGAACGAGCGAATATCGGGCCGAGATAGCTTATTTCACATTTTCTTTGGCTCTTTTCACATTACATTCAATTAAACCTTTTCCCCAGCCATCCATCAGAACTGAAAGTAGAGTGGTTCAGTCCAGGGAGGCTGGAGCAAATCATCATTGAACAGAGTTATGAAACGCTATCAAAGATAATTTTGCAATATGCTCTTTTTTAACTGATTTATTTATAGAGTATGCACCTCTCCAGTCTAGCACACTTTTACCGTATGTAATCTTTCTGTTTGTGCATTATTGAGTGGCCTTCCCACAGTGAGAGGCTGTGGTTAGCATCAGTGCTAAATGTATCTAAATGCACAGCTGAGTTTAAATTCATAAATCAGCTTAGTGTCGACCGACTTTCCCGAATGCACACCACACCCTTCTGAGATCTCTGACCGACAGCAGGGCTCTAACGTTACACCAGACTCATTTGTAAGCACTCTGACCTTGAGAAGAATCGGGCAAATTAGTGGCTTTAGCTGTACTTGTTATTTGCGGAGGGATGTGGATGGGTACAAGACTATCAGATTCCAGCATTATTATTGTGTGGACTTACTTTCAAAAGAAGAACAAGAGGGTCACTTTGAAAGTTGATGAGTAGTAGCACTCCGAGTTTCAGAGAAAAACAGCACTACACCACATGTTGGGGTGAACCACGGTACAAGACTTCAGTTTGACCTGTCCTCCTCGCGTCTGTATTGTCGATTGACTCCGGCAGGACGGCCAAAAATGAAGCTGATGGAGTGATTCAATAAGGAAGGAGAGTAATTGCATTATAAGCCTGTCCACTGGCCCATTGTCCAGGGTCCATCCAATCTCCTGTTCCTAAAGCCCCGTAGTAGTGGAAGGGGCCTCTCTGTGAGTCAGGGCCCTCTGTGGATCTGCAGCCCTGAGCCTGAGGGAGCGCACAGGGCGACTCTAATCTGAACCTGGGCTGTAGGTGTGTGTGTGTGTGTGTGTGTGTGTGCTTTGTATATCTTCAAATCAACAAGGAGGGGAAATGATCAGAACTCAGGTTTAAAGCCTGTGAGGGTTGCAGCTGTAAGTGTGTAAGGTAGGTTGTGTCCTTATTCAGCACCCAAGGCTGTGGAAGGGAGGAGGTCAAACATCTCTGGAGGGGTTACAGAGGTCACACATCTAAACTTGACTCAGCTGTGAACACATCTGTTGCCACATAAATGTGTTTCTGTTTTTATGGAGTGGGAGGACAGGAAGTTGTTCTGCAGAAAATAAAAATTGGGAGAAGTTGGGCAAACTTGTGTGCCCTTGATGTCTCCTAACATTCACATGTATACACAGACAGTGAGCGACGGACAACACACAGATAATCTGGAACTCATCCAGTCACAGAGGGAGAGCTTTCATCCACACCAGACAAACTCCCCACGTCTGTGACCTTTAGACATCAGACATGAATTTACGAAGCAACTATATAGCTGCTTTTTTTAAGCTATTTGGCATCAGTCCTGGATCAAGGTCAAAGAAAAAATGTACTTATCGTGACATTTCTGCCTTAATTTTCACACTGTGTGAGCCTCTTTTCATCCAACTAGCAGCACTAGAGGTCAAACACTATATTCATGAATGCATCACAATTCCTCTAGTTGACGTCTGATCAGGGGAGAGTTTGTTTAGCATGCACCTTTCAGAGTCAGAAGCTCACACATCATAACAATTACCACAGCTCTTCAGGTTCTGCAGAGGAATCGATAGAATGGGTTCGCCTTGCTTCGATGTCCCATAAGTCACTCAATATGCATTATTCATCGCTCCACTCTGCCACTTCAGGTCCCATTTAATTACACTCTGCCAGGTAGTTAACTGCTGCAGTCGTTACTAAGATAATGCTTTGGCTTGCTTCATGATTCTTCCTGTGTGTGTGTGTGTGTGTTTGAGTGTCTGTCATGGGACTTACAATGATGGACAGGAGTTTGCCATAAGTGAGGTGGGCAGGGATATGGTCAGGCTTGGTCCTGAGGGACTCTTTGTACCAGTGGCCTGCTTCCTCCAGTCTGTTCAGCCTCATGTAGGCCTCTCCTGAAACAGAACACAGACCAGGAGTCAAGATTTGTTTTTTTGGAATAATAATGATCATAAAAAAACATTAAACATGAAACGTTTCTCAAGGCACAATATCCACAAGTGTTGTATGAAGCAGTCATCTCTTTACATAGTATATCTATTTTTAGTTTCCTCTGACTATGCTGGACATTTTTCTTAAATTCAAATATGATTTATTGAAAAAAGTTTTGGTGAATAGCTCTTGTAGTTTAAAGCAGATCGTAGCAGTGTGCAGAGGAGGGCGCCTTAGCCTGCCAAAGCGTACAAACACATGTTGAACCACCTGTTTCCGCCATAGTGCCCGGTCACGCCATAGTGCCCGGTCACACTGGTGTTTGGACCCCAGTATACCTGCTTGCAGGTCTAGCTAACATACCCTGGTGCATAGATAAAAGGTTACACTGCTTCTCAAACTGCCTTGAACTTTGCCTCTCATCCATAGGGTCAGCATTCCTCACACGCCGAATAAAAACCCCACTGTAGTTCAATCTGGAAAACACACTCTCTGAAAGAACAACTGTTGTGTTTAAAACTCTATGAGATTTTGTTTGATCTGATAACATGCTGTCGGCCCCCGGGGTGACATGACATCAGTTTTAACAAAGAATCCCCTGGACATCCCACTAATGCAAACACTGCCCTCCCTCCACCTGTCAAAACACACTTCCAACTCTCATTTAGCTTGTCCAAGGAATCTTTGCAGACATCTCCCTGCAATCTCAACTATGCCGTCAGGATGAGCTTCCAATAATGTAATTAGTGTTACAATAACA
The DNA here is from genome assembly GCF_043641665.1 of Enoplosus armatus. Taxonomy (NCBI): domain Eukaryota; kingdom Metazoa; phylum Chordata; class Actinopteri; order Centrarchiformes; family Enoplosidae; genus Enoplosus; species Enoplosus armatus. The sequence continues at coordinate 7,163,016 of NC_092201.1, read as the reverse complement.
AAGAGATGGATGTGATTTATTTCACGGATTAGCTTTAATCCTCTTCAAGTCTGTGCACATATTTATGAGCTGCAGTGTTGGAATCAAACAGGTGGTTGAATTTTTTTTATTTTTTTAAAGTGTTAATATCAGTTTGTTGAATTCAATTCAAAGCTCAGATAAAATGGAAGACCAACACTTGAAATGGAAATTAACATGTAAAATTCATCGCTAAAGCTCAACTGGTCCCACGGCTGCACTGTTTTACTCACATAAAACTATTGTGATGTCGTTCTTGCATCAAATGGCTATGTTACCTCATCAAAGTACTAATTGGCTAATTGACTGGCTTTTTAATTAAGATTCAGGGCTCCAACAGTAACTTACCCATCATGTTGAAAAGGCTGTGTGGTGCAAACTGTCTGGGCATTTTCTGTACCGCTTCCCTATAAATAGACAGGGCCTCCTGTAATGGAGGGGAAAAAAAGTTAACTTAGCAACTGCAGTTTTTGTTTAGCATCAGCATAATACAGGCCTTGTAATTGATGAGGGACTTTGTGCATAACAGGCTGTACTATCTACACAGTTTCCTGTTCAATTCTAAATGCTTGAGCTTTTAGTCCCACATTAAAAATAAGTGGTAAGTGGTTAAATCATAAGTGGTCATAAAGTGTTAGTCATTGTGTATAAGTTATATTTTGGCGAAAACTGGACGCACTAACCTCCTGCTGGCCCTGTTCATGGAGCAGTTTCCCCAGGTTGTACAGGCAGCTGGTGACGGAGCTCTTGTGGGCGTGGGGGTCCTTCAAGTTCTCGTCTGGAATGTCGGCACAAGTCAGAAAGGTGCGTTTGGCCTCCTCCAGGTTGCCCTGGTTCATCAGGATGATTCCTGTGTTCAAGTAGGCCGCTGCGGGTAGGAGGGGGAAATGAATTAAAACAGCACAAGTCATTTTCTGATGCTGTTAAAGGTTTGTTTACATGTGTAGTTTTTGTTAATACAGAGTTAAAACAAGCTAATTTTCATTTATGAACAGTTGGGAAACTTAAAAATTCTGATTCATCCATAGCTCCAACCTTTTGATATGTGTTTTGATATTAATGATTAGTAATCAACACAGTCACAAAAATTACTGATTAAGTATTTACGAGTGGAGAAGATGGGGTTGATAGTTGGGGAAGATGGACATGTAATAATACAGCCAAAAGAAGACGGAACAAAGGTCAAAGGCAGATGAAATTAACATAAGAAAAGAGAAGAAATAGAAATAAATTAGGCTAAAATGAGATTAAGCTAAAGAAGAATTGAAGATAACTTATCAAGCAGTCTGTAAACCTGTCCTCTCTTAAAATGGTCCTTGGTACATTAAAAGACGGACACTGATCTCACATGCGAGCACTCAAGTGTGAGATTGAATCTCATCATTTTGCAGTCAAGCTTAAATAGCCTGAATACGTCCCTCCGAGTGACCACGTGGCAAAAGAACATCTAATTCAGCATTAAAGTTGGACCGTGATGGTGATCCAATAATGGATCCTTAGCTCACATCTAATTACTCCAAACAAAGACTCAGCCAAAATGAGAACATCTAATCGCTGATAACTCTTCCCCTGATAGCGGCTACTCCAGTCCTCATGTATCAGCCACAAGATGAGACTCTCTTTTTTGACGTTTACTTACATGCCAGTGTTGGCCGACTCCCGATGGCCAGTTTGTAATAATTCAGCGCTTCAGAAAAGCGCTCGTTCTCCTGCAGCAGCAAGCCACTAATAGACAAAAACATGCAAAATGTGAGACATTTTACAACGCCATAAACTGCATTACAGAGGGTCTGTCTTGTTATTTTGAATCTGTGAAGGTAAAATAAGCTTTACCCAAAATTACAGCATGTCAAAGTGATGAGGGGACTCTGGGTAAAATCTAATAAATTCAACTGTAGCAGCTTCTGTATCACTTACCCAATATACAAATGTATAACCCCAATATACCCAACCATCCATCATATTCAAACAGCACCTCCGTTTTAAAGAATGCTAATCATTCGGTTTTCCCTTCTCCCTATGTTGCTTTGCCAGCTCTCTCTGACACCCGTAACTTGAGAGCAAAGAGAGAAAAACAGTGTCAGCATGAGAGCAAGAGACATGGGTCTGCTATGAGGTTTTGGCACCTTTGACACTTTGTTGCAGGATTGGATGTGGCTTTGTGTTCTCCCACAGGCCCTGCAAACCACGACTAATGAAATCAGTAGCAGAAGGTACAAAGAGCCACTGGGACACACAAAGTTACTTCCACTTTGTCACACTCTTGCATCACGCTTAGCTCTGCTTCTTTCCTCCTGTATTAGGTCTATTTTTGTTTTGCCTTCTTTAAGTTCTTCCTGGCTGTCACTCTCTCTGTCATTATGCCTTTTTTCTCTTCTCCCGTTCTGTCTTTCTTGTTCTGCCACTGCGATCTCAAGTGATGGATGGGAGGAATCAGAACTCGTTCGTGTCAAGACTTTGCAAACAGGAGGAGGGAGGAACGGGGCATCTTTAACACTCACAGGTTATACAGCATGTCGGCCATGTTCCCTCGGTGGTGCAGAGCGTTTCTGTATGCCTTCTCCGCCTCCGCCATGTTACCCTGGTTCTTCAGTACGTTCCCCAAGTTTCCCCAGGCTACAGGAGACATGTGTCAGTCAAAAGTTGCACTTTCAGATTGGAAAAACACAATGTTGGTATTCATTTAACAAAAGCGTTATTGTCGTCAATTTGATAAATTAAACTGTAATCAGTTCATTAAATAACAAATAACCACAAAAGCCTTTGTACGTAGTTATACTGCTTATGTTCATTGACGTAATGTGATTTAGAATTACTTCTGTATTTAAACTGTACTATTTCAAAGCAAGTCTTACACGAAGGAGCAGAAAGTCATATTGCAGTTTTCTCTGTGGGTTTAACTGTGTTGCAGCTCCCCGAGCAGAGATGTTAGTCTCACATACCTTCCCACTTTTTCGCACCTTTCAAGATGAACAAGGCTGGCTTCAGTGAGTTTCAGAGGCACAAAGCTTACGGATACGTATAATAAGTAGAGTTGGGTACATTTTTTCCCATTTAACAAAATATGCCAAATTTCTGAAATATATCGGGGGTTTAATTTTCTCAGTGGTACAAGAACTTTGCCTTCAGAAAATACAATTTTAAAGGTGCCCTGTGGAGTTTTCTTGTTAACAAACAATTTGTGTTTACATTCAGTGTTTCTTATTAAAACGCATTGTGTGTATCCTTGAGGTCTAACAAAGGTATTGAGTGTATTTCCTTCCTCTTAAAACAAAGCTGTTTTTTTATATTTGAAGTCCTACATCGTTCACATCCATGTTTACTAGCTAGCAGTCTTCTTCCCTGCTGTTGGCGTATCACTATGCTTCTTTGCACTTTACCGCCATCAACTGTCAATCAGTGGAATAACATGAAACCATTATGTTAGCAAAATTAAAGCCTGTACAATTTTGTCCTGTTTATAATGGTAAATGCTAACACATAGTGTAAAAGTACCACGAATAAAGACGAAGCATTAAGTCAGCAAGTTCTACAGCAATATCTAAAGTTTTCTAACATTAGCTACCATAAGTTACTAGTCATACCAGGCCAAGTAGGATTTAGCGACAACATTTCTGAGCGTATTAAAATGAGCAATTGTGCGTTTTATTGCTTATCAATCCAACTGTTCATTTGTAAGACAAAGAATGTGTTATTTCTTCATTCAAAAGTTATATTGTCTTGCTTTAAATCAGCTTTATGGTACGCAAAAAGAATTGATGTTTGATACCCATCCCTAATGAGAACCTTTACCTTTAGCAGGGTTCACACTAATCCCAGACTTGTAGAGATTCTCCTCATTGCTCCAGTCCCTGTTTCTTTGGACAGTTCTGAGTCCATTCAGCAGCACTAGTCCCGTACAGAGACACAACAATAAGGCCTTGAAGCCTCTAGTCCTCAGTCTGACATATAAGGTTCTTGCACCAGCAGCAACCAGTAGACAAAAGCCTATACTGGGGATGTACAGTACCCTCTCTGCAATTACAAAACCTACATAAAAGAACAGGTTTGTGGCTGGGATGAAAGGTAATGACATGATGCCTAATGAAAATAGTACTAGATTTTCTGTAGGGGGCAGGGACGTCTGTGGGGGGCAGTGGTGGAGTCCAGCTGACCCGTTCAGGGTGGTCTTTGGTGGCCCGTGGTCTGTGTTATGGTTTGTGTCAGGGGCATGGTAACCATTCCCATTAGTGACTGACTTTCCATTAGTGACGTAGGCTTTTCCATTGGTCTCCTTGGCTTTGGAGGTCGGGCTACGAAGGCCAAACAAAGCCAGGAGGATAAATCCACCATAAAAGGCAACAGTGTGAAGGTTTCTCCAGTCGGCCAAGGACCTGACCAAGGGCACAGCGTCCATGGACCAATCGAAACTGAGCTTGTCGGGGCAGAGAAGGAGCCAGGCGTTGGCGGCGGGCAGGTGGAGGAACGTTAGCATTCGAGTGAGAAAATGTGGCGAGTCAGCTGCAGGGTTGTCAGAGTTGGAGAAGTTGGGAGGCTTGTTGCCCATCCAGTAGAGGCGAGCTGACAGCAGAATCACTCCCCAGGAAGCCAGCACACCGAGACTCAGCAAAACACTGATGTTCTTTTTCTGAAAGACAGGAGTGAAAAATATGCTAAAGGAAAACACCTACATCAACATTTCAGTCCAGAAGAGCTTAGTCAAAGCCACAATATTTTGTATGTGTTCCAGAGCACCTGAATTTGTTTTCATTTTAAAAGGCTATTTTAATACCTGTCAAGTTGTTTGAGGTGTGGATCAGAGCTGAATCAAAGCTGCAATGGTCTCATAAATGTATTTATGGTCTCTGCAGACAACAGCTTATTAAGAAGGATGTTTCAGTCTATAAGTATGAGCTGTTAGGGTTTGATTTATAAATCTTCGAACTTTCAAAATGTATTATCCCCCTTATATAGAAAGAGAAACTATGCAAAGAAATCTCTGGAATGTTTTTGATAGCTGCCTGGGGCATAAACCGCACTCATGTACAATTATACTGCTCTTTGTAACACTAGCATAGTTCTTAAAATTAAAATGCACCATAGCCAGAAACAACATAGCTCTGTTTACATGAAAATAGTGAAATATGACATATTCAAACTGGTGAAAGACATATTGGGATTTGGACAGCTGTGCGTGGTAACGGGTGTCACTTTCGGTCAGCAACAATGTGACTGTTTCAAAAAAAGAAAAAATAAATTTTAATGGAATATGTCATGTTGAAACTGGTGAAAGATGCATTATTTTGACATTTGGTTTGCCAATAAATCCAAAAATGTCAAGAACGTTTTATTAAGGATAACAAGGGAAAATCCAAAAGTCTAAAAAATCATAGAAAAATCATATAGATTTTCATTTTCCACATATTAGTAAACCGCGCCCCCCTCTGTTCTGACCTAGTCGGGTTCAAACTTTGAAGTAAATTTGAAGCATGAGAGGCTTTCTCTCTAAGTCTTTCCTTGTTGCCTGTCAGGGTTGCAGCGAGTGTGACTGCTAATCAGCTTAGGACTCATTGTGTTGGTATGTAGATGCTGTTTACATCTCATAAGAGCATTAATTCTGCAGCATGATCACCATTAGGTCCTCTGTCACGCAACACCTTTAAACCATCTATCACACGCCAACCGGGTGCTCACTGCAACCTCAACTGAATGGTAACTTTATAAACTTTAAAATCGTGTTAAACTCCTAACAGCAGTATTGATGCACACTTGGAAGGAAATGCAGAGGACATTTGGTCGGTGACTCTTTACAAATCAGGAAAATCAGTGCTTGATGCATAAATTAGATTCAGAGACAGGAACTCTGTGATACTCAGCAGGGCCAAAAGTATAATTCATTTCAGTCGCTTCACAATGGGCTGTATAGATGCAGTTTGAGTTACATTTACTAAGACATGACAAGGTTGTATGATCACAAACTTGACCTCTTGACCTTTGAACACTGGCTTGTTAAATGGGAAGGAGTAGCTATAAAATTTTCTGTCTGTCAGATGCTCTGATGTCAGATTTATTCTATACCCCATTTTGATATGATGCTTTCTGAAATCAATTACAGCTCTGATCTGATTTAGTGGCGTGTTTTTGCCAAGATTAAGTAAATCTGATTTCATTTCTTTCATTAAACACTGATGAAACTGGAATGTCATATAGGCGAAGACTTATTGACAGAGACAGCCTGGCGCAGTCCTGACCCAAAAACTGCTTGTTATTATTATTATTTTTCATGTTCCTCCCTGAGTTTACCTAGTGGACTAAATATGACATAACATCATGAGTGATGATCACAGAGATGCTGCTCACTTCCTATTTTCTGAGCCCATTATTCAGTGTAATATGAACTCTATCTGAACCGTGTGCGCACACACACAAACACACACACACACACACGCTTACATACTGCAAATGCTGTTTATACTGTATAGTATTATTGTGCAAGACAGGAGTTTACATATTGGTGGTCTAGTAGCTGTGTTATCAGTATTGGCTTTGATATAACTGATAATCCCCATCAGAGCCTCTATAGATCAAAGTGTTGATCCAGTGTAGCCCCACGTTTCTTTTTATCTCTTAAGTGAGTTTACTCTACTACAGTAATAATTTAGACTACCTGTATAATCCGCTCTGAATGAATTGCACAATAGGCAGATAAGAACAAGCTTTCATTTGTCTCATTAATAAACTTTGGAGAGAAATATTCCCTCTCTTCCAATGAGCATGCTCGAGTAAGCATTCAGTAACCATGATGGAAAACACAGATTATCCATAGCAAACCCATGTTGGGATTAGAATAAGAGGTTTAGCGTTGACTCGCCTGACCTACTGGCTCCAGCTCAGTTGTTGATTTCTCCGGATCTGAAATGGAAAAGTGTGTTCCCTGAAGAAGAGAGCTGTAGGTACGAAGTGTAGCCACAGCAAGTCACTTGTCAATAGTAAGATGGAAAAGGGCCAGTTCACGGAGTTCAACATTTTGGAGAGGCAGTGAGGAAGGGAGAGTGGGGAAAAAATTGGATATTGATTTGTGTTCTGAAAGATGGTACACAAAGGATAAGAGAGAGTGCCTTTTACACAAAAAGGGGGATGTGCTTATTGATGGATGAGCCCATACTGGCTGTCAAGGGAGGAAACTGTCTGAGAAATCCAATTCTGCTTGATATCAGAAGATAAGCCAATTCCAGCAAGAGAGTCATTTGTGGTATTTAGGTGAATGAGCTTTATTGTACTCCTAGCTTCCTTGTCTGTTTCTAAATCGTTCCTTAATTGACTCCCCGATCAATCTCACACACACAACTCCAACCGGGAGGCTGGTTCTGCTTTTCATTGATGTATGACCATGAATTCACAAAGTCAGCAGCAAATAAGTGCAGTTTAATAGCCAAATTAACACAAGCTTTTATAATTTGTGTGGTTTTATAAGCAACAGGTTGCAGGTTGGTTATTGCAGCAGGCATGATGTGGAAGGATTGCTGTTTTTTATTTTAGAGTGATAACCAATACTCGCTCCTCAATAGTCGATTCAAAACAGATCTTCAATAACCCAATGTCACCCTCTAACAACTGAATCACTCTCTACTGAACTACACCCTCTAATTGCTCTAAAAAGTCATTTAACCTCTCGACTTAGCAGCCCTTAAAATACGCTGTCATGTGGCATTTAAAAAGATAAGATTCTCTGACTGTACATACATTTTGGGTAAAAACACCTCAACTTAGATAAAATTCTGGACATTTCTTGGCTCTTTCTCGTGGTGCATACTTTTTTGACTCCTGGCAAGAGAAGCACAGGTGTAACTAATCACATTAACGATGGCTCTGCCACATTCAAGTGCACCGGTAAGGAAGCGTGCTCGACAGCAGGACAGACCTAATTAATGTTACGAGTTCCACCTGGGTTTGACAAGCCAGACTACTACGACAAGAAAGGTCTGTTCTGCTTCATATATGTCCTTCTCTCTAAAAGGAAAATCGGACAAATTGCAGCTAAGCTTTTTCTATGAAGTCAATGAAAACATTAAACCACTTTTTGTAACAAAGTCATCGCAGCAACTTATCTTTTCACACTAGCCTTATTCTTATATTTGGGGCTCATGCTAACACAAAGTCCGGCAAAAAATGTATCAAATGGCAAGTTGCCTTAAATCCGAATGCAGTTAGCCACAACAGCTAATCCACGGCGGTACTTTCTGTGTTTGAGAACAAAAAAAGGATTTAAGTAAAATTCAAGTTTATTTGGAAAGCTAGGAGGCTCCAGCCACTTTCCCCATTGTTTTCTACATACTGTATGTGACAAATGCAAAATTAGCACGACTCACACTGATGAACTCATGAAAGCCCCGCTTCTGCTCGCACAGAAACCTGCAATGACAATGTTCAAAGGTTGAAGCTTTGCACGCTGTCCTCAAAGACAGCTGATCAAAGCAGGGTTGCCAGTGGTGTTAACTTGACACTTAAAGAGCCTCCTGTTTGAGTAATGTACAACAGTGTTAAAGGGGGTTTAAGACAACATAGGGATTCTTGATGCCCTTGAAAGTAAACACAGAAAGTAACCCTCTGGATTAGCTATTGTGGCTAACAGCATAAGGATCAATTTGCTGGCTAACCATACGTTGATTCTCAAACAGAGGTGGTGAGTGCAAAGTTTTGGATGTCTATTGGGCTAGCTTCCATGTGAGAAAATATTTATTTATTTGTTTATTTATTTTTTGTTATCAATGGGAAAACAAAGAATGAACCACCAAAAGACAAAATGGCCCCCACAAATACCAAATGTATCTGCAGTGTCTGATTTTAAAAAGTTTTCTTTTAACGTTTTCTTCCCTGCTGTCTAACATAAATTCCTGGGAACTGGTTCTAGCTATGATTGATTGGTCTTCGTGAGATCTGTGTGTATCCATAGAGGACAGCTGGCATAATCCCCCGCCAACTTGTCGACGCAACATCCCGCTCGCTCCAAGCCTTTGAAGCTCACGCTCTTCCACATATCTCCTCCACTTTGGATCCTCATTTGGAAATTCAGAGTCAATTTCTGTAGCTTTCCCTCTACTACTTTTTATTTTCTCTCAGTTTATTATCCACTTTCCCTCCAGAATTAACCCTTCTCTCATTCCCTCCATCCCTCTCTTTCCTCACATAAACATACAGTATTAAGCTCCCAAGCCTTCATCTTTTAACAGCGCCATTCATTATTAGCTCTCATTTTATTAATCCCAGAAGTGTGTGGTCTTCATGTTGACACTGTGGCGTGCAGAGTGTTTAAAACATGTCTGAAGAAACGGCGGGATACGGCTGACTTCATACGTGCACTGTTTAAAGCTGCTGTGGACTGACGCAAGACAGCAGGGGATCAATCTTCCGGACTTTTCTTGTTAAAGTCAAGTCCAATTTAAACTGCTCATAAGTCTTTCCAGCACACTAAGCTGATCATGCATGGGATTTTTTTTCTACTAAATGTTTGAGAAATCTAAATTAAGATGTTATTTTGTTATCCTCCAAAATCTACTTTAAGTAAACACTAACATATATACATATACTGTCTACAGGCAAGACTAAACAACAAGTATCATGCCAATCATAAAGTTTAATTGCCAACTATTCTTTAAAAGATTATTTAAATATCAAAAAGGTATATTTTCCAAATCATGCGAGAGAAAACTTTTTGACATGTGCATGGAAAAGCCTTCAAAGTTTTGGACACACTGTGTTTGCCCAACACACATCCAGCAGCACTCATGTTTGATGCATTACCAGTGACGTGCTAAATTGTGATGAAAGGTACAATGAGGCATGCATCCAGTTCTTTTTCCAGCTCTCTAATGTGTTCTGGATTCTGCTGACTTGGCGCAACTCACCCAAGTCATCAGACAGCAGCACCATGGCTGGCATTGAGAGGGTTGACTTTGATAGAGTAACCTAATTACCCCATAGTTCTCTCCATGAAAGCCCTGCCGCTGCTGCTGGCACAGAGACCTGTAATGAGACGGGTCACAGGTTGAAGCTCGCGCGCTGTCCCCCGAGACAGCCGATCAAAGCACCGGCGCCCCTGTGGTGTTAACTTTACATTTTAAGAGCTTCCTGTTGGAGCGATGTAGGGACATCCGAGTGAAATGAGGTTTAAGACAACATTGGGATCCCTGATGCTCTTGACGAGATGTCATGCATCTGACTTAGCTTTGTTGGCCCCATTTCATACTTACTTAGTTACTTGAAAGACTTTCATCAATTGATTTGCGCAATTGAGGATAATTATGAACAGCTTCCAACTACAAAAACACAATGGGTCTCATGCAAGAACCACTTGTACGAAGCAGATTAGTTCTTAATCGGCACGTACAAGTGATTTAAAGCCCCATTTACACTTGTTACTTCAAAGGTCTTGTGTCCGGATAAAATCCACATGTGAATTTAAGATGCAACTTAGCCAAATATGCGTCACCATTGGCTAGATCACAAATCTTGGTTTTCCCATGCTACATGCAAATCAGTGTTGTCTCTGCTCCAGCGTGGAGGGTAGTGGGAATGTACCTGAATCCATTTGGTGACTGAGAATACTAACAGCTAGCCAGCTAACAGCTATCTATAAACTAACACAAACACATGGATGAATCACATTTATGGACTATGACAAGTTGAATCGAGCAAGTTTGTGCAGTTAAGATGGTTTGTATGAGCGAGCCTTATTTATTGTACGATAGGTTTAGGACAAGAATAAGAAAATGTTCTTGCTTGCGGTCCAATGTCTGTTTGTGCCAGAGAGTCTGGATTACCTTTGGCATTCCAGTATCCCCCCTGAATGCAAGCTAAGTAAAGACCATGCAGCAGAACTTGCAACAGAGGGCATCATTTCACAGCCGAATGCTTCGGCTACAAGATAATTGGCACAGTATTCAACAAGCCGTCAGCTGGTTACACTGAACTTCACCTGCGTGACGGCAGCGCTCATTGAGACAAGCGAGGAGGAGGAGTCCGTAACACTTTAATTGCAAGAACACAATCAAACCCCTCTATTGTCCATGTGCCTCAAGTGAAATGCTACCTCTCATCTTTTATCTTTCAGGTGGAGGATTAGGGAGACTGAGAAAAAGTCCTCCCATCTAATCCAGCCTTTCTTTCTTTATTTCATTTCACACCTTTGATTTAGAGCTTTCAATGCAGGACTTTATCTGAAAGGTATAATCACTGACGTCTTTGTTATTCAGTCAAGTAAATGCTTAAAATCCTTGCAACAACATTTAAACATCTTTTAATGAAAGCAATCTTGCCCGCAAAAGTTTCACCTCAGGCTTAGCAGAGAGATCTGACTTATCCTGCTACCAACAAAAGCAAACAATTTCCCCGGACCCCGTCTAAAGCCTGGAGCCTCATTCATCTGTTTGCTTTAGCCATTGACAAACTGAGAGTGGAGAGAACAAAGACTTTATGTTCTTGTGATCCTGGCATGTAAGACTCATTCTGCCTTCTCAATAGGCTGCAGTGCAAACACCACACCTTGCTTTGTCTCCGTCGATCACTTTCTAACTCTCCTTCCGTCCTACCTTGTCTCATTTGAAATCTCATCTCGGTCTGATTAGGGAGTTAATAGGATGAGAAATGGAGTGCTGGCCGAAGCGCATCTGTCTCCTCAGCTACACTGCCGCTGATTTGCATTTCCTTATTGTTTGTGGCTGCCGTGAGGCAGCGCTCAGGTAATGTGATGTGGAGGATTTTTCAATCTTTTGCTTCATTGTGGAAGAAATGGAACATTTTTAATGAAATGGAGAATATCAAGTGCTGCATTGTTCTCTACCAAGACTGTTTGTAACCTCTCTGCCTACCATCAATTGAACAGCTTCTGACTGTGCCTCAGTAGCAGAAGCCAAGTCATCCATTCCCAAAGTGCTTTTAGGGCACAGTAGGTGACAAAGACCAAGAACAGATAAAGGAAAGGAAGTGAGGGCATAGTTTCCCTCGATATCCCTCTCACCCTTTGTGTTCCCATGCGTCCCGAGACGTCTGGCTCATAATCGAGAAAACGATTGCCCCCGTGGCTGGCCCCAGCACATAACGAGCTCCCTGCCAAGATAACCGTGACTGGGGCAACAGAGGAGGGCATTGCTGGAGTGATAAACGAGCCAGATGTGCTGGCAGTGGCGGGTGGTGCTGGGGGGTTGGCACAAGGACCTGACGGGCTGGCACAGGGATGCTGGCCAGGACTATTGTGTCTGGGCAGAGAGGTGGAGGCCTGCTGCTGATATCCCTGCTCGCCTGTGTGATAAATACACAGGGAAACGTGATTCTTCATAGCGGCTTCTGACAAGCACAGAGGGTGATGAAATCTTTCAGACCGTAATGCAACAGACTGGAACAAGGAGTGCTCGATGTCTTTCAGGTTGTAGTTTCACTTCCAAGGCTCTGTCTCGACTGTCTTCATACATTATCAGACGGAAAAATGGGAACGCCTGATAATTCAATACAATCCCAATAAATACTACATTTTAAAGAAGGTTTGAAATTTCTCAGTAAATTGAGATTTTATTTTTCATAATGTCAGGTTGAGAGAGTGTCAGAGAGGCAATTCAACAAATGTAACCTCTTCAACCCCACAGCAAAAACTTGATTTTAAGAGGTTAAGTCATAGTTTGTGATGTTGTATTGCATCATATTGTTATTTTTCTCTCTTTTTCTTGTCACAGGTTTGTATCCATGATTATATATTTGTCTACCTCGTCATCTGCAAATGAGTTACATCCGTTTTCCTGCTGCGTAGCTACTCTAACATGATTTAGCAGCTTTAATAGCTGGTACAATTAGAAAGACAGGTGTTGTTTTTGCATCTGCTAAGGTTTAGCAGTTGTGAAAGCACAGACACACACGTGAGTCACTCCTGCCAAGCACTGAGAGGAAAAAAACACGACTCCCTCTTTCTCCCCTCTCTGATCTCTCTGGGCCGCTCACCGCAAGCCCTCTAATAATAGTTGTGGGATATCATCCTGCCAGAAACAACCACTGGAGAAGCTGCCCCACAGGTACGGTAAAGCCTGTACACACTTGTAGGCAGAGCGTGTTTTCATTTGGATGCTGGCTGTGTAAATAACACAGTCAGTTTGTGTACAACAGAAAGTTCCATAGGATTTTTGTGACGTACTATACAAGGTTATATCGCAAACCCTGCAACAAACAGAGGTATTTATAGATGTTTCCTCAAGAAGAAACCACTATAAAAAGATTCCCATGCGCACACACACACCATTCAGAGCCAGACTGTCCTTGCTCAGTAAACCCAAGGGGACCTTTTATTGCGCTACTTATGAATTTTACGAGGACCATCATGTTGGCTAAGGAGCAGTTTCTCTAATCAAATGTAGAGCGCCTGTGAGAGGTTTTCCAGTCAAACACTGATCCCCATAATCAGATGAGTCACTGCGTCAAGGTTGTTCTCCTCACACAACTTGAGTTTGGAGGAGGAAGCATAGTGTGTGTGTGTGTGTGTGTGTGTACATTTGTGGATGTTTGGCTTTCTCGACAAGTGCACCAAATCATTTACCAGAATAGGATGTGTTATTGCTTTTTCACACATACCTTTTGTCACCTTGAATTGAAGAAAAAACACCCTGAAAATAGCTTTTCCTGTGCAACTACCCTTTTTTCCCAAAACAAACACACACACACACACACACACACACAGTGAGGCTGAGATCCTAATCTAAATTTCCTTGCATTAATGCGTATCTATTTACTGCAGCAAACTGAAGTTGCGAGGAAGTGGAAAACGCCCCCTCTGCATATAGTTTCTTCCTGTTTAGCAGATGACAAATGAATAGCTTACTTTTCATGCACCAACTGTGCACCGGCAAACAGCTTTCCTAATTACACTCCTAATGAAAGTTGACGTACACAATTTCCACACACAACCATGTTAAGTACACACACAAAACTTAATCCACCATACAGGAACCATTAGCAGCTGGCTGGATGAGGTTTGCCTCTGAGGGAGGGAAGAGGAAACTGGATATGTAGAGACGCCAAGACAAGAGCCGGTGAACACACCAGCCCCCGTGGCATGCATTCATTTACCTTTCCCAGCAGGAGGAGAAGCGCCTGGCGAAACCGGAGTCTCTGGAACACGAAGAGGTCGTACACAGCCGACACGGCCAGCACCGTCACCCCCTGCTCCTTCCACAGCATACTGGCTGCTGCACACCACAGGCTGCCCAGCATCCAGCCCCAGCACCAGGTGACTGAGCTGGTCTGAAAAGCCCCACGTGGGTCCCTACGAAGTCCACAGTGTCTCATGTAGCAGAGAAGAGACAGCAAGAAGAACAACGCAGCGCCAACGTCCGCCCTCCCGACCACACCAGCGACTGCTTCAGTGTGAACCGGATGAGAGGCAAAAAGAAGGCCGGCCAGCAAGCTCCACAGTCCTCCACCGAGAAGCGGGCGACTGAAGGCCGTGAAGAGGGCGGTGACCAGCGCATGCAGGACCAGGTTCAGCAGGTGGTAGCCCCAGGGACGCAGGCCGTGCAGGGTGTAGTTGAGGCGGAAGGAGAGGGTGCATAGTGGACGAAAGGACTTGTGGCTGCCGCTGTGAGTGAGCAGGGTGCCCCAGAAGTCGTCATACAGGATGTTGGTCCACGGAGTCTCAGGAAGGAGGTCCTGGTTGGTCTTGATGGCTCGGCTAAAAGGAGCAGAAGAAATGAATTATTGTCAACCATAAAGATCATCAAAAAGAGTGTTCACTATGATACATAATGGAATCATTTAATTATTTCTTTTTAATCTTTTCTACTTTCTTCAGTTATTCAATAAAATTCAATAAAAAAACCAACGTGTTTTAACGTGAGTAATGAATGAATACATTGTTTATTTCAAAAAACAGTTGTAACAAAAAAATAAAGGGAAAAATTAAACTCCCCGTATCTTGAGACACGTGCTGCATGTCCAGCATGTCTAATATCTTTTCCACATTGCTGATGATCCAGTCAGAAGTGAAATCTAATAGACAAATGCAATGAGGACGCTGAATGTAATAAACAGGCCGCAGTGTGATTAAATCTACAGACATGTGTGCATTGTTGCTCTCTCTCTCTCTCTCACACACACACACACACACACACACACACACACAGCATGTACATATGTCACAGGTACCTGCACACACACACGTGGGCAGGTGGTTTCACACCCCCGAGGCTGATGTGGATTCTCATAATTAGCGGATCATTACTGGGGACGCATTCACATTCATGTTCACTCACAGACTGCAACAAATGAGGCTCGCCACAGGGATTAAGAGTGATGAATGGCAGCTACAACAACAACAGCATCCGAGTGGGAGAATCCCCCATAAGACAAAAAAAATGATTTGATCAAAGATGAAGCTGGCATAGATATTACACACTGGCTGTCAATAAAAAAAATATCTTAGCAAATTCTACATTTTACTTTCCTGACTCTAGGCAGGCTGCCGGAAGCGGGTGCCAGGAAGAAAACTAACAAGAACAAACAAAACAAAGAAAAGGGAACTGGTCACAGGAGTAAAAACCAGTGTTTCTCATACATTGTAAATATCTGGGGTTGTACCTGGAGTTCAGTTTTAATGCTACAATTAATAAAGCATGCATTTCCTCTGAATGCTTTCAAACTATTTGAAACTTATTTGAACTGTGTTGTTTGAATCTTAAAATCATTCAGATGATAAAAGTCACTAAATGTTCAACTGTCACACAACACATGCAGATCTTTTATTTGCTTGTCCCTACATGAAAACTTCTGAGAATTAAAGTCATAAACTTTGTGTTTCCAAGATTTGATCACAGTGGCCTCATGACTATCTTCTTTCTCAGGGCTTGATTACAATTAGCGCTGTTACTGTGCTGTGCGTGCTCATGGCGCGCCAGAGAGGGAAAAGGACAGCGACAGGGGGCCCACCGAGGACTTCCTTTGTCTAGAGATTGTAACTTAGTGCTGAGCGCATAAAGAAGAGGGAGGGAGGAGAAAGAGGGAGATCCAGCTGCCAGCCTGTATCCAGCATGAGAGCAGGCAAGGTAAATGGGGAAGATTGACAATGAGAAAAAGAAACATGAACGATAAAAAAGGACTTCAAATGAGGAGTCCGGTGTCAGAGTGAGAACTGCTTAATGCGTTAAACCTAATTCAAATGTTTTTTCCTTCAAGCCTACTGCCCTGTCATCGCCTGAGCTATAGTAAATTCCTCCATTTCCCAGGATTGTTCTCCGTCAGGGAAAGGCAAGTGTTTCTCAGGCTCTGAGCTGCAACAAGCCAAACTGAAACTCTCCCTTGTCCGATATTTCTAAGGACCCAAGGCATTACATCACTCAGTTTACTTCCCTTTTTTACTGTAGCTCCACAGTGAGCTATTATTTATAAAATGTTTTACAGTCCCAGCAGTGCGGAGCATGATATGATGGTGGGAGGATATAAGAGCTATAAACATATATTGAAATGTAATGATTATCAACATTGAATGTTTTATTGACGCTGTATTTATATGAATGTCTTGAGAGTATAGATTCTGTAGATTACTACTGACTCTATGATTATCCTCATAATTCACATAAAAGATTTTGGTTCATTACTGAAACAGAATATGTAACATGTCCACCAAAACCTGCGACTGTGTCCATGTTTTTCCACTTTCCTCCCCCCTCAGGCAACAACAGCACACTATCAAATCCAAACATGGCTGGATTCACCCTCACCCAGCTCCCTTGTGTCCCTTGGCAAGGGCTCGGATCTCAATACTCGCTGGTGATAAATAATTTAAATATTCAAATCAGCGCCAACCACTCATCTCCCTCCCTGTTCCTGCCCGGCACTGGAGGATGAAAAGAATGCATTAGCCATGAGGGTTGGGGAATAGGTTGAGAAGTACTGGGGTGTGTGTGTGTGTGTGTGTGTGTGCTTATGAGGGTTAAAGGAATATATAGCTACATGCAAGGTGTGTGTCTTTGTGTTCGTGAGTGTGTGCACATGTATGTGACAGCAGAGCCTGCGCTGACGGCTTCATTGAGACCTGTCGCTGCAGCGGTGCAGATAGAGTGGTCTCCCGTAGTGATTGCTCTTACAGAGGGGGGTCTTTTGTATTCAGCCACCGTATGTGGGGCAGGCAGGCAGGCTGCGGGGGACTCTATTCACAATCCTCAAAGTACAGGACGGGGTTAGATCTTTTCAGTTTTCCTCTTTTGTGTTGGGGGAGGAAAAAAATCGGAGGGATTTCCATCAGAGGCTGAAAAGAGACATTAGCAGGTGGGGATTTTTTTTTGAGGTCCATTTGTAATAGCGTGAGGTCGTCTTTCACCTGTCCACTGATTTTAGTGAAGAGAAAATTGGCCGTCTTTCAGTGGTTGGGTATGTGTCTTTTCAATATGCAAATGTAGCACTCCACCTCCTCCACAACAGTGATCTCACCACCAGTGATTTGCTTTTTTCATGTGCTGTGGCTGCCTACAGACGCACACTGGGCCAAATATACATTGAATGTAAAAATATGAGGGACCGAATTTCTGTACACTGTTTAGGTGTTCATTATTACGCTACATCAGCCACAAAGGAGGAGATGTGGACAAGATGGATATCATCGCATCTCCCAAAAAACACAGCTATTACCGCAGAATCTACCAGCAGATATTGTAACCGTTGCAGCAGCTATAAAAAGAGTTGGCACACCCAAATCTGTCAAGATACTCTTTTAATGACATTTTTTTCAGTTTCTATGTTTAGCACAAGGGAATAAACCTGTCACCAACAATTACTGCTAATCAGGTGGCTACCTCTTGTAAAATATGTGTCTTCAGAGTTTCCTTAATGAAACTCTTCTTAATTTTAAAGGTACCCTGTGGAGTTTTCTTATACACAAACAGAGTTATGTTTACATTTTGTGTTTCTGCTACAGTTTCAATTACTCCTGCCTTGATTATTCCCCTGAACAACCCTCATGAGGCAGAGACTCTTTCTCTTAGCTGGAAGCTTGAATCCCCAGAGTCAGAAACTGCGTCCTATAAAAAGAGTTGTTTCCTTAATTGCTTCCTTGTTAAATTCAGTTTACAGATTTCAGATGACACAAACACACCCTGCGCTGCACTACAGCACATTACTCCCTCTCCCACTCTCTCTGGCCCGACTGCATAAACCTACCTTTACTTTAAATGTTTTTCTGTGTGCTCTATTAAGAGAACAGTGTTATTAACTGCACTGCAAAACACCGCACTTGAGTCTCTTTTAAATATTTGGGCTCTCGTCCAGCCTGTCTGTCTGCAGCACGTGTGCTGGCCGGCCTGCTCCACTCCAATAAACATCTGCAGCACAAACTGCCATCACTTAACATAATCAGGACTGGCTGAATCACAGCCTTTTGTAGCAGAGTGCATCCTCCCGCTCCCTGACGGCAGTAATGAGATGGATTAGCCAATCATCATGAAAACAGCACTGTTAATGGACACTGGCCTGGACATTGTTTCATCACCTCTTTCATTTTCCTTATTTTTCTCTTCCGTTTGCCGCCATTACGTCTTTCTCTCTATCCCCACCTCGCCCATTCTTTTATCTTAAATATCTTAAATGTTATATTTCTAATATTTAAGATTTTTACATAATTTCGTTCATGTCCTCCATCCATCTTATTCCCCTGTCACCCTTCCTTTCTGCTCCTTTATCCTTTTTATCTTTCTACTCTGCCTTAATAACTCATCTGAGCTGGTCTGCTTTGGTACCAAGCCCTTTTCAATACCGCTTGTCTGGCCAAGATCTATAAAATCTCCATCTCCTTACTGAGCAATCTGAGTGCTAATTAAGCCCAAAGACAGAGAGCTGCGGCACACAGGCCTGTTCACACAATGCTAATCTCGGGCTGGCGCACCAGTGAAGTAAACACACCACTGATGCTGCTGGCTTTGAGCAGGAGCAACAGGAACGGCAGATGATTAAGACTTCATGAGAAGAAAAAGCCTCCGTACTGACGGGACAAAACAAATCCACATCACTGCAGCACAGTGGAAAACGTGTTGAGGCGGCGCCACTAAAGAGCAGTGCGATTACAGAGCTGCCACCTCTATAAACAGCTGCTATATTCTTCATTGTGTTCATGCCCTTTTCTAATTGGTTGGTTCATATGGTAGATGTGGGTCACAGCAGCAGCAAAACTGTAATCATTTGTTGACAAAGGATGTCTTTGGATGCCAAAGCCCCAAATCAGCAGTTGGTAGACATGTATCACAGTGCAGTCTTCGGCCATTGTTTTGGATTTCATCATATTTCTCACAATTGTCAATTATTGGTGGAGAAAGCCCAAACTAGCATCATGTAGGGGCCTTTACAACATACTGCAAAAATAATAGAACTTTTTTCAAGCAAGAACACGAAACATTCTTTGGTTTCAGCTTCTCCAGTGTGAGGATTTGCTGTCTTATATCATTGAAAACTGAATATATTTGACTTTTGGACTGTTTGTCGGACAAATTAAGACATTTTTGACGACTTCAATTTGGGCTTCAGAAAATTGCGATGAACATTTTTTGGACATTTTCTACGCCAAAAACAAAACTGCAGATTAATTGATAATGGATATAATTGTTTTGCGGCCCCATTATCACAGGACTGTAAAAAGATAATACACATAAATACAGAAACGTAACAATTTCCATTGAAAGACAAGGCCCTCACCGCACCCACGACCAGTTATTGATTTCATCTTCATTTAGATTCTGTCTCACATGCACCAGCAGCGGGATAAAGCAGCAGTGTATAAAACAGAGATGGAGTGTATGTGAGGGTGGGTGTCAGGGTCCAGATCACCTCTGTGTTAATCCAAATCTAACAGGATTAGAAAGTGATCACAAAGTGCACAGAGTTTCTCAGACATGCACAGAGGTCGGGGGTCAATGAGTAATCTGATTAAAGGTTGTGTGTGTGTGTGTGTGTGTGCGTGCTGGAGCATACTGCACATGTCGAATGACACCATATGTAATCTATAACAGTGTCCTAATTCCATGTGGTGTTACAGTTGGCAGGAAAACACCAGCCATGGCTTTGTTCCCAGCGAACGCCACAGCTGGTTGGGGATAAAGAATCCCATAAATTTCACCTCAATGGTCACTGCAGCAGGGAGCGTATTGTACTGCACCACATGAGGCAACTGAACACGTGGAGATGGTGATCTGGTCTTTCTTTTTTTGGTCTAATCCTGGAGGTACCTACCCATCCATCACAGGGCAAGGTTGAACGATCATGCGTGAAGCCATTATGCTTGATGGCTGAGCCTGAGTGATTCATTCATTGGCTGATTATCAGCTGCTATAATCCGGTCAGTATGTGGCAGCATGATGGCTGGCAAATGGAGATGGTGATGAAGATAAAAGCCACCAGAGCTCTGGCTTTATGATTTAATGTCCTAATCAATAATCTTGCCATCTTAATAAAGATTCCTACTGAAATCGTATTTCTTCTCCTCACAGTCAATACACGTAGTCGTTAATACAATATTTCCTTTTTTATCAAGTCTTTGTATCTGTTTAGTTTGTATATCTGTAGGCTGAGAGGTCAGGAAGTGAGCATTAAGGGTGTGTTCAAACATCATACGTCAGCGACACCACTGGCAGAACAATACCAGAAGTGGCACCGCTACTTTCCCACACTCCGTCCCACGCCAAACTGGCACGAAGACGGGAGGAGAGGGGGAAAATGCATAAATGTCCAGATAGCATTCATAAAACTCTGTCATATTGCCAGTGGCCTAGTTGTGAAAGAGTTATGCTTAGCCATGCAGAGGCTCTTCCCTCTCCTGGTGCGTGAGACGAAATTTGACATTAATTTGACAGATTTTTATGCCCAGCTCATATGCTATTATTTGTTTCTTTCCATCATTTGAAATGTGCAAATAGAGATAAACTGCTGCTGGATGGTGTTCAGCATAACTGGGCACTGATGACATGAAAAAAAGAAGGAAAAAAATATATATTACTGAAAATAAACCTGAGACACAGAGGATGAAACTTACTTTGTATTCAAGGCACTAACCTACATTTTTTTTCTCTCCAGCTCAGTTCGCTGGATCTATCTTTTCATTGATTAAAAATAGCCCATCCTGCAGCTCCCAGCATTTTTCCCAAGGGTGCAGAATAACCAGCCAGAAGTTTGGTGGAATAAAAAGGCCGGTTAAATGACTTATTTTAACTCTTCATGCAGAGATTAGTGGGAAAGCACAGCAAATTACACAAAGCACTCTATTTTAGACTGTGTATTTTTTGGGGGGGTAAACAGCTGCAGCTAATACAGCAAAGGTTCATATTTACAGTTATTTTGTTTGTTGTAATGCATGTATGCTGACTCTGAGGAAATGCTTGTTAACCAAGTGTTACTGTATTAAGGAAGCTGACTTTCCTACTGAGGTAAATTTATAAAACTGAACCCATCAAATTCACATTGCCTGTTATACAGAATTAAACACACATGCACATTCACGCACATGTGCAAGTAGTCACTCTTGCATGAACACACAATAGGGCTAACGCAAAGCTAGAGCTGTACAGTATGTGTTGATTCGAACACATCTGGTAAATGCACTCTGATGCACATTGAGTGGCATACATATCAACACACAATAAATAGCAATGCTCCAAAAAGAACATTGTTCAACTTGATAAAAGACTATGGATGATTACAAACATTATGTTACACTCACATCAATATTTGGCCCAAGTCAAACAAAGTAATATAAGTATTCATGAACCTAATTGGTGTGATCAAAAGGACACACTTCTGGAGAGTTCCTCCTCATCACTGACGTCCAGCTGTTTTAACTTCATCATCAAGTCAACTCACACCAAGATAAAGTCTCCTCTACGTCCTCATGTCTGTCCGAGCGGCCAATCAGGAGAAACAGATTTCTTCCGGGCTGCCCGCGGCTTCAAAGAGGCTGAAACAGTCTGAGCTGAGCGTCAGGAAGTTGGCTGTCTCTCTTTTTGTCAGGCCAAGGACTTGCTTTCATGTCCCCTGTGCAGCCGGTTTCCTGATTAGCAGAACAACTAGCTCCAAATAGGCCACGGTCAACTCATTGTACTTAATGTGAATGTGCACTTAAATAGACCATGACTTGAAAATATATACTGATTGATGAAAAAATAGCACTTATGTCCTTTTTATGTTCCTCACATGAATATCAAACACCATCCTACAATCTCTGTTTTCAGGATATTAGTCTGAAAAGCGTCAGCTGAGAGCCAGTTGAGCTCGGCAGCTGTAAGCCAGTTCAATCCATAAATGGAGAGTGTTTTTTGAAGACGCCCAGTGCTGTATTTTGAATTTGTAATGATTGTTCAAATAGATATTGTAGACCTAAGAATTAGGCATGATTCAACTTCCGTGGATACTTGAGATTTGATGTTTTCAAAATCTGGGACAGCACAACATTTGCTGATTGTTGATTGCCCATTCATGACTGATCCTAACCTCAACATGCAAAGAAACATTTCTACACTTTTTAAATGTATCTAATACTTAAAGTATTAGTTCAAATTTAGGGAAAAATACTTATTTGCTTTCTTGCCGAATGTTTGTCCATTAAGTATGAAGCTCGAGCCGGGAGGCGATTAGCTAAGCTTAAAAAGACTGAAAGCAGGGGCAAACAGATCTGTCCAAGGTTCACAAATACGCATTTTATCCTATTTGTTTAATCCGTACACCAACAGAAAGATAAAAACAAGTTGTGGTTAGCTTTTGGCGAAGAAATACTTTACCCCTGCTACCTGTCTTTATGCTAAGCTAAGCTACCCACCTCCTGGCTCTAGCTCCATACTTAACGCACAGACGTGAGAGTGGTATCCACCTTCTCCTCTGACTCTCTGTAAGAAAGCCTGAAATGAAACTTTTTAATATTTTACAAGTGTGGAAACTAGTCCACTGTCATTGGAGAACATCATTCACAACATTTCTAGTGGTTCAAATATTATGAACCCAATCATTGAGAGTGTGACCCCCTCATCTATTTTTCAGCCGATTGATTGCAGAGTCTTTATCTCCATCTAAGTGATTGATTGATCACTTCCCATTAGCTGGCCGCACAAAACAGAGGTGATCTGACAACAATGCCACCACTGCCACCTCAGCTAAAAAAGGAGGCCGAGCCCACCGCAGCGCTCCCTGACTGATGGTGTCAATAAAAGGCCGTGATGAATCCTCCTCCTCGCCAGGAGGAGAGGCTATGGGAAATCAATGGCTAATAAAACTAATGCTTTACTCTCCCCCAGGGCATAAATACAGCAGATGCAGTGAAGAGAAAGACTGGGTTGGGATTTGAGGGGGTCAAAGCTCGCGCCTCAAAAAAGCTGTGGAATTAATCAAGTTTTTAAACAGCAAGATGAACAAGACAACTTACTGTACAGCAGATGTACAAGATGTTCTAACTGTTTGTCCTTGCAGAGCAGCAGCTTGTTGAAGCATGTTTAGCAACCTCCCAAGCAGACCTGCCACACAGAGCATTTATTCTATAAAAAAAGCAATATGTGTGAATGCAATCAAATTGAAAAACACTTGGGACTGAGGTTTGGGGAGCGTACAGTTCAGTTCAACAGCAAATTACAATTTCACACCTCCATGAACACCCCAAAGACCACCAGGAACTTCCTTGGAAAAAGGTTCTTGTATACAGTTTTTGTTTCTCCCTTATACATTGAGACAGCAGCTCTTAATGTGAAATTCATAGGTATTTTAAAAAACATCTCACCCAATAAATACGCCATATGCCTACAGTATGGTACTGTGCCCAACAGAATTCACAGTGAGAAACACATTTTAATGAGCCAATGTCCGGGAGCACTGGATGCTGAGAGTTTTATAGGGTTTCTAAAATCATTCCCACACATCCAGCTCTTATCAGTGAAACGCTGGCCAACTTTAACACCCTCCGTCCATCTATCCCATTCAACCAGAAAATCACCTCAAGCATGTTACAAGAAAATAAATGAGCAGCCAATCAGTCTGTCCCAATTCTGCATCCAGCACGGTCTCGACAGTTGATTACAGTGTCTGACTGTGGACGTGTAATTAGGGTGGCCTCTCTGAGTCGCCTGCATCCACAGTGATAAATGTGATGCTTGATTAAAAGCAGACTTGAGTGCTGTTCTCTGATTTAGCCAAACAATACATAAATCACAGTTGTGTGCAGGCTGGGGATATGATTTAAAATGCCAGACAGATGTTGCTCTATCTCAACTCGCTGCTGCATATACGACATTGTTGCTTCTACAGGAGTTTATGCAAAATTATGCTGTTTTACTGGGGTCTTAATTTGCTGCTTGCCAATTTAACCATTTTAATTATAATATGCAAAAATGAGAAACAGGGCTGTTACTTTTCATTCAAAATTCAAAGTTCCATTAGAACGAGGGAAGAATTAAATATTCGACCTGTAATTAAGTTTGAATTCAAATTTCAGTGTAAAGTGCAACAGGCCATGTCTTGTAATCCAGCGGGGATGTTATTAAAATGCTGTCCGTCTGACCCAATGCATGCCCTGCTGCCCTTACAGAAAAACAGGCTTATGTTGTTCTCTCGCCATGCTGAACAAATAATCATGACAGCACATCATCTGAGAAATAATGTGATACTAACCCTATATTAAACACAATAGATTTAAAATATGTGGATAAAGGTGAAGCTGTTTATTGATTTTGTAAAGTACAACTGCTCCACGATTAAACATCACTACCTCAATGCTATAATGTATGCTGTGTTCGAAATCTCTCCTTCATTCACTTAATTCTCTCTGGATAATGGACACTCAATAGTTTCCTCAATAGTGAACAGTAAATTGAGATTTAGGACACTTACAGGTGTAGAGTTGCACAACTGTAATTTCTAGCGCATTGCATTGTGGGGTTGTTAGCAGAAAGTAGTGTACATGGACACAACTTTATTCATTCCATTATGGCATTTTTGAGGGCACTACATAGTGGATAGATTTCACACTTTGGACACCCAAATAAAATGACAGTAAAGTGCACTATGTAATAAATATGGACTGATTTCAGACACAGCCATAGTTTAGCATTAGGCGACGCATTCAAATTAAGTCAAAGAAATTCTGTTACTTCTCACTTTTTCCTGTCTGAGGTATATTCCACCGAGGTTACTATGGTTACTATTACAACTCCAGTGGCATGACTATTTCACTGTCACCAGCAGGAGATCATGTATTTCCTTTTTTCAGCACCGTGTAGAACTCCTTTTCCCCTTTCCCTCACCTCTTTAATTTATTGTACCTTCTGCTTCTACAATCAATTCCACTGGCCTAGTTCCAGAAAAGCTGCGGGTGTTGGCACAGTGACCTATAAAAACGTGCACCTCCAGTCACCTGAACTCATCATTATGGAAGCCCCGTCTTCCTCACTTGAATTAAAATGGGGGACTTGAACACAGAGGACAAATACGTTGCCTGGCATTGATATTTCTCCACAGGGAATTAATGAATGTTGAAGAGTCACGACTCAGTGAGGACTGCCAATGTTCTCTGCTCACTTTTCACCTTAGTGCAGCTGTATAATTTGCAGGCACACACACGCAGAGCACCAGGTGTGGACACATTGCATCAACAACACCCACGAATACCCTCTCTGGAGTGTTGCAGGCCAACTATATTCACTGGAATCAACCGCATGGCAGACTTTGGCAATCTCTAGCTGGGTCTACTGTCCCTTGCCAAGGAAAAAAGTTCATTTTCTCTGTGTATTAGACCCTGCAAACCACTGGAACTTGAGGTACTGACACAAGACACACACGAATAAAGAGTAAAGAGTACTTTTGCTGAAGGCTAATCAAATGTGAATATGACCAGTCCATATTTTGCGGTACAGGTCTGTTCCATGGAGACCGAACTTCTGTTCAAACTTCAGAGTTCCTTTGAGGAACCGGATCAGTTTTGATCTGCTGCGGAGATTATAATGAGGACGACTTTAATTGCTGATGACAAATCACGGAGCCAGTGGAGGATCTGTGTGCTGCAGCGCTGCCAAGGGAGCAGCTGGAGAAACAAAGCAGCATTCTGTTTCTGCTCAAAAGCCTTCTGTCTCTGATTAGAAAAAAAAACACTTTAATGCTCCATCAGAATTGGTTTGTAATCCGATCACAAATTAAAAAATGCAGCTATTTCGAGAATGTAGAGGATTTGCGCCTTTATGCTGTATGTAAAGAATGAGTGAGAGTTGTACAGAAAACAAAACAACCCGCAGTGTCGCACTCTGGAGCAGCGAGGCTTCTTTCTGCTTCGGCAGCTTTCAGTGGTCAGATTCACATGCAGCATTTGTAATGGCCAAGTATGCTTGCACTAACAGACCGCACAGCACTGTATCCAATCCAGAATAGGCCTTCCTTTCTTCTGCCGTGACCAGTTGTCACATTCCAGCATTAGCCAGGGAGAAACGGCAGCTATAGAGGGGTACCGCAGGGGCCAGCCCAAACTAAATCTGTCTTCCTTTCAAGGATCTGTGCTAATTATCTAAGATCTTTTCAAATTCTGATCTGTGATCTGTTGAACACGGCTGGTACAACGAAACCATTTGCGTGAACTCGACTCTCACATTGGAACCAATGAAGTCATCGCTAAAGTGCAAACCCCATCCATTTGACCCTTAACTTAGGACAAAGGAAAAGTTGGCTAGAGTGGTTTAAAGGTACTTTAACTCAAGCCACGTTTTCATTCAGCTCTGAAACACCTTAGCAATACAAATTCTATCAATGATCCAAAGGCAGCCGCGAACACTTTTGAATTATGAGACCAACAGAATTCACTGCAATAATAAAATATGTCAGATGCATTTCCCCACAGGAGGTTTAATATAATCCAAGTTTGTCAAACTATCAGCAGGGGTTCCAAAATATATGGCTGTTTAAAACGCTGCAGGAAACTCCATTATGAAACCATAAAACGCATCGTATAACATCATAAAAGTACCATATTCCCTCCTGAGATGGACTGGAGGGACAAGCAGACATGATGTCATGTTACAACGTCATGACATTTGTATGGAGGACTGGGTTACAAGTGATTGTAGCCAAGTTGTTCTTTTTGTTATTCAATATATACACATCAATCACAGCTACAGAAAGCACTGATAGACAGAAACAGAACCTTTCCTCCTCCATTTTCACAGTTAAAAAGGACTGACATGAGGCTACGCTTAAAGGAAAAGTTCAACAGACACTTAGCTTAGCTTAGCATAGACTGGAAACACGGGAAAACAGCTAGCCTGGCTACATCTGGAGATAACAAAATCCACCCACCAGAACAGCCCCATGAAACATTGAATTGTCATTGCTTCGTTTTATGCACAAATTAAACAAACCAGATAAAACATGTTAATTAGTGAGTCTTAGAGGTGCTGGTAGGAAGATTTTGTTACCTTTGGACAGAGCCAGGCTAGCGGTTTCCCCTGTTTTCAGTCTTTGTGCTAAGCTAAGCTAGCTATCTACTGGTGGCAGCTTCATATTTACCATATCTAACTCTCTCTTACCGTATTTCCCAAAATGTCAAATATTTCCTGTAACTTCTCTACAAACAGTTGACACACTATGAGGCAATCTCTCTAGAAAATAAAAAATAGCATGCATGTCTGTGTGTAACAGGGACAAAAGAATACACCAGGATGGGTTCATTTCACTTCCCGGACAAACATCTTTCCTGTCTGCAACAGGGATGTCACATGGTATGTTTCTAATGCTGATAGCGCTGTCACTGTGTAGAAGCTGCTGGTCACAGCAGGAAAAACCAGCGAGGCCATGGTGCGTAGATTAAATTGTCGTTGTCAGCCGCCTCTGTAATGGATTGACTGGATGTGGTGTCACGGTAATGAGCGAGCCTTGGGGGAAAATATCTGTGTGGATTTTTGATGAAATGCAGCCAGCGTGGTGGATGAGCTGGCACCGTCGCACCCGGTGGTGACCTCTAATCTGTCTGCACTCCATGTCTACAGAGCAGAGATACGAATCTACAACAGGACTGCGCCTTTGGATGTTTCTTTAGCTCAAATTCACATGAAAAAGAACAACTGATTGCCTTGGATACTGGATTTCTTTTAGACGCGGGGCAGCCAATCAAAGTATTGACAGTCCAAGCTCCCTGCTGCGTGTTTCTTATCAAAATGAAAGTGAAAATGCACCAGAGAGCTTATATAAACCGACTGTGTTCTTGTCAAAAGCAAAACCTGCATAATTCAGTGACCGTCAGTACAGTCCACCAGATTAAAAGATGAAAATGATAAATTGAAAGGGTAAACTGCGAAGGAGATCAAAGGAGTGTGGTGTAGTAGATGTCACCCAAAACATCAAAAATAAGTTATAGTGTTGTCACAGCTCATCATGAAGGCACTCTAACCATACAACCTTTCTCATAGCCACTGATCCATGAATATCAAAATCATGGTGAGAAACCAATTACATTCTGTAGAAAAATAAATACGGTGGCTGGTTTATCACGAGCTGACTGAGGCGGGAAAACAGCCATTATCAAATGCAGATTTCTCCTATTTATCACTTCCACTGTGGGTTGCTTGCAGTCAGAACTGCCATGTTTACTTAAACAGCGATTCCCCTAATCTGCACCTGAAAAACCAGCTACTTATGTATGTATATGTATATGAGTTCAGTTCCCCTCCGTGAGATGGGTAAGTGGACTATTGAGCAATGCTTAAATGGGCAGTCCATCAAAATGAGAAAATTGGCTTAAATGTTTCCTGACCCTGCCTAGAAAATGAAGGAGGATAGTTAACTTGAAGGATGATGTGCTTTACGGTTCTAAACACAGAATAATTACCTTCCAAGCGAGCCAAACCTGAGTGAATTGGTGTTTTCGATTGGGCAGGAAATGATGTACCACAAAACCAAAAACTGCGGCTATATGATGAAGCAGGAAATTAAAATTTCAACTCCAACTCCAGCTCAACATCAAACCATGCAGATTCCCTCTTTTTGAAATCAACATTTTCTTTCAACCAACCGCCAATTCCTTCTATTTCCAACTATAATAATCGCTATGATCTTCCTTCATAATACAACTTGTGTCATCACTCCTCTATATAGCCCTCCTTTGTGCCACAATGAGAGAACCTCTAAACAACACAGTTGTACTGGGACCTCCACACTTCCTCTATCTGCATTATCTAGTGTGGTTTCTCCGCTTTTAGGCGTTTATCAGGAGGAAACAGGAAAAGGGGAAAGGCTGTGTCCCTCCGCAGAGTAAATCAGGCGGATGGGAGTGAAATATGAACAGACTATATTCCTTCTAAACATTCATAAATCCAGTAAGTGTGAACTGAATTTTGACAGATAAGACACATACTTCTTCTGTTTCGGCAGATTTCTTGAGAAAGTCTCTGATGTCGTCCTACAAAGACATTGAAGGCAAACAAACACCAACTGTAGCACACTTGAGCAACAGAGCTTGCAGTATAATCACTTCACTCCTCCTACATCTCAGAACCAAACACTATAACTGTGCCCTTGAGTTAAAGGTAGCGGGGCTGTCATTTGATCTCTCCTGAGCCTTAAATCCCTCGAGCCCTCACACCAACTCTCTCAATCTTCCCCCTCTCAGGTTTTTATGAGGTGAGAAGCACAAACCAATTTTCCCCCACACACACCGGGTACTCTGCAGTTGGCCCTGTTCTGACCCAGAAAGCCTTATGCATATTAGTATATTTTACAGGAGTTAGCTGGGGTAGCCATGCGTGAAAATGGAAAGAGTGTGCGCAGTGCTCAGCTCGGGTTCAGTGCCAAGGTTACCAAGCTAATGAATTTCTATTGGTTTTGTGAAGCGCCTCGCACTTCCATTATAATTAAGGCACAGCACAGTGTCAGTATCCCATGCTGAGATGAATGGGAGTTTCATCACAGCTTGCATGGCATAATAATAAAGGTATTTGTCTAACAAATATTTTATTTTGCAATAAAAAAACATTAGTCTCTTTACCTTCAGGAGAAATTTCCCCCCAAATCAGCTAAATGCATGAGGCTTGTGGAAAACGTTATTGCTTCGGGTGATGATAACAGCAGGCAGCTCATCTCAACCAGCCGTTATGTCTACGCTGTATGTGTATACCAAAGGATCAAACAGGCTGTAGCTTGCATTGAGGTCTTTGACTGTGGTAAGCATTAACACAATTAGAGTAACTGTTTTGGGAAATACGTTTATTTGCTGAGAGTTGGATGAGAAGATGGATATCACTGTCATGTATGGAGGGTAAAAATAAAGCTACAGCCAGTCAGTGACTTGCTTGCTAAAAACCTTGCAGTGACAACAAGACTCCAGGAAGTCACAGTGCCAGGCCACTTGTCGCTAGTGACAGCACGTGACTGAGAAAGCTAGGCTAGCTGTTCCCCTCTGCTTCCCTCCTGGCTCTCGCTCCATATAGGTAGGTAGCAAACAAGTTTATTTCTCCAAAATGTCAAACAATTTCTTTAACCTATGCAAACACACCAGCATCACATGTCTGTACCTCCTCAATCCCTTTCAGCTTCCACCTATCAACACCTTCCACCTTCATACCAGCCACAGGCACTGTCCAAATGGTACAAAAAGTAGCCCAAATTATCACAACCAGCCCCAAAAAAAACAGTAACAATGGTTCCATCATTCTGATAATTTACTCCCTCAAATACTGGCAGCTTCCAGTGCACATGAAAAAACACAAACACCCTCCACATGCACCAACAGACCCCTTCAGAGAAACTGGCTGATGAAAGTCAGAACTCTCTTTAGAGTGATTTTCACAGTCAGAACTGATGCGAGCTGTAGTGAAATGTGAGTGCTTTTTCAAGTGCAGTAAAAGAAAAACACATTTGATTTTCTGTTCTGACAGCTGTTCTGGGCTCCAGACAAAAAAAAAAAATCCACAGTCACTGAAAGATGATAGTTTGTGGCTATTGATTACAAAAGGTAGAAAGGGTAACTGCTTGCGATTCCTGTGATCCCCAGCTTGGGTTTGGTTTTGTATTACGCCCCAACTGCTGTAAGTTGTTTTAGAAGTCCACCGCGTGGTTTAAAGAGAGAAAGTGGATGCCAGCTTCTAAGTGTAATCTAACGCCACGAAAAGGAGCTTTGCTTACAAAGTGAGTTTAGTGCGCTGAGGAAGAAATTCAACCCTGTGCTGCTGAACACAGTTGTGAAGGCTCTCCGTTAGTGGAGAGCATGATGAACACACATGCGGTCGGCCAGATAAGAAACTTGTGAGACTTTCAACCATTTATCTATGGTTTGAGGTTGTCATCCTCCCAAATCTATCATGGGTGTTACAAGACAAATCTACGGCTTTGGCATGTGTATCTTAAAGGGTGCTGGCAAACTTGTAAGCCCGGTTGTCCGTGGATACCAGTGTTTTGGTATCCACATATGGTGTGTATACAGGGAGGGTCGTGGGACTGAGGTTTGGCGGTCATGTCTTGGCAGACGGGCGGGTCATCTGCGGCCTGCGCAAGCAAGCGCAAGGGGTAGCCAAGGATTAGCAGCAGCCTCAACCAGCAATCGTGTATCACTGGGACCCAATGGGACAAGGAGGGACAACCTAAAAATAAACAAACCCATCTCTTCTCCAATGAGTAGAGGTTCCAAAGGCAAGGGTGGTATAAAGTATTAGTTATTAAGTCTGTCATGTACTTTATTCTTGCTACTTGCAGAGAACAGAGAAATTAACCAAAGCTGAAACAAACAGTTGTGTATATTTGTTTCTGGACATTCTTGGTCTTTTGTACATGCTGCGTTTCATATATCAAACTGACACTCACATTTATCTAAATTGTGTCCGAATTAACATCATAGGGCTGCAAATTAAGGATTAGTTTCAATATCAATATCAAAATGGCAAATCATGATGTCTCCAAATTACTTTTTTTCTTAATACTTACACGATTACTCGTCTTCCATAGTTGTCATGTACCTCATGCCTTTGCTTTCAAGCCAGAACCGGAACCTGACCCCGTACCTGCCTGCCAGCTTGTAAGTCTTCTACTATCAATAAATCACTGAGGTTAACCTGTCCGCCTCGCCTGTCTGCATTTGGGTCCTATTCTTTGCTGCCTCACACTCACCAGCGTGACAATCTGACTGTTTGAAAACTGTCAAAACTCCCTGAAGGTTTCTACACTAACCACTACAATAGAAGACACCTCAAATCAAATGACAGCCCCCATCCTCTGCATCAGTGAAGATGTCAAACAGCAGGAACACTGAAGTGACAGGAAACCTCAAGTCCTCAACATATTGTAAAGTCGGAAGTTCAAGTTGGCAGACCTTGGAACTATACAGGAAGGAGATTGTGTTTATTATGACAATACCTTTCATAAAATGTTTCTGATTAAAATAAAATCTGCCTTGTGCGTGCCTCTGTACCCTTTCATTATGAGGTCCAAGCCATGCAAGCGCTTCCGTTTGCCAGAAGACTGTTTTTCCTGCCCCTTTAAGGCTTGTGCAAGCTGGAGGACATCCCAGCGCACGAAGATGGGGCTTTAACATTTCATCCTCTTCAGCACATCTACTGCCTTTTCTTTCCTTAAACATTGAGCCTGACACCATTATAAACACGAAAGAGAAATTCTAATTCACCCCATTCAACGTACCGGGTTCAAGCCTTCATTTGTGGCTTTAAAGCAGTTTCAAAGCCACAACATCTGCAGAGTTGACCACTAAGTACTTTCGCGAATAAAATCTGCTAGTAATCAAAATGAGACTCTTTGCTCCCGCCTTCCTATTGTTTGACCAAATCTAAGGCAGCTATGAACTGCAAAAACAAGACATCAACAGCAAAACTCTTTTTATGAGAATACAGAATGAGTAAAAAATATGTTAATGCTTTAATACACTGGATGGCGACATGTATTTTTCACCAGCTAACCACACTTTTCATGAGGTTTGCCTGTTTCTCCTCGAAAACACACAATCCTTTATGTACGCAAATCTGGTTAAAAGCCAAAACCATCTCAAATTACTATGCATAAACGCTTTTTTCATCAGTTTTACTCACCACATTGTTCACTTCAATTCTCGACTTGTCTTTAGGCAGTGTTGCTCATTTCTAAAACGCTTACAGTGAGAATTCCTCCTGACAGACACAAGCTTTTTCACCTCAGCTGTATTACTTACCGCACACACAACTCAGTCAAAGAGATTTTGCTCACTCATTTCATTAGCCTACATCTTCCCTCAATATTTATCTGCTCCAAGCACATACTGTAACTTAAACAGCCTCAACACAACTAGGGCACATGTTTTACAGAAGGATTCCACTAGAGGCAGAGAGATTCCTGGCAATGTTTAGCTGCTACAGCGGGCCGAAACCCATCACAGGGAGCCCTGGGAGCTGCAAGCCATAGGAGATTATGAGCAGTTATAAAAAGCAGAGATGATTCAGAGATGGCTCCTTTTTGATAAAACACAATCAAATACATGCATCAAACTGTTTGTTAAGCCAACACATTTAACATTAAAACTCTATTACAACCCTCAGGTTTAGAGTGGGGATTTTGAGAAACATGAAAGTATCTTTATGTTTTAAACAAAAAGGCCATATGTCCTGGTCAATATTAGGCAGTAACACATTGCTCGGTAATGTAAGAAGGAGTAGAAGGATTACAATTTAAATTCAGTACACTTACTAATTCCATGGGTAACTCTTGGCCGGCTAGCTTACAACTGGTAGGGCCTACAACCATTGTTGGGAGTGGGATGGTGTGTGAATCCCGTGGCTTCACTGTGAGGACTCAAGTGTTGGCGTTAAGCTAGCTGCTGATGATCAGTAAATACCTTCAGACTGTTGGAAGGCTGTTAAACCGTGCCTCCTTTTCTATTTCTACATCTTAAATCTGCTTTAATTGTTTTTTTTCCCCTTTTTGGGCAGTTGCAGACATGAAACATTAGCATTTAAATTGTGTCTCTAGCCACCTAGCAAATTTAACTCCTACATTTACTCTGCTTTTATTTCTGGTCTCGTCTCCACCAACTCATGGAGGAAATATCTGGCTCTTTAGCTGCTAAATGCTCCAAGCTAGGCGCTAACTTCCCATATAACAGCTGCCTGCTGCGGCTGTAAACAGCGACCGCGAGACTGAACCAAAACCAAGGCATTGAGCATAAAAATACTGATTAGAACAGCTTTAAATACAGAAGACGCGACATATGGGTGGTGTGGCTTTGGACTTGTTGGAGGGCACCTTTGACAGAGCTTGGCTAACTAATGTAACCTGCCCAACACTGGTCATGAAGCAATAAATCTAAATTCGTAGCCTGTAGCAAAGAAACAATCAGAAACACTGTATTGAAAGCTGGCCTCTTGCTTTTTGAATTTACTGCCTCTCTTATCTCAGTTGATACACGCACATGAACATTCCTGACACAACAACGCTCCTTATTAACTGCTACATATAGATTCATACATGGGACAGCTGGCAGTTACAAGAAGGACAAAAAGAAGGAGGCAAGAAAACCGTTCTTTCCATGTTTTTGTTTTTATGCTCTTTGGAGGTTTTCACAGAGGTATTGTTCAAATTTAAAGGTGACCCAGGGGAGTTAAACAATGTGTGCAGCATTAACATACATAGAGGAAATTCATTAGCACTTCAACTCAAAGCACTATGGTTTGAACTATGATGAAAGGGCACTTCTTAAAGACAGTCCCATATTGATGCATTTATCGGTCAACCTCAGAAACCAAGCTAGAAAACTAACAGATGTTTCACCCAAAAGACTCTGTGATCTTCTGTCTTCTCTCGAGTCACTACTCTGTGTCACCTCCATGTTATTTGAGTGGCATATTAAATTGTTTAAACCCTCCTTTGGGACTGAATTTATAAAGGGAATGTGCCAGTCAGTGAAATCCAAACCTCACCAAACTCCTCCTCTTCCTCACCCAGAGATTAAATGGTTTCTGAAACAAAGAGGGGAAGATGTTTTTACTTCAATCCCCCGAGGGACCATAATGCATTTCTGAGATGGGCAGAGGGACTGTGATGTGATTGGGGTCACAGATGTTTTGGGATACAAGACTCAGGATGCTGAAAGCCACTTAGGATGCATTTCATTTCACCATGTTGTCTCTTTTATATCTTGTCCCTGCTTCACTCTTGGTGTCTACTGAATAATGTCGTAGTCTTCCTAGTAAAGACATCCATTACTGGGTCGATTTGTCAAAAGGCGCAGTTAAAAACCAATATCATTGAAATGTTGGCATCATGCGGAGCCTCATTTGTTAACCTGTCAAAAGCCTTGATGATGGATATTCACAGGAGAGTTCAGAGGTTACGGTAAATATATTTTCCAGTCTATCACCACAGCTCTCAAGCAATCAATCCAACAGCCCGTACAAACGTGAACTTATCAGCACTATGAATAGTTTGTTTAAATTATGATAATGAAAAAAAACTTTTCCCCGAATCAAAAATGACCTGGCCCAAATCCTCTCCCAGCTCCCGTAAAACGTAGTCATTTCACACGCAGAGGCTTTTCATTGGGCTTACCATTGGCCAAGAGAGCGCTTGGCTGGGCCCTGAGCAGTGCCCAGGAAAAACACTTGACATGATTGAAAAAGCAGACCATCCCCACAAGTTGGAGTGCCTTAGACACAGAGGAGTTATCTGCCTCGCCATCCCGTCAAGAACTGCACGTGACATGTTACAAGAACTTGATTATAGGGTGAAAGGTCAGATAAGATCGTCTCTGCTCACAACAAGGCAGCTTAAAAAGACAAATGTAGAAAAACAAATTTGTCTACAACCAAGACAACCCCAGACCAGATTAGTGCAACGCTCCTCCACTTCAATCTTTCTCTTGCCTTAACCTTTTGCTCATAACTCTCTTCTAAACACCCGAGGGAAGAGACCGGGAGCACACGACTCCTGACCCCGACAGAGGACGGCGTTTGATGAACGACCAGGGAAGGTCAGACCTCTGATTGGTATTCAACCTCCTCCATCTGCGAGCGATGAACCAAAACGCCAGCGTGTGTCCCCCCAGAGCGCAAATTACCATGGTGACTTTGATAGATACACAGCATCGGTGGATACTGAACTTTCACTGAGGGGATGGAGTGCGAGCGTGGGCTGGACAGGGCAGCGCCGCGGGTAATATGTCACCGTAGGTATTTTTTTTTTTTGACAACCTCGCAGTGTCACGGTCACATGTACAGACGAGGCTGATGGATGAATAGCCGCTGGGCGCTTTTACAGGGATACTTGGCAAGGCGTGATGGAACTGGAGACGGCATACAGAGCTCATTTCAACCAGCACTCTATGTTTCTTCACTGCCTCCTCCTTCACCTCCACACACACACTCTGTCTTGCTCACACATAACACACAGAGGGGTCACTGGTGGTGCTGAAAAGTAAAGTGGGGGATCTTTGACCTTTAAGGGGTGTGTGGAGATGCATACCAGACAGCAACCACTGACTGAGCTGAATAAGGGAGGTGACCTGTTCACTGTCTGCTCATTCTTTTAATCCTCAGAGAAATCTACCACATACCTTGCATATCAGTAGTTTTCACCCTGTGATTTAATACTTGATAACGGAAGATTAATTCATATCAGTTACAGCAGAACTGCCGCAGGAGCCAAAACCTCTTGTGCACATATACAGTATTTCAGAGTCAATGAAGAACTACCTGTCTAGCTCCTCTTTCTAAACGGGGACCAGCTGTGGCGCAACTACTGAACAATTACATGAAGGGCAATTATTCTCACAAGCACAGATGTATGGCAGGCACACTCACCTAACAGCATGTTGTTTCTTTTTTGTGTAACACAACAGGCTTATGATGCAGAGGAATCTAAATCTAAAGCTTCATCTCATCTAATCTTATTTATTCATGGAATACAGTTTAGCCATAATTTATAGATGAGTTTATATCAGTTGGTCCCCACCCACGTGTGCGCGTGAATGACGAGCAGTTCAGAGTGATCTTTCCCTCTGAGATGGTTTCATTTGAATGATGTTCAGAGGCCCGGAGAGATGAAAGTATGGAATATTTAACAAGAAAAAGGCCAATAATTAATTCGTTTTGGACTGTTATCGGACAAAACAAGACATCTGTTTTCTGATATTTTATAGACTAAATGACTAATCGATTAATGGAGAAAATAATCTGCAGATTAAATGATGATAGAAATAATTGTTAGTTGCAGCCTAGTGTGTTTTTCAGATTTGTCTTGGAACCCCTTGGAGATTTCTGACCCCCAGGCGTGGAACCACTGGTCTATATGAATCTCACAGGTGTATATTCACAGAAGCAGATATGACTATGATCTTATGATGATCATAGATTAAAGCCATGTTTTGTCCATCTTTTCCGCGCATCACTGTCACATCAGAGCAGGACAGGTGTTCCCAGAATGCCCCTCCACAGCATGACAGTGTTGACATGTTTGTTCAGCTGTTTGCAAAATTAAACTCCCTGTTTAAATTAGCTTCAATCCCCCTCTGGGTGCAGGGCATTGTTATAACAGGCATGAGCGCTTCATCAACACAGACAGCATCTGAACCACTTCATGTGAGCAGCAGGAGGTGGCACCGAGGCTGCTCTCAGCCCGCAACGTGTTGAACTTCACCTCTTCTGCTGTTAGTTATTGTGGACACTGAGCTTTATGTGTCAATCATATTTTAAGAATTACTACAAATACCAAAATGGTTCTTTGTCATCTTTGCAAACATTTTAAGTCGCTGATTAATATTACACGCACATTAGAGACATAGCTACAATTAAGAGCAACAAAGCAATATGAACTTAATGCGCAGTCCAAGTTATAAGAATACAACACTGCAGGCTTATTTTGGTAATATTACTACAATTTTACAATTCAGGTTTCAGGACAGTCCCCCTCCTTCTCCCTGTCTTTGTAAGCAGTGATTGATTACAGGCTACTGACAAAAGCACATGCAAACATGCGGGCAGGCGCAACGACCCGTCCCCCCTCCGCTTCCGTGCGGAGGTAACAGGAGGAGATGACAAGTGGAGGAGCGGATGGTGATGGTGTTGGCAGCGGCGCTGCTGCGCTCTGTGGGCGAAACCTACCTGTCATCGTAGCAGAAATCTGCCTCCAGCGTGTTCAGATAGAGACCCACAGCCACGGCGGTGCACACCAGCTCCGTGATCATCTCTCAAAACCAAAGTGGGAGAGGAACTGGGGTAGAAATGACTGCAATCGGGTCCCCCGCTCTGTCAAGTCTCTGTGTTATTGTGCTCTCAATTCAGCCGCTCGGCAGCACAGCTGTCCAGACAACGCGGGGCATTTCCCATGGCATGCAAAGTGTGTCAAAGTGTGCCATGTTCCCTCTAACCCATTGCGCTGAGAGACGGGTCAGGGGTGCCTGGAGGTGAAGCTATCGCAGGGTCTGCCTCGGAGCTGTGCGCATTTCTGTGCTGCGGCGTCCTCAGTGTGCGCATCTCTCTGCTTTGGCACTGGAGAGAACGGAGCGGGGAGACGCATGTGGTTTTCAGGCAGGCCGCGCATGCGCACTACGCTCTGCACTGGAGGGGGGAAAAAAAGGTGGTTTTGGAAATAAGTAATTGTGTTTTTATGCATTACTGATGGACTAGAATAATAATCAAACGTGTGTAGGAACAATAACCTAATCTATTTTACTCAGTATATAAAGTAGTTACTGTACCTTTGTGGTATTTTATTTTCTTAAAGTAGGCCATAACATAAATTGAAAGTGACAAAGCCTAAAAACCTGTATCATAATCTCAACTGAAATAATTAAACACAATATTTACAATGTCAAAAATATATATAGATTATTCAGTAAAAATAGACAGTAAAATGTATAAAACAGAGATTATATTATATTATTCAGAGATTATAGGTATTGTTTAAACATGTTCCATATATATCTTATATGCAGTACAATAATGTGCATTTTACTGTAAAATCACAGTTCAATATCGTAATTCTACCTCAACATACTGCTATATCAGTGATGGCATAACTGAAGTTACAGTATAAAGCTGTCATTTTACTATAGTTTACTGTAAAAATGCCCCAGCTGTGAAACTAATGCAACCAGTATTTACTGTAAACTTACAGTCAAACATTTTACAGTGTACAGGAGGCACTTTAAACTTGATATTCCTGCTGAGGTGTCCTGCTAAACAGCTGAGCTGGGGCTGCTGCTGCAGGTATCATATTATCTCATTCTAACCCCAAATTAAAAATATTGATTTATTTGCTATACGCCAGCCTCCCACCATCTCTACGGAGAGGCTAAACTGGGAGAGTAGGTGTGATTGATGAACTGGTGCACCTCACCCTATGGTGAGGATGCATATGGCCGTCAGTTTGGAAACATGCAGCCTGGTCCCGCTGACTACCAGCTGGACCAACGCCTGTCCCTCAGTCGGGGCTGCAAGCATAGAAATCCAGAGCAGAGCAGCGGGGAAAGAAAAACAGATGGTTGAAGAAGGATGTATAGAGCGCGAGGGTGTCCGGCTGATGATGGGTGAGATGGTGACGAAGCATTATGGAGAAGGATAGAGTCATTTGTAATGGTGGCATCCAGTGACACTGATTCTCAACAAGACTTGACCTTGACCTCATGGAGCCTGTTGGACTATTTAGAAAGGCAGGCTGCTGTTTGACTTATGTTGAAGCGCTTCCTCTTCTACAGCATTCATCAGTGTCGAGAGGTACCAATCAGAGTCTGTGTTTGGGTTGTAGGAAGACACTCCTTATGACACTTTATCTGTAAGACAACCTTAAAATACGGCCTTCTTGTTTTTGTTAGATTAGAATTGTGCACCAATATTATTACAACATACACCCAAACAAACCTGTACTCACAGGCAAAAACAAAGCCTACAAGATGAACACTGCGCCCTCAATCTCTCCCCCTGGGGACAAGGGCTGCTCTGTCTTGCAGTCGTCACAAGTGATTAAGGGATTAGCTAAGGAAAAGAGGGGGAAATATTCCTGTAGGGAGTATAAACAGGCCCAGGGCAAAACAAACACATTACGGGAGCACAAGTGTTTACTCCCTCTGACTGATTACCTGCTACGTCCTCACCATGGCGGAGCATAATGAATTTGCTGTTTGCTCTTTAGGTGTAAACAGGCAACGCTCCCAAATAAAAACATCTTTTTTTTGGTTTTAGAGGTGAAGTCTAAAGGGGCAGTTGAGGGCTCTGGTAAATGGATGACAAGGAATCATTCAGCATGCGTGCAGTGTTTGCTCCTTTTATCTCTACATTTCAAAAATAAAGTCTAAATATTTGCCATCTCTGATGAATGTATTTTTCGGCTTTCATTTCCTATTCGGTTTCTTCTGTTGGTGACAATGATTTTTTGAGCTTATAATTTAAAACGCATGGGTTTTCTCATTTAAACCACATTTTGTTTAACTAATGCTTGCATATTTTACTTGACAAGTGTCCAAACTCTTCTTTGTTGAACTCGTCAGTATGAGCCTATGCGTTTCAAAATGAGTATTTGCAGCTGGTTAGCTTAGCTCAGCACAAAGACTGGAAAGAGGGGGAAACAGCTCGCCAAGCTCTGTCTAAAGGTCACAAAATCTGCCTACCAGCACCTC
Organism: Enoplosus armatus; assembly: GCF_043641665.1. Taxonomy (NCBI): domain Eukaryota; kingdom Metazoa; phylum Chordata; class Actinopteri; order Centrarchiformes; family Enoplosidae; genus Enoplosus; species Enoplosus armatus. The sequence continues at coordinate 7,122,419 of NC_092201.1, read as the reverse complement.
TACAGCTCACTAATTAACACATTATATCTTGTTTGTTTCATTTAATCCATATAAAAAAAGGGTAAAAAAGTAAGTAGAAATCACAACTTTTTGCAACAAGCTAGCTGTTTACACCTGTTTCCTGTTTGTATGCCAAGCTAAGCTAACTGGCTGCTGGCTGTAGCCTTGTATTTAGTGGATAGATATGAGAGTAGCGTCAGTAGTAGGGAAGCACATTTTCACCTTGCGTTTTTTACTCTAATTTGGACGGTTTGTGGAGTTCTAGTTGAGACAGCCAATGTCCCAACTGTACAGACGTTATCTGTAAGTTAGCAACTAGCCATCACTGGACACCGACCATGTCTGTCAGAACTCACCAGAAACTCTGGTTATTTCCTTTTTCCTCTCATCTCTGTATGTTTATGAAACAGATTCATAAAGGCCTGGGATATTAAACTATTAGGCTACTGTTAGCATCATTATGTATTGCATAGAACTGTCTAATGGTATGGTTTAATGTGCTATTTCTTGTGCTTTTTGTTTCACATATCCAATTCAAGAGACAAAAGACAAAACTGATCATCAGGACAATCTTTTCCAACCGCTCCCCTTTAAAGAAAATACAAAGCGAGTAATGGTAATTTCCTCATGCTATTTACTCCGGAACCACTGCTTCTTCACCCCAGCAGATAAACATCACACAGGAAACAGATAATCACAGCTGGAGGGACTGTGAACCGGCCCTGCCTTCACAGAAATAGCACACTCATGGTATTAATATCAACATTGAAGCCCAGCAACCTAAAATCCGGAGACATCACACACCAAATCAAATCCACCCTGGTTTGTGGAACATCCGCAAGGGTGTCACATCCTCATTCTGCTCAGGAAGATCAGAAATATAACTCTAAATAAAAGCTTGATGATTGTTTGGGTTTGTCGCTGAATTAAGATGGAAGATAATGAGGGTTTGTTATGTTATGGTTCCTGTTAAACCACACACACAATAATTACTGTAAAATGGCTTGAATAGTGGTTAAAAGGGTCAGTGGATTGCATTGTTTTAGAAAGGAAAACACAGATTGTGAAAATTGTAGAAGGAAAATAAAAGTCTAACTAGTTAAATGACCTTAGAGGCTTTTCTACTGATGCTACTCCCTAAAATAAATTCTATTTATACAACTCAAAGCATTTTCTTACCTGAGAAAAGTCTTTAAACTTCTTCTGATTCTTAATCTGAATTGTTCTACTTCAGTTTGCTTCCGTCACATCTATTAAACTTTGGGCCAACGTGATGTAAACACGATGACAGGAAATGTATTTTACACCATGTAATGTATGTTATCTAATTTGCAAACAAAGCAGTTTGATGTTTTTATCATGCAACATCATATTAAGACGGGGGTAAACAAATAATTATATTTGTTTTGTAATTAGTTGGTTGAAGCTGTAGAACTATAGAGTGCTACTTTCTGCAAGACACATAATTGTGTTTCTAGTTTTCTCTGACTGTTTTCTATGACTTGGCAGATGTTTTATATTGATTTAACTTGACATTAATCTGGATAACATAACAAAAGAATGGGCAAGATTAATGGAAAATATGAATCAGAGGGACAAGTATTGTTATTGGAAATATGTGATGACTGTGTTTCACATTGAAAACAGCAGTTGACGGTCCTCCGGCAAGTGTTTCTTGAGGGTGACATTGTTTGAGGCTCAGAGTCCAACATGCCTGTTTACACGTCCACAGATACATCTCTGACAGGTGTGAAATTCGTTTTTGTCCATGTGGCTCAACAGAGAATAAATCTGCAGTGACGTGAGGTGATAACAGCGATTTTAATCTAAAACAAGCAGTGTGTGCCCAGCTCAACGTCCAGCCAAATCCTCTCTTTCTCACAAGCAGGGAATCTGGCAGAGAAATGTAGTCTGTTCGTCACTGGAAGGGCATGATGATGGCAGCCAGGGCCACTTCCTGGCACCCTTCTCCCTGATGGCTATCTGCCCAGGACAAAAAAAAATCCCATTTTGTGCTTGGGACAGTTAAAACAGGACACCATGATGGTTATGCTCAGATGGAAGACATTAGGATAGAGTGTATGAGAGTGTTTTCATAGAGTGCATGTGATGCTGTAACAGGCCTTGAAATGGCTTTTCTACCATCGCCATTCTTCCTGACACTTCAACTAGCCCATTTCTTTCAATCTCACTCCTTTTCCTAATTTTTAAGTTGTGTTGATGCTTGATAAAGCCTGCCACTTCCCTTCCAAATGTTATCCTTTGATTCTGTGGGGTTTGTTAATTAAGAACCAGTCTCCCCATTCACAAGAAAGTCCAAAACATAACATTCACCAGCGAAGAACTATGTAGACAAACTGCAAATGTAGGTTCCTTCCGGTTAATGAAGTTGGAGGAACCCTGAGATGATTTTTCAAATCGAGGAGGGTAGCAGGAACTTGATTCACATCCAAACACCACCGTGAGAAACAGTGATCAGAGCAAAGGGCTCAAGTGTTTGACGCACTCCCCTCACTTCCTCTCATTCCTACCTTGCAATAAAAAGTCATCTGAGGTGGGATTGCCTACGCAGACTATTTCTGTCTTCCAGCCTTCATGACATCCTGTATCCCTTTTCCTCGCTGATTTTCCCCCTACAGGTTTGCATGTTTGTTTGTGTGTATTGGAAGCAGGCCTTTAATCATGTCATTTTTCTTGTCGTCTATGTGGGCACATGAAAGAGACTGTGCCAGGGTGTGTTTATATATATATACATGTGCGAAAACGTGCGTGCAAGCATCGAGGATGGGACAGGTCGACAGGACGTGACTCACTCGGCCACAACAAAACCCAGCAACATTTATATCCCAAAACAAGCCTCGTTCACATCTTGAATTGCTTGCATTCGTGTCAGTCCGGTTTGGCCACTAGAGCAGGCTGTCAGGGCGAAACACGGCGCTGCATCCAAACATGGTCCAGACGCAGCAGAGAGCCTCACCATCTGTCAAATAAAGCTCTGGGACACGGTTTCACCACGGCGACGTGCACAGACCTATGGATGGCCTACAGATGTGCAGGCTGCTGCAGCTGCAGTGACAAATAATAGAGGCAGTGGAAGACGTGTTAGGAGGAAGTGCTTTGTACCAATACTGTGGGAAAGTGTATCATGTTACCTTTGTTTCAGGTGAATTATGTTCCAGATAGTCTCTATCATTTTGTAAAATGGATGTTCCTACAGAGCTTTAATCAACACTGTTCACATGCACAGCTGCCATGATCATTACTGACTCAGTGGTGGGCGGGTACTGTGAGACACACTGGGAACATTACAACAGAATTAATGTTCATTATGAAAGAGATAAAACCACAAAGCCAGTGGTTCCCAACCATACCGACAGCCCAGCGAGATGAACTCAATATGTGGAGATATTTTCCTCATCAAATCATAATTTCTAGTTTTTCAAATTTGTTGATCTTTCTGCTTACCCCCTGGCAACTGCAGGAGAAGCCCTGGTTGGTAATCACTGACCTAAGCCATCTCCATCAAGAGAAGAGTAAGTTAATTAAAAAGTTGTCACTTACAGTATTTTAAATAGTTAAGTTAATATTATATTACTGTGAAATTATTTGATATTTTCAGTCCCCTAAATGCTCCATTTCCCACCTGACCTCTTGTGTCTGCTTTACCAGCTTTAGTGTTATTCACACTACTATAATTCATGTGTGTAATGACATTTGTTATCAAACATGTAAGAAGAGTGTGATTTATTAAATGACAAAGGACAAAGCAAAACAGAAGTAAAACAGGGTCAAGGGTGCCTCTTGCCCTTTCTATCGTTTCCCCTACCTCCTCTGGTTTGGGAGCCTAGAAATGGGGTTTCCAGACCTGTCAACAGATGGGATCCAAGCCTCCCTAAATCCCGCAATGCCCCATGGCTCCCTGAACAGTCCTTAAAAACAAGTGTTTTCTCAAGAGTCACCAAAACATAAAGACAAAAGCCTGAGACGGATACAATTCAATCAAAAAGGCCCGACAGCTTTTCCAGGTGTTTTGAGCATGTGTTTTCATGTGGAGCACAAGGTCAAGGACTAAACGCTAAAGATTTATTTTTCATCAAAAACAGTGAAGCATTTAAACAAAACAAGATGTTACTGAAAGTGATAGAGAGGCAGCATAACTCAATGACAAAATGTTGATTAAATCATACATGTAATTAAAACAAGCAGGAGAGAATACATACATGTTACAATCACTCCTCAAGTATGATTGCTGATATGATTGCGTATAATTATGACCAACGTATTATAATCATGTGCATATGTAGAAGTTCATCAGCAAGAGATTCTGTCTTCATAACTCTTCAGGCCAACGACAGCGTAACATCTTGGTGACAGCAGGGGATCAAAGAGTTGCACCAGCGCAGAGAACGATAAATCCTTCTGCAGGACACGAAGACACACACCCAAAAACAATAAGAGACATTACAGCTGAATAAAAAACACATGGATGTAAAAATCTTGATTCTCTTCCCAGTTTGTGACCCCTGGCATCCTCTGCTGTATGTTCTCACTATGAAAGATTTCTCTATTGAATCTCCAGAGAAGAAACATCTGTGCAAATATTGTGTCAGGTGGACTCCTGTTCATGAGTAAAACAAGTTTGTCTTCCTTGATGGCTAGCTGTTTAGATTTACTGTAGGTCTGTAAGTCTTCAGTACGGCTGCATTCATACAATCTCTGCAGAATGGGAAGAACGGGAAACCCTCCCATTATTCCGACTGTTCACGCATTATTCCATGCTAATCAATTCAAATACACCATGAGCTCCTTAGCTAGGGAGGAGCTAGGAGTTCCTTAACAAGTGAAACCAGATACAAAGAGTGTTTAGCTGCTTGTAAATGAATTAGTGTTTATATTGATTTTCTGAACAATAATATGTTAATGCAGTTAATACAATGACGATACTAACATGCTGATGTTTAGCAGGTATGTTTATAATGTTCACCAATCTTTTTTTTTCTAACTTCTTCAACTATTGCTAATTAGCAGTTAGTACAGCAAGTACAGCTGAGGCTGATGGGAATGTCACACATGTTGACCTGATGATGGCGCTATATGGCAAGTTAAGGGGTTACCAAAGTTATGATTCACCCTCTGGAAACCATGAATGTCTGTACAAATCTGTCTTGGAAATCCATCCAATAGTTGCTTAGATATTTCAGTTTGGGCCAAAGTCGTGGACCGACTTACAGACCAACATCCTATCCCTAAAATCAGCATACACAACACTATTTTCCTTTATTGTTTGAGGAATAAAAACCTTTTGGTCCTTTGACCTTTCAGCAGACATCACGTCCACACAGAGACACAGTGGATGCATACATTGCTTAATAAGTGCATTATTGTTTGACTATATTAACACTGGAGCAAAGGACTCTACGGAAACATGCAGGGATCTACCGTATGTTTCTGGATAATAATCACAGCTCCTGCTCAGAACTTTAACAACCTGATCTGCATGTGTTTATATCCTGAACCTGCTTCAGCACACTTATCATCATATAGATCATATTCACACACATTCATCACCTCCTCTTGGTCCTCCTCTGCTCCTCCTCGAGGGAGATCCCTCAAAGCTGACCAGCGCTCTTGACGTTATACAGTTTGATTACATGACCCTATTAAGGAAGTCCATCTGACACACAGCCACACATGTAATCACAACTTCAAAGCTTTCGGCTTGTTCAAATCTCATCACAATGACTCAGGCTACAGATCAGCATGTTGTGTTTGGCTGCAGAAGCAAAAGACTTTAAATTGCAGGCTGGCTTTAATTTAGCCGACACCTATATTATTGTCAGTGGTCTGAATCAAAAAAAGGTTTCCAGATTTCAGCTGAGAGTTCTGCGTTCTTTGCTTTCATCATCTGGGAAGCAAATTCCAAATCCCAATCAACAAGCTGTACAAGCAAATTATAAAAGACGAGTCTGGCTGAAAAAGGAGAATAAGTGTGTCACACGGCTGCTGGTTAAAATCACTGTGAGTTACGGCTGCACTTGTTTCAGTGTTTGTACAGTTTGTGTGTTTCATTTTTATTTACTAGTTACTAGTTTACTGGTTTCAGCTGCTGAAATGTGAATATTTGCTGTTTTTCTTAGTTTCCTGTAATAGAAAATAGATTATCTTTGGTTTTGTACTGTTGGTCAGATAAAACCTGCAATTTGAAGACATCACCATGGACTCTGGGACTCTCTAATGGGCATTTTTACTATTTGCTGACATTCTATTGACCAAACGATTTATCTATTAATTGAGAAAATAAACTGCAGGTTACTAGGTCCTAAAAAAATCCGTAGTTGCAGCCCAAATTGAAAATGTTTGCCTAATATAGATTAATTTTGAGTATTCCGGGTTCGGCCAAAGGGGGTTTATGAGTTCACGGACAAGTCTGAGTCACATTTGAGTCGGTATGTTCTGAAGCATCGCGGGAGCAGAGCCACACCTCCACAATAAATGCATATTATTTTTACGATGAATGATTGATGAGACTGAAATGACTTTACCTGTTCTTTCAGGTAGCAGAGGCGATCGAGGAGAATTAGACCTTCAATACACGGAGCCAAGGCCACCTTCAGCTACACAAAGATGATGACATGAGAGAGGAAGGCTCTTTGCATTTATTTCATTTCATGTAAGTGTTTCCCACAGGGACCTTTCCATCTATCTGATACGAAACAGAACTTTTCTTGTAAGTTGTCCCATTTAGGCTACTCCCAAAACAACATCCTAAAACCCACCATGACTAGTGTCTCCCCAGTAGCTGGTGGTCGATCCCCAAAAACCATTTTACTGCTTTATGTCATGAAAGAAAATTGGTATGTTAGTTGACACCACAATTAGTGGCCTGAGCTGAAACCAGAGGCTGGTTTTCTTCCCAGTCTGTACAATCATTCCTGTATTACTTCCCCCCGCAGACGGTGATGATCTCACTTAATGGTCTATTTATTGGCATTATACATGTCACTTTACAGGAATGAAAATGTTTTACACAAAGTAAGGGTTTAAACAGGTTGTTGTGGCTGTAAAGTGTAGGATAAGGATTTAACACAAAGATGCTGTGAGGACATACCATATTAAAGGCATGCATCTCGCCCATTCGCGGTCTGTATGTGTCGTGGTAATCCTGGATGTCACTGTCAGAGAGCTGAAGAGAAAGAGGTTTCGTGCATGTGAGTCAGAATATGGCGGCTTTGAATGTGAATCCAGGGGAATAAACACGAGATGGAGCGAGATGGAGCAAGAAGGAGCGTGTGAAGACGAGTTGAAGCGGGAGAAGTGGAAGAAAAAGAGGTTTATGTCTCTTGGAGTTGTGAAGGACATAACACAGACAGAAATACGTAATCCTTATTCCCATGGATACACAGGGCAACCAGATGACAAAACCTCAACATCCTGGTGCCTGGCAACATCCTGAACCAAGAGATCAAGTATCTCAAGCACCTGTATAGTTTACTAACCTGACATGAACTGGAATAATTTCTAAATAAACACCAGCGAGGAAACATTTCCCCTCTAATTGTGCCAGAATCATGAGCATTTCTCCTACGGTTCTTTGTTTTTTTCTGTGTACTTTCCACAGTTTGTTTCTGGAAGGTGTAAGATGACTGTAATATTCTGGTCCTGACCTTTGATTCATCCAGCTCCAGTCTGCGTAGAGCTCGGCGAACATAGTCCACGAAAGATTTAGTCTTGGAGTAGACATTCCCGACTCGCTTCTCACTGCGGAGCGAACACACACACATTACATCATTTACTCAGAACATCTCATTTCTGCCCAATGAAATAAACAAGATTCACTCCTTTAGTTTCATGTTGTGTCTCCTGTTTTTTGTTTCACGTCTTAGCAACCAGAGCCAAACTGTTAAACGCTTCTAAAGGACTAAACAGTGATGAATAGGTGCTGCTTAGGGAAAAGTAATGGACATTCGATCCTGATCTGATGTTAGTCATTAAGCTGAAGGTCACGGAGCAGAGGGGACCAGGCAATGCTTTGATGGCGTCTGCACCGAGCACATTTGATAAAGGCTCTGCAGTATTTACTTCTATGATTCAGTTTATTTAGAGTGAGGAGAGCAATGACCCTCATCCGCCAGAGATCAGAAAATTCTGAGGAATTAGGAATGCAAAATAACAACAGTTACTCATGCTTGGAAAGTAAAGCATAACAAAGTGGACCAAGGCCAAACTGCAGTCTATTCTGCCTTTTCTGCATGTTCTTCACAGGGCTATATGAACAGAAAAGGTTCATTTCTACAGTACATTACGGGTATGATTGTTTATTTTTCTTATAACTATTTGGTTCAAAACTATCAAGAATCCACAAAAAACACTGAAAAAGGAAGCAGAAAAGCTGAATGCAGAAAAGTGACACACCAAGCCTTCAGTATCCTCTATGCCATTAAGTACCTGTATCTGTGCACATATTCAACATATTCCTTTTTTCACTTTTCGACATGCAACAACTCCCCTCCTTTTTTTCCAAATATAAGAAAAAAGTGAAAAATGCAACACAAAATTTCCTACAGCCCCAAATGACGTCTACAAATCGCTTGTTTAGTCCGACTTAATGTCCAAGACTCAGAGATATTGTATTTAGAATCACATTAACACATTTGAGAAGCTGGAACTCTGCAAATGTTTGTAATTTCTGCTTGAAATAAATTGATCAAATCAAAATTGTTCTTGATCATAATCGACCACTTTGTTTCAGCACTAAAGCTAAAACCTGGTCTACTGCAGAGTGCATGTGACTTTTGTTTGCAAGTCTTGGTTCGTTTGTAACATAAATAAACCAGAAACAAAAACTTTTTCTTGTTGAGAGAAAAGAAAAGAGCAGTAAGCGAGTTTTAATCCATCGACCTGCTACTGAAACATGGAGCTCTACCTCTTTTTCCGCAAAGCACGTGTGTTACTGTATGTGGACACTGAGAAAAATATTTAAGGTGCTAGAAGCTTGCTGTAATTTCTCATATTAAAGTGCTGCCAGATGTAAACTGCTGTTACCTTTTAAAGGAGCTGTAGTGATCCCTCAGAATAACATGAAGGACCGCCCGGTAAAACAGAGACTCCATCTGAATCTGTAGAAAAGGTCAAACTTCATTCAACAGAAAGCAGTTTACTGTGTTCTCCGTGTAAGAAGTTTGTTCCTCCCTTGTGATTCATCCAGCATGTGTGCGAATACTTGATGAATATTTCTGACTCTTTCAAAGCCTGATGCAGAACTAGCAAGCAATCAAGCCAGCCCCAGTTCCAACGAGTAATCAATCTTACCGTGATTGCATTAATATTTATAAACATTCCGTATTAATGGTGGTGTCGTGTATCAGCTGTGGCCCGCAGCACCGAGCTCTACTTTTCAAATAAACACGCTGTAGTCAATCACAAGACTTAAAACAATAGCAGAATTAATGGGCTGATTGTTTGAATGCATGCAGAAGATCTATGAGGAAGATAACGCAGACTTCAGTGATTATTTCTGGTTTGACATAATTTAAGGATTTGTTTTGATGGGTGTAAAGTTTAAAGACATTTAACTCCCATTCTTGTGCAATGATGACAATTCATTTATGATACAGATTACAATTAGCATGCATGCCTTTACTTACCCCTTGGCCGAGTGAAACTCTCTCAAGAGCCTGTTTTTTTTAGACAAAAGGTAAAACGTTAAGACAAAGTATTTCTTGGAAAACACACTCATTAAAGTATCACATGGCCTGCTTATAACCTACTGTAAATATCTTTTGTTACAGACTGACTGATCCTTGACAACAGCCACTACAGTCTGAGGATCTGAAGATGTTTATGTAGGAAAGATGCTGCTGTGCACATTTTTCGTGGTGTCCTCCGAACTCACCAAACAAGCAGACATCCGGGCGTTTCTGCCGCAGAACCAGGACTGGTCGCGGAGGTACTGACTCAGAGGGAAACCGCACGCACCGCGCAAACACTCTGTGAGGGAACACACAGAGATAATGAGGGTAAACTGACTGGGGGCTTTGCAAACAAGTGCAATCAGTGGGTACGAATTTTAAATATTTGCCAGGGAAATTGCAAGATAGCAGGAGAAGGAAACATTTGAGTTTTGATTTATCAAAGACAGAGAATTCCACCCTCTTCTTTTTAGTGACTGTCTAAGATCATCTAAACTGGACTTGAATGATTATTCAAATAATTTACGAGCAAGTTTATGTGTTCAACCAGGATCATAGCTTAGCATCAAGACTAAAAGTAGGGGATAACAGCTAGCCTGGCTCCGGAAAAAGGTGACAAATCACCTACCAGCACATTATATCTCTTTTCTTTAATCCATAGAAAAACCAAAGCGAATACACACACACACACACACACACACACACACACACAGATTCCCAGTGGGAGGGTACCGAGTGTGACTACTTGACAGCCTGCCATCCTTTTCGTGTCATTTCTAAAAGGGTCAGTGACTGAGGCCAAGGCCCAGTGAATCCAGAGGGAGACAGTCAAAAGAAGCAGTAATAATAACATGCGCAGCTGCGGCCGGCCGGGTTCTCACAAACCGCTCTCTGGACACGCTAACTCGTTAGCAATCAGGTTAGCTTCCCTTCTGCTCGGCACATGGCATGCTGACACAGGCCCCCCCGGAGGCAACTGAAGTGGACAAGCCTTTCCTCCTGTCCTCCTGAAGGGTAGATTACAGTACGTACACAGAGCTGTTTATAGTAGCTGGCCTCATGTTGGCCATAGAGTTCACATCTGAAGTGGCCACGTACACGCTCTGCCATTCAGAAGGACAAATATTTCTAATGTCCTGGTGTGCTGGTGTACACTTACAAATATTCTGTGAAGAGACACGCTGGCTCCAGACCACAGACGCCTGAATGTACTCATCTTAGAGCGGCCATCGTTGTGAGTAAACAGCATGAGATTGGAGTGCTGATTCCACATAAGGTACCAGACATGGATGATGCATTTAAGGAATTACTTCATTCCCAAATGAGCTGCTTACATAAATGTATAACTGCCTTCTATAATGAAGCTTTTCAGCTCTTTAGCTCTTTTTTAGGGTGAGGTAGGCCACCACAGGAGCTGGCCTGCATCCCAGACTACACTGTAAGGCCAACAGTGGATAGAAAGTGTGTGTGTGTATGAGCGCCTTTGTTCACTTCTCTGAAAGATCAAGCATGGAAAGGAGTGTTTTCAATCAGATGTCGTGATATCATTTTCCGCTCTTGGCTGAAGCTACGACGGGGCCCTGATGACGTGAGGGTCGAAGGTCATGCTGTTAACAAGAGATGACGCGATACTGTATCGACTGTAGCGAGGGCTCTTTCTTATAAATATGCAGAGGCTACAGTCACAGCATGAGGACACATGTAGACGATTTCATACCTCATAAACGAAGCAGTGAAGGAGCACGAAACGAGGATGATATCAGTCTATTATCCCGCATTTTGGCGCCTGAATCAACCTCCAAGGTGAGGCGGTTGTGGAGGATGATTCAGTGTGGAAGTCCAGGATAACTAAATAACAGCAAGCCCTACTAAACCAAGATTAAATACTACACACTAGTTGCACAATAAATCACATCAAATTGAGTCCCTGCTCAATTAAAAGGTCAAAAAACTTTCATTTTCAGCCGTCTTAAAATCCATAAATCCACTCTAATGGCTCAAACAGCGGCTTTCTGAGCTCAACTCAATCTCCAGAAGTGTAACTTGGCGGAGTCTCCAGACTCTCAGCGGAACATTTGACTTGTTTACTATAAAATATGAGTATAAGTGTTTATGTGGCTTTATGTGGGAAGATGATGTTTCATTTCAGATTGGATCAGAGTGATGAAGTGAACGCTGCAGGTGTCTGAGGTGGGATTAATGGAGAGAAAAAATGGAAGATCTGCATACAACGGAAACCATATGTTTTCAAAAGTGGGTGGAGTGTGTGTGTGTGTGTGTGTGTGTGTGGTTTACCCTGTCCAGGGTCAAACTCCTCAGACAGCAGGTGATAGCAGCAGCCCACGCTGCAGACTGCAGCCAGCTCCGGTTTAGCCACAAACATCCTCAGGGTGCTGGGAGCCAAGTCGCCACACGTGTGCAGGCCAACCATGACCGCGTCCTGGGATGCAGGGAAAGCACGCAGAGAGAACAGAAGAAGAGGAAGAGGAGGGGAGGGGTTGAGATCGATGGTGAAATTTATTGATGATGACGCGCTGCAGATTTGGCTCCTCAATAACATCCCACACTTGCTCCAGTAATGCAAACTCCAGCTGCTGTGACAGACGTGTAATTTCAGGAGCCGCTGTGGGAATCATGCTCTGCTACTATGCTGCACCAAAACCAAATCTATTTCCAACATTCACTTTTGGCTTCTTTTGACTTGTGGATTTGCTCACCTCCAGCTCGTTGATGAGCTCTCGGAGCTCTGTTTCCGCAGTAACGTAAGACGTGAGGGGTGAAAACACGGTGCTGGCGCCATCGGTTCTGTTCTGAGCTTTCCTCTCCAGGTTCTCCCTCTTCCTCCTCTCCCTCTCCTCTGCACTCAGTTGGTTGGGGGGAACTCTGGGGGATGTAGTGTGTATCACATCCACTGACAGGGCACTGAGGAAGAGCTCCTCTGTTTCTGGGTTTGGCCCTGCAGGGTTGACATCTGATAAGCCGATTAACACCTTCTCCTGCTCGTCCTCCCGTGACACAGCTCCAGCCCCATCACCATATAAAACCTCATCGTCTCCATTCATTCCAGGCTTTATTTCGATTAACTCCTGCTGAGGTGAATGTGTGGCCTCGCCCTGTGCCTTCACTGCCTTGCTGTGTTTCTGGTACGCCCTGGAGAACTTCTTTAGCTTCCTGTTCCTCTCCTGGGCTCCGTGGGTGTTGGTGGTGGAGGAGTCGATGCCGTAGACCCGGAGGCTGTACTGCAGAGACAGGAAGGAGCTCAGGTAGCCTTTTCCCGAGCCTACATCTATCACCTGGGCGGGAGAGAAAAGACGGAGGGAGAAATAAAATACAAAATGAGGTTACTTCGATAAAACTTCACGGTTCTATCAGAAATGCTTCTCTACCTGTTTGACTCCACAGCGCTGGGCCAGACAGGCCACCACCTCAGACATGGACTGGACCTCATGAGATTTCTTAGAATTCATGAACTCATCTGGCTCCAGCTCAGCGCCTGGGTTAGACAGAACAAAAAAAAGCATGTCATATCCATATTCATCAATTCCATAACAGCATCCGTTAAGGTTACGATTTACGCTGGACATTCCTGGACTATCCTTGGCTAGTTTCCTTCTCTCAGCATGAAACAATGTGCTCAGACCATCCATTTGTCCGCACCTATCTCTTCCCTGTTCTCTCTGAAGGTCTGCAGAAGCTCATCCCTGCTCATACTGACTCCAAGGCCTGGGAGAGAGTGGGCCTTGGCCGCCTGCAGCAGTTCACAGGTATCAACCAGCCGGTTTGTAACATTGCAAAACCCAAAGGTGGTCCTGGATTGCTCTGTTTAGGGAGACAGACACAGAAATAATGGTAAAGTTGCAAAAAGGATTTTCATGTAAATAGCAATTGTTTTATGTTGTTTCTCTGTGGTAGTGCTTTGTATTTAGTTCTGTGTGTATGGTAGATATTACAAATGTACACACTCATTCAAATTTTGCATATGTTGCATATGTGCTGGAGCTGATATCACTTAAAGTGTAAGGTCATCCAAAACTAACATTTTGTCTTGCTAACCCTTAGTGGTATCCAGCCATCCAGATAGTTTTGGTTTTATGCTGCATGCTGCCACCACAGTACAAAGGAGGGGAGTGCAATTTTGTTTGTGGCACTTTCAGCACTGAAAAATTACGTTTTAAAAATTCCACAGCAAGATGGATAAGCCACAGACCTCACTGTGAACAGTTTCCATTGAAACTACTTTCTGTTGAAGAAATAGTCCCCATGAAATTAAAGTGGCCTATCTCAAAAACTGGGCAAAGAGATTTTCTTTTCTTTTTGTATTTTGGGCGACTCTTTAAATAAGACACTTTCCCAAGCAATGCATTAAAAAAGATCTGACTAGAAAATAAGATAATCAATTAACTAACTGGAACAACTCCAGTTGCTGGGTTTTGAAAATGTCTTTTGGCTGCTGTTTATACTTTCCATTTGGTAATAATGCAATAATGAATGTTGTTAATCCATCTTACATCTTATAAACCTTTTATACAGTATATCTTATTAGAAAGTGGCACCCACGATGCTCCTCTACAAAGTTTCATATTTCTAAGGCATCTGTGTTCTTATTCCCCCAGACTGAATGTATTTACCTTCAGCCTTGGGTTCTGGCTCCCTCTGCTGGTCATTGCATGATGAGCTAATGGTTGACAAGACCTCCTGAGGTGGCACGGCAATGAACCGGTTCCACACGTCGTGAGTGTAAAACTCCACAGTGTGAGCATTGGCGATGCTCAGAGTGATAGACAGAAACCGCTTGACTTCATCTATTTGACGTTGGATTTCTGTGAGGCTGCATGAGGACGATATCATGTTAAAAAGCTCTCTAAAGAGGACCTGAGTGAAGCACGTAAGAAGTCGTCCACTGCTGATGTACGCCTAGGCATTAGCAGTCGCAAACACTGTTCGATGATTTGACAATTTATGCTGCAATTTTTTAAATAAAATATACGTTAGCGTATATACACCTCTTTCAGTGTGTACAAAAGACACACCCTAAATGCGTCTGTGTTAAATGAACCGATTCAGAAATTTACATTTTTTAAGACATTGGATGCTGCGTAATCGATTTTTCATGTCTGCCTGATGCCGTGTATACGTAATCACCCAGCGTCTGTACGGAAATGCCATGCAGCCCGAATCCCGCATGAGTGTTGTAAACATTTAACCTTTCCTGGTAAGATTTAGCTGAAATGGCACCGACAGATCAAAAAATGAAGAATAAGAAGTTTACAGCGAAAGATGGTAACTGGAAGAAATCAAAAAATAACCCACAGAGTATCAAGAAAAAGAGGAAATGGGTTCCCGAGCATAAAGTATTCGAAGGCAGTGTTAAAGAAGGTAAGTTTATGCTTAACACAGCTAATAGTTAGATTCTTGACGGTAGTTTGGTTAATTCACCCAGCTGTATTTAAAGAGAAAGACAGCCAACAATGGGGCACAGTCTATCGACACATCTATGAAATTCTATCTCTAGATAAACATGATGCCAAACTCAACTAAGAAATCCCTCAATTTAAAATTATATTTTGACGTGACGAATATTGATCGTAGTTTAAGCCTTTTTAAAGTTATTTTACAAAGTATCTGGGTCATCTAATAAATTCAGCATATGATGGTCCACCAAGCAACTCTCCATCTAAATAAAATATTGACTTAATATTTCATGGAATGCCTTTGTCTTCTATTTTCAGGTCAAGGGTTTGCTTTAAAGAGGAAGCAAAAAGTCCAACATGAGTACAACAAGCTGCTGCGGAAGGAGAAGAAGAACCCTGTGTCCAAACCGTTGTACACAGACAAGTACCCAGAACACCTCAGGCATCTGTACTTGGCCGAGGCAAAGCAACTGAAGGAGGAGGCCTGGAACAATAGAATGAACAGGAGCAGGCTAAGAATGAAAGTGCAGGAGAAAGGAGAAGAGATGGGCGAAAATGATGCTGCTGCACACCAGAGTGAAGCTGCTGATCCAGATCCAGAGGTTACTGGTGGATCTGAGCTGACAGATTCTGCCATGGGGAACCCTGAACCTACAGCAGCCTCAGAGAAAGAAAGGTGAGAAAACGTCTAGACTCGCAGCTCTAAAACATAATTCTCACATGAGGTGAGCAGTTTAGCCTGAATTTGTCAGATTTTTAGTGACTTAAAGTGATTGTATAAAGAAAAATACAAAAGATAACAATGTTACAGGAGTGCAATGCTAAATCAATGGAGTACTCTGACTAGTGGCGAGTGCAACATCTATTTATTCATCAGGTTATTGCCATATATTTTTAATTTTGATGTGCTGAAACTCCAAAATGTAAACTCTTTCAGAAACCACAGAACAAACCTTTTTAAGCTTGACAGCAATGCATTTTTATATCATCCACTGAGTTTTTAAGGTGTCATAAGTGGCTGTTTTCAATCTACAGACAGAAATCTATCAGTTTAAGTGGAAACATTAAAATAGCCTAAATTGGAGTGTAGTTTCATTATTTGTTTTATTCTTCTACTGTCAATTTTCAAGCAGATTGGGAAACACAGAGTAATACTGCCTTTTATAATATTTTCCAGTCTTCCAATGAGCAACCGCATGAGGAAAAAAATGCAAAAGAAGACGTCCTACCAGAAGACAAAAGAGGAATTTGAGAAAATCAAAGAAAAACGGAGAAATAAGAAAGAGGTTAAGTGTTTCTCTTTATTGTTAATAATTATTCTTGAAAAAATAAGGTCACCAATTTATTAATTTGTGACTGCAAATCAAATCTCAGTCTCAACTATCTACTGACAGGTTGTCTTATTCTTTTGTATTTTTTGTTTAATCCCAGGAATATGAGAAGAACAAGAAGCAGAGAGAAGAGGCCGTTCAGAAGTACAAACAGAAAAAGACTGAGACGTTTCAGATGCTGAGCAAAAAGACCAAGAAAGGACAACCCAATCTGAACCTCCAAATGGAGTATTTGCTTCAAAAGATCCAAGGAACTGGGAAATGACTCTCAAGTCATAGCGGATACCAGAAAATTCATGGGAAAATGGACCTTGACTGAATTTGACTGTGGTATTTATTATGTATTACGATTACCTGAGGACCATCAGGATTGTGCTTTTCACCCAAAAAACACTCTTTTCAGTGGTGTTTTATATGTAGAGTGGTAATCTAAAACCAGATTGCCTTTTTACTTCTGCATTGTGTTTTTCTTTCAGTATTTTGTGTATGAAAACCTATTGCTGTGGCCCATTTTAATCTCAGGCCACAAGAGGGCATTGTAAGATATGAAGAGATGGGAAAACATGCTCATATAAGACATTTTTAATCAATAAATATTAGAGTTTCCTGAACAGTCAACTAGTTTTGCTTTTATTAACCCTTAAAGATGACTCCAAAGTCTGTAATGTTCTGATTCAACTTTTAATGCTCAGCTGCAAGTAGCTACTTTTAAATTCCTGATAAAACTCCTGTCAGTAACGCATTAACATTCAAGATACAAGTGGTCTTGAGTCTGCCGTCGCCATAGTTACAGGCGATGTTAACACACATGTAGCCTGCATAAAGAGAGTTCAGGCTGCAACCCCCTCTCTCTCTCAGTGAGGGAGCAGCGTGTGGACGCAAGCTGCAAAGCCTCCGGCAGCTTCCTCATGACATCACATGGTTGCAGAGTGACTTCTCTAACATTCATCTGTGAGGCAAGACTTCCTAAACACAGAGCGCAATCACCGCTGAGAGCGGAAAAAAAGACTTCAGTTTCTTGTGCCTATCATTTGTAAAAGGTAAGACCTTTTCCTTCTGTTTCTGGTTTGTTTCAAGAAGGGATTTGTAGTTCTCTGCAAAGCATGTTAAAGCTGTGTATCTGGTTAAGATGGGAGCCAAGGTTGGTAGCAGAAGTTTTCCTATCCTTCATACTTAATATTTAGAATAGTGTAAGAGTTTATGACAGTAATGTTATACTACAGAGGAATTTATTTGTGTTCAAAAAGTCTTTTGAGGATACTAAGAGGAGCACAATGTATTTAATGTCCAATTTTCAGCCTTTAAGCATTTAAGCACTTTTGTTTGCTGAAAAGCTGAAACTCAACGAATAAAACCAACTTTTCCATCACAAGAGGTTAGTTGACTCATCTTGACTTCAAAATCCTGTATCTGCATCTCGAATTTCACTTGATGTTTGCCACTTATTTAGAATCTGACAAGGGTCATGAAGTTGTGATGAAAACAAGAAATGGCTGTGAGAGCACAGAGGTGGATACGTTGCAGCTCAGCTTCAGTTCAGCTGTGATTCTGCTTCTTACAGTCTTGCAGGCATTATGCTGTCATGTGTTCTGTACGACGGGGTATTAAGATAATCCTTTACACTGTGTTTACATACCTTTTGTGAGTCGCTTGTTCCTGGCTTATTAGAAAAGGGAAGTACTGTATAGTGGTAGCAAGTGTGGTACTGTTGCATTAATGTTCTGATCGCTTATGTAACGCAACATTTTCTGAAAAATGTCACCTTTCCCAATGCTTTGGTAAGAAGTACTGTATTTGTACTGTTTCCCTCCATCTCACAGGAGTCTGCAACCACTTTTGAGTGTATGCGTAGGCCACAAAGTTATCAGCGATCTCATCATCTGATGCTCCTTCCTGTCTATGTCGTCATGGCGACTGTGAGAGCCCCAGAGCACTGGATACAGGGCCAGTGAGGAGGCCTGATGTCTGATTCCACCCCTGACTGCCAGTGAAATACATGCTACTTACACGCCGTGCTGCTCAAGTGTCCTCAGACAGAGTCCCAGACATGGAGGAGGAGGGCAGGGTGAATGGCTTTGGACTGAACCCAGGGAGGAGGGGCTCAGACTGGGGTCGGATCGCCCTGCTGGACAAGACCAAGGAGTTCTTCCGGACCTGCGATGTGGAGGGCAAAGGCTTCATCACCCGCACAGATATGAGGGTTAGAGAAGGAGGCCGTGTGTGTGTGCGTGTTGTTGAAGTGTGTGTATTAGGCTGAAGCTGGGATGGAGTGACTAAGGTTAAGAGCTCATTTGGAAAGTCTGCACTCTATTGGAGATTTAAGCTGTCAAGTTTATCGGGAGAGATATTAATGACATGATTCTAGAGGTGCAACTAAGGATTATTTTTAAGATTAATCTGCTGGATACATTAGCAATTAATCTGTGAGAAATTTGTGAAAAATGCCAATCACAAGGTCTTGGAGCTCAAAGTGATGTCTTGAAAATGCTTTTATTTTGTAAACCCAAAGATATTAAAGTAATTGTCATATAAGACGACAAAAAGTAGAAATTATTCACATTTAGAGGCTGGAAGCAGCAAAGTTTTGGCATTTTTTCCTAATCAAAATGGTTGCCGTTGATTTTTCTGTCAATCAACTAATTGTTTCAACTCTACATGTTTTAGAGAGGTTTATTTCTCGCAGACAAAATCATTCTTTAATGTGTCACATTCTGTCTTTTAAAATGCATGCATGCCCTGCGGATGCATTAAGCCTCCATCAAGAAGAACAGCAGGTGAAGAGGACACACTCATACCTGTGGCATAATTTAGCATCCAGTGGTGCTGTAATGACAGTGAATGGCAAGCAGGAAACACTTAGTGTCATGGTTGCCGTTTTTGCTTTGAATCTTTTTTTTTTTTTTCATGTTATATCACCATTGTTAAAGAAGCCCTTCACCCACTCAACACACTCGAACAGCCGGTGAAGTGGCAGAGTAGCACCATTGATGGAAATGTTTATGAGTATAGGTTCAGGGTCACACACACACACACACATAAAATTTCACTGGCTGAAATGAAGAACACAGGCAGGACCAATACACACAAGCCTCTTCAAAGCGCTTACAATGTCGGAGCTGTGTTGTCAGTTAATTAGGATGGGGCCCTTGAGCATCACGCCTTTTGTTGCTGTTGTTTGTGTTGAGGGTTTCCAAGAAATCTCTGTACGGTGACGCATAAATCAGCCACTTTGTGCCAGTGTTTATTCTGCACTAGGTGTGCTTGAGTTATAACAATACATTGTGTGACCTTTATTGATTTAGATACTAGTTATACTGTCATAAAAGTTGCTTCATATTTACTTAAAGTTTCCAATTTAACTCCAAAACACGTCTATAGTCAACTGTCTATCTTGTTTCGTATTGCTGCTAATTCCTGTTCAGCTCAGCTCAGAATAACAGCATTTAAATGTCCTGTGTGTTTATGTTTTCCCGGCAGAGGCTCCACAGAGAGCTGCCTCTGTCTGCAGAGGAGCTGGAGGATGTGTTTGACTCTCTGGATAAAGATCGCACTGGTTACCTCACACTGGAGGCATTCTCCTCTGGATTCAGTAGGTTTCCTGCTGTCAGAGGCCTTTAGCTTGCTTCATACAGCTAATTCTGATCTGAGGTTTAAACAGCATTCTGTAAATCAAACCTGGAGAATGTAGCATGTATTAATAGAGATGAGTCATAAAGTCAGTGAACTGACTCAATAATGTCTATCTAAAGTTTGCTAACGTTAGCCACCTTAAGCTACTGGTCATACCTGACCAAGTAAGGCTGTTGCTGCAAAACCCCTGAGTGTATTGAGTGTGCTAAGTAGCTTAATTCCCTCACAAGTACAAGTGCTAAACAAGAAAGATGACAGACGATATGTTTTGGAAATATAAACCATAAAGCTAAAGCTAATATTCAGAGGCTGATCAGGTGTTGATCTAAAACTGCTGCTGCCACCCATTAATACATCCATGCTGCCACCCTGTGTGGGTTTATCTCAGGTCAGTTCCTGCATGGCCGGAGGATCTCTGTGGCTGATGACCAAAGTCAGACCCCCAGCCCTGTCTTTAGGGCCAAGGAAGCCCTTTATCAGAGCCAATGGGAAGCCAAGCTGTCAGGAGTTGAAGACGAGGAGGAGGGGCACTTCTGTATGCTGCTGGAAAGCCTGGGGGCCAGTAATGTGTTTGAGGAGTGAGTGGAATCACTGCAAAACCTTATACATATATACGTGTGCATGAAAACCAAAATCCATACCGAGAAAACCCTCAGTCATGGTTTAAATGTCCCTCTTTGTGTCTCCTCCTTTTCCCTCCCTCCAGTCCAGGCGAGGTGCGCAGTCTTTGGGCCCAGCTCAGGCGGGATGAGCCTCACCTCCTGTCCAACTTCGAGGAGTTCCTGGCCAGGGTCACCCACCAGATCAAAGAGGCCCACCAGGAGAAGAAGGAGATGGAGAGCGCCCTCCAGAGGTAGTAGGACAGGATACACATGTACTCATGGTTTAAAAAAAAAAAAAAAAGACTGAATTCCCTTCCAGGTGTAGTGTTTTACTCTTTTTATAAGCTTTTTCTTGCCTTTCGGTGTGAAAGATGAGGCCACATTCCTCAATTGGTTCCCACACAAGCGTCTAAGTACTGTACTTCATGTACCACGTAAAGCGAACTTTCATCTCTCTCATTAGCCACCTAAAGAATCAGTGACATAACGGTGGGCTTGTGTGTTTATGTTACTGCCCCATGCCGGGCCCACAGCCTGAGAGTGTTTGCATGGATTTTCCTTGAATTCTCTATAGAACAACCCCTTTATCCGTGTCAAATGACCACTAATCTGGAGGCACACTCTGAAGTTTGACCGCTTTCTGCTGGTGTGGAAATCCATTAATACTATGCCTGATGGGGACATGAAAAGCAGTAAGAAATATAGTATATTTTGGTCGATATATTTTTTATAGATTTACTGCCATGATATGCAGAGCAACATGTTTGAAGGTAACTTAAAATTGTAGGTGTCCGTGTACACAGAATATCAGTGTGATTTAGGCTGGATGGTAGTTTCCCCGTGGCACTGCATGGTACTGTGTAACAGCTTGTTATTCCTCTAGACTTTACTAATTGGCTGTTTGGGTCTTAGCAATTGTCAGAGGGAATGTAAATACCACTCAGTATTCTTTTGAAATTGAAGCTCAGTTGCTGTGTAAGTATTTACATGTAATTACAGATACAGAGGGAATAATACAACCTTAAGCTCAATCAGACAACAATGCCAATCTGTTCCTAGATATTATATTATCTGATTTACCATTAACCTTAATAATTGTAATGTCTCTAATATTAGGTGCTGTCCCTCTTTGCAGGAAGGCTGCAACACATGACAGTGAGATCCGTCACTTATATGAGGAGATGGAGGCGCAGATCAAAAACGAGAAAGACAGGCTGCTTCTAAAGGTACAAGAGCTCCAACACAAACCGGCCAAAGCAACAAAATGTCCTTTACAAAATGTTGACATTGTTTTGGCAAGATATTTAAACCAAAAGTGTGTTTTGCTGATTGTTACTTCACTTGGATGTTTGACCTTCACTGTGCAGAATGATGAATGAGCATTCAACATGAGTTTTCACATTCAAAAAGGTTTCTGTGTGCTCATCTTAAATCGGAGTTCATCACAACCAGTTTGGAAGCCGGTCGCGGCCCAGTATGCAACTTATACCAGTGTGGTGTGAAAATGACATTTGCATATTCATACAGTCTGGATTTTTTAATGAGGGATTTTAAGAATTTGTAACAGGGTAGATTGTTTATGAGACAAACTATATCAGACATGACCTATTATTCAAAGCAGAGTATATTTATATGTCTTGAAACATGTCTGGAGGGGATCTTTAATCATCAGCTCCTTCACCGTTTGACTCTTTAACCTTTTCTTCTTCTGACCATGCAGGACTCTGGGCGTCTGCAGTTGCGCAGCCAGGACCTGGAGCACCAACTGTTTTCAAAGGAGAAAGAGCTGGAACACCTTTTCCAGAAGCAGAAAAGGGTGAGTGCACATGTACAACAGTTACATTACAACAACATCCTTACACACACAACATTTAGAAATTAAACATTCCTATTTTAAGATATTAAGATGGAACATGAAAAGATAGATCCAAGACAGAATGCATGTGACCATGGTAAAGTGTAATTCTTATAGGGAGGGGTTTAAACAGCAGCCACACAGTCCTGTTCCCACTGTAGATATACTTTAAGTACACACACCTAGCATTAGTGCATTTCATTCCTGTGAGTACCGCCCCCCCCCCCTCCAGTTAGAGCTCCAGTGCAGTGAGCTGAGCAGTGAGAAGCAGGAGAGCCACGTGGAGAACGTCAAGCTGAAGATGACCAACGACGAGCTGTCCCGAGCGCTGGAGGGCACCAGCCAGGAGCTGGCGCTGGCCCAGGAGCAGCTGGCCATGCTGCAGGAGCAGGCCGCCCGGCTGCACCAGGAGAAAGAGATGTGGGTATACACACCTATTACACAAATTTAAGTAACAATCATTTAAGAGCGTTTTCTTACTACAGTTAATTCCCAACTATGTCCAAGATATGCCTAACCCTTACTTAGTCTAACATTAAGCTCTAACTTGAAAATAAGCTCATAAAGTGAGGAGGTCTCTAAGACAAACACCATGTTCTCACTTGTGCTTTTACTGATTGCTGAGTTTGTCATTCTGTCTTGTTTTTCAGGGAAATGTACAGAGTGACCGAGGGACTGCAGAGAGAGAAGCAAAGTCTCATGAAGCAGCTTGACCTCCTCAGGTGCTTGCATCTTTTTTTGGCTCCTGGTTCAATCCTAATTGGCAAATCTCACAAATTAATTATAAAAGGATTTAAGACTCAGGTGCTTTTCAGTGCATTCTTCTTCCACAGCAGATTCCATCTTTCTCACTCACTTCTCTTTTCAATCTTCCCAGAGAGATGAACAAACATTTAAAAGACGAGCGAGACATATGCTGCGGCGTAGTGAGTATACATTTTGATCTAACTGCATTGCAGCAGCTACCTACTCATGGCATTACCTGACTGACGAAAAACCTCTAACACAAACATACGTCCCCTTTGTTTAAATAAGCCTCGAACCTCACTCAGAAAGAAGCAGAAGCAGAGAGCTGGCCTCGCCAACATATTTGATGACACCAGCCAGCCGGCAAAAAGGTGATTCATTTGTCTTCCAAGTACTCTCTTTAACACAAATCATCTCTGTCAGACTGTGCCCTGTGTGGCGAATTTTAGTGTGATGTGAAAATCATGCATCAAAGGAGGAAAAACAGAGGATATCTGATTCTTTACACTTACAACAATCAACTAAATTAACATTTTAGACTAAAATCAGAAACATTTGAGTGCTTTGGCCTCCAGATTTTCATCAGTCAAGTGAATTGATCCGGTATATCCTCTGTTTCTCCTCTGTTTTTTAAAGAGCCCCACTGTTGGTGGACGGGTCCTACCAGTCTCTGGAGGCCTTGCCTATAGAGCACCTTCAAATCGTGTTTGTTGCTTCCTCCTCCTGTAGTGAGGATGACACCACCACCACCACCACCACCACCCCCACCCCCTCCGCCACCACCGTTACCACCCCTGCATGCCAACAACGGCCTGCAGCGAAGAAAAACTCTGGCTTAGCCAATGGTTACGCCAACCCTGCTCCACCCAAAGTGCACGATGTGAAGGCAAAGGCCAAAAAATCATCCGGCAAGATGGCTGCCAGCAAGAGAGCGACGGGGAAAGACAGAGAAAGAGCAAAGAAAGTTGAAACTGAGAAGAAGAGAGGGGTAGAAGACGAGGTCTTGGACGCCCCTCCCGATGGGTGGCCCCTCCGTCGAGTCATCTCCATTGAGGAGGACCACCTGCCCCACCTCCTCCATGGAGGGCCTCAACCTTTACTGCATCAGCTCAGTGAGGAGGAAGACGAGGTGGACGATGAGGAGGAAGAGGAAGCTCAGAGTGACATTGAAACAAGTGTTGTCATGGCAGTTGACCTCTCTGCCCCGCCCTCCAGTCAGCGTCTAGTCGCTGTGTCGGCAGGAGCTTCCCCGGCAAGGAAATCCGGCTTTACCCGCACGAAAAAGATGTCCATGTCTCCAAGAGGACAGCCTGTTGGGAAGGAGACCCAGCTAGTACGTCCACAGCTCTGAAGCTGCAAATATGTTTTTCAACAAAAATATGTTATTACCTGCGGAGAGGTTACTACAGTCAATGAACCAGATAAAACGAACCAGATTACCATTCATTTCTTTGCCTGTGTTTCATCTTCTTCAGAGGGTAAAAGAAGGAGCCCTGCTGGCCCCAGACCGCCTCTTTAAAGTGGTCCTGGTTGGCAACTCGAGTGTAGGCAAGACGTCCCTGCTACGCTCTTTCTGTGAAGGCCGTTTCCACCCTTCTACAACGGCTACTGTGGGTGAGAAGACAAACACTGTAGTAATGTTGTATCGTATGTACAAAAGTGTCCGAGGCTGTTTTGAAGGAATTCAAATGGCACGTGTGTGTGTGTGTGTGTGCTTGTGGATGCTAACACAGAAGATCGGAGGCTTAGCATCACATGAAAGGGCTTGTGAAGTCACACTGCCTGTCTAAGAGCCCTGGCACACATTGTACTGCAGATTTATGTCACTTCTGATGAATATTTCTCCATGCTTTCATCTTTCACAACCCTCAATCCAGCCTTGTTGTCTCCACTTTGTTCCCCCCTCTCTCCTCACAGTCAGTATCACACCTCGCTACGCCCCCTAGTGGTTGTTGCTCTGTCAGAAAACAATGAATATATTCAAATTTAAATTCAGTATGAGAAATACAGCCACATACTTTATCATTCAAACAATGAAACAAAAATATTAAAAATGATTGATATATCCTGGTTATATTAAGTTGATCTTTGTTGTGTCTCGTGTCTCAGGTATTGACTACAGTGTGAAGACACTAACGCTGGACAACATGCAGGTAGCCATGCAGCTTTGGGACACAGCAGGTCAAGAGAGGTGAGTTTATATTTATTTTTTTAGATACTGAACAACCTAAAAGAAATAATATATAAGAAAGTGAAGTCAAAATCAACATATAATCAATAAATGTAATATTTTAATTATCATTAATTATTGTTTACCAATACATACATAGAATGTAATGTCTAGACAGTGTTTTTGGACATAGTTTTGCAGTATTATGCCAGTACCTTAAAGTATTTATGTAATTCCAGGTAAAACTGAAGTACACTGTAATAGACACTGTAATATTAATAAGTACATTTGAAGCGCATCATTATTTTTGGTGCTAAATTAAGTGCTTGAAAATATATTAAAAATATGTTTCACTGTACTACTTTAAAGGGTAGTCCTCTAGCAGTACTAATATACTAATAAACACTACAAAGCAACACATAATATTATTTATTTAATTATTATTTAATGTGTATTGTTTAAAATTTGATTAGTTGAAATACAAGCACAATTAAAGGGGGAAAAGTATGCTGAATGGATTGAATGGAGAAAATCACTTTTGTGGTCTTTTCAACACAATATTACAGTAGTAGTATTTAGGTGGCCTTCAAATACATAATACTAGTTGTGGTGTATAGTAGGTCAATGTGGTGAACAGTCAAACTCTGTCATTGACACAGGTATCGCAGCATAACCAAGCAGTTCTTTCGCAAGGCAGACGGTGTGGTGGTGATGTACGACGTCACAGTGGAGGAGAGCTTCAAGGCTGTGCAGCCTTGGCTCACCAATGTCCAGGTCTGACCTTTGACCCCAGGAAGTCCTCTGCGATTCTTGCTGTCTTCATGTGTAGAGTTGGGAGATTATAGCGATTTATTTATCAAACACTGACCCCTTGTTTTATTTTACTTGATGCTTTTCAATATTTTCAGGTTGATATAATATGTAGTCTTCCTTACTCCACTACTCCTATGAGCCTTAAAGGAGTTTTAAATGTATTATTTTTCAAAACGTAAATGTTATGATTTACATCTGTGGTTTTCCTACTGTGACATGTCAGAATGTCTATACTAAATCAATGGGCTACTCTTTGTCAGGAAGCAGCCGGAGAAGGGATCCCCGTCCTCCTTTTGGGCAACAAAATGGACATGGATGGAGACAGAGAGGTGTCATTCAAAGAGGCTGAGCAACTGGCTTATGTGAGTTAAATTCAATTTTATGTGATCAATGAGGCAGTTCCATATTCATTCTAGTAAAGAAATGTCTGCAACGCCTCTGAAACTACTCGTGTTGTTGATTCTAGACATCTTTTCAGTGTTGACAGTTAAAGTTCTGGTCATGACTTGGATTTGTTGAATTTCTTGACTCTCTGTGCATAACCCTGAGCAGGAGAACAAGGTGATGTTCTTCGAGGTCAGTGCCTACACTGCCAAGAATGTGACAGAGTCCCTGACTCACCTGGCCAGGTAAGATCAAGGCTGTGAATCAAAAGTGTGTAATATAATAATGGCTGTCAAGGAGCGAACCGTGCAGACACCAGTCATCGGATGCATGATGAAATTACTGGGCCTTTTGTTCTTATTACCTTTTGTCAGGAAATTGGTCATGCAGTGTCCTCTCTCTGTCTCTGTCTTTACTCAGAGTGTTAATGGAACAGGAAGACAGGGTGAGAGACACAACAGTCATCCTCAGTGCTCAGCCCATAAAGAAGAAAGCCTGCTGCAAGTGAAGTGCATACTCAATTTACTGAGTTCTTTCTGGACATTGGATTTGCAGTGTTTTAAAACAATGCAATGAAATAATTCTTGGACCTTTTATCATAGAATGAAAATGTGTCTTCATTTTGACCCAGAAATGCGTGTTCAAGTGGACATGAAGGAGTGTGTCGCCCGTGTGAACGTGAAACCTACTGTCAAGCTTAAATGATGTGGCTCAGAGGAAGAGCTTGTCTAAAGTAAAAAAAACAATAAGGTGCTGCATCATTTCCTGCCAAATCAGAGTAGTGCTGTGTGTAAGATTTAAAATAGAAACATATTCTGTATTATAATTACTTTCAATAACATACCGTAGCTTTTTCATAACTGAATATTAGCTTTCGAGTCTTAATTTCTAGTGTAGCATATGATGTTGTAGTTGTATGTTGAAGCTAAAACTGAAATAAATGATTTGGAATTCAGTAAAATAGTTGTTTTAAATGAAAATCATGAGAGAAAATCCGACTTGGTTCTTTGACATTTTATTCGTCATCGTGTTCATCTTTTCTTTTTTCCCATATTCTTTGTTTGTCTGATCTCCAAAACAAAGTGGTACATGACATATTGCATCTGTGTTTGTTACTGTTCTGAGGCATTGTTCTGTTTTATTCCGGCACCAAAGTACAGTTGCTCTGAATTATCCTCAATTAAAGAAATAAACGAATTACATTTCACATCTTTCTGAAATCAATTAAGCAAAAAACGTCCACATGCAAATAATAAATAATAAAATAAAATACAATTGATTACTGTACCCTCTATACAATTATACAGTGCATAATAAATCTTAACAAATGACTAAAGGAAAAACAGATAATGACTGTCCTGTAACCCTCTTAACATCACGCAGATCAAAGCTTTTCAATTAGCTGCACTAACAATATAAAGACTCATAAATGCTTTTCTTTTTATACTCAAAGTGATAACATTTCCAGAAACTAGTGAGAGAAAAAAAAAATCAAGTTCGTTTAGGATGTTACATTCAACGACGTGCCCCAGTCGATCAAGTTGGTACAGGTGATGGCACTATTGCTGATCGAAACCTATTCTGATGACATCACTTAGGTGCTGGCATGATGGCATCCTCTCAGATGCGTCTGGTCGCCCTCGCTGGCCAACTGGAATGCTTGTTGGAGAGCCTGTGCCCACCCCCTCCTCTCCAAGTGGGTCCCGAAGGGCTGAGGGTAGTTGGTTGGTTGGTTGTTGCTCCTAACGCATTTTATAGTCGTGGGAGATGGCGGCCTCACAGAGTTGTCCTTTAAAGTCTAGCTCCAGGGTGAACTCCAGGTCACGCTACAAAAGATATAACCAAGGAATTAATAGCAGAAATATCCAAAATCCACTTTGTATAACAGTAGCCGATCAGAAGCTTCACACAAAATAAACATTGCACTTAGGTATTTAAATGCAGTGGTGGAATTTAACTTTAACTTTATTTTTAAATACATTTACTGGCATGCTGAACTTATAAACAAAATTGAGGTACTTTTACTTGAGTATTTTCATTTCATAATACTTAATACTTCTACTCCACTCATCTTCAGAGACAGATACTGTAATTTTTATTTTCTATTATATTTGTCTGAGAGCTGTAGGTACTAGTTACTTTAAAAATAAAGATGTTACATGTAAAACACATAACAAGCTTATAAAACAGTTTTGTAAATTAAACTGTTCCCAGTCTTTGTGCTAAGCTAAGCTGACCGGTTGCTGGCCTTATATTTAATGGACAGATATGAGGGTGGTATGAGTCTTTTCATCTAAATCTCTGCCAGCAAGCAAATAAGGCTATTTCCCAAAAAGTCGAACTTCTCCATGACTGTTTAGATCTAAACTATTGAGAACTTCGAGGTGTGGAGTCTTACCACATTCTTCTCATTGGGCCTGACAGCAACACTGCCAAAGATCTCCTCTCCCTTCTTGACAGTTAAGTAGTCCTCTAAGTAAAACACTGTCTGTTTCCAGTGTGTGCTGGCAGCATCTGGAGCTGAGGTAGAGGAAAGGAGGGGTGGAAGGGAGGAATATATGTGACATGAGTAAGAGGGAGACAGGAAAAGGAATGAAAAGGAACATGATAGAGTAGAAAGAAGATAAGGTGTGAGGAGGTAAAAGAGGTAAAGCAGAAAAGAGAGGGAATGCAGAAAGACAGGAAGGAAAGTGTGAGAAATTATGACATTTACAAAAAAGTACAGGTTCCAATGGGCACTGTGCTCCCTTGGGCATGTTAACATGGGAGAAATTTAATAGCAAAGCGGCTGAAAGTTACCCAGTGGGAGAAATACAGAGGCTGATATGAGAGAACTCCTTCAGTGATGCTCAGCCTCAGGCCCAACAGACTCAGCCAAACATAGAACCTCCTCTACACAATATTATGTAAGCACTGGATGCATGATGCATTAACATAAGCTTACATAACAGCTTAGCTACTCTCTTTATACTAGGCATCCTCAATGCCACATTACCAGAAGTGCTAGGTGAGTCCTTCGGCGCAAACACCGGGTCGGCTCATGTAACACCAGCAGAGTGTAGCCAAGAGCTAAGACGCTGAAGAGTAGTAGCTTCTTTTTTTAATGGACATCGATTTACTGCTCAAAAATGATTGAGCTCAACAATTTCAAAAGAATCTTGGAATACTTGCTGGATATTTCTCTGTAGGGTTGGCTGTAGTATAAAAACTGAACCTTTTTTCCCCTTTCCTTCTTTTTTATTATATGTGTATGTATGTGACTTAATGTCTGAGTGAACATATAATGAAAATTTGATTCAAATATTTGAATAATAAAACTTAAGTATAAAAATAAAATAAAAGTAATTTTTAAATGTTTCCTTTGCCTCCATTGTATCAGGGTGGAGGCAGAAATCTCAGAGACAGATGGGTGAACAGACACTCGAAGGTTGGCACAGTAAAAAATAAACAAAAAAGTATGAAGAAATTACTAACCAGTGGAGAAACCAGTCTTCTTGTGACACTTGGTGAACTCGATGTTGAAGTAGGTGACCAAGGCGTGGACGTAATCGTTGCGCTGGATCTGCAGACAGAAGGCTGAGGTGAAGGACAGGTCCTCTGGCTTCACAGTGTAGATGTCCACTTCCTGAAAAAAAGGTAAAGGATCATTTATTTTGTTTTATTTTATAAAGATATGCATTCAAGAGATGTGATTTTTTGATTCATGAAATGTCACATCACAGTAAAACGGCACACCACATGTACAAGCACAGACACACACAAGTTGTCACCCCCACTTGCCATCCCTCACACACATGCGGCACATGTATATGTCAGTCCCTCTTGATTATTCACCATGATTATTGTGTATGTGTGTGTGAAAGCCCACAGGTTGAATCACGGCTGGCAAACGAAGCCTGCTCACAGTACACATGCTGTGTGGGTGTCCTCCCTCAAGTCTACAAGGGAGGGAGGCTGTGTGTGTGTGTGTGTGTGTGTGTGTGTGTGTGTGTGTGTGTGTGTGTGAGCGAACACAGCGTCTGTGTGATTGCTCGCGTCTATATCAAGCACTGCCTTATTAATGTGGCCACAAATTTAAGCTTCACATTTTGTTACCTGGCAGGCATCACAGCGGGTCCAAAATAGGAGCGGAGCAGGTGTGTCTCTGCTTTGCATGTAGATGATGTTGTATTTAGGAGGACGGGGGGTGGTTTTGCACTGCAACCTGTTCATCTTGCCCAGCCTATTGGGCTATGGATCGCTCGGCCATGTGGCGTCAGCATGACAGATTGTGATTTAACACCTCTGTCCTTTCCAATGATACAAGGCCAGTATCATATACAGCAAATTGTAGGAGGAGAGAAAAAAAAGTCCCTGGGAGCGACTTTGTAATTTTAGCGTGTGAGGAATGAGTGGCAGTTTGAATTAAGACGGGGTGAAGTGCCTGGCAGTGGGGTGGGGGGGGGGGGGGGGGGGGGGGTAAGCCCTGAATACATACATGTGAAAGAGATACAGACAGTGAGAATTAAGTTTTAGACCAACATGTCTCTAACTATGTAGTAACCACCCTGCCACCTAACACATAAATCACCTTTTTGAACACAAAAGGAGAGTTGGTGCTTATTTGAGTGATGGGGAGCCCATTTCATTCCCACTGGTGACTCAGTGCCTGCTCTTGTGTGACATTTCACCATCACACAAGCGGGAGAGACGGAGTGAAACCTCCCTATTTGCTCTATAACTAGTGAGGCCTGACATTGTTTAAATCTAGAGAATGTGACAGAGGATGAATGAGGATGATATGAGACAAAAAAAGAAGAAAGAGGAATAGAGATATCGGATAGAAAAAAACACTCAAAATAGACAAAAAAAAACATGATACGCTGCAGAGAGAGGGGACCGTGGAAGAGGAAAAGCAATGAATAGAAAGGTAGAGGCAGAGGGGACAAACAAAAAAGCTATCACCTCCCTGAATGCTCTTATCCTCTGTTCATTTGTGAGATGAAAGACAAGCCACTGTTGTATCTTCAAGCAAGACAACAGAGCTGCAGACTATTACAGCTCTTCAGAAACCTCTATAATGTACTAGAAAATCGTCTGAGCAGACAGGGAATGTTCAGAGGCTCTGATCGGATTGACAGCTGGCTCTGACTTTTATTTAGGAATTCACATAGAACCGTAGATGAAAAACCTTGCAAGGTATAAAACAATATGGCATGAAAGACAAATGCTGGAGATATGTTTACACTCACTTCATCATGCATGTGTTCGTATACAAGGACGTAGACTGACCTTTAGGAGGCAGGCGTTAGTCACCACCTGCTTGGGATCTACCACATCCACCAGAGGCTCCTTGATGGCCACATTGCGAATGCAGCTCATGTCAAACCCATACACGTTTTCCCACCCTGAGCATACACAGACATAAACGTCTAAAGTACATATGTATACACATGCACACAGTATGTTTTTCAGAATTTTAACTTCTTGAATTTTCATACACTTGCGGAGCTCCGTTCCTGCCAAGCTCTCAGCGCACTCACACACACACACACACACACACACACACACACACACAAAGAAAAGTAGCAGAGAAAATAAAACAAACGCTTAACCCTGCCAGGAAAAATAGTCCCGTGCTCATGCTGTCTTTCTGTCTATCCAGCCCCTATGTGGAGAAAGACAAGCCCTCCTGAAAATAGACTCCGGCCTCCTCCGCCTCCTCCACTATGTCTGGCAGGCTTTTTTATTATAATTTGGGCTGAAAACACACCAAGCTGGCTTTCCCTCCCCCATTCCCTCTGTCCCTCCACTCCACCTTGCTTTGTCAGGGAGCCAAACACTAAGTCTGAACGATGAGAAGGTGGAATATGCCACCGACGCAGAGGGAAACTAAAAATAAGAGCGCGAGGGTTTGGGTAGACGGAATTCTTTTGGGATTTATGTGAAAGTATGTACTTTTATCTGCATGTCTAGATGCAATAGAACAGCGAAGGCCACCTGTGCAGTAAAAAGAAACTCAGTAGGAGTTATTAACCCAGATTCTGTGTCTAAGTACAAGTGTGAATGGCACCTTTAATATTGGTGCCTTGATCTGGATCACAATGTTAAGCTCAGCACTCCTGCTGTGATAGCTATTTGAACACAAATACAACAGAAACTGTAGGACAAAGGCACCTCACTGGAATACTTTGGTACTACTTTCTAATAAGGCATATGTTACACAGGGTTTCTATGTTTGAACTAATGGCTTTATTAATGGTTAAGAAATACTTTTTATTCGTTTATACGTCAGTAACAAGCCATTTGTACATATCATTTGGGTTGCCAGGATGTAAAAAAAACAACATTTTGGCTGTTTTTCGACCACTCCTACAAAAGGACTGCTGACCAAAATCCTTTTATAAATATGTTATTAACACTTCAAACCCACACCTGGTGGGTTATTGTGGTAGAGATACTCTTTATTATTGATTTACTAACATTATTAACTGCAGACCTGATGGCTCATTAAACTGTGACAAATCCATGACCTTTTATTAATGACTTACTCATTTCTCACTGCAGTAATACATCAGCCAAACAGATTTTTAACAACCTGGCAACCCAAATGTTAATGGGTTTATGCTGGTCAGTAATCCTTAAAGCTGCTCTAATTAATATTTTTATATTAACAATGGATTAAATGACCTTGTGTAACATAAAATGGTCACTCATAATGATGAACCCACCTGACTCTGCAGTCCGCCTCAGCTCTCAGAGCGTTTTAGAGTCTTTCAGCTCATTGTTTTGGTTTTACTGCCCGCAACTTTTTACCTAACCCTAACCCGTTTTAAATTAGTCTTACTGATAATATGTCAGCTGTCCCCAAGTGGCCACAATATCAATTAATGCAAGTTTAATAAAATATCTGTTAATACTGATAAATCTTGTAGCTACAGTTTTTTTGAAGAATGCCTTATTAGAAATGTCTAACTTGAGTTTTATTTTACTTCATCGGCACAGTGGTCATTAATTATGCACTGCACAGCTGAAAGGGAAACAGAGAGAGACAGAGACAGAAGAAAGCAATGGCTTAGCAAAAACCTGAGAGAAAAAGCTAACAAATGTGCCATAATTACTCACAATGTATCTTGAAGTCCTTGTACTGCCTGTCTTCGATGGCTACCACATAGAGAGCTGCTCTGTCAGGGAACATCAGGCCTCCAGGTTTCTGAATACAAGAAAAGCTTCAGGAATCATCTCACACACACGCAAAGGCCATCCATCACCTTTATTGTTCGCACACCTGGCGTGTAATATAAGATCACATGTGCCGAGTTTAAAGCCAGCAGGCAGCTACTGAGGTTGGAAACCAGATCATTCATGTATGACCTCAGCAGCTGAGCAGCAGACGCAAGCACACAAGCGTACTGTACAGTAAATCCTCTACTTTGTCACTGTCTGGTGTGTTTATGTGTCAAAGCCTTATTTGTCCAGCCAGCTACGCACACACACTAAGCCCAGCCCTCCCCAAGCCTCCAGCAGCACCATCATACCAGCCACTTGTCCCTGGCGAAGATGACGGTGTTGAGCATGGACTCGTAGAAGAGGCAATAGCCCATCCACTCTGAGATGATAATGTCCACCTTCTCCACAGGCAGCTCCACCTCCTCCACTTTGCCCTTGAAGATGGTAATGACTGTGGTGTGGAGAGCCACAAAACAGCAGGCAACAAATTACTTCACGGCATCTTCATCACATTAATGTAAATCGGACAATGACTCTATTCTCAGATGACATTGTTTTTATGCCTTGGGATTGCTGTAAATTAGTACAGCTTAATTACTACGCTCATCGCATGACTCACTGTTTTGTGCATGAATTTGGTTTGTCTTGTTTTCTGTTTTCCATTCTGGCTCTTTGACCCACGATATGGAGATACTAGGAGATGGATTTTAAAAAGGAAAACACTGCCTCAGAACTATCAAAGTGAAATAGATGTAATACGATAGGGAGTTCAGTATTATCATACACAAAAATAAACTGGATTTTTACTTGATTGTGTAGAGTAAGTGGAAACTAGCTTAAAAAGGAAAAATGTGCAATATGCTCTACAGGTCTCTGGAGGGTCCTGTTATCTATGATTGCTTCTGCCTGTACTCCTTTTCAGGCCAACTTGATTAGACCCATGAAAAAAATGTATGTATGTATACTGCAGAATTATCTATATTACTAAAAAGAGAAAAACCTTATAAAAAAAACATATTGTCTCTGCACGGGTGTTCGTACATACAGTCACAGGTAATGCATATAGTGTGCAGATACTTTCTTTGTAATCTAGCTCATTCTTAACCTTCGACACCTTAAAGGTGCAGGAATTGCATTTAGCTAATGCAATTACAGGTAATATCACTGTGTTTTTGTACTTTTTTTATTCCTAATTAATAACCAGTATTGCATCTAATTTGCTTGGATGATTATTATTTGCTGTGAATATAAAGGATGAAACAAAAACCAGCCTAACATCAAATGTGCAGGTTATGAAACCCACCATCTGTTGCCAGTCCATCTGTGAACTTCAGGGTGGCATTTTACAATGGTAATCAGCACCACTGAGGGGATTCTGATTGATGGCACAGATTATGGTTATTTGACATCAGAGGCGAGCTGCCAGTTAACCATCAGAACTGTGACTAATATTGTCGGGTGTGACGGTAATGATGGAAATATGCAGATTTTTCATGCTACTTCTAATCCAGATGTCATCGCACTGTTCTCCATTCAGACAGATGGATATAAGATATATGGTAGTAATGGAAAACCACTTCAGCTTACCATTGTGTAGGTGATTTGACTTGATGATCTTCTCTGAATATTCGGATATACTTGAACATTCAATCTGTAGACACAAGGACAAAACCACAGATGTTCTCTCAACATGAAACTGGTGAATGTTTGTTGCAATATCTACATTGTTTATAGGTCATCTTTTCATAACAAACACTTTTCATTATTTTAATAATTCATACAAATATCTTATATTTCTTAGTTGAAAAAAAACTATTATTTCCTCGTCAATGACCAGCAATGGTGTTAGCTACCGTTTTCCCTTCCCATGCACAG
Source organism: Enoplosus armatus (assembly GCF_043641665.1). NCBI lineage: Eukaryota > Metazoa > Chordata > Actinopteri > Centrarchiformes > Enoplosidae > Enoplosus > Enoplosus armatus. Next base: position 7,086,703 of record NC_092201.1, on the reverse strand, counting down.
TAGGTTAACCTTTGGAGTAATATCGTAAGGACAAATTTAATCAAACCCTTCTAATCCATCTAAACAGTAATGTCCCTGACCGCTCATCTCAGACCCTGTGCAGCAAGAAAACTAATACATCATTCTGCTCTCCCATCCATGAGTGTAATACAGTATATGAATCATACATAACTGTGGGAGACACCGCCAGTAATGTATAACCTGTGACTTACAGCCCTGCTCTAAGCGGGGCCAGATGTCTCTTATTGCCCCTGTGCGTAAGATTGTCTGAGAGAGATTACCAATTTCTGGATCGAACACAAGAAACTGGCCCTTAAGATGAATTTTTAAAAAGTACTGGGTATGTGTGTGCATGATTTGGGGAAGGACAGGCTACGGGTGAGAGATAACGTGGCAGCAGAGCCAGATCCAGATACCATATTAATTTGGACACTGAAAGGGTGTGAGAGTATTTGTCTGGGGTCAAAGGGTGTATCTATCCATCTCACCCCATACACGTGTTTGGCACCGGCATTGGCAGCAAACATGGAGAGGATTCCCGTGCCACTACCAACGTCCAGGACGATTTTGTCTTTGAACACATGCTTGTTGTGGTACATGGCGTTCCGGTAGGTCAGCGTCCGCACCTCGTCTTTCAGCATCTCCTGTTTAAATTAGAGATTAAACTGAGAGTTCATAGCTGCGACACAAAATTATTTTTGCAGTCTTGAATAACATGCAAACCACTGCAGTTTCTAACTGTTTTTAACAGTGTGATTCATAAAAATGCTCAAAGGAATACATAATACACATAATGTTACATAATGAACATACAAATGTGTATACATTATGCTAAACGCAGGCAGTGGCATATCCTCCTCAGCCTGTGAATACATTATTTATTCATGTCTAATGAGGTAGATATGGCAGTATTTAGGCCAAAAGCCTCTGTGACAGTGGCAGAGCTTCTTGAAATAGACAGGAGTACAACACAAAGCCTTTGGGGAGCGCCTGATATCCATCTCCCGGAGCCCATTCACACATCCCACTTTCCGTCCTTCTTGCCTTGCACTCCTCTAATCAGGACACTCTCTTTGTCTGCAAGCAGACAAAAACCTGACCCACATGCTAAATATGGACACTATTTAAAAAGGTCTATATGTCCCCAAACTTTTCCACCACCACTCCTTCACAGATCAAGGTCATTAGCTAGGGTACAGCTCTACAGTCTTATTTAGCAGTTCACTGTAGATGACTACTATGACAACTTTCTGTTTCCACACAAGATATCATTCTTAAAACAAAGTTTGGTTGTTTGTAGGTGGACTGTTGCATCTGAGATGTTTTGGAGAATTTGGGGGAATAATTAGGTTACAATTTGATATTGAATAAAGTGCCTCCTTTTTCTTTTTTTATAAGAGGTGCTTTTAGCAGTGTTTTAATCATGTTTGATTTCATACTTTGTTAAAACTCTTGTTGTTGCTTGGGTTTAAACTCAGTCATAAATAAAATATCATCTATGCCAGAAGATTTGGATCACTACCAAAATCAATCTGTCCATGGAAAGTGTTAAATCAGCCACAGTTTTTGACATATCCTGCTGACAAAAAGCCAGACTAACAGGGATGAAACTCTTTGGCAAGTTAAAGAGCATCAGGTTAGACAGAACAGGAAGCATCTGGTGTCATTCTTTCACCCTGGCCATACCAAGCTGCCGTTTGTCAGCCTGGCCTTCCTACCTCATGGATGCCAAAGTGGGCATAAGAGTCGAAGTAGTAGTCCCGTGATGTCATCTCCTCTGGGCTGATGAACTTGGCAATCTTGCCTCGGCCAGGACAGCTGGCCAGGGCCGCTACATGAGGCGTATGGGGGATGCAGGGCACATGGTGGGTAGTAGGCACTGGTTTAGGCAGTGGGGAGGGCTGGGCTGACTGAGAGAGTGGGGACGTGACAGGCTGTTGCCGCTGTTAAGGAGGAATAAGAAAGAAAAGGGGGAGAGTTGTATCAGGGTTTAAAAATTACAGACAAGAAGAGTCTAAAGCAAAGGGTTTTTTGAGGATTGCGTTTCAGGAAAGGCAATAGTGGACCTGCCTATAGGTTAATAAGGGGCTGATAAAGGCAAAAGGGAGTCATACAATAAGCAGTGAAACATTCATAAAAACCTATAGTCGTTGTCATTACACAGACTAAGAGAATGTTCCGTTTCAGCACCAAGGACAGCGGACATAGCCACGTTCAATACGTCCGTGAATCCAAAGCTGATCATTTAACCCAACTGCAAATCTTCTGCATGCATAATCACTATTATTGCAATTACAGCGGTCTACTTAGATCACCTATAACATCTGCAGGATTCACTTTGCCTTAGCTTGCACGCCATCACAGTGCAACATTGATTCTAAATGCGGTTGCGATGATGAGAAGAAAAACAGATGTAGCCCTACACATAATATCCAAGTCAAATGTGATGTCACCATGAAAATAACCACGCTGAGATTGTCCCGGACCCGCTGTTACCGGGTGCAGGACACCACAAGGTCCCTACCTCCGAGCTGTCCGCCTCCGCCATCTTCCGCCGTAGCAGCAAACAACGCGACGAATGCCTCAGTCCCATGAGAGCCGGCGAGATTTAGGCTACAACTCTTTTAAGTGTGCGGAGGATCTGAATTCTTAACAGAAACGTGTCAAAAATAACACTAAGCCACCGAATGTATGGCTGGAATACGTGTAAAGATGAAAGTCATAATAAGAAACGTGTAGGTATCACAGTTTCGACCAAATTAGATCCATTCCCCGGGAAAAGTTGTTAAATGCATGTGCGCGAGGTGAAATGTACAGTTATCCATACTGTAAATGTGATACAGGTTGTTTTAGTGGGAGGACTCAGGATGGCAGAGTCGTCTATTGGCTGGAGAGACTCTGCTGCGACTAAAAGGTTGCAGGTTTGATCCCAGCAGGAGTCAACGTGTCCGTCAAAACCCGGGCGCCCCGTTTAGGTGTCCTCGTGCAAGACCTTGAAGCACTACCTGCTCGCTCATTTGAAATCTCTGGGTAAGAGTATCCGGGAAAACGTAAAGTGTCACCCACAACCAAAAAAGGCACCCAGTTGCGCTCTAGACACAAAACTCCACACCAGAAAACGCGTCTTCTCCTCTACTTCACTTGGAAACACTTGCCATCTCCCAGCATTAGTACACGCAGACTGAAAGTCCAGCAGTTCCTGTCTTCGCGTGCCCTGTGGAAAGTCCTTTGCGTAATCCCGAGGGGGTTACCCGGAGAGAAAGTTAAAAGGAGGTTCAAACTGTGAGCGTGCAATGCCGTTACACACGAGCCCCTCGGATGACATGAAACGAATCGTGACAATAATATTGCAATAAAAAAATGTCACAAAAAAAAGGAGTAAACCTCTGCTTCTCAAATACAGCTGCCTCCTCACAGACTTTCCCACAGAAGCAGAAACCCAGCAGCTCTCCGGCAACCAATGAGCCTCTCAGTCGCTCGCTTATATAACATAGGTGTTTAATGTGTTGGGAAGAAATAACAGACTACGATATGTTACTTTAGTCCCTTTGGTAATATCGTTTCTTGAACTACGGCTAAATAAAGTAGAGGCAATGACATTTACAGGTTCCAGTAGCCCATTACTGACCATTTCCGGTGATATATATATATATATATATATATATATATATATATTAATATTTTAATTAAATGCAGTCACAGGTGTACAGTTAAGTTACACAGTCGCTAGTTCCTCAGTGGTTTAGAATGCAACTCAGCCAATCAGAATCGAGGACCAGTGTTCCAGAATTATGTGGCCATTAAAAGAACCAATGAGCTTCTAAGATACATTTTTATTAATATTCCATTTACATTGTTATCTGAAGGGAGTTTAACAAGTTTGTCTTTCAGTCATGTTGTTACAGAAACCTATTTGTGGCACTATTTTTGTATTTTTGAGTATTTCTATTCTATTATGCTCTATTCTCCCACTGTACAACGTTTCAGTTGGAAATATTGTACTTTTTACTCTACTACATTTATGTATCATTTTAATATTTGATGCATTGTTACAGATTAGCCAGCAGTATATTAAGTAAAATTATCGCTCCACTTCAACCAACTGCAACATTAAATACTGCTTATATATTAATGCAACAATAATAATGATCCAAAAATATAATGTATAAAACACGGACAGTGGCCATTCTGCATAATGAGAACTTTTACTTTTGTTGCTAAATATTTTACGTAAGCAAAATTATGTAGTACTGCAATACCTTCATTTGTGATCAAGTATTTTTATATTGTGTGTTGTTGCTACCCAAACCTTAAAGAAAATATAAACTTACCTTGACCCCCCAAAAGTTTAATAAATAGCTCAGGTTTGATTGGATACTCACACTTATGACAGGAAAATTCAAATGATAGCTTAAAGAAATATACTTGTTATTGAGAACTTGTTGAACCTCTATCACAAAAATTCCCTTCTTCACTCCTCTCTGTGGGTTGGAACGATGAAGCATCATTCAGTCTTTCTTCATTCCAATCAGTGAAGCAACAACAGGTGCTTTTCATTGGCTGCTAAAGGCAAAAACACCTACTGTGTCATCACTGATTGTGGTGTGGCTCTGAGTACAACATGCTTGCATTTTGAATCCATAGACAGCGTCATGATTGGCCATTTTAACACTTTTTCCAGGAGTCTTTCCTTATTCACTGATTACACATGCAGCTGACACTCATCTCTCTTGTAGTGAGAGACATCACTAAAAGAAAAAAAAGGTATGTCTCAAACTTAAGACATGATCGGAGGATTTTTGATTCCAATTTCCTCACCTGAGAACATAAAAGGAATATACTCTCTGACAAAATATGCAAGTGTATTAATGTGATTTTAAATTCACACGATATTCACATCCACACTGTATACCGCCTTCCTCCTGGAAAACATGTCAAAATATCTCCTACTTCAGGACGTTTGATTTCCATACTCTATGGTGTACTGTTGATATCTGCATCTGCACCTCTTTCATTACTTACCCGCTCACTCATTTCATACTGTATCAAAGGATTCAGTAGTAAGCTACAAAACATTACAAGATATTCCTCACTGAAGAGAAATGGGCTCGTGTCCCATTAATGAAATCCAAATACAATGAAACACACCAGGTTTTAGTCACAGTTATGGATGAGCTCCATCAGTGGTGCTTAAGAACATTGGCCCACGCATCACACTCGAGGATAATGTGTGCATCCACTCTATCACACACACAAATCAGTGTGGGGGCAGGAGCACATAGGCAGGAGTCAGGAGTGAAAGCAGTGGGTAGACCACTATTGACTGACTTACAAGCCTCGCAAAGCAGGTAACATGTATTCTGTTGAGTTCCCTTATACACCTAAATTGTTAAAAACTGCAAGGAGCCAGGGCTCACCTAGACTGACTTCTAGCGGTGGCCTTGTAGTTAGATGCAGTTTAGGTTCGTCCTTGTGCAAAACACTGCACCTGCTATCCACTGCAAGTCACGCGGTCATGGCTGCTCTTGTGCTGTAATCACTCTAATAGTGAAATGTATACAGGCACTATATTGGTCTAAAAGAGTACATAACTGAAGCAAAAAAATGGCAATATCTATGGGCACTTTACAATGTCCAATGTAATTTCAAAACGGCACAGGGAGGGAGTCAGAGTCCTTTTCACTCGGAAGCTATTACACTCATGTTATGTTACATTTCTGAGTTACACCACATCACACACTCAAGAGTTGTTCAAATGCTTTACAGCTAGTTTAATATTGTGACTGAGCTTCTAGGTAGGAATGATACAAGGAAATCAGTCTAGATGTGTCGTTTATTCAGGACCATTTATAAAATGAACAAAAGCTCTTCATTTCAAGCCACAGTGAATTACAAGAAACCAGCAAAATGGAGAATTCTCATTACTGTCCCTCCATTTTACAGAAATGTTACAATTTACTGCATATAATCTTGTTTAACATTGAAAATATGCATGAACAGAATATCTTAACAAATGAACATTACATCATGTTAAATGACATTGATAACCCCATCCACTGTAATGCAACAGGATCTGACAAAATAACATTTGTATCATCATCTACACATACAGTGTAGAGAGGGGAACAGAATACCACTGATGCAGTGTCATACTTCTACAAGGATACAAAATCAAAATATCAAAGAGGCTAGTTTGATTACCAATATAACATTTGGAGGTGGCTCTTAATACTTTAAACAAATCTGCTTAAAGTATTAATAGAGACCAATGTTGTTTTTTCCGTGGTCGTTCAAGAAAAACCAAAGAGGAACAAACTCAGTGTGTTTGAGGTACAGGGGTTATGATGATAGGGGCGGAGTTTGTTCCATCCATGTTGCCTTGAAGGCTGAAGTATGGGAACAGTTTCTCTGTAAAGTGGTGGCCAGTGAAAGAATAGATATGGGATTTAGAATTCACATCATAGAAAGAAACTGCTCCCTTATTATAGTCTACAAAGATGCCCACCTTCTGAAGCTTTTCTGTCCATATGATTTTATTATCTGATTTTGAAGATGCTCTATGTATACCATTATCATCAGACACAATGGCCCAGTAACCATTTTTAACTGACTGAACTAAGTACGTCTCAACAGACTCTCTGACCACTCCAACAATCCAGTCAGTCTTTCCTTTCACCTGCACCTCATAGTAAAACTTCCCTGTTGTGAACCCCTCCTTTGCCAAAACCTCCTCAGATATTTCAAATCTCTTTGGATTGTAGGGAAGATTCTCTTGTGTGTCTCCAGCTACCACTTGTTTTCCATCCTGGCTTATGACAAGTGAGCAATATGCTGTGTCAGGGTCAAAAGTCAAGTCCACCGCATATTCTCTCATTCTTTTCATTTTGGTCTCAGGAAGCTCTTCCATCAGCTGGTCAGCTCTCTGTTTCAGCAGGGTCACAGCACGTCTGACTGCCCCAAAAGACAGATCACAGTGAACACCAATGTTGGCCCAGTCCTTGTTTAAAGGAGAGCTCAAGCTTGGGAAGCTCTGGACAAAATGATGGTGATCCTCAGACTGTGACAGCTGCTCCAGCTGGCTGCTTCTGCTTTCAAGCTCAGTGACTTCCATCCTCAGGTCTGTGAGAAAGTCTTCAGCTTTTTGCTTTGTTGCTCTGTACCTCTCCTCAATCACCTCAACAAGCTCAGCCTGGCTTCTCTGGATGGAGATGATCAAGTCAGTGAAGACCTGCACACTGGCTTCTTTCTCTTTCTCAGCTCCATCAACTGAGTCTTCAATCTCAGCTATCTTCTCGGACCGTGATTGTATCATCTTTTGGATATTTGCCATTGACTCATCTTTTTTTGCCATCACTGCTTCATATTCTTCCTCAAGTGGGACAACATTGTGACTCTTGTGATTGGTTTTGATACACAAGACACAAATACAGGCCTGGTCAGTCCTGCAGTACAGTTCTGTTATCTTGCTGTGCGTCTCACAGATTCTGGCATCAAGATTATTCACAGGGGGTAATAATGTGTGGCTCTTGAGACCAGCGACTCTCTGATGTGGCTCAAGGTGCATTTCACAGAAAGACACTAGGCACATCAGGCAAGACTTAACAGCCTTTTCCTTTATCTCAGAGCAGATATCACAAAGAATGTCAGCTGTTTCAGCAAGTTGTGGGTCTGGAGTTGAGGCTTTGACTTGAACTAACATCTTAAACTCAGCAGCTAACCCAGACACGATTGTGTTGACTTGGAGTTCAGGTCTTGGACAAAATATCCTTTTGCATAATGGACACAGGCAAATGTCACTGCTGTCCCAATACTTGAGGATACATGCACTGCAGAAGTTGTGTCCACACGGTGTTGATACTGGCTCAGTGAACACATCCAGACAGATAGAACACAGGAACTTCTCCTCTGACAGTAGACAGCTGGCAGTTGCCATATCTGGACAAGAATGAATAAGTAAAAACACAATTAAAACTAAATGGGATTGATAATCTGTTGAAACAGTGTATTCTATTCTGACATATGTGAGACAAGAAACACATGGAGGAAAGGTAATGATTGAACTATATATTTCTTACCTGTAAAGTAGCAAGTTTTAAAAGAAGATGCGCAAAAAAGATCAAAACAAGCCACCCTTAGCGTTTGTAAAGTTGTCCTGTAAGTTTCCTCGTTGAGTTTCGTTTCAGCATGGTGACGTAGGCAAGGGCTCCTCCTCTGCTCTGTAATTATGGGCTACACTTCCTGGTAATATTTAACTCTTTCGACTCCATTCACATGAGGTGTTTGTAAAGTACCAGGTTTATTAATGCCAAATATCACCCCCAAATGTTATGTTAGTTACTTAGAGTTAATTTGTACATATCCACAAATTATAATCGTCATGTATAGATTTTTGACATTGCAACTGCAAAGATGTAATTTATCCACAGGGAACTATTTTATCTCAACTGCTGAGATAAAATAGGAGAAGGGAAGAATTTGTCATAAATAACATCAGCATGCTAACATGCTCACAATGACAAAGCTAAAATGTTGATGTTTAGCGGGTATAATGTTGGTCACGTTCGCCATCTTAGCTTAGTGTGTTAGCATTCTTACATTTGCTAATTAGCACTAAATGGTCATAAAACAAATTAAAAATTTGCCCTGATGATGGTGCAAGATGAAAAGTGAGGGATCACCATAGTATTACAATTCATCCTGAGAGGGACATGAGTGTCTGTAGCAAATTTCAAGGCAATCCATTGTTGCTAAGATATTTCTGTCTGGACTAAAGTGGTGGGCCAATCAACTGCCTGATCGACTGATCGGCTGACATTGTAGTACACACACCTGTTCCACTCTTGCGTCACACAAATCTCCTATCTTTCCTATAGCACTCTAGGATTTATTATCTTTTTGATGGACCACTTGTGAAACTGTCTGCTTATCACTTTCTCACCTTAAACCTGGATAACCCATCTCAGTGTCCTCAGTTCTCTGTCAACCTATTGACTTTCTCCTGTTGATTTGAGACTTGACTCTCCCCAGAAATCCCATACACAGGTTCCCATCACAGCTAATGTTTCTCTAGTTCTTTACATTTATGGTTGTGCTTTGAGATAGGAAGAGCTGCTCTGAGATTTCACTGTGGCAATTTCCTGCTTCACCTGTAAAACAGGCTTGTGGTTCATGTCCAAGAAGTTCTCTGGATCTCCTATAAGAGTATTATCAGTTCTTCCTGGCTTTTCCTAATCCAGCAAACAAAAGAGAGACAGCATGGTCTGAAAATTCTCTATTTCTTGATAAGATTCTTGTAGTCTGTTATCTCTTTTGAGATTACGCATCATCCGCCTGAATTGTGCTGTAGATATCTTTGTCATCTCTTCCCGACTTGTAAAACTAGAACTGTGCTCTCTGTGAAGAGGCCAGTCTGTCATGGGGCTTCCAGGTGAGTCTGACCACAAGAGGTCAGGCACGACAAGCAGGAGCTGAGTGGCTGAAACTTTGCTCCATTGCACTTTTACAGGACACACCAGGGAGTTGAACCTCTGGTCAATACGAAACTACACAAAACTACAGATTGAACTATACAAACAAAACATATAATATTCTTCAAAACAATATTAATTCCCTGTGTACTTTAGTTTCAATTATAAAATATAAATGTTTCTATTTACCCATTACTTTCACACATTCTAACCAATTGCCATCTTCTCTGTGCACAATTTTCACTATGGGACAAACACCCAGCTGTCTACCTAATGAGACAGGCACACATCCAGGAAAACAGATGTTAAAACTTGGCAAATATAATGTGAAATTCAAATGAATGCATCCACAACACTGCAGCAGCAGGTGTGCAATTTGTGTCTCTATCTTTACACACGTACCTCTTTTCTCTTTCTCACTTCTCACTCATACAACCACACATGCACACACCAATGCACATCATGTTTGCTTTCCCCTTAACCAGTTTGTGTTTGGCATGCATACTCAGTCATGCCCTGCTCCTACCCCCCTGTGGGAGAAAGCATTAGAGGGCTTAGCAGGCTACAAAGCATGAGAGGCGATAAACTAACTACAGCAGAATGAGACTGGACGCTAGGCATAGAAATTAGCTGGCTTTCAGGGAAGCATTTCTGTTTGTTCTACCATGTGTCACCTATGCAAATATGAGGAGATGGAAAACAGCCATGCTCCAAATTCCTAACCACAGAACGATGATATCCTGTAGTTTCACGTTCTGGTTGGATGATGTTTACTTGGGAAAACTTCACCTGATGGATGACATCCTCTGCTAAGTAATTTTGTTTTGGTAGACTGATTGTCGCCAGTCCAGGTGACCACTGCAGAGTTCCTTCCCCTGCAGCCATCATCTACTCCTAATAGCTTGCAAGCTTATTGAATTACTGAGGTGGAAAAAGAGGCAAATACGTAGTGAAGGGTCTGTTATGGTCAGAGAGGAAGTCTTGCTGTGATGAAGAATTATGATTACATAAAAAATTCACTGAGCACATTGGTCAGGCAGGGTTGTGAAGCAAAAGAGGGACAGCCACCAGTTACTTTATTTAGAAGTTATTATTGGCTTTCATGTCATTAAATTGTATATGCAGGTACCACAAAAAATACAATCATGAGTTATTATTTGTAGAGAGTTTGGTGTCCTTATTTCAGCTTGCTTTTCTTTTTCTTTCTCTTTTTCTCATATAAATTTAAGTCTTGTGGGTTTCGTGTATTGTTGCATTTCTTTCGTGATTAAATGAGTCTAGACAGTCAAATTGATGTCAGTCTGCTCACTGCTGAGATACCAAATGACCATCTCTCCCTTTGGGGTCACAAAGGCGCTCTGTTCATGAACTTCTTTGCATAATGAAGAGCAATTTGAAAATTGATTGTTTCTCTTACTGGCTTGACTGGAATTCATAATGAGATGTATCCAAGTTAACGGCAAGGACTTCTACTGTACATTTATTTATAGACATTCATTTATGCACACACTGGCCTTGCAAAAAAAGCCTACACACTAAGTTTGAGGCTATGTTCACTGTAGTTTGTGCTTTCTTTCTCTCTTTCTCTTTGTTTATTCATGTACAACTCATTGTGAAATTCTTCAGGGGTTATGTGGTTACATTGTAACCAGGCACGGTGGTATTCAGCCTATCTTGTTGTTAAGGGTAGCAGCTCCACTTCCTTCTCTGTCACTCCACATTGTGACCCTCTCCACAAGTTCGCTCTGCGCTGCCTTCACTGACAGTCAGAAATATAACAATGATCGTAAAATAAAAGGGAATAAACAATATTATTATGTTTTCAGCATTTTACCTAATACATATAAGATAAGCTTATATCTATACATTTACAATTAATGCACAGTAGTTAAGAAATAGTTCTTTCAACATTTATTTGACACTTCAAGTATCTGAATTTATATTTTTTTTATATCCACAAAATATTCATCAATTTCTATGTCTATTTACATTAAGTTGTTGTGCGTGTGTGGTGTGTGAGTGGGAAATTTGAAGCTGCATCTCTCTGTTATGCTATTATTTCTGAGCAACCGGAGCGTAAACGTGCCATAATGCTCATCAGTGTCAAAAAAACAAGCTGCACCCAAAGGCAGCATCCGCACGAACCTGCTGTCGGACACCCCGAGAGCAACAAGCTTGACTGGACGAAACGCTCACTGCTGCAGTGCCGTACACTCTGATTTAACGGGATCAGCAACAAAACGAGCTCATTTATCGTCACTATACGTCGTTCTGGTGAGTATGTTCTCGGCTATGAAACGAAAACGTTAGTTTGTCGATGTAACAGTAAGATAAGTCGGTTAAACTTTGTCCTGCGCATCAACGACGCAGGTGGAGGGATGTTTCTTTCAGGATGCTCGAGTCTACACCCCCATACTGAAAAGGGGAGGCAAGAAAGTTAGTCTTGAACCGCAAAGGACATATGTTCGCTTGACTTATACGCTGCTTGGAAGGACACCTACACTGGTCAAAGTCCGAAATCTACGGGGCAGGACATATCATCCCTGGAAGAAACCATTTTAGTAACGTTAGCTAGGTAACTAACTGACGATGCCATTTAACGCATCTGGACGTGCAACGGTCATTTAATAGTTAATAGTGGGAAACCGCTAGCTTAGGTGCTGTTAGCTAAATCACTAACCACATTGACAAGAAGTGCCTGTTTAAACGACTTTATTTAAACAGCAAATTGAAAAACAGCATGCCGTCTCTCGGCCAGTATGAGAGTATTAGTTAAACTGCATGTTTGTTTCCTAAACGATAGATAAAACCTTAAGTGGTGACTTTGTTTCGCGCATTAATATTTAAAGTGTGGCCACAGGTGAGTTAATCAGGTGAAGAAAGGGCGGGGACTATACTGTAACCTAGCTGTCTTATAGTCAACTCTAGTATGTATTCGTGTGAAGTCCTGTATAATATATTTTATGTATTATTTCGTTTTATTTCTTTCATAATATCCACTTTAGTCAAAATGCTACAGTAATTTGGCTTTTAATCTGCATGGTTTGTGATCCTAGAAGTATTGAGTAGCTATTACATTATTAGAGTTGGTTCACCCAAATTACCACAATCAAATAAACATTTCCTCTTACTTACCTCTATTTAGCCATGATGGCTTGGTTTATGTGCTAAGGTCTAGAGATAGCAATCTGAGGTGTCTGCTTTCACTCCATTACAGTCGTAGTGAATAAAGTGTCCTTTGGGGTGCTCACAGCATTGACATTCAAAATAACAACCTTGTAATGCGTTTTTCCAGAAACGGTGCCCCAATAGTGTAAATAATTCACAGAATGCACTGAGAAGAACAGTATAATAAGTTCTACTACTTCTTTAAGAAATAGTCCATGTAAAAAAAACTGAGGTCTGGATTATCCAGAGCAATGGGAACAAACTTTACGGAAAGAGATTACATTGTTAATTGTTTCTCTTAATGCTGTGAACACGCCAAATTAAACTCTATTCACTTCCATTGTACTTGGTTGAAGGCAGATACAGTACTCAAAACCATGGATGAACCAACCCTTTTTAACAAGGCCACTAGGTTGTTTATGGACCATACTGAAGTTTAGACCTGGTCAAGTATCATTAGTAATAATCTGACACATTTGTCCCAGACCAATATGACCTATCCTGACTATTTTAGACTGTTGTTAGACATACTTGTGGTCAACAAACCTGCACTATTTCCTTTGGTGCTATCCACTGCGAGGTACTGTGCAGATCAATTGTGTGGGTCTAAGTGCTTCCCACCCCATGGCCCTTTTATTTACAGATCTGAAACTGTGCGCTCAATTAATGATTCAGGTTTATGGTCTGTTCTGTGTCATGAATAATTTAAAGATGTGGTTTGTGGAACAAGAGGAGGTGACATTGTGAACTTGGATCCTGCATCACTTAGCAACTAGTAAGATGTACCCCAATGGAAATCTTGATAATAATTAAAGTATAACAGAAGGAGTTTCAGTTAGAAAATATGAATTAAAGGTTGCAGTGTAGTGACAGAAATGTGACTTTAACTTGTTAGTATGATTCAAGTTTTTTAGTCGTACTCAAAGGCCCTTTGAGACTGTTACTTGACACTGCTGTGTGATCAGCTGGGAGTTATGTGCAGATAGGAGTACAAATGTGAGAACACTACTTGAGTAATTATATTTGTAGCTTATTTGGCTCGGCAAAGCATGCAAACTGTAAATGCTGAAAAGGGAATGTGAAATTACTTCTGAGATATTGCTTTTGTTGTGACATTTGATAGGCAGCTGTTTCCCTTTGGCAAACACAATCACTCAGATTACTCTCACTAGCTGTGGCACACATTTTATGCAGAGCTGTCAAATGACAATAAGCTGTGCCTTGACATGAGTAGGTTTATTTTGCCTGGCTAATTTGGGCCACTTCAGTTACCTGACAGTACTACAGTGTGTTAGCTGTGTTATCCTTTTATTCCATTTCATTTTAATTTCCCTGAGATTAAGACTATTGTATTTGCGTTGCAGAAGCAAAATTTGAGTATTATCAGTAGGAAAGTAATTCAATTTGTGACTGCACATTGGGGTCATATGCACAATATACACTTGCAATTTATTTATAAGGCTCAGCATTCATCTACAGCCTTGCAGTATCAAACTCTATTACATCTGAGACAATATTTTTCTGTCTTTTCTGAGCAGTATCTATATAGGTAAAATTTTAAGTTTTGTTATTGTGAAAGCTTTTTAAGCATGGATTAATTATATTTTTGCTGTCAAATGTTGTATTTCCCATTATCACTGAGAAAAAAACCTGCACTTTCAGAGTTGAACTGGAGGAAGGAAGATGTCGGCAGTTTATAAAGATGACCAGGAGGACTGGCTGACTGTGTGTCTCAAGTACCTGCTCTTTGTTTTCAACTTTCTCTTCTGGGTAAGTGAGAGCTGTAAATGTACTCCTCTGCCTACACTCACAAAACCTTACAGGAAAAACCCTTACTATGGTTACGCTTTGTCCTCTGTTTACTCATAATTACTCGCAATGTGATGCTCATACAGCATTAAATAAGCTCTAAATTAATTCATTAAGTCATGTTTTTAATATTGTGTAATTAGAGCTAATTTTCACTAGAGATGTTTAGTAAATGGGGAATCATAATTTTGTGCTATAAGACACAGTAAAGATGCTTCATTGTTCCTTTAAAAGTGCAGGTGTAGAGGTGTTAAAGGGAAGGAGCCATTTAGAGAGGATTCAGGAGAGTTCTGATTCTAAAATGGCTAAACTATGGACTCGGCCCAAAGTGAGTCATAGATTATTTAGGGCTTGTTGATGTGGAACAGTGTGTCAAACCTGCTCTCTGGCACCACACTTTATGATACTGCAATTCGCTGCTAAAAGTGTATGCTCTTACAGTTACTGTGCAGGGTGTCTGGGGTCACTTTGAAACATTTCCAAAGTCTGAGGCAAAGAGATTATTATGTGTAGAGAGAGAGACAGAGAGAGAGGTATCTGTGTGTGGGAGAGGTTAAAGAGAGAAAAGGGATCAAGCTCAATCATCAGGTTTGGGTTAATTCTCTGTCACTACCTTAAAACTCATCTCTCGAGGAAACGAATTGTCTCCCTCTCCTCCTTGGAACCACACGCATATTTCCTTTTCTTCACGACTGCATCATTACAACATCCGTCAGTCAAAGAGCAATACAGCATAGCTAGTCATCTTGCAAAATATCAAATATATCCACTTTGATACGGATGCAGTGGATTGGATTAATGCATCCCCATCCCCATTCTGTGAGGGATTTAAGGGATTATCTTGTTAAAAACAATATAAAAGTCCTAAATATGCTATAGTTTGGCAGGAGTCATCTCCCTCTAGGCCCTGTATGTATCAAAGTGGTGCCTCCTTGTGTTGTTGTGAGTTTGTGGATCTTGCTTTTGACGGAAATGGAATGGGAGGATGAAGGGGAGAGACTCAGTGAGGCATTTCCTATCCGTGCGCCTTTTGAAACTGATGAGAGGAACAGATCTGGACACCACCCTTGGTCTGTTATCCAGGATTGTTTGTAAGGAAGTGGTCATTATGCCCTGACTTGACCTCTAAAGTCCCACTGCTCCTATGGCTGTTATTCTTTATGCCTGGCCACTTCTCTCTGTTGTTCTTTCTATTTCCTCTCTTTTCTTTCTACCCTATCTTATGCCCCTTCTCACTCCCTCCCACTGTTCTCTCATGTTGTTGCATTTCTTGACTCATCTAATAGCATTGAACTCACTTCCTATGTGTCACCTCCTGTCCTGTAAAGTGCTGTACTTTTTGGTCTTTTATTTATCTTTCTTTAAGATTGAATTGACATGACACGCTCAGTGTTTTCACAGTTTCCTTTCTCTGTTCAAGTCACCCGTATCTCCTCTTTCTGTGTTTTCTGACTCATACCGTTTCACCATGCTATTATTGTGCCTTTATCATGTCTTTTCACCTTTTCTTTCTTCTTTGAAACCTTTTGCTACACCCATATCAGTTTTATAGTATCTCTTTACCTTTTATACTCTTAATATCTTTTTTACTCCACCACCTCCTCTCTCTCTCTCCCCTTCTCTTCCAGGTGGGTGGAGCAGCTGTTTTGGGTGTAGGAGTCTGGACACTGGTGGAGAAGAGTGACTACTTGAGTCTGCTGGCCTCCAGCACTTTTGCTGTCTCTGCATATATCCTCATCCTGGCCGGCGGCCTGGTGGTGGTTACAGGCTTCTTGGGCTGTTGTGCTGTCATCCGGGAGCAAAGAAGCTGTCTGTCTATGGTGAGACAGGGGACCCATGGAGGGGGTTTCTATTGAGGTCCCGGTTTGTTGTTGTGAAGGTGTGGGATATATGGTATAGCATGTATGTGAATTTTAACAGGTTAAGAAGAGTTAACAGCTAACTGCTTCTCCATTTTCTACATTGCATGGTGTGACAACAATCAACAACACACTCAAAAATCAAGCAGATTTCAAAAGCACCCTGGCAGCTATACTGAATTTTGTCACTTCTTCAATGTGAACACACTGGATACTCAAAATGGCAAGTTAATGTAAAACAAACTACCACTCATGGACTGAAGGGGTCTCCAGAGTCATATCACTTATAGAAGCTTTTAAGATATATATATATATATATATATATATATATATAGAGAAAGGCTGGCGATTGCTTATGTTGTACATGTTTGAAATACTGCAACCATACTGTCTCTTAATTTGAATGATCATGCAGGCAACAATGCTGATGGTCGAGGCTACTTGTTAGTGGTCCTAGTTTGTCATGTCTACAGTGAGAAGATAGATTCTCGCCCACATATACGCAAATGTTCGCTTTCTCTGCACAACTACATAACAACTATGCAACAACATAACATGGAACTCATCCATTCTCTCCCTGGTCTAAGGTCTATCACTGGATGCTGACAAATGGCTCTGACAGGACCCTTACTGTCCTCATTATTTTACAGAGACAGGGCCCAGTGGGAGAGAAGCAGGCGGGAGGTGAACGTTCACTGCCGCAGGACTATTTATAGGTCTATCTGTTGATGGAGGGAGCAATAGGAAAAAGAAACAGGCTTGCAGGAATGAAGAGGTAGATATGTAGAGGATTTAGTCTGTGGTACATGGAATATCAACTGTATTGATGTGCTATTTATAGATTAGTTTTGGGAGGTTAATGAGTGATGCTAGCATGTAAGTGTGTGTGTAAAGAAGAGATGAAGTTAGCATTTTAAGTGGGAAGCAGGCAAATGGAGAATTGAGTGCTTTTGGAAATCTTGTAACCAGAGATACAGAGCAGGCTGTGTTTCTGCATGACATAATTACTGTGATAACTGCAAAACAGAAGAGGACGTTTGCTTAAGTGTCATATATTAATTCAGTGAGATCGTTGCTTCCCGCCGGCTATTTGTTTTTTACCAGTAGTTCGCCATCGCTTTGTTTCCCGCATCGTGCAGGATGGGTTGTAACATCTGTCTCTCCATAATGGTCTTGAGTGAAGCAACGCTGTTGTTGCTGTCAAACTGTTGTGTCCTGCCCTGTGACAGGTGGGCGCAATTAGTTGTATTGTTTGTGTGGGTATATGAACCATTTTATGAACAGTCAAAAGTTTGTGCTTGTGTTATTTTAGCCTGAGTAAGCTGTAGTCTTGATGTTGCTCATTCTGAGCATTTTAATGTGTGGGCAATCTGTTCGCTACACAGTTTACATAACTATGCTCTGCATTTCAGTACGCACAATAGTGCTTATCATTAAGGATGAAGCTTACAATTAGAGCCACCAGTGTTTACTTTTCTTTGACAGTTTTGTTTCTAGCTGCTGAGGTATTGATTTTTAGTCGTAGTTGATTACACTTATCTGATGTCTGATTCATTATATTCCTTCGTAAATATTTAAATCACCTTAATTTTGTTTTTGCTAAGATTGTGTTTTAAAGTTAATTATGATACATAATAGAGCTGGTTTCAAGCAGCTTGGAGACCTCTTTAAAAGATGCCCGAGAGAAATCTGATTCTACGGCCTGTCAAATTGATTTGTGGTGTCTCTTTTTGTGCAGCATTGCCATCTGTGTTAGATGTGACAGATGCAGCACAATGACAGTTGATGGAAGTTTTTATTGAGCTGTCACGATTGTGAGCAACTTTCTCAAATGAGTTATGTCAGCATACTACTCTGTCCTCTTTCTCATCCACAGTACTTCTTCTGCCTGCTGTTGATCTTCTTGATTGAACTGGTGGCTGGAGTACTGGCTTATGTCTATTACCAGAGGGTAAGTTATCACTACTTATTGTTATTTAGCTGTAGTTTGGAATGGTGCTCTATCCAAGCTGCCAAAGCAAATTCAGCAGTACCAAAATGCTAATTATAGACATAACACACTTGCTGCATTTACACTTCTTTAAATAGCTGTAGCTGAATGATTATCACTGCATTTAACTGCACGCCACAGTGGTCACTTGAAGGCTTTTTAAGGTTTGCTCACTCACATTGTTTTTGGTTTACTTACTATCTGTCGACCTTCTGTTGTGCTCATACTGAACTGGAAGAAAGAGTTAAAAACCTTAATGTTCTGTCCAGATGATGATCATCATCATCATCAGACCAATCTGCTGTGATGTGTCTTGTGTAAAATACATTTAGGATGCAGACAGGTAGGCAGTGAGGATGTTTTGTTAAGAGAATGTTTTAATTGCTTTTTAGGTTTGAGTGTTACAGATTGTGTTGGCCCTCTGGGTGTGTGTTGAAGAGCAGCACTAAAAGCTTTGCGGTGAAGACACTTTTGAACATACTCAATTTTCAAGATCGCAATTACTAGGGAAATAAGGAGGAAAATAAAAAGATCCTTGAAAGTATTAGAGATAATTATTTCTGAAAAATCCCTGTAATGCAATAATTTGGCAGTTTTTTCTTCTTTTTGTGTAGTCTCAACTGGATGCTTTCTCTGCATTTGTGGCATCTTAGGACTCAAAATGTTCAGACTTGATTTTTATGCATTTTCATAATGCACACTGAGGCTGCAGCTGATGGCTGGCTACAATCTCAGGTTTCCACTGTGCTTCAGCCACTTTACAGTCACGTCTAAGTGCAGTTAGCTTATACATCTCAGGGCATCAGGTGATTATGTTGAGATGGGAGACCCTCTTGATTACCATCTCAGAATAGTCGATCTGTGATCAGAAACTGAACAGTTGCTATGCAGGGACACAGGGCATCATTACGTACTTTAAGCATGTTAGCAATGTCATGCGCCTACTAATGAATCTGTATGGATACCCCTATTTATTTGCTGTGTTGTCTTGGCTCGTGTGACCCCTGAGTGATTTTTAGAGCAATCATCGGACTTAAATTCAGTTTTTTCCTCATTTTTTTTCCCTGTGTGCAAAGGTATCCCAGTGATCTTTGTTTCGTCTCATAGGACATGGATGATGATGAGTCACTGGAGGATCTACAGTGGATCTTTTTGCTTTACTTTTTTGCTGTTCTTCCTTTTTATCCGTGAATGTGGGTTGTTACTGTTTGCCACCTGCACTGAGCATTATGTTCAGTGTCTGGAGTTTATCTAACACACAGTTCTAAGGATCTTGTTATCCACAAACATCTGCCTGTCAGTCAGCTAGGACTGCAAAGAGCACCATGCTGTCTGCGGGCAAGCTCAGAGATTTATTTATCTATTTATTTATGAAAGGCTATATTTAAAGTTTATTTTTTGTTGTTCATCTGTCTTTTCAATCCAAGCATAGCACTTACAGATGCATGGGAGTTTCTACCTGTCTATCTTGCCGTAATCCTCACACTTTTTCACTTCTGTCAGGCTTATCACTTCAACACACTTCAGCACACTCCTCTTCTGTATGTATTTGATGTGTTCCATGTGTAATAATAAATGAAGCAGCTTGTGGGTACAAAACAAATGTTCTTATTTCCGATAAATACCCTCCCCCCCCCAATCTTCTCTGTCTCAGTCACAATGTTTTTTCACTGTGTGAGTCTCCTGTCTCTCTTTGTTCCTCATTTCCAGCTGAGTGAGGAGCTGAAGCAGCATCTCAACCAGACTATGACAGAGAATTACGCCCAGCCAGGGAAAGAGGCTATCACATTAGCTGTGGACAGACTACAACAGGACGTATGGACTATATTCACAAAAGCATCTTTATTTGGTTTATGTAAGATTATATGCTGCACCTTTCTTCAGCCAGCACGGTCAAGTATAGTCGCACTTTGTTATAAAGACTTTTTCCATGACTTAGCCTGCAGCTACCATATGTGAAATAGGTTTAAATTATGCTGAAATTCAGCAGAAGAAATTGCTCACAGCTCTGTGTTATCCATTGGGGGTTTTCTCAAAGTATTGTTCCAAAAATGACTAGTGGAAAAGCCAGAGCTACTGTAGAGTGATTTTGTCCAAGTCCCTGAAAGGAAGGAATGCCACTCCCTTCAGCTGCAAAAATTGTCAAAGTTTACAGAATACTCATTTGAGGAAGTGGTTTGAGACAAATAAATTGAGTTAAACCTTAAAAACTGGCGTAGTTATTATGAAAAGAAGAGGGATTTGTGTTTTTCTAACAGTGCGTAACATCATGAAACCAAACCCTTTGCTTTCCCCTTTCTGCCTCTCCAGTTCAAGTGCTGTGGCAGCAATAACTCCCATGATTGGATGGTGAGTACATACATTTCATCAAAGCCGGCAGAAGGCAGGGTGGTGCCCGACAGCTGCTGTAAGACCATCACCCCTCATTGTGGCAAGAGAGACCACCCCTCCAACATCTACAAGGTGGAGGTCAGTGGACTACACGCCTCTGGAAAATAGAAATTCTAAATGACAAGCACCACATCACATGTTCACTGGACATTGCTTGCCACCATAAGACATTATCACTAGAGTACCTTTGAGATGTTCCCATTCCCTGATCTTTCCCTTCTTGAACTAAAATAATGAAAGAAACAGAGAAAACACTGTAGTTTGAAACCTTTCTCTGATAAAACGAGCTCTCTGGAAATTAATAAAAGATGAGGTTTTGAATGCTTATCCGTGCTGCTTAGGTGAAGTTTTTCCAGCTTCTTGTGTCAGACCCTTCAGTTCCCCCAGTTATTGCTCACAGTGCACTGCTTAGCACTGCCAAAAACATATCCACATAATATCACATACCATGGATGATGAATATTTAGTGTTTTTTGTAGGTTTGGGATGAAAAAATAACGTGCAGATAAAAAAATAAAAAGGTAAAGATGGCGTATACCGGCTTTAGTAAATCATTTTCCCTGTTTTCTTGTTCGCTGCAACAGTTTGGAAATTAGCCATGAGCAGTGCAAGCCTAATGGCTGTCTTTATAATGATATGTATAAGTCATTTTAACTGTGAGCCTTTGATTCTGTAGGGTGGTTGCATCACTAAGCTGGAGCAGTTTCTGGCCGACCACCTGTTGGTCATTGGTGCTGTGGGAATAGGAGTGGCTTGTCTGCAGGTAAGTAAAATATGATGCGTAGTTCAGGTAGTTGTTGAAGAAGCAGAGTACTTTTCTGCCGTCTTCATCCTGAGTAAACTGTAATCTATATAAGCCCAGTTATTATTGTATCAAAAATGAGATGCTGCTTTTACCTTTGTGAATGAACGGCGGCCCTTTGTTGAATAAAACCTTACGAAACCCAGACAGATGGGTTTTAGTCTTTCCATTACTGAAAATGTACCATCGCAGGTCAGCAACCTCTAAATGGACACTTCTTTTCATCTTGCCCTGGTTGCTCACTCATCATTATCTGATTTTGTTTTTTCCTGTTATTTGATTTGGCCCAGTCTGAGGTGGACTCAAGCTTTTAAGCTTTTAAGCCTTACAGAGGCCAAGGAGGCATACAGGCTTATTTACAATTCTGTGCTGGCCTATGGTCCTCTTATAGCTCAGCACCACCTCTTTGTAAATTAAATTGACCAAACAAACAAACCTCCATTGATTGTTCCAAGTGGTATTTGTAAACCTGATATGCTTTTTAATGCCACCATTTTACATACTGTTTACAAGCCACATGGGAACTGAGAATAAGGCCAGAAGTTCTCTATCGAAATAATCAAGGCTTGCAACAGAAAAGGATGAGAAATCACCACTCTGTGATCTCTTGCTTAAGGCAGGTAACTGTTTATGTAATCCCCAAATAATCTGAAGGGATTATGCTCAACATATAGATGAGGCGCTGAATATATAGAACAAACCTGGAGAAATGGATGTGCCACGTGAGCTGGGTTAGTGTGATTTCGCACTTTTTAATCCAAGCATAGGTTTGCTTTCCTTTTGAACTGTAGGCTTTCTGTATGTCTTGTCTTTGTCAACTGTTCACATCTGTCTTCACACTCTTGTCTCTGGTTAGACTGAAATAACGTAGATTTGTTTAAATTCATGTTAACTCAGACTAGCTGTAGTTTTCGTCTTTATGGCATGTGTATTTTATGTACCTGTCTATGGTGAATATCAGTGTCCTTATGTCTGTGTGTGGTGTCACCGTAGCTGGCCGGGGCAGTCTTGACAGCCTGCTTTATCTATCTGCTCTATAAAGAAGAAGAAGAGGACTTCGGTACTTTGTGATTTAGCTCAGGCGCATCTTTGTGGTTTAATCAACTGGATAGACAAGGTTGGAGGGCATTGTGGAAATTTGATACTGCATGTTTGTCCTTGTGTGACCGTCTGCTCTGTGTTAAACGTGAAGTCTGTGGGCGACGTGTATACTAAATTAACATATTTATGTTCTTACATGACCTTTTGCTGAGTGTGAAGCATGCAGCTGCCTGGCTTTGGCTGTATATTGCAGATTGTTGCTCTGCATGTTGTAATGATGGGCTGTTATGGCTGATAAAGATGTGATAAAGGTCAAACACATCATGAGAATGGCTTGATTAATCAAAACGTAACTGCTTTTGCACAATGATGTTATTAGTAAGAGTCATGTTCTGTATTTTTATACAGTGGTGCCTCATTCTATAAAGAAAAACACCTACAGTGAAATGTGTAATTACCCTATATACCAAGGTTTTGCTCTATATCCCTAATGGCAGTTTATTTTAAATTCAAACGTTAACATCAGGCTTCACTATATATTTGTAGGAAGATGGTAACTAGGTGTGGGGATGGATTTGGTATGCAATTTGTAGATAATTATATTTTATCCTGGTATTAACAGAAGGTGCTATCAGTAGTAATTACCTTACCTAACTTTGAATGATTTCTTTTGTCAAATTACTAAAATTGAAAGAAGAGGTAGTGAACTGTACACTTATGTTCTTTTTTTTTTTTTCTCTCCTCCTAGTACATTACTATTCAGAAAAGGCCTTGTTATTGCTATAGTTACTTAAAATCTAAAGTGGACTTGGCTATCATGAACAATGAGTTGAATACTGAATAGTGATTCAAAGAATAGTGATTGACTGGAACTCTGTTTGGGGTTCCCAGATATACAATTTTAAGACAACTGCCATCCAACCAGAAATAACTATTCTCTCTCTCTCTTTTATTATTTTTTTTACACTGTTACATCATTGTGTTTTTGTATCAATATCCCCTGTCTTCTCAAATTAGGCTCTTTTAGAGGCTGTTTTCCTTTGTTTTCTTTTCCTGTCATCGTTCTCTCAGCCAAAATGTTGTGCTTCTACATATCCGTCACTGGTGGTGGTGGAGAAGGAAAAAAAAACAACAGAAACTTGTCTGAAGGGAGATTGTGATGAGTCAATACACAATGCTGACTCGCTCGATAAGGCTTTCTCAGAGGGCTTTTAGAGACTCAAAGATTGAATCTGGGCCCTTGCCTGTTTATCCATCAAGTCTGGCAGGCCCAGTGGCTTAGGTCAATATCCACTCCTGCTGTGCTCTAGTTTTTGGACCTTTTCTATAGTACTGTACAGTATAGTGGTTCTGTAAATCATGTCTTGTAGAATCTATAAGGTTCTGCATACATCTGAGCTTACCCTGGTGCCAAGAGATTACAGCATCAGATCATGTGTCTTTATAAATGTAGAAACCTCCAAATGAACATGGTTTTGTTTAATAAGACCTGATATTGGAAATTATTAATTATTATTATTTAGGTGTTAAAAACCTGACCCCTTTTTTCTTTTAATTTTTTGTAATTTCCCTTATTGCATCAACACCAGCTGAAGCATGCAGTTACATGGTTGGAGACTTTTGAACCCACAGTCCAGCAATAAAGCTTTTTTCTGGGTTAAAACTATTTTTGTCAGGGACATCGCAAGTAGAGTGTAACTTTGTGTAAGTGTAAATTATGATTTTTGTCACCAGATTATTTAGAGTTGAGTTCTCTAAATCTTGTTGACCCCACCCCCAGTGCTTCAGTTTGTATATGCTTGTGCAAGCCTGTGCACGCACATGTTGCTGTAGTAATGGCTGCTTGACTCCTGACATCCCCGTAGTAACCAGCTACATACTTTCCAGCAGTCTCTAACCTCATCACCTTTAACCCCTCTCTACCCCCACAGTCAATAGCATTCAAGCTTCCTGCAGTCTTCCATGGTGACTGAGTAGCGCTTTTTGACCTAACACGTCCTGTTTTCAGATCTGTGGGATGGTGTTCACCAGCTGCTTGTACAGAAGGATCAAGATGGACCCTTACTGAGCACACCCGTCTCCCAACACACCACCTCAACAGGCAGATGGAACAATGACCTACTGACGCCTACACTGCAACCTCTGAATCTTGAACTCTGACCTGGTGATCTAAGCTAAGTGCACAGATGCGTTCCAGGTCCATCGCAGTCAGATACAAAGTGTGTCATTGACCAACCAGGCTGATTTTTGGTTCCTCTTGTGCAGAATTGTACTCATGTTAACAATGTACTTTAATCTAGGCTTATACATTTCTGATACCTGATTGTGATCTGGGCCAACAGGAACACATGTCTGTTTGCATCATTGCCTTGGCTTAGATGCATGCTTTAGTTTGAGCAGGACAAAAAAAGGGACATAATGTACTCATAATGCATTCTACTCTGTTCAGCTAAGGATGATCCAAATTGATTCATCATGTTCTCACTGTGCAGAGATTTATGTTTTTTGACCATTCCAGTACTTGAGTAAGGACACAGTGTACACTGGTGTCGCCGTTAATGAAGAAAGGTAATTAATGGTTGTATCTTTTGCGAACACAATGTGCCTCTTTCATAATTCTGCTGGTAAATGATTATGTTTTCATTCTGTGCCTGAAATCTTTCAAAGGGAGCTGAATTAATTGATAAACGGCAAATGAAATCTAGTTTACTATTTTTGTATTTCTAGTTATGTCTATATTTCTGAGCACTGAATGTTGAACTGTAGGATACTTAATTAACTGAACACCGGTGATAACACCCACATGTATGGCTACAAACATCACGATGTTCCCAGACAGTCTAATAAGTAAAAGAAAAAGTGAAAGTCATTTTCTCAAATGGTTGCCAGATCCCTGAATTTATAACTCCACCTAGTGGTTGGCACTGGTTATATACTATACTGTGTGTGATATTATAACTACATTATATGCTGCACTTTGTTATGATACCATACTATGAAATTCAGACATTCTCACATCAAAGTCAGCTCTTTATCTTAGTGTGTGACACTGAAGATGCATCATTCATTTATCATTAACACACATAAACACACATTGCCTTCTGTGAATGTTAGACTTATTACTTTCCCTCACACTGAGTTTTCATTCTCTATAGTGACTTCTGTGAGAGCCAAAGAAAGCTGTTGTTTTTACTGCTTAATCAATCACTTGCCATCCCTTCCCCCATAGCTATTACGTATAGAACAATGAGTGGCCTTGTTGCCACTACACTGTAGGGGTGGTTGTGGGTGGGATGATGGTAAAACTTTGACATGTGCTCCAACTAGTGACTGTGCTATTCAAAATATTGATATGAAACTCATAAATAAATATTTAAATATTGTTGCATTAAGAAATTGCATTCTGTTAATGAAAGACAAATATTTAAGAGTTGTCTTACACCGCCAGCTGTGATGCCATGATTGCCGTTTGGCAGTGTTCTAGTTGATGAGATTATGATCATTTGGGCATTATGGCAAATTAAGGCAGTTTATTTATCAAGGCCAGAATCACAAGTTTGTCCCAGAGGGCTTTACAATTTGTACAGCATATGACATTTCTCCATGTCCCCACATATTTGAGGGCTTGGTCAGCTGGAGTAGTAAACCACTAGAGGGAGACAAAGATTTTTCATTTGCAGTGGTACAGGCTTGGCTGAATCTCGTTCATCATGTCAAATAATCCTGCTGTTTTACTGAAGCTGACCCAACAGACAGTTTGGTCTCACCTGATGCTCAAAGTAACTTTCCCTGATGGCAGAGGGTCCTCTTACCTGATTGTCTTGCAGTGTCACGTTTGTAAAGATTCAATTTTGACATATCTGATCTGTTCAGGGCCTCCAACCAAATAGAATAGGAACAAACATGTTTTACATAATCTGTGTCTTGTTGTGTTTTGATACATGTGAGAACCAAACCCTACTATGTTACTTACTGTAGTATGCAAGCAAAAAGTCATTTACAGCCACTGTTTCATCCAAGTCTTTTTAAATCTGTCTCTTTGTATTTACTCTGTGCACATTAGTGTCAAAGTCTTGCAAGACAATGTAAGCTGCCGTGAGATCTCAGGTTGTGATTGTTCACATTATCATGACGTGTGTGCTTCAGTAAGAGAACATTGTGAAAACACTTGTTTCGTGTGGGGTCTCCCACAATTTCACATCGGAAAATGTTGTTGGCTTACCAGTTCAAACCACATTTATTCATGATGCAGGGCTTGTGCAGTTTTGTGTGGTTTTAGGGTCTTGTTGAGGCAAAGTCTTCCTATATCAAACACTATGCAATGCACATAGATGGTGCATTATTATTTGTGCTATATTGTTGCCATATGACCTAACTATTTGTCTTTGAAGCACGACTTTTTGCTTTTTCTTTGTTTCCCCACAGCTCCAGATTACTTATGAGACACTGTCGGTTCAGAGCGATCTATCATTGTCACCCATTTAGGAAAAGGGCAAAAAGTTTGAAACGAGTTTGGATGTTCTCCAACATTTTGGCTTCAGCGAGTCTTTAGAGTCTGTCAGTCCCTTTGTCTTCATCAGCTAAAGGAGGATGGCTCTCATTTCCTGCAGACGATTCACATATTACGATGCAGAAGAAGGGCACAATGATACTGACAAGATAGAAACACACACACACAACTCAGATGCTGCACACATTAGCATGCGGTTTACACCCTTCGCCAGAAGAGACCCATGAGGGAGAATTAGGAGCAGCTGGAGATTCACCATTCCCATATGTTGAGGCCTCTTTGCATCACAAGCACACACACACAACTTACACCCTCCATCCTCATCACATTGTTGCCGTAGGGGCGATATGCCAATGGGACAGCTCAAAAGTTACCAAAGAACACATGTTGCAATGTCGTTTATCTGTCGGCTGTGAATGTTGTTTGCATATGCAGAGATAAGGTATAATACACATGAATACCTGCAGGTTTACTCAAGGGAATATGTTTGTTCTCATTCCTGAAATGTCTGTGGATTAATGCATTTAAGTTATGTGTTTTCTGGGTGAGTTATGGGTTTTCTGTGTCTATAAGGCATTTGCTGAGCTCATGTAAAACGTATTCTGGCATAACACAAGCTATTGTCTCAGTAAGTGCACCTGTGTTTAATATGTGCAGAAATACTTAAGGCCTCAGTTGTGGTGAAAGAATAGCACAGTGACTTTAGCATAATAGATGTGTGGGAAAGGACTTCTGAAACAAATGTTTTGCTGAATGTAACAAGCCTGAAGGTACACAAGTCTGGTTAAGGATGATTCAAACCACTTCTGTCTACATGTCTACGATAAGATCAGGAGGACATTAAGTGTCTTGTCCTGATCTTAAACTAGGATTACATCAGTGTCCATGGAGTCGTCTTTGTCTGGCCATTGTTGCTGACTGACAATTTATAATGTGAAATATAGTGATTCAACTCCAGGCTCGGTTTGTTCCAGAGCAGAACCAGTTCTTTATCAGATCTGGTTTCTAAATCTACGTTTACCTTCATACTCTGCCTCGCCGGCCTGCAACACATTAGCTCTGGCCATAAATGTGTTTGACAGATTTCTACAGGGATCAAAGGCGTAGGGAAGGAGATGGCGTGTGTAGATAACTTCAGCACTGGACGTCAAGGCTTAGGAACCTGAAGACCAGCACGCCAACATAAATCGAAACCTAATATCTGCCCTTGTTGAGTAAAAAATACTTTTATTTGGCATCTAGAAATGAGTGTAGGTACCAACATAGACATAAGCTACTTCCAGGAATGTTTTATTTCACATTTTATTACTTATTTCTTATCCACCTCTTTTGTGTTCATTCATGGTATTTTGTGATTGTTATGGGTGATTTTGCTCCTGTGACAGTACAGTTTCCCTTCTGGATTAATAAAGTACTTTATCCATCTATCCATCCATCCATCCATCCATCTATCTACCTATCCATCTATGTGCAGTATGTGTGGAGGTGCCTTTAGTTGCAAAAGTCTCAAGGCGCTTGAAAAGTGCTCAAATGCATTTTATCAGAAGGAAATCCCTTAACTTCTCCCTGGAAATACAACAGATCTTTTCCCCAACAAGTTAGTGTGTCACTAGTTAACTTCTTCCTATGTATTTCTTGGTAGGGTTTCTGGTGGGTTGTGAGATGATTAACACTTAAAGGCGGGGAACCACTGTCTTAAAGTAGACTGTGTTTTGGGCTGTGTTTGCCTTGAATAACAAATCTACTCTTCCATTACACAAAGTTAAGATGAATGCAGATTGCTCAGCTCACTTCAGCTCTACTTGAGCTCCCCCATGTTGCCCAAATGACATAGACGGCGCCTAGCATAAACCCAGGTTCTGGAACTTATGGGGGATGTCGCATTATGTCCATATAGTCTGTGGAAGGAAGACATGGCAGCTTTAGATTTTACAGTTTGACAGTACTGATAAAACTAACTACTCTTTTTTTTTTTTTTTTCAGCCATGCTAGCAGCGTGGATCTAGGGATGGCAATGTCAATGTGTGTGTTGGTTTGTCGACCACTTTTGTCCAGACTGAAATATTAATAACAATAATATACAACAATTTTGTTCAGACATTTTTGTTCCCATCAGGATGGAGCCTGATGACTTTGGTGATCCTTAAACATCTAGCGCCATCATCGTGTCAAAATTTTAATTTGTTCATTACCTGCAAAGCTAATGGCATTCTCGTCAGCCTCAGCTGTACTTTGTGTTTAATGCTTTTTCTCAAATGTTTGCATGCTAACATGCTAAAGTAAGACGGTGATTAAATGACCATATTTAAGACTGATATGATGTTGCAGTATTTAAACACAGCTATAACATGTCACCTCATGATTTGAAATGAGGGCTACGAGTGCATACCCCACACCCCTAAATGTTTCCCCCTCGCTTCCCAGTACCCCCTCAGTTGAGAAAGCTGTGGTTTCTGAGGTATGTGTATGTGTGTGTTTCACAGTGTGTGTGGGAGGGTCTTTGTCCATGGGAGAATGAGTTTAGATGGAAACAAACTTCAGAAAGTGTTTCAAGACAGCGTTTCAAAAGCCTGCTGTCTGATAATGATGATGAGCGTCATGTTGATGAGGGTGTTGATTGATACCAAACAGATGGCGGGGTGGTCGCAAGGTTACACAGCCACATTGTGATGTATTGCACTTCCAGTACAGGTACCACAGTGGTACCTGGTGATACAGCGATAAAGCAGGAATTTGTATAGAAATGGAAATGTGAGAGTGATGCCAGTGTGAGTGATGTCCTATTTTGTATTTGACCCACATCAACCACTTTGATAAATAGTGACAGTTAAATCAGCATGCTTACATAATCTAGGTTTGTGTATCAGTGTGTTTGTGCAACAGCCATTCTTTGTACTGGATAGATTGTGATTTGTGGTATGTGATCAGATTTGCTTACACTACGGTTGTGCTCGTTTTCCCAGCGTGAGTCAAAGAGAAGTGTCTGTTGGGTCAAAAGAATGTGTTTCAAAGTGATGGATGTGGTGTTGCTTATATGTGGTAAAGCGGGCCAACAAGGCTATGGAGTTTCATGCTTCAAGTATGTCAGGAGCGCTGGACTTTAACATGGCATTCACTGATGGTGTCGTTACACTGTAATTTATATGGGCTGAGTGGTGTTTCTGTTTAAAGCGACGGTTGGAGTCTGTAAACTTTTACAAGCTGGCTGTAGTCTGTCTCTGCACCCTAAGCTTATGATTGTTCTGTGAGTTGGTTAGCGTACGCAACGAAAAGCTACACTCTCAGCTTTGTAGTGTTTTGTGTATAAAAAAAACTCTTAAAAAGGGAAAAAACTTCAACTAAACATAAACTGCAACAACCTGTTTGCAAAAATACAATTTTATTATAAGAAAACAGTTGGTGTGTATGCTTACAACTGACGCACATATGCAGTTTTGTGTTTGCTTGTGAGAACTCCAGATGATACCAATAATATCTACCCTTCCGGTCAATGAAGAACATATCATAACAGTCTTTCAGAAACGGAGGAGCAGCGGCGTTGGTTTAAAAACAGAGCTGTGAGCTGGAAAGGATACGACTTTTGTATAAAAACAGATTAGTCTGTCAACCTGTGTTTGTTTATCCTCCAAGATGAATAGAAGAGGAAGAAGCGGATATGATATTTGGAGGGAAAGTTATCATGCACACAAGGGGGGCGCAGGAAGAAAATAGCGTGAGAGGAAGTTTGTGCTTCTCCCTGTGAGATTGATGGCATGGAGGAGAGCATGGGAGCGACCTTGACTTGGTCATGAGAGTGGCGTGAGCTCTGAAACAGAAAAAGAGGGAGCGATTGTAATCAGTAAACAGGCTCCCGAGTGCCCTTTAGGAAGTAAACACTTAAACGTGAGGCGCTGTGCCATTACAGCGCATGGCCTTGAGAGGTAAGATAGAGGCAGTGAAGACAGATGGCAAATTGGTTGAAAGGGAGGGGAAAGATGTTTGGACTTTGAAAAGGCACAACATTCAATAGAGAATTTAGACTAAATGAGCACAGGCATCATACTGTGATGAACATTCTTTGTTTCAGAAAGCAGACTCATTTGCTAAATGCTGTTTTTGCATAACTAGAGGCAACCTGTGAAACAATTTCCCAAAGATTCCTGCTAAGTTTATCAATTTCATTCTATAGTAAACAGCACTTTAAAACTTTTTACTGAGACTGGACTTTTTTGGCCTGGTCACACATGTCACATCATCACAATCTCATATTAATTGCCTTTTAAAAGAAAGAATTCACTGAATCTCTTTTGCCAAGATTTCAGCTTTTAATATAACGTATGTGGTAGCAGTAGCCAACAAGGCTTGAAATGTATTCTATGTCTAAATCAGGTCACTTAGTTCTAATTTGACTGACAAATCTCTTAGTTTAAGGTTTTTGACGTGTAAAATTTTAACCTATTATCAACCCTAATGCAGATGTGCATTACAGCAATGCAGCGTGTTGTAACATCTCTCCCAACAATTTGTCTTCTCCAACTTCTCCAGCATCTGTCATCGCTCATATCAGTCATTACTGCCTACATCCTGTGGTCCTTTGCTTAAAATACCTCTGATACAGTCAGAAGAATGTAAACCAAGCACATGGATCTCCTCATGCCGTGGCTCACCAGGAAATTATGTGTTTACAAAAACGAATATTCTAATTGACAGTTTCACGGCAGCGGTGCACTTGAGGTATTTATCTTTGTCTCAGCCTTGATATGAATATAATTTTGACATTTATGAAGCTGTAATGCAACTTTGGAAACATAAACAGTGCATGGTATTTCATGGGAGTGTGATACTGTTGAAGCCTCACCCTTAATTTTATTCTCTGCGGACAGAAAGGTGCGTGTCAGGCCTTAAGGTGTGCAGCTGTGGGAGCTTCACAGTCTTTACATCTGGATATCCTTTTAACACTGGCTGGGATGAAACGTGTCTCATTAAATCAGTGAACATGATTTTGATTTTGAATGTTGTAGTTGTCGGTACCTGTGGCTCCTGCGTCCCATCTGTGAAACACAATAAGATGATTGCAAGCTGTTGTAATTTATAAACAAAGATAGCTTCAGGTTCAGGGTTTTCAAGTAGCACTCCTATAGGAACAAACTCCCCAGCATGCCTGTATGAAGAAACTCAGTACTGTATACCCCTGTTATCATGAGCTTTGAGTTTACCCACCTGGCAATTTGGCTAGAAAAAAATGAATGGGCTTACCTTCAATTGCATGCACAATTAAATCCTGCAAATGTGAGTGAAATCTGCACTGCCAACACTCTACTAGTGATCCTAAAACAACATTATATGTCCTGCCAGTGATTTCAGTCTGGGATTAAATAAAGAGTGGTGGTTCCTCAGGCTGGTTTGTCAATTAACTTGGTTTAAAGCATTAAATACCCATTCTTTACTCACTTTTTGATAGTTTAGAAAATGTACATGGGATAAAGAAAGTGTATGAAACGCAAGCAAAATAGAAAACAGAGGCATAGAAAAAGGCTTGCTTACCTTCACTGTGTATATTGAAGATCTGATTCAAACGGTAAAAGGGACCTGCAATGTAAAATGCACTAACCGCAAATAAAAAGCTCCCAGAAGCTTTTGTGGTGAGTGGGGAGGTCAGAGCCTATAGCCGCCAAAGGTCAACTCCGTATATATTCTGTATTTAATTAAATACATCCACATACTGTATATCCAGACATATTGTGTAATAGCTCACTGTAGTTTTTGTTACATTTTATGTGAACATCATAGTGTGAAAATATAGTCTCGGCTTTCATGCCTAAATGGAGACGATCCTTATAAAAGCAAAGATCTTTGAAAGTTGACTCTTCTTTTTGGTTTTCCCTCTCAGGTGATTTGAGTTCTAAGCTACACGGGCAAAAGATTTATTGGTGACAGTTTGAACTTTGAGTGTGGTTTGGTGTTCAGACAGCTCAGCAGACATTGGTAAACTGTTTCTTCTGTGTGGCAAGGAAAGTTTCACCAATACTGTGACCGCAAGTGTGTGTGTGTGTCTGTCTGTCTGTGTGTGTAAAGGAAACTCTGGATGACTCTAAACTATTGTACAGACACTCAAACACATAGAGACACAGTTCTTCTCCTCTGCCAGAGTAGGATCCATGCTACACGTAACATAGTGTTAAGAGTCTGTCTGTCTCTGACACACATGCCTCACATTACTCCTGGCGTCTTCCTTGCTTTTCATAGTGAGTTGTATACGTTTGTGTGTGTGTGTGGTTCCAGGCTTATCTATTTACATGTGTTTGCATGAGAGTTGTACCCCATGAGAATCCAATTAGCTTCAGTAATACTTACCCTAAAGTGCTGGCTAGAGTCAGCATTAAACATTAAAATAACAGGATAGGAACGAAGTACAATGAGGATGTTACCTACATGTGATTCTCCTTTTGTCCACCAGATGGACTCGGTGCTTTAAATGGCCATTTTGGCACTCAGCAGGCAGGCATCCCTTTTTCACTCCCCCCTTGTTAGAAGTGTAAACCTTCAACTTGGACTGTGTGCCGATGGGTGTGATGATGGTGTGCATCAATGGCAAACATATGAACCGTGTTCAGCAGTCCTCAGTAAAACAAGAACATGCAAAACATTGTGTGCCTTGTGTGAAATTAGGAACTGTTTGTTCCTTGTGTGTTTCTTATTGTTGTGTTCTGGTATTTATTGTGCTCATTTATGGTGCTCATAGAATGCTGTGTAGCAATTGAAAATAGTCTTGTGGTTATGAATAAGTAATTGTGTTTTTTTTAACACATAGAACAAACACAGAAACAGATGCAGGGGGCAAGTTCACATGGGCACTAAAACAATCACCATGGAGACCAGGATTTAAGTGTGTGTGCTTTGTGTGGTAAGCACATGCGTGTGCAGGCTCATGTGTGATGTTTCGCAAAAGCTGACCCGACGTCTATTACAGAAGTGTCTCTCTGCGTAAGGACGAACATGCCTCCATTTGGTGAGCTAAATCAACCATGTCCGTCTCTGGCCAACTGGTGTTGTGTGATGATAGAAGAACACTGGCGAGGAGAAAAACAGGGTAGGTGTTAGTGATCATCACGCAAGCATAGAAATGGGATCTGAAGGCAGAATTGTCTTTATGAATAGAAACAGCCTTGCAAAAGCTCCTCTGAATGAATTCCTTAATCCTGCTATTTGACCACTACTTCTATATCAAACGTCTAACAAACACGCCTAAGATACAATCTGGGAATCCTATCACAACAAAAATGATTGCCTCTCCCAGACACTTATTGACACGCTTCCATTTTAATTCATTATAACCACTGTGTGCCTCTTGAGACAAAGAGTGTCACAGCCTGCTGCAGATTTCTGCCAGTGCTCATTATGCAATCCTAAGCTTTGATAATTCCTCCAGTGCACCGTTTAATTAGAAACACATGGCCCTGAGATCGCAGAGGAGTACAGAGCTTCTAATGTCTATACAGCCTGCGCCATGAGTAATTGTTTCTCCCTCGCTTAGTGCCGAGCCATTTTTTAACCTGCTGACAGCCAGCAAGCAGGAGGAGGGGAGGAGGAGGAAGGAGAGAAAATTAGAGGGATGTGAGATAAGAATTAGTCCATATCTGAATTTTTATTGTTACTTTTTGGCTATAGTGCAAGGTTAGGAAAGGATGTGGGGAGATGTGAGAAACAGAAGCAAAGGCTTTAGATGAGGAGGCCAGTTATATCTTTTTCCTTTTTTCGTTCTTTCCTCTTAGCCGGGAGTTGTTAAGAGTGAGGGGGGTCCCAGGTGAGCTGGAGACCAATGCTGACATCATGACAGGACACTTCATCAAAGCCTGCGGAGGCTGTTTGGATACCTGCCCAGGCTGAGGGAGAACTGTTATAGCCTCTCCTATATACTACCTGGCAGCGCAGGAACTTTAGCGGATATTGAGATTGTGATAGGTCATGTCGTGTGTGTGTGTGTGAGAGAGAGCGAAAGATAAAGTGCTGTCTTTTTTTTTTTTTTCTCTGACCAATTGAGGACATCTTGTAGACATATAATCTTTTTACATTACTTGTCACCCCTTTCGCTCTTTGTCTGGAATAATTGAGTTGTTGCCATGGATATATTACTTTTTGCCTCTTCTTACTTTTTGAGTATGTGTTTTTCTCAAAAAGCTTCCTGAGTCACACACAATTGACAGAAAATTGTTTACATTCATCATTTAGGCCATTTATCAAGCAAAAAAGCCAAGTATTTATTGATTCCAGCCATCTACTGCTTTTCTCTGTTTTGTATGATTGTAAATTGAATATTTTTATATATATATATATATATATATATATATATATATATATAATCAGTAGCTGCAGTGCTAGATGACATTATTGAACTGAATGACTGTAACATGACCATGTTCTTTACCATAATTTCACACATTTCCTTCGAGGCGTCAATGGGTAACACTGAGGGCACAAGCTTCTATTCTTGGGGAGCGGATTTCTACTTGTCATTCATCCTTGTGTCGAACTTTGCCACGCTGTGTTCCACGCCTATCTCCTCTTTGTCAGATGTCAGTCATTCCTGGCCAGCGGGCGCTACCCTGCTGGGTGGTGTGTAAGCCGAACTCAAATACTCACAGCTGTTCGCAGCCGTTTTAGATGGAAAGATGGAGGGAGAGGAAAGAGGGAGGAGAGCGGAACTTGAGTCGTGAAGTCGATCAGCTTCTCAAAAGTCGCAGTAAACTCCCTCTCCCTCTTCCTGTCTCTCTCTGTGCTCTGTCCAGAATAACCATTAGGCCGCTGTGGTTGGAGTCCCAGCTCACATGACTCAAATCCTCCTCTGCGGGAGCTAACTGTTTGGCACCTTTCACTTGTGGGTTGGTGATGTCACGGATCCGAGTGGCCCCTCGTTGTCATCGGGAGCCGGACTCCGGGCTGATGTCACAAAACTGGCGTTGTCGTGAGCTCGAGCCGCTGACGGACAGCTTGGTGTGTTTGTATGGCACAGATGGTTGGGGAAGGGAGAGGAGGGGGGACTTGGGTGCCAGCATGGAAGGTGGCAAAGACGCGTCTTATCAAGTGGTGCCACATGCGGGCTCTGATGCGCCATTGTGACAGGACGTTTTTCTCCCTTTCATCTAATTTTGTCTCCTATTGTCTATTCTTTCCACGTTGTTCCTCTCCGCCTCATTCTTTAAAGTCATTAATTAATTTTTCTTTGGCCTGTGCCTCTTTTTTGCTCACTCTTGCCTGTTCTTTGTCTTTCTCTCTTTGTCTTCCTCTCTCTCTCGCTATCTTTTCTCTATCTCTTTCAATTTGCCAGCATGTTTGTCGCGGTTTATCTAAGTCTCTCATCAGTGCTCTCTTTAGCTCTTTCCTGCACTGTCTCCTCCATTTCTAATTGGAATGCTTTTAAATCCCTCTCTTTGTTCTTCTCTTGGTTCCTCATGTGTTGTTTCCCTCTCTCCCTCTTTCCATCTCTCTATCCCTCCCGTTATTCTTTGTCTCCGATTGTGTCTTTTTCCCCTTTGTGTGCTCTGACAGGCCTCTTCCTCTCATTGATAGTGATGGCAGGCTCAACCCCACTCCATAATGCTGCTGATATTTTTCCCACTGGAGACCCCACTGTTGCTGCTGCTGCTGCACTCCCCTGCATCCATTAAAAAAAATGGACAGAGACACCCCTCCTTCCTCCCTCCCAATCCATACTTCTCTGTTTCCTCTAGCTCTGCCAAGCTTCTACTGGTCAGCAGGGGAGCAGTTCAACAAGACTGGTTTGTTTTGGAGAGTCACAGGGCCCTGGCCTCATAGAGATTAATGCTTAGACAGACTGGGATGACATTTATGAGGCATGGACTGGAGTAAAGGATAGAAGAAGGGGAAATAGCATTGGGTAATGGTGTTGGATCAAATGTGACTGTTTGCCGAGACACACTACTACTTCAGAAAGAGGGAGAATGAGGGCTAAAGTGTGTTTGCAGGACAGATAAAGAGGCCACTTCTATGCGTAAAATGAAGTCCTCACCCAAGATTAAGTCACCATGACAGCGAGCCATCCTTGCATTTGCCACCTCAGCAACATTCACTGACATGCTAGTGGTCATTTTGATTGATGGAGACAAACTCCGAGCCAGCCGAGTGTTAAAGTAACTTAATCAAATAATTCATTTCTCAGCTATTTGCCCAGAGTAACCATTAATACATGTATTGACATAGCCTGCAGTTAGAAGTGATCACTGCACTTGAACATACATATACACGGCAGTCATGAATGCATCCATAAATGTCTCCAATTATATCCGCCTGCCGCAGAATGATGAATACTGCTCAATGGCTGTAAAATGGTGTTTACTCTATTCTGCACTCTAACATGCACAACACAGTGCTACAAAGGGTTCTAGGGGAGAAGTTATCAATATCGAGCCAAATTAGAATGGATCTGAGAGGGATTAGAACATGCACCCTGCGCTCTTGCCGCGCCGAGCTCCATCACTCTTCCTGTGATCAATGGGGCTGAGGCAGTGTAGCCAAGCTGCTATCCATTCTCATTACTGACACCACTGTCCACTGCTGTTGCTCCTCGTTGTCCGCCAGAGGCTGAGAGCAAGAGAGAGAGAGGCTGTCAGAAGCATTGTTGGAGTGGATTTGCAATAGTGTTGAAGGTAGGCTTTAAGTTGACATGTTCTTCGCAATGGAATTAGTGTTTTTAGCGTGCGGCCTTTGGCTGAACTTAAGATGTGTCTTCTGCAAGTATTGATGAACCTGTGCAGCTGTGTTTGCAGGAGCATCGCTGTTGATAAAACCCTTGTCTCTGTTACAGTACATTCCTTTTTAGGACACATTCTCATCGTCTGTCCATTTCAAAATGTATGGTAATGCACTAAGCATTACCCACGGCTGCTGAAGGCCTCTATGAATCTGTAGTCTCAATCTATAAAAAAGTCTTTATGTTATTGTTGCACAGAATCTGCAACACTATTTACATTAAAAGGAGTGCTGGAAAACTAAAGCAAGCATGAAGGACAGGGCATGCAATTCCATCTTAAACATGCAAGGAGCATGAATGGCATGACTTCAGTGGCCTTTTGTGCTTCCCCAGTGAAGTCCTGTGGAGTTCAGATTATCATCAGCCCCTTTATAACAAACATTCCTTCTTCTTTGAAGTTGTCTGAAGTAAGCAGAGTCCCGCTGATTAAATTCAGTTTCCCAGCGATTTCATGAAGTCAGCTATGTCATATAGTTAGTAATATCTTATGATGTACGCATGCATGCATGCACAGTCACATACACACATACATTTGTGTATGTGCACAAACAACTAACCACATACAGAACAGGAACGTATGGATATACATTCACAACACAAAAGGCTTTGTACAATGAGCCTATATGTACGTGTGCCTGCAGATGTTCAGATGCAGACAAGACACAAGTGTTTGCACACACATGCGCTCACAGCTATGTAGCCTGGTCTGTTGACTCTCAATAACTGAGCTCCTGTAGGGGAACATGCCAGAACATACGATATATCTTGTCATGTCTTAATTCAATTATTGTGGAATTCTAAGTATCCGTGCTTGTTTGTCTTGGATGAGTTACATATTCATCACAATTATGTCAACTAAAATCCCCACTCAGCTTTCTACAAACAGCATCATTGTGAGTTGGAAGCCTTTCGGGGCAAGAGGGATCAGGGTAATTAGATTGAAAGGGTAAATTATTTTTTTTACTAACACATCAGAGTGCTGTTGTCATGTATGAAGCTAATTGTTTTGGGGGCAAGGGACGTACTGCTTGGGCACAAGAAGCCTTTTGTTCTGTGTTGTCTTGCGTAGTCAAAAACAGAGCTCTTTAAACAGCCAGAGACATTTGATTTGAGTTTAAGAGTACTAGTGTGACATATGGCATGGTCCTTAGGGCTTTGTGGGTAATTCAGACATGCCAGAGACTATGGGAATCGCCAATCAGGAATGTTCAACACTGACATATCGTTTCTCTGCAGAAGTTTTTTCCTAGTTAGGGTAGCATACTCTTGCGCAGCAGACATATATACTGTATGTTAGAGTGACCTTTGAAGCGCCACTTGTGTGGTGATTCATATCTTGTCCGTGTTGCACCTGTGAATAAGGCCAATATCATTACTCACCCAAGAGAAAAAGGAAGTAATGAAATCCTGCATCTGGACCATTCTAGCAAAACAAAGCACTGAGCCTGCTGCATGTACATAATATCATACTGTGTTGTCATGTAAATATTTCCAAATATTCCGACAGTATTCCTCTTTTATTAATCCCAAGTGAATTATCATGACTGAGAACCGGCCACAGAGGTAACAACGAGCATGAAAGGTGATATTGATTTTGATGAATGCCAAATGAGCGCCGCTGGAAATGGGAGCAATTTCACAAGAGCTGGGGGCTGCATTAAAGCAGAATGTGTCTCTGGTTTCAACCAGTGTTCATTTGGGAAGTGCTGCATTCGATTCATTTGTCATTTGGTGGCGGAGCATTCCTCCGTCATAGCTGACGGGTGTGACAGTAATGTAGACTGTAGCTGCTAATAGGACCGCCGGGACTTTCCTCTGTGTGCAACATCAATCAGGGTCCTCAGCATGCTCACTCAAATGGCCCTCCTCACTCACTCAACACATAGCAGATGTCCCAGTCTGATCTTCCAGCATACGTATAAATAATGCCAAATGCATGCTAATGACGTCGTTCTGTTGCTTTGACAAAACAAATCCCCATCATGGCTACAAATGGCTGCAAGGTGTTGGGCGTGTTCTTGCATCTTGTTCATTGCTGTTTAACAAGAATTCTGTGTTTTTTCTGTAATGACATTTGTCTGGTCGAAATAAAACTCTCCACAGGACCGAAGTTGACAACAATTACTGATATTAGTGTTTTATTACAAGAAGTAGTAGTTCACAACACTGGTTTTTGTTTAATTATTGGTTGAGTGCATTTGCTTAGAGATGAAATGTGTATGGTATGCACCTTGCTATATTGTGAGCAAGTATGGTCAGATCCTGCGACTTGTCATTCTCCATCTCTGACTTCCTGTCATCTCTTTACCATCTGCACCGTTACTGCAAAAGTTGTCTTGGGCTTCATCTGTTTCTGTTTCACAATAAAAGCATTACAGTGGTTTGCCTGTGAAAGGCTTTTTAACTGTATCAACAGTTACTTTTCTACTTTTCTACCAACAGTTTCTGTTTACATTAATTGTTACCCACCAAAATGCAGTCTCAATCCTTGAGGTCAAACAAACGTATTGAATGCCTTTCTATCCTGTTATAAGAGTGTACAAATCTTGTTATCTGATTGTTGAAATTAATTGGTACATATTGACAGTTATTTCAAATAGCTCACAGTGAATAACAAACAAAAAACATCTTAAATGGCAGATTCATGCTTAAGGGTTGGATGCATTTGTCTCTGTGGTGCAGCACGTATCCCGCCTTGGCTCACCTTACTGCATTGCTCCACCAAAGGACAGGGTCAGTGTGTGGTGGTCCCAAGGGTCCCTGTAAGCTATAAAATGACTCACCTTCACAAAGGATGCCACAAGTTATTCGGAGTTAGTCGAGATATCACTTTATTCTTTCCCTTTTACCTTGTCCCTCTGGCCAGGTGCTGAATCGACACACCAGTGTCTGTTGGAGCGGAGCATCGATCCCTCCCCCAGTCAGCATGTCCTCGGGGGGGAAGGAGAGAGGGAAGAGAGCGATATGCTTAGAGCAGCATAGCCCCTCTTGTACTAAAAATGCTGAGACAGAGAGGAGATGCGCTGATCTGTGTAAGATACACTCCTGAACACTGCATGATGGACGCGATAGACTGTAACCTTTTGGCAAAGTTTCAAGGTGTTAGGTACATTAGTGTGAACATCTTGTCGCAGTTATAATCTTTGTATGGAGGGCACAAAGCCTTTATGACAGTCCAAACAGCTGCATCCTGCTGCCCTTCCTACTCACTCAAGGATTCTGTGACTTATTTTAACACTACCTGTTCACCGCGTTGAATCACAGATTCTTTTCCTGTACACGTACTGTTCTGTCACCTCAGCGCTTCAAGAACAAGACAGTCCTTTTGTCTAAGTGTACCTGCTCATTTCCTCCATTTCCACGGTGACACTGGATTAAAGGCCCACGATTTCCCCGCTGCCATCGTTTCTACCCCCCTTCACCCAGACAGGGAGGACTTTTTGTAGTTTGTCCCCTCCCCCTAGAGGCTGTAATCACCCTGAGAATGGGGTAATTAGGGCCACTGTAGGGTAATTACCAGAGCTTGAGTTGTTTAATTACGGCCCTCTCTGGTGCTGTCTGATGCCAGTGACAGTGGAGGTTCCACTCACTGATGGAGTGATTTCATCCTCTTGACTGCAGCAGCATGTGAGGTACAGAGAGAAAGGAGACACTGTGATAGAATGAGTGGGCGTGAGTGGGAGGGACCGCAGGAGTTACATTGAGAGGGAGAGTGAGAGGTATGGGCAAAAAGCAAAAGATCTGGGGTTGATAAATGTATGTGTCAACAATAGTGAGGGGAGGCAATGGATAACAAAGCAAAGCAGAGTTCTTTTCTGAACAGGAGTGTTCCTTTGTGAGATGTATTTCTCCCGGGTTGTTTTCTGTTGGTATTGGTTGCTATTTTTTATTATTCTTCGCATGATTTATTAAATCCCCTCATGACTGTGCAACATCAGTAAAATAAGGGAGAATAGCTGAGATAGTGCACTGCTTTGTCTCAGATTACTTCCATATAGTGCTAAAACGATTTATTACATTCATTGATAAATCTATTGACAGAAGAAACTCAAATCAACAGCAATTTTGATAATTGAGAAGCTGGTTTTAGCCTCTCAAAGTGAGAAGTTTCTCTGATTTATATTGTTCAATAAATATCAAGCAATTTGAAGTCACCTTGGGTTCCGGCATGGTCTGATTGGTGTTTTTCACTTTCACTGGGCATTTTCTGTCATTTTATTGATGAACATTATATTTTATTGACAGTAAATCGATTAGGAAGATAAATTGATAATGAAAATAATAATTTGTTGCAACCCTACTTCCACGTACTTGATGTAAACATTAGACATATCTGAATGGTTAACATTTATAATTGCCATGGTGATGGAAGTGAGTTGGTGGAGCTCACACATATATGTTTTAGATTTGTTTTGAAAGAAGTATTATTTGGCCTCATGTCGTGGAATTTGAAATGTGTCCCTGTAATTCATTCTGGTGGCCACTTTCAAGCACAAACAGCAGGGGGCAGCATGACAAACAGGTGTCTGATTGGCAGCGCAACAGGTTTCTGTTTAAAGAATCGCACATGAACATGACTGAGAAAACAATTGCCTGCCTTTAGTCTCTTCGGACGGGCCTTGACGCGTTTGGACGGCCATCTTTGACTTCAACAGTGAAGGACCTGTTGGACCTGAAGATTTGTGGGGCAAAGGGCAAGGGGTCATTCCCCAAACTAGGGGAAAGGAATTCACCCAGGCGGCCGGACATTCCCTGAACTGGAAAGATGACTCTGTCTGCTCACTGTCTCAGACCAATCTCAAAATAGTACACGGTGAGACGTTTCCCGCCACCTACAGACCATAATTCTAAAATTCTAACCAGACTTGGATTAATACACATGATTAAAACCATGTCCTAACATTTTGACCAAAAGCACAAGGTTCACCAACCAGAAGGCTGCATAACAGTTTTTTATTTAGCTGGAATTTAGTATTGAGCTGGTTGGAATTCAGTTTAGCCTCAGCCAACATTTCAGTCCAACATGGTCAGCAATTGAAAGGATCTGCTGGACGCATGCATGTTTACTAAACATCAACCTCTCCAATTTTTTATGAGTGAGAGCCTCTTTGATGGTGCGACCGGTTAAATCTTTGTTCGGACTCCAACAAGTTGCATGTGAGCTGTGT
Organism: Enoplosus armatus; assembly: GCF_043641665.1. Classification (NCBI taxonomy): domain Eukaryota; kingdom Metazoa; phylum Chordata; class Actinopteri; order Centrarchiformes; family Enoplosidae; genus Enoplosus; species Enoplosus armatus. The sequence goes on along the minus strand of NC_092201.1, from coordinate 7,043,751 downwards.
TTGTATTTCCACTGTACCAGAGACCCTCGTAACTCCAAACACCAGATGAAGATGTAAGGACAGAAAATATGTCCTGCCAGATGTGTTGATTGACAGTGGCCCTTTGACCTTTTGAACCTTGACCTTCTTCCCCCAAAGTTTAGTTGCATTGACCCCCTTCTTGGGAGACCCATAGGTATTTTTGTGTTGGTTGTAGGAAGGGTTCATTGAAGCAGCATTTTAGTTCAAGTCATCCCAGCCCCTCAGCAGCAGGTTGTAACTCTCCTCGTTGCGTTTGAATGACAGACATATGTTTCGTATACTGATCTTCAAACAGATGAGTTACAGTTATTGGGAACGCTGAAGATGTGACCTACTATCATTCTCTAAGATATTTGGCAGGATGCTCGACAGATGTTACAGCATGACAGTGGACATCCGTCGGGTATGGATGGTGATAGATGATCCGGCTGATGACGCGCAGTAATGCAGGGAATCACCTCTGCTAGAAGACAAGGATGACTGATTGTGGCACCTTATGGTAGAAACCACAAGACCTTAAACCCATGACCTGTTCAATATCTCACTGAGCTTTTATTTGTTGTCACTGAGTGTATATTAACACTCTGTGAATGTCAGTCAGGTGGAACCGTCCGTCATATGAGTGTAAAAGGAGGAGACACCAAAGGCTCGTTGGGAAGTGCTATTTTCAGATGGCCTCGCCCTCCCTGATGGTTACGACGCTGGGTCGGATGGACCCCCTCAAACATCTTTGACACTCTGCACTCACTATCTCTGTCACCAAGTCTGCTAATGTTTCTTCTAGGATGCAGAGACATTACAGTTTGTTCCCAGGTACATTCAAGAGTAATTTTTAGATTTTGTTCACACAGTGTTCAGGTTTATTTCGGAGTGAGGATACAGGAGCTTTGTAGACAACATTTTGGTCTGGGCTCAACAAGCTCTTTCTTGTGAGGGCCCATCCATATGTTTTGGATTATCTCTGATGTGTTTCCCATGCGTGGCACCCTTTCATAAATTAATGACGGTGCAGGAATTGTTGATTTTGAATTTTATTTACTCCCTTTGCTCTGTAAAAGCATTAATCACAAGAGTAAAAGAGCTATTTGTTTGCTGTTACTTTGCTTTGATTGGCTGAGCATTGATTGCTCAACATATAATTAGTTGCTTCCAGCATAATTACTCTCAGTGTTGAAGTTCCCATACAGAAATAACTCTACTGTATTTAGAACACATCCCCTTTGCCAACATGTTTGCTGCTTACGTATGGTCACCTGGCAGATTTCTCCCAGTTCAATAACGCCTTGCTGTCTCATGGGATTTATTTTTAAACAAAATATGCCGCTTTTGAAACATTTTCAAAGCATTTAAAAGAAGAAGAAAACTTCGTATCAGTGACCTTCCTCAGTTCCAGCTATCTCCTGCATCCGCCTGTGAGTCTTCTCTCCAATTAGTGAGAGAAAAACAACCTAACTCAGAGAACTGAGACAAATTCAATCATAGAGTGAAAAAAAAGCAGCCACGGCGTTTGATCTCTGCAGGCAACAGTATAAAGAAACCTTCCCTGAAATGTGTTATCTTTAGAATAGACTGCAGCCTCACCTCCTCCACCTCAGTGACCTTGTCATTTGGCTCTCCATCTTATCAGAGGAGGGAATGATGTCAGCACTCATCCCTTTTCACCATAACAAGGAGTGAAACCAGACTCTCCTGCAGCCAGTCAGTTAGAAATAATTAAAGTGGAGGCTCAGTGATTTAACAGGAGACCACAGATCAATAATAGCCTGTAGTACGAAGACTGAAAATGCTGGGTAGGTTTTTGCAGAAAATAAAAGTAAAATAAAAAGCCCTCTCCGTGGATTCTGATGTGTTTCCAGCGTCACATGAGGGTCGGTGTAATACAGTTGGCTGCCAAAGTCTGGTTTTTAATTGGCTCCCTTGTGTTGATCATTGGACTGTTCTCTCCTGGACCCCTGAAGTAGCAGTACAGTGCTACTGCCTTTGCTGCCTATTAGAACTGACAGTTTAGCATCCATCACTTAATGTCTACAATTTCTCATTCTCCTGTCTCGGAGAGAACTCAGACACTTGTTCGGCTTCTCTAGTTTCTCTTGTTATTTCTGCTTTGTTGTCCTTTTTGTTTAGGCTGTATGGATGTATGCAGAATAGCATTAACCCTGTCCTCTAGTGTGTGTCAATCAACACAGTGCCTGTCCTTTGTGCATCACGTCACTTTTACCGAGCTCCTTTAGCTGAGATGAAAAAGCCATCTGACCCCTTTTAAAGTGGAGCTCCGCTTGCAGCCCTGTGATCGCTCTACCATTTGTGCCCTTCCCCATGGTTTGGGTTTGCCCCCACATTTCATGGCTTCAGACACTCTCACTGAGATCAAACTCCCAAAGTCCAGACCCCTTGCTGGGACTCCCTCTGAAAGTGCTAATGACCCTGTTTGTCTGAGGAGAAACCAGCTCTTCTTCTCTTGTGTCTGCCCTGCCCCCAACTCCGTTCTTATTTTATAGTGATTGCTTTGCCACTTGTGCCCCACTTGTACGACCTTAACTGCCTTAAGGGGGGAGGATGGTTGAACTTTCACTGTAGGTCAGTGTCTTTGGTGGGAGAATAGTGCTGGTCTTGTTTTGTGGGGAACAGACGAGGCAAACACCTGCTGACTTGCTGATGACACAGGTGTTGACATGTCAGTGAACACGCCACATAGTGTAGATTGCTATATTAATACTTGTTAGGCATACAGCTTCGGATTTAGAACGTTTTTACTGTGTCAGTTTGATAAACCCGCAAGGACAAAATACTGTCAGTAAGAGGACTATTAAATGTTAACGTCAGTGCTGGCCGCATGTTCACAGCCTGAAAATAAATCAAAAATTCTGTGTAAATCCATCCTAAATCACAACATGACAAAGGACCAGCTGTATCATTTCCATCTGGCCATGTTTCAATAACACAAACTATGTAAGGAATCTGATATGAGAGCTGTGGCTGTGTATCCGGTGTTTTGCAGTGATGCGTCTTTCCTCTATGTCAGCGGTTAGGATCGCAGAGAGATCATCTGAACTCTGATGATGCTTTCCTGGGCTCAGACCAACTCTACATTATCCATGAGACTTGAATTTGCCGCTCCCCACCCCCTCTGCTTGAGGCCTCACATTACCATGAGCCCACAAAGTAATTTGTAGACAGATAATTTCAATGACCTCTGACAGCAACTACACATTGTTGGCTGTTGTCCTTGTTTGGCAGAATTGCTCTCAGGGGTTCAGCTCGTCGCTAGTTTTGGGGAAGCTGGCAAGAGTGTCTGTGGTAGCCCAATTAGTGGTTTTGGCTGATGGGGCAGGGGATCAGTGAGTTAGTGGAGCACAATAATGTGCTTTATGTTTCAACATCTACAAAGATACAAGATAAAGACACATTTTAAAATGTAATTTGTGCTTATTTTCATTGTGCTTTGTGCTTCATGAGGAGACACAGTATGTCCAGCAGGCTCAGTGCGGCTGGATGCCACGAAAATCTCCTGCTCAGATAGCAGAAACAGAGAAGCCAGAATCAACTGAGAACTCAGCCTGAGTTCATGCATCAATCACTTGTGCAGATGCTGTTTATTTTTTCAGGTTTAATCCTTGATGCTGGGGTTTGACTGTGGACTTCTCACCCTTTTAGAAACACATGTGGACTCCTTAAAGGGTACCTTATCAACTCCAACCCAGAATGTAAACTATGAAGGGCAGCTTGAACTAGAAATGTGAAAAACAATCCTATCAGACCTTTCAATAACTAGTAATTAATATAACAACATGGCAATGCACTGATCCTGTATAGGGCTGCTGGACCTCTCTTTCCTTTTGGGACAATGTTCTGACAGTTCTGATCACATGTACATTGTTTACCTTCAGAAGCTCATCTGTTGGATTCAATGGTAGAGATGATGACATGCTCTCATTTATAGTCTGACAGATATTTCTAGGCTATTGTTATATCCATTTAACCAATAACCTCATAACATTTTTGTGGACCTTTTTATTTGTGGGGTAGAGCTGCTCTTGAAAAGCCAGCCATTTCTTTTTTATCACTCTCTCAACATAGTTAGGCAGTCACACAGTGGTCAGTATAAACTTGTAATACATCCACAATGAGCAATTTTCAGAACAGAATGGAATGGGAAAAATCAGAAAGCCAGTGACTGGAATACTTCTTGGCAGACGTCTTGATTTTGTAGCAAAAGGCCACTTGTGAATGAGTCAAACCCACTTTCGGTGGGGGGTTCATTACTGCTCCGGTACCTGTGAGAAAACCACTCACTGTACTCCCAAGTCTCCAGTCTGATTAGTCAAGGGTTTGGGGTAAGCTCTCCGAATGCTTGTGGTTTTCATTTTAAAGCCTTGACATGCATCCAAATAATCTTGTGGCAGCCCCAGAATAACTTCTCCGCCTGGTGAAATCTGGTATGTGAAGCAGAGACGTCCAGTGGTTGATTTCATGCCCATCGTGTGATTAACCAATCACAGTCAGTGATGAGCCATGGGAAAAGTAAACACTTTCTTCTATACAACAACGGAACTTCTAAGAGCCAAACCTTTAGATGGTTTCCTCCTGTCAGGTTGTGTTTAATCGAATTCCAGGCACAAATTATGTTGACATTGTGATTAATTTATGCTAGATGAAAAGTTGACCTTTAACAGGTTCAGGTTGGTGCTATTTTTAAACTGGAAAATATGAACAGAGCTTTTGTTCCGACATCTATTATTACCTAGAAATTATCTGTTGGATTTGCAAAAGCAACAAAAACAAAGCCATGAAAAGTACAAAAAAACAGACACTTTCATTAGCCCCTGAAAGCAGCTTGCTGCCTTTTATACTTTTCCTGCTGTTGTTGGAGGATACCAATTAGGTGGGATCAAGACCATATAACGTAATAAATATTTACACAAAACCACACAAAAGGATGAACAGAAAGCAAATAAATTTCACTTATAAACCTATGAAGATTTGCAGGGCAAACATTCTTACATATTACTAAGAATAAGTGTTTAGAGAAAGCTTCTGCAGAGCCTCTGTGCTGGTCCCCTTCTTTGGCCCTCTGAAAACTTATAAAAGTGAATAAATGAACAAACAGACACATTAAAAGCATTGAAGTCACCTCAGTATTTGTGGTTATGGATTGTTATGTATACAAATATAATATACAGTATATTATAAACATCTCCCAACTCTATTTTATGAGTTTAATAGTTAGTAATGATTCTGTTAATCAAATATAAAAACACGCTGTCTTCTTGTGCTAGTTCTTCATCGCTCTGAGCAGCGGCGAGCCCCCATCACAGCTGGAATCGATACAATTTTCCGAGGAATGCGATGCATGAATAGATAATTACAGTCACTGTGGCACAGGGAGAACGGCAATGAGTTGCGAACGCTCCGTAATTACTCTTCAGCATGTGAAAATAAGTGCCTGCAGTGCCGATTCCAGTGCTGCGAGTGTTGGTATTAAAAGGAGCTGATAATGCCTGCAGAGTCACCGCTAGCTGTGAAACAAAACTAGGTTACGGACTTAAAATGTAAGGAAGAGCTGCTGAGGTGACAATACTGTATTCCAATACAATATGGAGTGAAAGCAACACTGAGACAACATTTTTAATTGTACTAATTCGTTCCTGCTCCGTGCTTCAGTCTATTTTTATGTTTTACTCCATGTGTCCCGGGGTCAAATGCAGTATTGTTTGTTTTATCCGCTTTAAGCCCAAGATGGTGAGAGCTTTTTGTGTTTGCTCTTTGCTTGAATACAAAATTGGTGCATCCTCGTTTGACCACCCTCCATCCTCCAGTAGGGGTGATTCAGGGGTGAGGGATGAGGCAGGACTGAACAATGTGCCATTAGTCATGAAAACCCCCCATGTGTAACCAACCATCGGTGGTATTAGAGAAAGCAGTTATTGGCAATTTTGTGATTAGGCTGCTCAGCATCGATGCCATGTATCTGTTTTGTTTTACACATGAGGGAAAGAGAGGACGTCAGCTCATCACACGAGTCTGATTTTGTCCCAGTGTTTTCATGATGCAACCCGTTAACTTGAGCATGACGGCCAAGTGCAGCCACAGGAATCCATTACAGAGGAGGAGAGGCTGGTTTTAGCCGTGGCTCTATGATGCATTGATGAAAAATAACCTTTTAGAAGCCATGCGTGTTATCCTCTGGGACTGACTCCACGCCTCCATTGTGTGTGTGCTGGATATTGTTAGGAAGAAAGACTCAAAGCTCAATTTTGTGCTTGAATTGTTTTTCTTCGGCGGAGCCAGTCTTTCCTGTAGGTATATGGGTTCACTCTCCAGCTATAGAGGCCCTTGTTGTCGTGTAGTGGCTGTTTTGTAGCCGCACAGCAATATAACAGATCTCCTGTGGGACACTGATTGAGTTTGAAATAGGGCAGGTTAGCCCTGAGGTATCTGAACAGGTTTAATGGACCTGCAGGAGTCCCCTGAGGGCGACGCTGGCTAGTAAGGGTTGCAGCGGGGTCATGTTTATTCAGTGAATCTTGGAGTGTGCCGAAAACCACGTGGCTCCTCCTTGTCCCCTTTACCCTATTCACCTATTCTGTGTCTCCAGCGTTTACTGGCCGTGAGCCGGGCTCAGGTCACATCTGGATGCAGTTCCCCTTTAAGCTGACGCTGAAAAATCCTACTGAAATTCTTCAGCCTGCGGGAAGCTGAGATTTTAATATAACCAAAATGGAAGGAAGATGAAATTGTAAAATGGAACTGCTGTTTTATTTTCTTTCTTTTTTTCAGGCGACCATGGTGTCTGTCAGCCTTAAGCGATTGCTTGTACTGTACGCTGTCAAATCTGTGGATTTAGACAAATGTGACATATTTATATGGTTATTCGTAGTCTTGTGGGATTAGGCGGAGGGAGCGCAGTTTCATATATGAGGCCTGTTTAAAATGGGCAGTCACATTTCATTAAATCCAACCAGATTTTGGAGTACCTGCCAATAGTTAACTACACTCTTTGTGAGTGATGCAATGGGGAAACAGACCGTGCACATGACAAGCATAGTATGGCACCGATTGTATGTACGTTTGACTAGTTTTCTATGCAGCGCTCTGGACTGTGGCTACAATAAGAGCAGTGTATGATCCTTGCTGAAGGCTTGGCGCTTGTCAGCAATGTAAGGCCAACCACGACCTAGGCCGTTAGCTTCACATTTTATCAATAGTTGGAAGAGAAGTGGGCTCAAAAAAAGGGAATGTGTTCACCATTAAAAATCTGAAACACTCCATTCACCATGAAGTTAGTGGTAACTTGCATGGTTTACCGTTCCTCCATTCAATTTTATATTTTGCACAGGTTTGTGTCAGTAACAGAAATAATGTGTAAAAATACACCTGACTCATGAGGTATAAATGAAAATAGACATATTTCATTTTAAACTTTAACAAATGACTGTATACTGTAAAATAATACTGTAACTGTATTGGTATTAGTTTGCTTGTAATGTCACATATTTCACTGGAAAAAAGATGAGAGAACACACGTTGAGATTTCACTCAGTGAAGGTTATTGCACTCAGCTTTATTAAAGGTTATCACATATCAAATGTACTGGGAGAGTATACTCAGTATTTTTATTTAAGGATCTAAAGTATAATCTTACTATTAAAGTTTTGTTCAGTTTATATTCTGTCTAAATACAGCTCTAGTCCACCCTATTGTAAACCGGCTATGTTTTTACACAAGGCTTGATTCTCAGTCAGATTTATTTAGAGTTATCTCATTAACTGGTTATTTTGTGCTCCCAGTAGGTCAAACTGATATTGTTGCCAAGTTACAATGACTCCAAGTCTCACAGAAGCCTATGGCTGCTCAGTTGGCTCACACGTAGACTGAGTTAAATTGCTTGTGAAAGCTGTTCATTTGCATTGATGGGCTGTGAACTTCCTCTCACCCTCGGACTGCAGAGCTAAAGAATATAACTCCCTTTGACTTCAAATAAAGGTATTGACTTAAGGTGAAAATCCCTCTAATATAGAAAAGAATATATGCTGACACCTGTCATGTCCTGTAACACTGAGTGCTGAGCGACCAAAGAATATGAAATGTGTATTCACAGATGCTGTCTCTCCAAAAAGAGGTGTTGATTTGCGATTGTTCTTCGGGCACTTTAGTTTGTGTGTGTGTATGTACTAAGACATATGCATCTCATCAGTTTCAGATGTTGACCATGAATGTGTGTGTGTGTGTGTGTTTTTGTGTATGTAGGTGTGCACTCATGCAACTGTATAATTCAGAGACACCAGCGGTCAAACCCCAGTAGTCTACTGGGATTTGCGAGGTATCATATTCTGGTTTCGTGATCCGGTGTAAAACAGTGACTGACCCAGCAAGACAGCGGAAAAATCAAAACCAGCTGGGAGCCGTCAGTCACTGTTTACTGATATTTATCTGTGACTCACAGTGATTACATGAACGCTATCAAGGAATCGTGAGCTGGTGATGGAGAACGAGTCAGTGAGAGAAAAGTATCCGACAGGAAAGATTTGGTGAAATAAATGGTGAGGGAAAAGGAAATAGGGGAGCAGAGAGTGCAGGAGAGGGGAAGTATCAGAGATGATAGAGGCGATACGCTCAGTTCACCCAAATTATCACTGAGATTTCTACCACAATCCAAATACAATGGATAAAACAGGATATTTTTTTCTGTAAAGACACTTTGCTATTAAAATTCAACTTTTTTTTTTTCAATGCTTTGAGCTATGACAATGGCGCACAATCTGTACAAATATAGAATATTTTATTAACACTGACATGAGCAAGGGGTTTCGCTCAGTACTTAGGATTATGAAAATGGGCAAAATAGGCTTGACCATCTCAGACACACCAATATAGGTGCAAGTGTCATATTATAAATAATACATGAAAATACTACAGAGCAGCATACACTTGAAAAAAAATATAACAAGTAAAGTAAAAGTAATAATAAATAAAATGAATCAAATAAAATAAAATGAGACAAATAATACATGTAATAGAAAAAATAAGAAATAATCTTTTTGCTATTTGGCCCTTTAATAATACAGCTAGCACATCTACTGTTGCTCACATTAACTACAGGCTTGAGGACACAGCAGTAAACCTTTGATAGGAAGCATCAAGGAGCTGAAGTTGCATGCTGGGATACCTTATCCACATGCCTCCTCAGCCTCACCCTCTCATCAGATCATGGGCACCGAGGTCAGGGGTCCGGGATCAGACCCCCACCCCCCTCCCCTTTCTTCTTCCCTGTCCTGTCCAGACCTCAAAGTTATCAGCTCTGTCAGATTCACAGACAGTGGAGGTCTGGGACCCTCTTCCTGACCTGCCCATCAGCTCCCAGAGGAATTCCACTAATGAGGCACTATGGGGAACAGATGCAGAGAGGGCAGCCTGGGCAAAAACAACCTGCCACAGTCACTTAATGATCACACACAAGGTTATGTCACAGAGGCTTTCAGGATGGCTTGTTTGCGTGTGTTTGTATATATGTGAATGCGATAGAGTATTTATATTTTTGTGAATCTTCATGCCATGTGTGCGACTAAATCTAAACTAAACATTATTTACTCAACACAATGTGAGTTGTTATTCTCTTTGATGAGTCATTTGATTCATTTATTTTTTTCTCCTCTTTCATACGTCACAAACTAACATTTTATTCAGCCTGTCTCAATCCTTGTCTTCAAGGGGGGTGCTGAAGGCATATGTGGCCACACGGTACATTCATTACCAATGGCTTTCATTTCTGTACATATCAGGCAGGAGAGATGCCCTCATCATCTGGTATGTAATTTCAGGAAGGGCTGTGCCCTCCAGAACACTCTATCCATCCTTCCCGAAGAGATCAAGCGGTTTATTATTACAGTACGGAAGTAATATCAGATGCGATGTGTCCACACGGCAAGAATAATGCTCGAATCACACATGATAACTGTGACCCCGTGCTCATGCACTCCGCCTGCCCTTGGGAAATGGGCTCATTCTGACTCTGCAAGGTTTCAGGCCTCGACTTCAATCATTGCTGTAAATGTTAGGACATGTTTGTGTTTGTGCAATTGCCTGGTGTATACTCCAATGCCCTGTGTTGTTTGCGTCAATTGTGGTTGGATAGGATTAAAGGGCCAGTTCATAAAAACAAGAGGAGGCTGCCAAGAGCAAACAAGAGAATGAAAGGAGTGGAATCTGTGCCAAGTACTTACAGACTGTAAGGAGTCTGAAGTTAACTACATAAGAAGTTAAACTCTTATGTAATTAACATAGTTTAGCTTTATTTCTGTCTTCTTGGTCAGTCATCTTCTTGATCAGTATTTATTGTAATGAAGTATGACGGCACTGATATCAAATGTGTTTTCTTATTTTAATAGGATCACTGTGTATCAAGGGAATGTGGAGGAGGGGAGGAGTTAGTTTCATAATGGGAGGGAGGCGGTATATCTGCTCCAGATGTGTGTTGACACACTGTCAAGTTGTTTGATCAGGTACCATGAGGCCCGTCCCCTCTTTCTGTCTGTCTGCATCTCTTTTGGTCTCACACTCTCACTTGTCTGCTCTCACCTTCATCCTTTCCTCTCATGCCACCTTTTCCTGTTTTACCTTCTGTCATCTTCTCCCAGTGAGAAACTTTACATGTCCCCCTCACAAACTCTGTTTTTTCGGCCATTCCCAAAAGAGACAGATGATCCAGACAATGGAAATGAGCACATACCAGCTGTTGGTAGCGATCAGCTCACGCTTACCTCAGTCCCAGATCGGACCACAGATTAAATCCAAAACAGAGACCCGTGCTTACTGCATCTGGATGCTGATTCCTTTTCATGAGATTCTGAATCGCTTTTGGCACAGCATCAGCAGAGGCCCCTCTTTCATGTACATATTGAGATTTATGTAGTTCCAGCACATGATAAAAGTTGATTTATAGACTTCGGCAGGTACAGAATGTGAAATACGGATCAGGGTTGGCTTCAGAAATATCACATTATTTGGTCTTTTAATTGTCTTTCTTCACTATTCCCAAATCTATTTTAACTGGACAGCGTTTTTTACTTGAATTAAAGAAAATACATTTGCTTTTTATGACATTTTATTCTTATTAAAGCACACAAATTAGCTTGGCACTGAAAAACTTTACAGCTTTCAAATATATATATAAAGTTTAAAATTACTCTCTGAATATTTCCACAACTTATCTGTTTCTCCCTTAACAGCACGGTTTATGTGTCTAGACACATTTATAATGGTTTGCAGTACCTTCCATTTACAGCTAGCATTAGCACTTTCCTGGTAGGAAACAATGAGTTGAAATGCCAACTCAACAGTGTGGCACAATGAAATCTGCCCAAAACAACTGGGCCCACCCAAATCTACACAGTTTAACAATGTGAAAATAAGAATGCAACAGAGAAGGTGCTCTGTAGGTCCAGCGTTGCTTAGTGCTAAAGGTCTTTAAATGTCTCAGGGGAAAACATGAGCACATTGAGAGTAAGGAGTAAGGCTTGATAGGAGCTCAATGAGACACATTTTGTGATTGTGGTTTAACTTGCACAAACATGAGGAGTTCCCCCTGATTAGCCTCCTGCAAAATCCCTGGACGTTACGGGAGCGAGACCTCGATGACTGACAACCTTCTCAAGCTGCCCAATCAGCACAATTGAATTGGGACTTGGCAAGTCTTTACAGATTTTTAACAGCCCTGTAATCATATCGATTGGCCTCCAGGTCTGAGGGTCTACATTGATTGAGTCGTAAATAAGAGGCATGTCTTGGTGAGAGGGATTAAACAACAAACGGCTACTGAATTTGAGCGTTTGAAGAGGGCGGGTGAAATCGCCATGAACTTTGTGGAAGATTGACCCGAGGGCTGGAGTTGACCGACTTTAAAACTATAATCTCCGTACTGAGGTGCTGTTGGGGTCGACTCCTTGATTGAATAATCGAAGATGCACCGGGAGGAAATGAGGGAATCAGTTTCAAGGGATTGGGTTATCTAAGTAGAAAATTACACTATTGATTTTCATTAAAGCGCCTTGCTGCGTGTAAGAGTGAATTCTTTTTCTCTTTGTATTTGTTGCTCTCTGTCTGTTTTTCCTGTGGTTTATAGTTTGGCAAGATAGTATGGAAGCAAATAAATGCCATAAAGATTTGAGTCTTAGTGACTGAATTGTGAACTTTAATTGCTACTGCAAACTTAATGTTGAAATTTGAATACCACTGAATTAATAAGATCGAAATATTTATATATAGTCTTTTTGACTGTGTATGGTTTCAATTACTCACTTTGTTTCCAGTTTCAAGTGTTGCAATTTCAAGGTTTTCTTTTCACCTCAAATTCATATAGAAAACATAGAAAATGTAATTCAGACTCCTAAACTCAACTTCATTATCTGAGCTACTAAGGCTGAGCAATCCAGCTTGAAGGAAATCAATCTGTCCTGTCAGTTTATGTTCTGTCAGTCATATGATCCAAGAAAGAGAAGTTCAGATGAATGATTGGAAACCTCGGACAGTTGAAATTTCTATCTGAATTTGTGCTATTATTTCAGTGATATTTAAATTTCAACATTAAGTACAAAGTAGTGGTTAAATTCACCATCAGGAATTCAGTTGCTTATAAAATTCCTATTATTACGGCCGTTCTTTGCTTCCACAGTCAGTGCCCATCAATCCAGCCACACAGGTGAAAGCAGTGTGGTCCGCTATAAGAAAAAAAGGTACACAAGGAATTTCAGAACCCCTCTTTGTAAAACTCTCCTGTCAGAGAACGTTATCAGACTGCCTGCTTTGGTTTCTAATCTTCAAAGGCTTGACTTGCATTCCTTTGTGTTTTTTGAGAATATTTTGTGTCTGCAAACGTTCCCACCTCTGTGTCCGGTGTCACGTTTCTGTCCATTATCAAACCTCCCTCGTAGCTGAGCATGAATGATGGGACAGTGCTAATGCAAGGTTGTTCATACTGGAACTCTGGTGGAGGAGCCAGATCAAATCTCACCACGTCATAGACGGCACACATTAGAGTCTTGAAATGTCTTCATTGTACTATTGGACAGATTATTATCAAAGACACGCTCATAAGATAAAGAGCTATTACAAATACAATGTGCCCTCTGTGTTTTTGCCCGCCTGGAAAGCTCTCCTTTAAAACCAATATCAGTTTCACAGAAAGTTCACTTGCGTGATTTTGATCCAGCGCTAGAGGGACGGTTGCAGCTGAAGGTTATAAAGAGTTTTTTGGTGAAATTTATATTTCAGCAACTAAGATTTCATCCTGTATGGGATGTTTTGGACAGAGGAATAAAGCCTTTTATGTGCTTTACCTCTAACCTCTATAACCTTTTGCAAAGTGTTACCTCAGAGGACTTCAAATACCAATAATTGAACTTAAGTCAAAGTGATAGACCTCTTCAGCGGAATGATGAAACAGCACCTTCTGACCTATGGTGATTGTTCAAGCCGTTCTCTGTTTTACAAGTGCAGCAGGATGTAAGTCATAATGTCAGGTTCCCTAAGCCGGGGTCCATGTATCTTCCGCTACACATGAACCTTCCCCTCTCAAACCCGTTGACCTCTGCACTAATACAGGTAACACCGTGGTAATACTGGTATTGAGGCAGCTTTGGTTGTAGGTATTGAGAGGAGAGCAAGGCAAACAGAAAAGTGCTTGGCTGGGGCATGGGAATCAATGGCTAGGTGGACAGAAGGCCAATGCAATCAGGGAGCAGAATGAAGCAGACTCAAAGCCTGCTGAGCCAGCACCAGTGCACAGAGAGAGAGAGTCATTTAGAACTGGGTGCCTTCTACTTGTCCTCTGGGCAGCAAACACTCTCCAGCAAACACAACAAAGCTTACACGCATTACAAGCAGCACTACAAGCATTACATTTTCTCCCACAGTTAATCTCCATCACGCACATGCACCCTAACGCAAGCACACACTCTCCTCTCTTCACTCAAACCATAGCCTGGCTGTATTTATTGATAAGAGCCCCTGAGACAGAGATGGATGGATTCCATTTAGATTTCAATGCAGTTTTATTTGAGGAGAAAAAATGGCTGCAGCAGGAAAAGAATTACGTTTTTTTCATAAATTAATGTGTGTGCTGATAAATGAGGAAAACATTAAGGTATTTGCAGGTTGAGGTCATTTCTGTCCTTCTAAGCATGTGTGCATGTGTGTTTGTTTGCATGCTGCTAGCATACGTTTGTGTGGTGCTGTGCATGTTTATGTGTTTGCATGTGTGGAGCATTCTGCAGAGGCTTGTTAAAAGTGGTGACAGAATTCTGCTGGATTTCAAGGTTCACTTATAAACATCAGCCCATGGATGTTTTGCAGCTGCGCCTCCCTGCCTCGGCGCAAAAACAGTGTTTCAAAATGGGAAATCTGAACATAAGTGCCTGACGGGGAGATTTGCATCATATAAGGCCTCAAACTTTGATTTTCTGTGGGAGCTTTTGCTTAAGGGTGGTCCAGTCGAATGCAGTGAGGTCACTACTTTCATTCATTTCCAATGAAAGCATGGGTGGTGTGGTTATTGTAGACCACAGACAGTAGTAGTTACAGTAAAATCAGTCAAAGACTAAACAGGTCTCACTGCAGAACAGGCAAAATGGCCAATGCAAGCTCCTCTGGTTGGAATAATACCGACTGTTTTCTTTGTGAGATCTCTACTGGCTGGCCAACGTGCTGGCATGCTGTTTTCCTGTTAAATCTCGGTTGAGGTCTCTGTCCTCTGGCTCCATTGTATACTCAGCCTCATCTGTGAGCACAGTGGGAGTTTTTCATAAGCCCTGTGTACACTGCTGAGGTTCTGTGTGTGCATGAGTACGTGACCTTAAAAATTTGCATGCGCAAGGAGAATTATGTATTTGTGCGTGTTGCAGGCCAAAGCCTGACCCTGTGCAGGAAGAGCCATTGTTGTTTTGACATTTTCTGCGGAAATTGGAATTTATGAGAAAAAGTCTAAAGTGAGATAACCTATAGTGATATCAAGAATCTGACTCTAATTTTAACCCAAATGACATTTCCCTCACACTTGACACTTTAGATTTTTCATTCAACCTTTTATACTGTTTGTAATCCTGTTATGATATTTTTCCCCCTAGCAGGATATTGGAAAAAAGCACCGAATCAATTAATTGATAAGATTTTGGTGGTATTTAGAAAAACAAAACTGTCCAAATATTATTCCGTATTTTGAGATACTGTTTGCAGTGTCAATAAATCATTTTAACTTAAAGGGATACTTAAAAGGAATACTTTTTGGTGCTTAAGTATTGGAACTGTATGTTGAGTAGTGAATCCATTGAAAGAGGTTTTGTTCTCTCTCAGGGAAAGAAAATAGAAAAATGCAAGAAATCCAAGGCCCTTTTATTAATGTCATATTCAAATAAATCATCTGCTTCTGTCATTGAATTGACACCATCTATGCTCAGTGCCAGTATATTTGCTGCTAAGAGATATTTTCTTGAACAACTGTTTTGAGGTTTTAAAAGTGAACTTAAATGTGCTTATGTTCAAAATTAGCTTATACAGTATTTACTGCCTGTTACCATTTATGAAATGAAAATGTTCTTTCCATGATGTCATCAAAATCGTCCTCTGTATGTATGTTGATGACACACATGGAAACGTGGCTTTCGTGTGTATATTTTAGCAGAACATGGTTTCACGAATTGAGACTGTTGTTTATATGGCTGATTAGAACAATATAATACTGAATAGGGAATAAGGTCTCAGTAGAGGTTTTAGTAGCAGACTCTTAAAGTGTGTTGGCTGAGTTGCATCGGCTGTGAGTGAGTGTGTGTGTGAGAGAGAGCGTGTGTGAGCATGCAGGGTTAGATGACCGACTGGGCAGCGTGAAAGCACATTGTGGTAACTCCACTCAGGTCAAACTCTCTCCAGGGACTGGAAGTGGAAAGTGAATGCTGCCAGTATGGACACTGGGCTATGACAACTGCTCTCAGCAACATCTCATCTGACAGACCTATTAGTACTGACGCCAACACACATGCACAGAAACGGTGGACAGACACAAGAGTATAAACATAGAGTACAGTTGGGAGAAGCCGCGCTTTAAGACAAAGTATAAGGAAAAACTTTGACATCTGTCCTTTCTGCATAACTGTCACATACACACAGTAGGCATGAGAGAACACAAATCACCAGTGTGCAGTGAAGGGCACATTTCATATGGTGCCTCCTTGAACACATCACAAACCCTTGGACCACAGGGTGAAAGACATTTGTGTTTAATTTCCGTTCACGTACTATTTGCCAACGACCGTGTCTTCCCCACACAGAGGAAATTGAAACAACTGCGATTATTCAGAACATAATTATTTTCAATTAATGACATTGAGAATGGTCACTCTTGGATGAGGTGTAATTGGGTTTCATAAAGACAGCATAAATTAAGAAATACCTTGTTACCTAGGTAGTTTGTTAAAATAGCCTGTGGCACTTTGAAATCTTGGTTTTACCCAACACACTTCTTTTCACATGGAGGGAGAAGTGTTTGGCAGCGCTGGCCAAGGATTAGACAAGTTCTAGCCCTTTTGCATTTCCTCTGCCCTCATTTGATCGCTTTCAACAGGCGTCCCTCTAATGACTTCAATCACATAATGTGCTGCCAAAGCAAGAAAGAACCCAGTGCCCCATTTAAATTATTTATGGCACAATCAAGAAACATAAAATGGGGAAGAGACTGTCACAACCTCACACATAGATTAAATGATGCAAGCCGTTTGTAGATTTCTTTTCAAAGTGGCTTGATTTTGTTTGTGCTCAAGCCTCTTTTAAAGCCTCTGAGTGAAGTTGCATTTGTTAATGTGAAGTTCTTTGTGGATTAGAACTTGGATCTTGGTTATTTATGCAGACTTTCAGTTGTTTATTGAATGTTTACTGCTAAGTATTTGATTAATGCGCTCAGTTTCCTGTTATTCATATTTTGTTTGTGTTGTATCTTTGATGGCGTGTGTCAGATTTCATTCCAGCGCGAGCCATTCAGCCATTCAGCCATTCGTGTACGTTTGCGTAGTCCTGCACTGCATGATCAGAGGTCTTGATTTGTGCCGCTTCGCCCTCAATCATCTATTCCAGCTTTGATTCGTCTGGCTGATGTCGTTGCTCAGACACCCAGGTGTTTCTCATCAGTTCCATAAGAGGGAGTTTACTGCTCACCTAACCCTTTCCATACGTAGAGGTGCACTTTTTCCTCTGCTCGGGTTTCAGCTTACTGGCACTGATGAACCTTTAGACCTGGAGTTTGTTAGGGCTTCAGAAAGAAATCCACCATAGAAGTAGGAGCTGTTGAGAGTTGTTGCGATCTGTTAGTTTGTAATGAGTCCTGTCCTTCTCCACTCACTGACTTCTCTGTAGTCTCTCGCACAGCTACTGCTTCATGGTTCACGTGACTCTGCGAAACCATACTGCAGCTAACTACAGTAGTCAGTTACTATATTTGTAAAAATGAAATAGTTCTCATATATCAAACATGGTTCTTGCCAAACCTTTTTTTGTCACAGAATTGCTGCAGTATGCCTTTGCTAATATTGCATAGATGTACATTAGACAACTAAATAGCAGTCACCACTAGATTTAACGCCACTTTTGAATGTAATGACTAAAATTATTTGATTGAAAGTACTTTTAGGTACCCCAATAATGTAGCTATTATCACTGAAGGTGAGCTTCAGTAAACTGGTCTTGTTTTCTAGATACAGATGAATTTAGAAACCCAAACAAAGTTGTATTTCTAAAATAATATATCTAACATCAATTCTCATATCATTTTAATGTTAGTTTGTAGCACTTACCGGGTGTACTTTTTTTTTTACTCTGGCGCAATTTTGAGCTATAGTAGCTGATTTCTCAGTTGCTGCCATATTTAAGACATATTATCTCTTTTATTATTATCATTCCTTATATGATTACCATGGTTCTTTTCCCAACCAGATATCACGTCATTAAATCTGTTTTTTATATCAGAACATTGTCTTTATGACAATCCATCCTGGGCTCTGTATCCTTATTTCTGTCACATGTTATGAGACTGAATTAATCTGCCATGTGTTATAATGGTTAGCAGACACCTGTCAGTATAACACCACTCGGTATTGTGAGAGAGGGCATTCAGCCTTCACAGGGGCCACTGGCCAGTGCTTCAAGCTATTACAAAGCCTGGCTGAATTCACGCCTCTCTGTTTAACAGCCCTTGGCCCCACTTTTAGGAAATTGGGCCCGTCCTTTTCATTGGTGCACCTGGAACAATTTTATTTGGAGCGGCTGGAAATATTCAAGGTGCAAGAAAAGGGGACATTTGTGGAGCCGTGGTGGAATGAGTCTCTTGGCTTATATTGTCCCGAGCAATGCCAGAGCACTTTCTTTCATTACTTCCCCAAACAGAAATGATTTCCTGTTCTTCAGTTTGGTTGTTACACTGATGGGGTGAATAGTTCTGAAAAGGCTGGACATTGTTTAGCTGCTGTGGGAGAGTTTTCTTTTTTGGGGCAGTCATTTATGTAAGACAACTGTTTCATGCAGGTCATCCCCGGGTGAGATTTTGTGCTCATCTTTTGTTACAGTGATGTGAATCCAAGATGTCAGGTTTTGACATATTCTCTTCCTCCAATGTAATCTGTTTTGCTGAGTGAAGAAAGCATTTTTGGATATATTCTGTTCCTATTATCCTCGTCCCTTTCCCTGTTCCCAAATCACATCAAGAACCTTAAGCAGTTTCTTACCCTACCGTGTTACTCATTTTATTCTTTCCTTTAATTGTACCAAACATACTTCTTCAAAAACCTCAAACTCGCCAAGAAATGGCATGGCCCGAAACAAGCGCTGTATTTGCACACACACACACACACACACACACTCACACAAAAACACACTCACGCACACATCTGGTTTCAGTTTCAAATGCCTTTCCTTATATATTTTCCCCGATCATCCTCACACACACAATAGTCTTTTTATCCCTTTCTTTATCCCTTTCTAAATCTGGCTCTGCTCGACCACAGCCACCGCGTCCAAATAGGGCAATGAATCGCAACATGTCATCAGCATAATTAAGCCATTTAGTACAGAGAGCTGAATGTGTCATGCATTTCATACGATGCCTACCATTTCCTCATATAGATCAGGTGAAGTATTTTAGTTGCTCTTTATGAAAGGCAGGGAGGAAAATAAAGTCTTCAGTGGCTATGGCATTTCACAAAAGGCAATTACCATCAATCATGTCGAATTCTGTGTCAAGGTGGCCTGGAGTTGATTCCTGTACTTCAGGGACAGCGTTTTGACAATGACATAGGATCCTCGATTGGCTACAAGCAGGAACGTAGAAGATGGAAGATCCTATTGGACCTAATGGGGGCCGTGGTCTGAAATGTAATGCATGGCCATTGACTATCATTATGCCCTTGAAAAGCCAATAAACTGCTGTAGGACACAGGCCATTATATGTCATTAGAACCCAGCTCATACCCTTCATCTAAACACATTGAATTATACTGTACCCTTTAGCAACTAGCATAGTCTCTTTGGGAACATAAGGGTGCTTTTCAGTAAAAGAGGGTCAGCAAATGACATCACATATAGGCAGGGAGACAAATGCATATAAGCTTTTTACTTTTTTCGGTGATGTTTGCACTAAATGTCCTGTCAACATAACCACAACTAGCTCTCCTTCACTAACCACCTCCTCTTTCTCATTTATCATTTTCCACTTGACACTGCTGTATTGTACGCACGTGGAATGACTGCACACATATAATAATCAAGTCCAAATATCGTCCTGCGAGTGTTTATACTCCCAGTGAAGGGAATTGACAGATCCCACTTCTGTTTTTCCCGCCCTTGGCACAGAGCATTCCACAGCACTGCAGAGGTGTTGGCTAATTAGGCACCTGACCCTTTAGGTCAAAGGTTGCCAGTGCACCCAGCCTCAGGGGGACCCAGTGATATTTAACGGAGTTTTGATTGTGGATACTTAAAACAGAGAAAATACCCGAAAAATATCCTCAAGGCTCGACAGGCCGCCTTAAGTGCATTACCTGGGTCACATAATGACAGGTGATGGGTATCAAGATGGAGCTGTTGTGTTTTTTTGACCCCTGCTGCTCTGCTCCCTCAAAGCTCTCAGGTACAGAAAACAATCTGTTGTTGATGATGCAAGAGGAAAGGGGGAGTCCTTCAACAGATGACCTGAAATAGTTGCTTCTGGCTCACATTCCCTGCCTTGACTGGAGAGGCCCAGGGGACAAAGGGGATAATGGCTTAACATAGCACCTACGTCCTAATCATAGTCTCTCCTCCTCCTTTAATGGGCTTCAACTGTTTATTTCAACATATAAAAATGGAACCCTATCACTAGATAACAATGTCAATTTTCTTTTTTTCACACAACTAACTATGGTAGGCACATATGCAGTTTACAATGATAACAGTGGCAGATATACTACTCAAAAGTTGAAGTCATAAATTAAACAAAAGGTCCTTGATTTCAGACAGAGAGAGGAGGCAAAGCCACGCTTGTCATTTCTAGCCAGCGAACTTCCATTTTGCTGTCTGAAAAGACAACCGTTAGCGTTACTGCTGAAGGTAGTTTTTGATTTTCGAAAGGCAAAAAAAAAACATGACCCTCCAAACTCTTTTTATACAAATTATTTTGGGACAAATATGTAAGAAATACTGCTGGTGAACTCAGAGTCCTAGGGTTCATAGAAACATCTCACCTCTAAAGACCCGACCAAACATAGACAGTGATAGAGTGAGAGAGAAAACAGGTGTGACAAAGTGGAAAAATCCTACAACCATGGAAACCTCATTTACAAGCTCTGGCCTCTTCATTATCTCTGCCTATATATCTTCCCCACTTTTTTGACAGGTGATAGCTGATATGCAGAAATCCATAACATTCCTTCCCACTCATCTCCCACTGTATCTTTACTACTCGCCACCCAGGTGGAATATATAGCTGTACATATTGGAGGTCTTTGAGTACTCTCTCTCTCCTTTGCCCCAAGGGTGTTTGGACATAGTGCAGATGACCTGCGGCACCATTAAACTCACCAAGACTTCAAAAGCCACGTTCAGGTGCACTGTATGAAAGTGCAAGCTATGATTTACGCCTGTCCTGATGCATGTGGCTTTTGGGGTGTTAACTGTGACATTCAAATAATTGTGTTCTTTTCTTAACTTAACCTTTGGCTCACTAAATAACAAAAGACTGATGTATCTCTGTAGAGCGAAACTGGGGCTGATTTGAATTGTCTCGCTGTACTGTAGCTTGGATGTAACAGTTCACGGTGTGCATCCACAGCTTTGGTGGTGGTAGTGGTGTTTTTTTGTGGGAGAAAAAACAAGTCCCAGTCGCCTTTGCAGTGCTGCTGCATCCTTGATAAGTGTCCTTGTGTCGTTGCTGCAGCCAGTCTTTCTGTGGTGGCCGCAGTGCAGTACATTGTCTTATTTTCCTTTGGTTGCAGAATGTGTCTGGCCATTGTCCTTCCAGTTAATTAATCCTCTGACATAAAAACAAAATGAGAACAAAGTGAAAAATTGCGGCCGAAAGCAATCAGCCGGACTTAAAAGGCTCTTCATGTAATGCATTATTATTTACATTATTAATGACTCTATAAGTTGATTGCAATATTAAATTTGTCACCACTGATTATCATTTGCAGACCATAAATGTGTTTTGCCCCTGTTCTGTACTGTTACCCTGGGGTTTGCCTCCCACTGTTTCTAAATCCATGTTTTAAACAGTGGTGTTATTGCACAGTGAGCAGGAGCAGCAGGAGGTTTACAGAGGGTGTAAAGCATTAGGAGGCCACACAGACAGTAATAAGTCTGCTCCATCCTGACTGATAGCTCCATTTTATTACAACAGCCAGAGAGTGCTAGAGACCCCTCGAGGGACACATACCTTTCTGCATGATGGATGAAGATTTTAGTCGCAACATAACCCCTGTTCGCTTTGGGGGGAAAGTTTCTCACTTTTGTTGAATAATATTTTTGAACAAAAGTATTTGGCAAATGTGTGAACAATGAAGGTGTGAGTGGAAAGTTCAAGCTGATAAGATATTGAGGTTTTGGGGGAGACAGGTTTCACAGGGTTATTTGTTTCCTCTCCGTTCCGCCGAGGATTCGAGTGAATGAGCTCCACTGGGCACAGAGGCCGAGCAGTTAGGAAGTTTGGAAAGTGTGAAAGTAAGTTGAAGGTGCTAAGTTGTCAACCAGCCATCAGGCAGCAGGGTGGATGTAATGAGCTGAGAGTGTGTGTGTGTGTGTGTGTGTGTGTGAGAGAGTGTGAGTGCTTTTGAGAGAGCTAAAAAGAAAGAGGTATTTTTGATTGTGTGTGAATACTTGGATGTGTGTGTTACAGAGTGGTCATTTCTTTTCCTTTTCCTCTTCTCTCCTCTTTCCTTCTACATCCTTTACACGCACATACATCTGGTCACACAGTTCACTCTGACACCCATTTTAATGAGAAGAGAACAAAATAGCTCACCAAAGACTGCAGATTTATCAAGCCTGACTAGTTTACACAGGCTTTGTTAGCTCACTAATCTCTGCAAATACAGGATCAATGAACATTATTACAAGTCACGCAAGTCATGAAGTTCATTTCCTGATTGCTTACAGTGGCCTACTGCATATACATCATTGCCAGAAAGGCCATCTTTCTATAGAGGTGGGTCGTATGATTGTTTTTGAGGTCCTTGAATGGAGGTCACTGCTGGTGTTGGAGTGCAGCTTTGCATATCGACTCCGGAGAATGTTTGAAAACATGACTTATTGATTCATATTAGGTCGTTAGGTTTATAAAAGTCCAGCGCTGATGGATGGCGGTGCTTGGCTCAAAAACATGTCGGGCTGCCTGATGGATGTTTGGCCTGGGCAACATGTCAGTATTGATAGGCAGGGATGAAGGGATTCTGTGCTAAAACGTGTGTGTATTGATTGGTTGATGCAGATGAACCCTGTGCGAGGGTCAGAGCGGGCTCTCGGGGGGGCCGTGGATTTGTTGGTGTGAATGTCAAACAAGGTTGGATCCAGTCATTCTGCAACACGTGTGTTTAGGAAGGGCTGGGGGCTGTGTGTGTTAGTGTAGCATTGCACCATAGATGTGTGTTGACACTCAGCATGCACATCAGGGTTTCTTCATGTGTTTCTGCTGTGAGCACAAAATTGCCTAATTTCCTAAAACGTTTTCTACCACATACTGTATGGGATTCTATGGTCAGTGCCAAAACTGTGTGGTAAACATACGCAATGAATGTAATTGCATGGCTATTAGTCCTATGGCATATAGCCATACCAAGATAGATTTGCAGAGAGATTTTTTCAGACAGTTGTATTTACTGTATTTCAAATGTAATCTAAATTGAACCACTAAAATCCATCTAAAGTTGCATTATTCTCGTAGTTTATAGATTGTCAGTAAAGTGGTAAGCCTCACAATTTTCAAACCAATGTTTCTAACTTTGCTTATGTTGGCAAAAAACACAAAAACAATAGGTAGAAGTGAAAATGATAGATGCTGTCAGGGAAACTAAATAAAAGAGGGGAAAAACAAGACCAGAGGGGACTTTTCATTTAAGTGCTGAAGGCATTTGTCCTTGACTTCTGCAGACAGCTTGGATTGTTCCCTGATTCATGAGCATTTCGAGTTGAAATGGGCATGCCTCTTGTCAGTAGGAAGGCTGACACTTTCATTTGGTAAAATGGTCAAATGTTTGGCTTAGGAAACATATATTTTGTTGCTACAGGGAATGCAGAAATTATGTCAAATGAAGCTCAATAAAATTCTTTAAGACGTATACAATCAGCCCTGGCAAATACATTTTCGTATGGAGAGAAGTTAGTCTGGTGACAAATGCATGTCTCATTGTCCACAAAAGATTTACTAACGTGTATGGCAATTTGTAAGTAATTTGTGGTGTTCACAAATGCATTTTCCAATCCACAAACAAATACCAACCAATTCACTAAATTTGACGTTGCCAAAATGAAAGCCAGATGACGCTGGAATATAAAAATACTTACTTGGATATTGCCAGATCAAAAGTAGACGAGCCATTGTATGTTTTGCAAAAATGCCTTTCCCACTTTGAAATTGCACATAAATGTGCTGAAAAGGCTGACGTCCGAATTTTTGAAAAGAGTCTCAGAACTTCAACCCTATACACACATGTCAGGTGATCCATATACACACATTAAACAATCTGGAAATAAATGCAAAAAAATATTTCATTTATATGCACAGCAAGCTTTTCAAAAGGAAATTTTGTTAATGAACTTAACAACAAGTTGGAAATGTATATGTAGAATACTGACTCAAGTCTGGTTGTATTTATTTGGAAATGCTTGGTATAGGTCTGTGGGTTGGAAAATGCTTGCATTGTGAACATACACATTTGTAACTCCTGCTCTAATCTGTGGATTGTGAAACATGTATATGTGAAACAACCAGTATTACTAAAATGTCTTTGTGTTGAATTTCATATGTTTAATGGATTCTCTGAAAGCTCAGTTTGAGCAGTTTTAAATGTAGTTCTCTAATCTTGTAATGGCCATGGAGGAGGGAACACCTGTCGCTCCCGTCCATCGCTATCAAGGTTTGCACATCTTGAGTGCGGTGTAGATTTCCTCTGATATTTGTTCAGTAATTGCTAACAGAGTAATTTTGGTTACTAATGTTACGGTTATTGTGTTAGTTTTGTTACTATATGGCAATTAATCTTATCTGGACAATCCTCTAGACGCAGCTCTGTCAGATATCGTCATTTGATCCTGGTGATCTCACAGTCCGACCTGTCGCCGCCTGATAGCAAAGGTTAAAAATCTTTCCAATGAATACAGTTCCTGTTTGGATAGTATGTACAACATTCCCTGGTGGTTTGGATAATATTGTGACAGTCTGTGTTTGTGAAAATAGCCAGACTGGACTGGACCTGATCCCGCTCTTTCTTAGATCACACTGATTATTTTTCTCTTCAAGCTCTCTTTTGTCTTAGGAAACTTTAAATAGCTCTGAGTCACGTCCTCACTGTGTGTGGACCTGACCTACAAACATGGACTGTGTCATATTTAATGCATCTGGTTGTGACGGTGAGTTAACCCTTCAACTTGGCTCCACTCTCCGCCTTTGCATACTATTTCATTTTCCAAAGAGAGAGAGAGGGAGAAAGTGCAGTGTGGTGTACCTCTCTCATCCTCACACCTGCACCCACTGTAGAGAAGACAAGGAGGGAGGCAGAGAGAAAAGCAGCGGTGGATCACATGTCTTCATGGCTGTCCAACAGTAAATTAAAACGAGGAGCAATTTCCTGAGGCACAATTAGCAGAAAATTGGTCCTGTCTGTTGGAGTGACTCCACCGGGAGGAGGGAGAGGTGGTGGGGGCTGTTGCTGAGCGAGAGAGAGAGAAAGTAAACTCTGCACACACATTACAGTGTGTGAACTAGAAATAGTGTGAGACAGTAAACCATGTTGAATTGACAAACAAAAATAGATTGATAGAATGAGCAAGGTTAAACAGATGCAAACATGGAAAATATGTGAGAAATTGTGGCATAATCTAGGAACTCATGCATGTACATTAGCATTGGTCATTTTGGAAAGATCTGTCATTAGGGACGCAGTTGAATCTCTTCTTGTCTCTTTTCAGCTGGGAATAAAAAACAACCTCAGTTCTGTCCCTTCCAGCTCTCCATCGTCACTCATACTTTGTTTCCATATTGTTAAACTCACATTTTATTTCTTCTCATTGACATGAGATTTCTGTTGCTGTTATTATGCAAAAAAACATGCATAAAATAGCTTTAATTAATATAATCTGGCAAAATGAATATGATGAGTGATCACTTAGTGTTTTACAGTAGCTCTACTGCCACACAGCACCCAATGGTGTCTGAGGCATACGTCGTCATTTTCCCTTTTATCCAGGCTAAAATACGAAGCTGGCGTTTTAAGATGTGTTCATTCTGCAGAGCGTTTTCGAAAAACCACCCAACCAGCTTAGTCAAAATAGAGAGAAAAGGTCTCTTATCATTCTGTCATCTAGCATTAGATTTCTATCAAGACGTATTTACTGTTGCAAATTAGTAGTATGTAAACATAATTTATAGGAGACAGGATTGGCAAGGCCTGTAAGCAAATAGAAAGAAATATGTGAGGAGAAAGAATGCAGTAAATTAGGACTCAAAGTGCGATCAGAGCCATTGAGAAGCTGTAATTACTTTTACTCACAACGCAACAAACACTTCCACTCTTCTTTCAACCAATTTCCACTTTTGTGCGAGACAAAAGTCAAGTATGTTTTCATTCAAATCACAGAACAACCACATAACTAATGAGGCGAAATGTTTGAGTGGAAATCTGCTGAACTTTAATTTAACCATAATAGAGAATTGATAACAGAGGCAGTATAGTGATGGATGTGGGTTTTTGGATTAGGTCCAGTGCCTCCACAAGTAATACTCTGCATGTGCTCTCCAAAATCAATTCACACACATTTTGCCCCCGGGGTCTTTGGCTATTGATGACGGTGATGATGGACTTGGGTAGACACAGGACTCATGCAGGGAGGGAACTGGGTCAATGTCTGTCCTGGTTCGGAATCGACCCATCTCGGGTGCCCGTCACTCTGTGTTAATGAAAGTCCCTGATCAATCTCTGTGCACAGCCCTGTCACTGCAACAGAACTCATCAACCCAGATAAAGTCATCTTTGATGGAATTACTGTTCTTGCTCTGGTAATTAAGTAAACATTTATTTGAGCTTTTTCTCTGCTAGGGTCCAAGGCCGTAATTCTCGTCATAAATCTTGCCATCCATCTCTTTTTCCATACTAAAACACACTTTGGTGGTAAATCTTTTCGTCACAGAGGTTGAAAAACATCTCATGAAAAACACCAATTATGCATGACCTAATCGAGGCAAAGAGATAAATTACTTAAACTGCTGACAGACTAACAACTAACAATGCTGCTTGGATCAAGCCTCTATATAGCTATATTTCTGTCAAAACAGTCTAAAATTGCATTTTTCATCGATGATTGCATGTTGCATGACTGTGATTTATATATTTTAAATCACTTTTAGCGTCCCCACTCAAAATCTGTAAACCATTATTCTCATTTGAATAAGACTGAGATTAAAACAAAATGAATGTACATTTAATCTAATAAGACGGCTGTTTACTGCTGAATTTGGGTCTAGTTAGTGTTGATTAAAATGAGCTGTTCTCTTTGGACACCAAAGTTTCAAGAGACAAGAATAGCTTCTGCTCTGAGGACCTGAATCACCCTCTTGGTTCATTCATCCTCTTCCTTTAAATTAAATAAATGATGGCCTGTCCCTATTAATGAATTTCATCATATCAAAAAATCATCCCAATCCTCTCTAGACTAAATTATCATGTTCTCCTAGAATCAGAGCCCGTCGTGGTGGCCCAAAAGGAGCGAAGAAAATGTACGTACGTATTCAATCCCAGAAAACTAAAAATCATCATCCTTAAATCCGTAAGTAGTTTAAAAAAACAACAGCCTTTAGTCACATGGAGGGTAGGTTGAGGAAATGTCTGCAAGTCAAGCCGTGTTTGACTTTGGTAAACTCAAATACTGATTCCACTGAGACACATCCAAAACTAATCATGCACACATTAAACATACTTGTTTCTAACATCAGAGTGTGTTAGTGTTCTGTTTTGTCACACTGTGAATGTAGGACAAAATCTTTAATGAGCCTGCGTCTCTGTGGGTCCAACAAAGAGACTAGGACATGGCGATCCAGTATTGTCTGCTTCCCTGTTGTTCCCTGCTGATAAGATTCAACTCTGTGTCTACTCATCCATCTAATTATCTGTCTACCTGCCTGCCTCTGTCCATCGCCACCCTCCTCTATTGTTATTCACTCCAGGCAGGACAAACATGACTTGCTGACCTCCGGCCATTAGAGACCTTTCAAGCAAAAAGAAAACTGTGACCCTTTTTACCTGTAGCGCTCAGGGTCATTGAACGCCACTGTTTCAATGCAACATGCCATTATATCATTTGAAAAGAGGATAATGGCCGTTTGCTCTTGCCAAGTTTCATTGCCTCAACCCAACCTGAACTATGGCGTCCAAGAAGACAAAAGCAAGATAACCTCAACTGAAACCAATTGAAAACGTACCTTCCCTGAAACATCTCTGAATGTAAGGACAGAGCTTCTCCTGCACTTGGGGGTTAATATATAATCACACACTCAAGAGTTTCTTCCAAGATCTCAAAGACACAGAGGGAGCTTGACCTGGATTTTTGTAAAGCTCTAACTCCGGGCGACAGTCGTACTATTCAGGGATATCAAGTCTTATCATCTTCTCCTTTTTTTCTAAGTAGGATCGCTTACTTTCGTAAAAGCTCTGGCTTGTAACAAAAGGCTTTATTCTCTTGGTGATTGAGGTGCGGCTTTATGCTATAGCCCTTGATGCATAGGAAGGTAATTTCATGGCTCCTTCCTGCAGACACGAATCAGACACAGCGCTCTATTATCAAGCCCTGGATATTAGGCTCCTAGGTAGAGGATAGAGTGGAGGGGATATTAAGCCTCAAAGTGTGTGTATGTGTGTGCGAGAGAGTTGGAGACAGAGCCAGAGTGGTCTTCATGAAGCAATAGAGAGGGAATGGCAGTGGGGTGGGGTGGGTGGGGGGCTTGACGTTTCTGTGCATGATGTATCACGTTGCCGACTGTGTGGCTGCTGCCATCACATCAAAGAACAAAGGGGTGTTTATGTCAAGCCTGACTGATTTAGTTTTTATTAATGTCTTACCTCCCTTACTCCCCCACTAACATCAGCTTCCACACATCACTCCCCTTCCCCCATTATATTAACTCCAAACGTTGCTTTGGAGACCACACTGATTTATTTTGCATTTGTCTCCCACCCTTCAACACACACACACACACACATGCACACACACACAAACTGTGCAGGGCTCTTGCCCGACTCAGCTGGGGCCTCCCTGAAACGTGCCATGTATTCTCCCAGAGTGGATGAAGCGCACAGGCAGACATTCATTCCCACTTGAGTTCCTTCTCCCCCCGAGCCATTTACACAGTGGAAAAGGTTAATTGCTTGAAACACCAGCGGTGTTATTTCAGCTGAATCCAGAAGCATTGGATTTGATATTAAACAGACAAGAGATTACTGTGATGATAACAAACTGTGTGCCAAGAGATTATTTGCACATGCGAATGGGATGGTCTAATTCTTGGGATACGTTATGGAGGTAGCTTTAAAAGGAAAGACACAAATAATGAAGCTAAGACTCCTGTTTTCTTTTTGTTTTTTTAAACAGCCACGCAGCAGCCATGGTACAGTAAAACCAAGTACAAAAATAGAGATAATAAGAATTCAAAGCAGTTCTAAAGTTGTTAAATCATTTTCAGTTGAATCTGCCTTTACTCTCAGCTGTCCTCACCCATGAGTGATGGCTCCATGTGCAGAGAGCTGTGCTAATCCCTTATGGCCACATTGTGCACAGTATCGTCACCCCAGGAAGACCATTAGCATCATAGCTGTGGGTGATCGGTTTCTGTAACTCGGGGTCATTGCTGAGTTTACTTTGAGGTAGCCGGAGCCTGGAACAAAGAAAGATGTGGATCAAAGTGAGGATTTTAGAGACAGACAGACAGACATAGACAGATGGGGATTAACTGAAAGATACATTTGACTCGACAAAGCGGAAACATTTTGTTGTGAAAGAAAGACCCAAACTACAAAACTTTGACATGATTTACTAATTCAGTAGTGCAATGGCTGGCATTACACAATACCATTTCTGACCTATCAAAATGAAATAATGAATGAAAACATTAAAATTAGTTACCAAACACTCTAAAACCAGTAACTGATCTAATGTAAATTTTAAAGACAAAGTACCACACAAGCTGAGATTCAACCAAACACGACTGAAATTTGTGAAATAAAATAGATAATAATAATTTCATATCATGAAATTTACATAACAAGACTTCTACAGCCATGCTAGCACCTCTGTGAGGCTGATCTTAGCAAGTATAATGTTTACCATGTTCACCACCTTAGTTTAGTGTGTTCACATGCTAACATTTGTTAATTAGCACCAAACACAACGTGCAG
The DNA here is from genome assembly GCF_043641665.1 of Enoplosus armatus. NCBI lineage: Eukaryota > Metazoa > Chordata > Actinopteri > Centrarchiformes > Enoplosidae > Enoplosus > Enoplosus armatus. The sequence goes on along the minus strand of NC_092201.1, from coordinate 7,013,572 downwards.
CTGAGGATGATGGGAATGTCATATGTGAGGAAAAATCCGGGGATCACGAAAGTTTGTAATATTCCTCATCTGGGAACCATGATACAAGATTGCAGTCTGGACCAAAGTGTGGAACCGGGCCAATAGACCATCAATGCCATCCATGCTGCTAGAATGCCTAACAAATTAATGAGAAATCCAATATTATAATCAGCCTCATAGATACATTACAAACACCCCAAAAGTGTCCTTTAAATGTTAATTATTTATATTCAATGTATTTTTATATTCAAGCCTTTGAGTATTTACATCTTATCATTATGTTTAATTAAACCCAAGATTGTAATTGCTGGCACAACTGCCTGCTGCCTCGCCTCATGAATTAGAGTTATTTCCTCTGCATTCAGCTTAATCAGTTGTATGCTCAAAGGAAAAAAACATTCTGTGTATGTGTGTGTGATTCTGTGAATGCTCAAACACATTAGTTGTAAGTGGCGTCAGGGAGGCTAGCATCGTCAAACAAATTACACAAAGAGAGGTAGCCTGTGCGCTCAAACACGTTACAGCGATTGAGCTTGAGAGGTAGAGTGTGGCATTCTTTAAACACACCGTGTTTGGGGAGAAGTGGCATATTCAAACACATGGATAAGAGAGGGGGGTCGTGTAGCAAAATGCATTACAGAGCCGGAGAGGTTGACGGAGTGCAACATTTCTAAACACATTATGCTGGAGCGGCGATGGCATGCTTAAACAGAGTGTTGATGGAGAGTGGAGAGGGGGGAGGGGTCAAGAGAGTTTCTGTTTTATTTCGGTAAGGTGTGTGTGCTTTGTCTGCCCATTAGAGTGCTGACTGAGTTTTGACATCAGCTCAACCTGGGTACACAAACGTACCAGAGTGATTCGTCTCACCTAAAGCACACTTGAGGGTGTATTGGCACACACATACGTGCACATAGACATGGATGCATATGTGAATAAAGTCACAAATTGACACACACACCCTGTCTTTCTTGTTTTGTTAAACTTGAGACGTCCAATAAAACCAGCATGTAGAATCACTCCCAGAACTACACTCCTGACCCCGCCGATAAAGCCCGTCATGAAAGATTAAGCTCAGATCCAGCAAAACACTTCAAGACATGTTCCCCCATACTTTATCTTGGCACTGTGTCCAGCCCAATTAACCTTACAAGCAGGCCTTTTTTCACGTTGCCAACTCTGAAGCAGCAGGGGTTCCTCATCCATGGCATTTTTCTTCGCCTGGCAACAGAACACCTTGAACAATACAGAAAAAACGTGAAAAATGCTGTCTTCCACTCTTCTGCTGCTCTGGCAGCTCGAATCTTTTCAATTAGCCAGGTTGACTTTGCAAGGCTAATTAAGTCCTCATCCTTGATGAGCTGTCTGACTTCTCCTCCAAGCCTCTTACTGGGGGCTTACAGCCCCGCAGGGGCCACCGGCCAGACGGATTGTTGTCCAGCTGGAATGGGATTAGCAGCCCGCCAGGGGCCTGAGGCCCACAGTCCCTGAGCTTTTGTTTGAATGTGAAGTGTCGAGTTGGAAGGGGTGAAGCAGGGAGAGAGGATTGAGGTAATCCCCTCCTCTTCAGGACTGCTCCCCAGAGGAGCGAATCCCTAGTAAACCACTGAACACTGTAGACCACCAACCACCATCAGAGCCACTGTTTACCCATCACAGCCCAGCAGGTAGAACGCCAAAGAAGAAGACTCCCCTGCCCTGACAGAAATGAATGTATGTTCTGAAGGATAATGTCCAATGACTGTAATCCAAACATGTTGTTCCCTGGTCAAGCGTAACATATAGGAGTTGTCTGGCAGGATTAGAGGCTTCACACTGTGTAGCAGCAGGTTGTGAAACCCACCTAGTCCACTGGGATTGTTGTCGCCCCCAGTACAGCTAGATTATTTATACGATTAACCAACTGCCAATCTCAATAATTTAACTATTGGCAGGAAAACATGAATTAGCAAACCCATACAAAAACTTGAAATCTGGAAAAAGAGTCCCTGAGTACTTATTAAAAATGAATAAGAGCTGTAGACTCTTTACTTTTTAGACTTAATTTGCGCAAACATGTTGGCCAAAAGTGAACAATGTCTATGTTACATATCAAATGATTCTTATGAATAAATAACTGAATGTAAGAAAAGATTAAATGATGCTGACTCTCTCTCTCGCACTCAAACACACCTGTGGTATGCAGGTGGTATTAGACATGTTCTTGCTGTAGAGTGTATACAGTATGATTTTACAGCGTTGGTGTAGATAATAATACATGATTCAATAGGTAGGCATTTTGTCAAAGGACGCGTCTTGTTTTGTAATGTAGGTTTTGCCTACATTTTTCCCCTGACAACTGTTGTTTTAAGGTAATCCCACATATAGAAAATGAAGACATGTTAATCACAAATAGCTTAGCTGCGGAGGCTAAACTTGTCAGGTTTGCAAAATCCTGTAACAAAGAACACAGTGAGTGGTTTGTTTTAAAAACCTCCACCCTTTTTAAAGGATTAGGGGAGGGAGAAAAGCTGAATTCTGTAAATTGTCAGGTTAGTCGCTGCAAAATCAGGTTTTACAAGTTCAAACCAGTATGTATTTGCTGCCTGGGGGTGAATGAGGTGTTCATAAGTAGAAATCCCTATTAGTCAGCTAATTTGTTTCATTTGTTTTGCGAAGGCGCCTTGGAGGAACACCATATTATTTTGTATTGTTTGTATTTCTGATGCACTGTACACTGAAAGGCTCAGCTAGTGGTGTGACCTCTCCTCTCTCATGGTGCACCTGTGCCTGTGAGTCAGCCTCAGCACTGAGCCAACACCAACAGGCTGTCTTTCATCGCAGTATGACAGAAGCCCGTGAGATTAGAGCAGAATCCACCAAAAACAACCACACTGAACTGAGGGATAATCCAGAGCCCAAACATCAGAGGGAAACTGGAGGACACTGCTTCATCTATCATCCAACAAGAATCCACCCAGAGGAAAAACACAGGGACGAGATGCACCGCTATTGTCCAACCTCGCTGGCACAGGAAAAACAGGATGTGATGAGTTTCTATGCCTGAGGTGACTGGTGAACTGTGCCACCAGCCTTGAAACTTGTGATGCTATATGGAGCAAACAGTGGCTGCATTTATACTCGTTCACAAAGAAGTTCTCGTTTTTGTCTTTTGCCTCATTGGAGAGCAGACGTGTGTAAAAAAGTTGGCAGCTTTATCAGTGAGATGAGCATTGAAATGAAGACTTCAGGCTTCAGGGCATTTTTTTAAAGTTTGGTGTGGCTGAAGGAAAAGCTAATTTGAACAGTGTACCATTATGTACCATTCACTGCTCAGGTGACTGATGTGGTTTTTACGCTGTCAGTACTCTACATCTTATTTTACAGCCATCACAAAGGTTTTAGTTCAAAGGCAGGATTCAATGCCAGAACATATGCAATACAGCTGTTTGAGACATTTAATACATCAGTATCATCTTAATCTTTCCTTTTTATCATCAACCAACACCTCACCACCCACACACACATAGCCCTCCTACTAATGTACAGTACAGTATCTTGTTGGCTCTTTCCTTATTTAAATGCAAGATGGCCAGAGTACAGTGAGTCTCTATGTCATTGCATGTGTGTGTGTCTGTGTGTGTTTGAGAATGCGTGTTGCGAGCTTTGCCCAGTTCTCACCAGCAGGACCAGAGGCTGTTTTTATAGCTGCATTTCTTGCGTCAGTTCTCCGAGACGTCAGGACTGACGGGTCAGAGAAAAGAAGCCTTGGACTGAAGAGGAATGAGACTGATCCTTTGCCAGACAGCCTCAGCTGGGGGCCACCATCCAAATGATTTTTCCAACAAGTCCCCGCCCCCACAAAAAAACCTCCACCGTCCACCCACTGTCCACCCTCCCCACATTCATTTCTGGACGTGCACTGATAACAGAATTTCCGGGGAACTGTCCAAACAGACTGCCCTGTGTTGCTATGTGCGCTGTGTGCTGTGTTTTGGATATGCCGCAAATCGGGATTACTCCATTAGATGGGTATCGGTTGCTGCTGCCTTGTCAGCATTTTAACAGGGAAAAGAAAGTCCCCATTTGTGATGTTGAGTAGTGGAACAAACCACAGCTCGATATTTGTCCTGTAAATTGATTGTGTTTCTGTCTTCTCTCCTAAATTGCCAGATGCAAGGCTGTTGAATCTGGATTTTTATGCTTGAGCTCCGGATATTTTTTTTCAGGCCCCAGATGGACTGTGTTGTGCCGGTCGAACAGAGCATACAAATGACACACTGACTTATTTATTTTAACAAGGCTCGTTGTACAGACACAAACTGCTGACATTTATATTCCCTTCTTCCTCTTTCTCTCATCCTCTCTGTCTTTCTTGTTTTCTCTGGTCAAAAGAAGAGTCCTCAAAAGTCAGCATCACGGTCATTCCTCCTCATCTCTGAATAGTCTTTTTTTTTTTCTAACTCATGGAGACGTTCTTTGAAGACATTTATTATGAGATAATAATAAGATATAAGACCAAGTAAAGAGTAATGGGGTGTTTCATTTGCCATAATGAAACCTAATCACCCTGTGGACAGTGCTTTGAATCCATCTGTCCAGTGGTTTTAATAGTCCAAGTTGAGCCGTGGAACAGAATGACTCTCGGTCTGCAGGCTGTCAGGGAAAGCAGTTGAAGGAAGGGATTCCTTTACATCTTAAAGGATTCAAGTGTGTGGATGATGATGAGATGAGTGTTTGGAAGTCCTACTTTTTTCCCCTTGGGAAAAGAGGCATTTTGACAGATGCTGGTGAATCCTTTAAGAGAATTCTCAATGGGATTTGTTAGTAGGAAATGAAACTATCCATTCTGCTATAGTTGTACTGTAGCGCACAACTACAGTCCCGTTTTAAGGCCTGGTCTAGCAAGCCGTCTTGACAGGGCCGACCTGGCGTGTCAAAAATGGAGGAAGCATTGTAACTTATTAGCTTTGTTGCACCATTCGCTTTTATTTAACCTCCTTCTGTTGAATATAAACTGCTCCACAAAAGAGGAATGGACAGACAGTTATGAGACAGAAAACAATGTTACAAATATGTCCGTTGAATAAACTATTTGAACTTATTGTCCTGTTAGTGGTTAGTGGTCGGCCTTTAGACTTCAGTTTGCACTACATGAATGAAGGAGATGAATGTACACAGGCGTCTTGTTAAATATAGTGAGAGAAATATGGCTAGACAGCATAAATTCACATTAATTAATTAATTAATTAATTAATTCTTAGTGGTATAATTATCTCTTCTTTTCTGGACAGCACTTACCTCAACATATAACTCGTCTATAGTGTACAGGCAAAGTTTGCTGTTTAGTATCTGCCTGCCTGCCTGCCTGTTATTTGCCAAGCAAGTGTGAAAGATAATTGGTCACCTAGGAGGTTTTAATGGAGCTGCTTTGATGGAGTCATTTAGTTGCACCGCTTTGCATTTCATCACTTCTGTCTGTCAATTATACTTGATTTACAAGGTGTCTTAGGGACAGCGAATGTGAAGCATCAATTTGTAAGTGGGTGATTGCACTAGAGAGAGAGGAGATGGCAGGATATATCATTCATTAACATGGCAGGATGTCCTTCAATTATCCCTTGTCGAATTGGAGTGAGTCATTTCAGTCATTACTCTTATTAGGAACGACCTCTCCCAGGTATATGGTGAGAGTCTGCATGAGCTTGTGTGACTTATAAAAGAAGGTACATAACCACCTCAGACTTTTCCAGAGCCATTGTGCTTTTGTACAGGTGGGACTCATCGCTCACCATACCGGCCTGTCAGAAGTCTGTTTACACAGATGGTTTGTATTCACCCAGGGCACTATATGAATCCTGTAAAGCTAGCAGAATACGAGGACTTTGTCTGCATAGAGTAATGAATAGAGAGTACATGACAGTTTTGTTCTCAGGGTTACATGACGAGGGGTCTCGTAAAAAGTTAAAGGCGACAGACATGAACCACTTTCCCAGACAGACTGGGGCACAAAGGTTGCCTGAAGTTCTCCAAGGTTGCATTATGAGCCCTGATAAATTTGAACTGATAATATTGTGGTAATGGCTTCGGGAGAGGGCTGGGACAATAAATAAAAGAAGGTAATTACGTTGTTAGAAATGGGAGCCATAACTCTGTTTCAGGGTACGGTCTTTTATCTGGAGGAAAAACAGGGTTAAGTAATGAGAGGTGATGAAGTTTGGTGCCAGTCGAGCAAGACCGCCGGTTATCTCCAATGAGTTTCTTCTTTTGATAAAACGCAGAAATGTTTTCCCTCGGCGTGGAAGTGTTAGCCTGTTCACACAGCTGGGGCAAATCACCGTGGAATATGTGGAAATATGTGGCGACGGAGTCCCCCACATGCCACAACACATCTACTATATTAAAAGGAGACATTCACCAACCAAGCTAAAATACATAATGTTACTTTCAGATAGCTTTCACTGGAATCATATGGTAGTGATCAGTCTTGGACTCGCTTCTCAAAAAATGTATTGTTCTCATTCATCATTTCAGGAGGAATATTATCCCTTGTTATTTCCTGGAAGCAGTGATTTATCGTACTTTTTACTTATACACCACAAATTGGAAAGCGCTTCTTCTCCTACTCCTAAAAATGAGGACAACTCAGCTACCTCTCCTCTCTTTCCCTTTGAATGATCAGCGATAAAAATGAAATGTAATAGTGTAGAAATTCAATACTCCATTCATCCTAGAATAGAAGGAGTAGAAATACTTCCACAGTGAGAAGAGAGGTAAAGTGTCTCTGTTCTTACTCATCTATGCTTTACATTAGGTCAAGCAGCTAATGATAAGAAGTGTGAGAAGTAATGATAGTAATGATTATTGAGTAAATAGACAATGTTATTGTGAGTCATAGTCCCAAGGTCCCAATTGACTTGGATTGGACATTCTGCAGTGTGAATGCAGTTGGACTGTCTCTCTACCTCTCCTTATTTAACACACATATTCTTGGAAGCGAATGTGAGCCATATTAAATCTGACTCCTCTGCCAAGCGGTAATGCATGTGCCAGCGCTTAGTTTTATATGTTTCACAAGCGTGTAAATATTTAATACAAGAGCGGGATGGAGTGCTGTGTCACTGTTCCTGCCCTGTCAGCCATACAGACGTATACAGAGAAATTTCCTCCTGACAGGAGAAATTTATGAAGTCTCATTCTTAACCGTATTTCGTCGCAGTCGGATTCTTGGATCATGTGACACAGACATGGATATACAAGCTGTTTATGGTTACAGAAGATGTTAGTTGGTATAGATGTTGATACCTAACTTGATATGTATGAAACATGATGGTGACAGCATTCCAAACTTGGGATGTGTGTATGGGGGGTCTGTTTGGTATTTTGTTACTGTATACTGTGTGCTTACAAAGGCTGGTGGGAGTTCAAATGCATTTTTTGGTCTCGCAGCATTTTCCAGTCATATTTTTGAAACCACAGGTCTTGGACATTGCAATCCCATTTCATTTTTTACTCAGCTTGAAATCTTAATCTGTTGACGAGCTGAATGCTTGTGCAGGACTAAAACAAATCATCAAAAATGAATTAACAACTAGGTCAAATGGTCAAACCATGTCTGTTACAGTAAAAGTCCTGATTCATCCATCCACACTCACTAACTGATGGGGGCGGTAATGCAGGATTTCATGATTATGAATTGCCATCAGACTAAAAGCGGAGAAAGAAGAAATATATTTGCTGCTATTTCAGTGTGGGCGACAGTAAGAAAATATGTGAAACTAAATTGGCATTTTCATCTGAATTAGTGAGGACATGGCATAAATAAGGTAATAATGCTTTTAGTCTCATTATCACTTCCCCACCTTAACAAAACCTTGCTGCTCAATTAGGTTACACTTTAATTTCAGCAACCAAGCACAGAAGCTAATGCTCTTTGAGAGATCTCTCACTGGCCCTGTTCACTTTGACTGTGGGTTTAGATGGGAGACAGGGGTGAGGTAAAGCAGATTTCTCCGAGGCCTATAAGCTCCCTGATTTGGCCATATAGAGGGAAATATGAGCTTCTCCACTGTTGTCTCAGCCCAACCCCGGTTTTAAGTCCTCCCCCAGCAAACCTCCTTTCACAAATGGTGTGTTTTTTTGCATTTACATATACATACAATTTAAAGGGGTCCTTCAGGTCTTGGATTAGTCCAAGCCCCCCTCACTTCAAGATTTCTATTGGTCCTTTCCGCATCAGTGGTGCCTCATGATGAGCTTCCTTTGGACTCAAACGAGTTAGAAGTCTTTCATCTCAGAGTTGGAAGTCGCTCAGTCATTCATGTGTAACATTGTACTTGTTGTTCAGCTGCTCTGATTTAAAAAGCCTGTTGGTTTACATGTAGTGTATATTATTATTATTATTATTATTATTATTATTATTATTATTATTATATTATTGACTTCAGGAGAAGAGATTACACCCCTGCACTGGACATGGTTATGTTGCTCAACAAGTGCACACCAGCTGATGTCAGAAAAAACAACTCCTCCGTCCTCCTCCCCCACGCGAACGTCAGCAGTGAGTCTCGGCAGGAAATGATCAGATTTTATGAATCAGTGTTACGTTTCAGTCAAATTTCCTCCCTTCCTGTAAACGGTTCCTGCTCTGCCTTGTACCACCGTCATCTTATGAGCAGAGAGGATACATCTGTGTGAGGCTGAGCTCCACGGGAGACTTCCGTCACCAGAAGATGGATGGATATGTATCAGCAATGAATAAATACACCCAACAACTTCCCTTCATCCCTCCCTCATTGCAACAGATGTTACAGCTCGGTAGTGTTTTCTCTCCCGTGGTGCAATGTGTTTCCACTTTTGTTTATTTATCCTCTCATTCCCGTACTTGTCTTGAGTGGATGCGGAAACTGGATGTGCACGCATGGAACTGCGTGTATGCGTGTGTAGGTGGAAGGCCTCGCTAAAAGAGATTACCCAAGCTCCGTCATGCACTCGATGGGGTTGCGTGACCCCATTGTAAACCTGGAGGATGACCTCTGACCTTTTGAGAAGCGATGAAATGGAGGGAAACCTCCCATTTCCCTCCGCCGGGGTTTGGAGGCTCTTCTGGTGTAGAGAAAGCATTGTTAATGAGCAACCGCCACGTTTGTTTGAAGAGTACGTGTAGGGCAAAAAGAGCACATAAGAGCAGAAACAGGTGTCAGCACTTGACTGGACAGATGATGAAATAGGGGGGTGATTTTTCTTTTTTTGTGATAGTGAAGATTTTAGTTATATTGAGGTCAAAGTATGTTTCTTTAATCACATAACCGCTAGACTTTTTTTCTATCACACGTCTTTTCTGTTAAAATTATCTCTTTGTCTGGATTTTAGAAATATTAGATACCCTAGTTTGGCACTTTCACACGCTAACGGAGAAGAACTTTCAGGCTTCATGTACTTTGATATATAGCTTATTGTACAGCTCTCGCAAAGACAGACAGGTTTACAGAGTTACAATAATGATTGCCTACACAGATGTTTTTTTCTTTTTTGTTCCTTTCCCATGCCTTCACATTCAGGTAAATGTTTAATTTTAACACACCGCTTGCTCAACTGGTAATATATTTGGTGATCTTCCTTTTTTACAGTCAAATGTGTGTGATGAAACAGTCCAGATTTGCTCAGTTATCCCCTTAACTGATGTTCCTCCTCTTGTCCTCCCTTTTCTAATAAATGTTGCCAATATAACTCACCCATGTGCTGATATTTTACAGTTTAACTTTCCTCACCTGTCTTCTGTTACTGCAACTTTTATGGTGTCATATGATCATGGGTACCCCCCCCCCCCCCCCCCAACATGTGCATACCTGTGCACACAAAAACACACTCACTCTACTTTCTTTGCCTCAGCCTGTCAGATAAGCAGCTTTAGGGACTTGGTTAGCAGTTCACCACCGGACAAAAGGAAATGCTGCTCTGTCATAACACCCATGGCTTGCTACTGTTCTTCCTCTGTCCCTCCACCCATCTTTCCTGACTATCTCTCACCTTTTCCTCATCGTGTTTCCTGGACATGTCATTTGCTGAGTAAGGGGTTGCTGCGTGACCTCCCGTAACTTGGAGTAGAAGGTTGTGTTTGGGAACAGGAAGTGAATAGGAAATAGAACTCCTGTGGCATAAAGGAAGTGATGGCTGTTCGTACCATGAACTTCGTATGTCATTTATCGGAACAGCGATTAGTTATTCTGCGCTAGCAGTGGCAATGGCCTCAGGAACGTTGGGTTAGTTGGGCGTGTGCTAAAGAGAGGGAAAGGTCAAAGGGCAGTGTGTGCGAAGTTCAGGGTGGGACATTTCCGATGTTCTCTGTAAAACGGACATCTGGGGTCATGTTACCATAATCATTTTCTCTAACACACACACATATACACAGAACATTAACAGCGCTTCACATACCAACGGATGAAGATACACCATCATATCAGTAACAGCACCTTGACACTCGCCACACACACGGACCTGTTTGACGCCTATCCCCTATCCACTGTGTCCTCATAAGCAGGGTGTCTCGTGTCCTCTTCTATTTTTACCGGCAGGCGCTGAAAGCCTCTGGAAGCTCCTTGTCAATGGGCATCTCATTCCACCGCCAACGGCGTGTCACCATTTATTAAGTCGTCATTACTCAGGGCCACTCCGGCTGCTGCGATGCCGGGGGGTGTCTCAAATAGATCGGCAAGGATAGGTCGGACTGTTGCTGCACTCCCTAAAGGGCAACCCATAAAGGCGTGTTCCAGCACGTCTCACTCTGCCGCTGAAGATCGATGCAGGTAGCCAGGCTGCCATTAGTTTGGCTAATGCAGATAAATGGGAGGAAGGTGGCTGATCAGGGCAGAGGAGAGAGACAGAGGTCGATGGAGAGAGGCTGAGTGTTAGACGAGGGTACTTTCATGTGTCTGTCCACACATCTTTTTGTTTTGGGTAAACAGCTAAAAAGGCTGTTTAGACTAAAGGGGTGATGAGATACGAGGACGTGGACGCCACGGGTTGTGGAAGTGAATGCACAATGGACGGCATGGATGCATGTAGGCACACATCAAGATTAATTCAGAACAACTTAAACAGATGAAAGGAGTAAAGAGGTGCATTCGCTGTCACGCACACACAATGTAAAATTCTTAGATTCTTAAATTCTTAAAGGGGAACATCAGTCTGTGTACAGGTCTTGGAGAGTACTACTGCACATGTGAAAAGCCTTTTGTGGCATAACACACCCACATCTCCGACCAAACTGTTGGTGGTAGAGTTGCATTGTGGGTAATGTACAGTATGTGCCAGGTTTTGGAAGTCAAGGAAGAAGAAAGCATGGAAGGAAAAAGACGTTATCTCTGGTTCTTCTGGATCGACTTTATTTTTTTGTCCATCGTGAGTCTGACAATGATATAGGAGTACAGTGCTAACACTTACATGCTAAATCCACTAATCTATCATATCACCATAATAAAGGCTCAACAACTTAAAGAACAAGTGGGTTGTTTATTACAATTTGGGTCTTATTTTAAAGGATTAAGCCATGATTGCTGAGATCTGGGAACATGGCGACATGGCTAAAAAGTCAGAAACATTAGCAATTAGACAGTCAGACAGTTTGTAAACAAGTCAGTTGTTTAGCCAGATTATCTAAACCACTTTGTCTAGAGGTGAACCCGAAGGAAAATACACCGGAAATGTCAGTATAATCCCTCTTCACACAGGAAAACTACAGTAAGTATAGTCAGTCAAAGGAAAATCGGTCTATAAACTGTGATGGATATTTATGGACAGTTTGGATAATAATTTTACTGTTTGCCTTGAGTTTCTCTTCCAGATAACTTTGGCTAAACAAGGGGTTTAACAAGGGTTTCTAGCCCTGTCTGACCTATTGTCAATGACGCTGTGTTTCCAGATGTCAGCAGTTAACTCGGAGTGTACAATGTTATTTGTACCAATAGGAATGATGACTGAAACTACAAAAATTTGATCCAAGTTGTAATAAACTGGAGTTATTCTTTAAACATGGTGGACCTTTAAGGAGACAGACGCCCCACCTGCTTTGGCATGCTAACTTTTCTTGTACTTTTTCCGGAAATTATGTAGGACACCAACAGCCATGTCTAAAAAAAAGTTAAGGACATCTAATTTTATAGAACACACAAACACACACAAAATGCCAGATCAGATATGCTTTACAATGCAGCAACAATAGTTTCACCACACAAAGCACCGGTGGGTGTGCTGGAATATGAGGGTACCCTTATATCACATGCACAGACACGCTCACTATACCAGCCCAATTTTCAGGTTGTTTTCTTTTAGTGTCTCGAGGTGTGTGAGTTGACACATCAGCACCCCTGTTTATCAAAGCTTTTATCACCTCACCACTGCAATGTCACCCTCTGAGAGGAAGCAGGAGATTCCCACTCACACACACACACACACACACACACACACACACACACACACCTGCAGGGGCTAGCGGGGGTTGAAGGGGGGGTGTTGTTGTTGACCTGCCTTGCTGATGTGAATGACTTAAACAGATACAGGATCCGTCTCAGACTATACAGGTTAACTACCGGCATGTGTTCCCTTCAACCGTCAGACACACATTTAAAAGCTATACTCTCTGTGGGACAATTGTGACTTGTAATTTATGCACAATATCCCCCATAGCTCTCTGAGAAATATGTTAATGAATATTCTGAACTCAAAAGAAAACAAATGCGGTAAATTTATATGAACGTAATTCAAACAAGAAACAGACCTTTGTAAGTAAAATTCTTTACAATCTACTTTGTTGAAGGCGGGGCTTGGAGTATACATGATATGGCTGTTATAGAAATTAGACACTGTTTCTCTCAACTTTTCCCAGGGCTGGAACTGTTTTTCTTCATCTATGTCATGTCGTTCGATTCTTGCTAACTCCCAAACCCACTTCAAGTTTCAACCGAAAGATCCTGAAAAACTCATAAATATGAGCTGCAATGCATTTCAAATTTAAAGAGCTAATGTGGATTATTCTTCATTGGCCTTTCTATATTTCCTGAAATCTTGTTGAACAAATAATCAAACATCATTACCTCGTGCTGAAACAGCTGCAGAAAGTGAGATGATGAAAAGGCTGTAACATATAAATTCCTCCTGTCAAAATCCTGAAGACACAATGTAAAAAACACTCCTGCTCTCACATATAATGTTTTATTCCAACAACATGTCTGTTCTGGTGCTGTTTCTAAAACAAAATCTAACAAATCAGTCTCAACGTTTAAGCCAACATGGATGAAAAATCCTTCAAGTGCTAAAAATTATTTTAAACTTTAAACAAAAGTTTAACGTCTACAGTTCCATGACAACTGGCCAAACACTTTCCACATTTTTTACCATCAAATGATGTAAACCAGAAAAATGGCTCCTGTAACTTTAGGGACATGGTATCGATGCACACCAAATCACACTAAGGTGCACAGCAAAATACCGGAGGACATTTGAGTAATCTTGGTTGTCTAAAATAATTGAGCCAGTCATTAACAAAAACTTGAAAAACCTTCCAAAATGTTTTACAGG